>NC_077244.1:30498448-31112948 GCF_947179165.1 Solanum dulcamara
ATATGGTGGTTCCATCTGTGTTCTTTTGGACTACTTTATTTAAAGATGATGCAGGATATGTGAAGAGTTCTGATCAATTCTAGATGATGGGGACCATATCAATGAGTCATAAAATTTCACTAAATCACATTTTGGAGGTAGAAATTTTCAATGTGTGGGGTATAGACTTCATAGATCTGTTTCCACCATCTAGTGGTGGTGGACTGTGTCTAAGTGGGTTGAGGCCATAGATTTCCCTACAAATGATTCAAAGATGGTGAGAAAGCTCTTGAAGAAGAATATATTTACCCAATTTGACACTCTAAGACTATCATTAGTGATAGAGGAAAACACTTCTTCAATCAACTAGTGAAGAATCTTCTGGCCAAGTATGGAGTTTGTGTTATGATAGCTACGACATACAACCCTCAAAACAGTGGTCAGGTTAAAGTGTCCATGTCATGACTAAACCCCGTAGGCTATTACTGAATTCCGACCTGGACCCCTATATACGTAACTATCCAATATACGAACTATACATAAGAACCCCAGTGGGTGATCACATTTTCATATATGTATAGCCTCTTTCATCTGCATTATATCATGAAAGGCACGCAAGCCAACAAAGTTTCCATGACTTAACACCATTTACCATCTATTATACAGACATGCCTGAGAAAACTTATGAACAACCCACATACATATATCTACAGACCTCTAAGAATAGTAATGGTAACATATTGAGGGATAGGCCCCCCACCGTACCTCCAATCAAACAAATAAACATATAGGAGGACCATTACCAAAAAGCTAGGCTCCAAAATAGTGGAGCACTTCCAACATAGCTGAGCAGAAATCCTAAGCTGGCGGATCTACGAAATTAACATATGTACCTGCAGGTATGAAACACAGCCCCTTGGAGAATAGAGGGTCTGTAGATATATATACTGAGTATATAAAGTATAAAATATCATAACTGAAACGACAACTAAAATAAGGATGCAGAAAACAAGTATAGCAGTTAACAATTTACTATACCTACATCTTATGTAAAGATGGCATATATATCATCCTCACATATGACATTCGGCCCACTGTGAGACTTGGTGTTACCATATCATCATATACGGCATCATACCATCGTATACGACATCATTTCATACATTACAAGTACATCACGATGTTTTTATATGCATGCCTATCTATCATATCCGACCCTTTAGTGAGGGACTCAGTGAAAGAGTAGTGTACATATCGTACCACACCCAGCCCATTATGGGACTCGGTGCCATTATCACATAGTAAAATATGCCAAGGAACATTCGGCCCAATCCTTATATAGTAATATATGTCGAGGAACATTCGGCTCGATCCATATTTTTAGCAAATCATCATATATACATATATCCGTCCTGGGACTTGATGAATAACTTCATCACATACGGCATCATCGTATGCTTCACTTTATCATATATACTTTATACATATATATATCCATCCCGAGACTCTATGAAGGAGTAATAAAGCTATGCACGATAATGTTCCCAATCCCTTTATGGACTCGGAGGAAGATGGGTTACAGCGTGTATGAGTAGAGTAGTGAGAAACCATATGTAACTCAAATCATTATCCACGACTCAATGAAATAGTCAAGTGAACCGTCACTTGAACACTAAAGTAGTAATAGTCTTGAGTACCTTCTAAACATCATTAGGGATCATGCCAACTGTATCGAGACAACGCTAAACAACTTATGGAATTGGAGACGTTCATCATCATAGAGACCCTTAGGAATAGGAGCTTATGCATTGAATTAGTATTCATCATATAGGAGACTCGAGGGTACTATTTCAACTACTTTAAGAACTTTAATATCAAAAAGTGAATAAGGATTATAGTTCATGCTTTCTATGCATCTAATTACTATTTCACATATAGAAGGCTTGAAGGTGATAATCAACTACCTTAAGAGCCTTAACATTCAGAAATAAACCAGAATTATGAATCATGTATCATGTTTAGTGCTCATTAATAGAATTACCCCAAGCTTTATATACATATCGTTCATAACTTACGTCTAATACATGCCAAAATAAAAGAAGGATAACTCTACATACTTATGCCAAAAATATGCCAAGAGAAAGAAGGTAGCTTCAAATACCACTTATGGATTACCCTTTACCACGTTTGCCTCGTCGTCTTTTGAACCTTGCCTGAACCTCGCCAAAACTTTCCTTGGAAGTTCTTTTAGCGCGACTAAAACTTTGTGGCTGTTTATTGTCTATTCGGTGCTCTTTTTTCCTCCCAAAACTGTGACTCTCTTTCTCTTCTAGCTAGAGTTTCTTCTCTTCTTTTTTTCTCTAGAGTTTTCTAGAATTTTGAAGATAAGAATGAATTATTGGATAAGGATGATCATAAAACTTATATATATAGGCTACTTTAGGGGGTGACACTTGTCAACCCCTTAGTAGTGATACGTGTTAAGCCCTCATAGGGCCAACACACCCTCTTCTCCAACTAGGGGCTGCCACGAAGGTGGGGGCCCACCCCCTTGCTTCAGCTGCTGCCATATGGCACTCCCAGCTGCTTCTACATGTCACTCCCTCATACTGCCATATGTTACTCTTTTTTCCTCCTCGTGGGTTCATAATATCATCTTACTTTACGAACCTATATAGTCCTTTCTACGTAAGCTTGGTTTGTACTCAAGTAGCTTGAGTATGTAAGATTTTCAAGTAGGTATCTTATGTATGTAAGTTGAGTCCTATGACTAATTACTTGGCCTCCAACTTTTTCCGGATTCTTATATCTATATTTCCAATCTTCCCTACTATGGGGTGTCACATTCTCCTTTTCTTAGAGTTATTTGGTAGCGTTATAGATTATCTGGCTCACATGGTAACTTCTAAGAAGCTTATGAACCTTTCAAGAAACTTAAAAAGCTTAAGAAGCTTGAGAAACTTAAGTAGCTGAAGGACCTTTTAAGGTACAAGAGTACGGGGTATAACAGTCTAATAGAGAGATAAAGTAGATCCTACAAAAGACAATAAATACACTGAGAAAGGATTGGTCTATAAAGTTTGATGATGCACTATGGGTATATAAAACAATCTTCGAAACACCTATTCATACATCCCCATACCACATGATCTTCAGCAAAGCATGTCACCTTCAGGTAGAGTTAGAGCATCAAGTCTATTGGTCCATTAAGAAGTTAAACCTTGATCTAGAGTTAACAGGAAGGAAATGTATGGGACAACTGCACAAACCTGAACAGTTTAGGTTCTATGCTTATGAAAATTCAAAGCTATTCAAGAAGAAAATAAAGATATGGCATGACAAGCACATTGTTACTCGGACCTTCGAACTGAGTCAAAAGGTAATACTTTAATTTAAGATTTAGACTTTTCCCTAGAAAATTTGAGATCCAAATAGAGCGTCCCTTCTGAAGTTGTGCAAATGACACCACATAGAGCAGTAGAGTTATGGAACGTGATGAAACCATCCATATTTTAGTGAATGGGAAGAGAGTAAAAAACTACTTCTGGAATGATGTCGATTGAGAGGAGGAGGCATTGGAACTCAACAGTAAATGATTAAGGAGTTAATTCATGCCAGAATATTAAATCAAGCACTCACGGGAGGCAACCTGTGATTTAATGTATTATTTAGGATTTATATTCTTGTAATTTTGTTTTTAGGTTAGAGTTGTAATTTTATTTCTTTTTATTGTATATTTAGGATTAGTTTTATTTTTTGTTGAAAAATAAACAAAAAAATAGAGAAAAGGACAAAAAACATTCGGGATAGTAGAGTCTGTTACTTTTCCGCATTGTGGACCTATTCCAAAAAATGGGGGGTTCAAATCATGAAGAATTTTTTTTGAGGTAGAGTAGTATGTTTTTCGACTTTTATTAAAAAATCGGGTTTTACCCGACTTCTCATCAAATAAACCGACCCCCACCCCCTTTTAACCCTTAATTTTATCCCATATTCTCTATTCCCTCATGAAAAAAGTAAAAAAACCATCTTCTCCAAAGCCCTAACAATTCCTCAAATCCAAATCTGTGTTGCCAAATTGAAATTTTTCTTCATGTTTTTTGAATTTCTCCATCTTCAACAGTCAAGGTATGGTTTTAACTTCTTCTATTCACTCTTGGGCGACTTTTTGAGGTTGTTTATTCTGGGCGATGATTATGGGAGGTTTTAATTCTTGAAATTGATTGTGAAATGTGTAAATATATTCATAGAGGAAGATATTAAGTTCTTAAACTTATTATTTGGTACACATGAAAGTAAACTGCGTCTTAATTAATTTAATTGAACTTGAAGGATTAGAACTCCTTTTTATGGTAATGAAAAGAATAAGGTGTGAATTCTTGAGTAACACATATTGTACGAATGGGAAGTTGAAAAGTTCCAATTCTATGGGCTCGAATTCTTGAGTAGAGTCACAAATACACAAGAGAAATATGAACTTGAAAATGTTGTGGGGTTGAAAGTGCACTAATAATAATGCTAGGGGAAGTCTGAGTACCCTTTTGTTTATGCAAGCTTGTTAAAGTCTTAGCGTGGGGTGGGTTCTTGTCACTCTTTACATATTAACTTATTATAATTTTGTATTGTTTGCCGGCAAACAATGTCAGGAACCCATAGGCCAAGAAAGAAATCGGCTACCATGGCAACCTACCACAAGAGGCCTCGTAGTAGGGTGTTTGTACCCCAGTAACATTAGCACCGCATGGATAAATATGCAGATATGGATTGCAGGGAGTAAACATTATGGGAAAAACTTGGTAAAAGAAGCATATTGAATCTAAGTAGTTTTTTGATGTGTGCATCAAGTATAATCATTAGGAGAGGGAATTCCCCTAAATTACGAGATAAATCAGGTAACTCCATGTGGAGTTTATATTTGTTGACCCAATGTCATGTAATCTACACTTGGTTTGGGAATTCTATGACAACTAGCAACACGACACACATTCATATTTTTTGATTGTGCGAGGGGTAGATGTGCCAGTCACTCCATTGATACTGAACGAAATTATTGGTACTACTGAACGATAATCGGTCGTGCTGATGGGCTGAACATTCGCCTACCCTATCAAGATATTAGGCAAAGCCTTTGTGGCCTAATGTCCATGACAAGTGGACACACCGTAGGAACTGTGGCTACCGCCAAACCCTCCCCTATGCTCACATGAATAGGGAAGCACGTGTGAGGCTCAAGATCATTATGAACTACTTGATCCCATGATTTCACTTCACTGATATTACAAGGGATCAAGTGTGCTTGGTATACACTTTAATGAATGGCACAAAGACAAATGTGGGAGCAGTTTTGAAGTCGATGATGCGTAAAGCCAAAGTTCATTATGGAAGAAGGTACATATTTGGAGGCCTAATTGCTTTATTTAGCAGGAATGCAGTGGTGCCTTTCCCTTTTGATTACTTAACTCCCCTTTGCATAGTATTGATAGATGTGACCAAAACTAAAGGTTCATACACTCATAATGGACCTACCCTCACTATAGAGGAGCGGTACCATAGAGATAATCTTATCATAACCCGCATGTTTGGGTTCGAAATGCTCTACAACAAAAATTGTTGTTCGGCTTCCACTGCATAGAAGGTTGCATAGGTTGAGAGGAAATACCCTCTGAATGAGCATGCCATAAAAATGCTAGGATTGGGCTCAGATTTCCTAAAGCCCACTTATGATGATGTCCCAATGACTGAGGACAAATAGTGTGTAGGGTTGGATATCGACTCAAATTCAGAGGAAAAAAGAGACCCATTATTACCGCTTGAGTACCCCAAAGTTGGGGGCAAGGATGCGATGGCAGACTAAACATAGAAGTTCTCCATCCTACTTTTATTATACATATGTTATCGTGTAGCACTGGGATATTTCTAAGCTTTTATGAGTGGGGTGGAGGCTTGCTTGTGTATTTGTAAATAAGTATATTTTTATTTTATTTTAGATACAATTTTTATTTTGATTCTGTAGAATTTCTTTAGCCATTGATAGTCCTGTTGAACCATATAAAAAAAGAGAGTCTAAATGTAGGATTGAGTCAGAGTTGTCATTAAGCGACGCTACCCTATGATAGATGGATGATGACTGTCTTAAGTATAAGCTTGTCATTGTGTTATGTGAATGGTATCTTGATAGGCTACAGAATTGCATTGACATGGTTTTGAATGTGAAAAGGATGATGAAAATTAGAAATGAATTGATTAAAAGGCCTAGGCTCATTTGTGTGGCTCAGTTATGATTGTTGTAAAATGTAAAATCTTTATATTGCTTGGTTGAGAATCTGTAGAAATCCATCTTTAGTTGAATATGTTCCAATTGTGTGAGGATTTGCTGCATTATGTGCTTACATATTGAATGCTATAACTTGCCCGGTGTGTGTGAAAAAAAATAAAGAATGTGGAGTTTAGGAAGTGATATAGGCGTTTCTTTGACAACCTTGTTTTTATCCCCTTTGTGTGTCACCTCACCTCTTAATTCCTAGTCAACCCCTTTGAGCCTTTAACTTCTTATTTTGTAGCCTATGTAGTCTATTCTCATTCCTTCTTTAGCTCATGAATTTGATCCAAAATCCAAAGCAGTTTAGGTGAAAAGAAAAATTGAAGGGAAAGGACTAGGTGAGTATGGAGCCCCATAAATCAAGAGTTTTGAAATAACTTATACCTTGTGATAAGGAAGTACCAAAAAAAAGAAAAAACAATTAAAATTATGTAATAAAACGGATTCCCTACCAAAGATGGGTGAGTATCTTAAGAGAAGGGATGAACGAAAAAAAGGGTAGAAAAAGACATAGTTGTTGAAGTTTGGCTTAATGAGAAATTTGATGTGTTAAAGAGCTTGGGAATGTTATTCACTATTTATAGCCAAATAATAGTTCCTACCAATCCCTCAGCTTACATTACAATCGGTGAAGTCCTAGTTGATCCTAAATAATCACATTCTTATATTAGTGGAGTAAGAAACTAAGGGAAACCTATTGCCAATCTTCTGTCGCACAAGAATTCATTTGGGAGAGTGACTGGATTTGTATTCTTACCTCCACTTATGTTAAAATTATTATGTGTGAGTGCTTGTGGGTTATTCTCTTGTGCTGAGGGTACATGTTGAATAAGAATTTGGTGATTTATATGATATCTTTGTATGCATGTGTTTGTTAATTTGGAGAGTCAATTATTATGATTAGGATATTTTGAATAAGTCATTTGTGCGATATTTGTTGGATAATATGCTTGTGCGTGATTTTCCTTTCATGCAATTTGTGTAGCCTAGCTTGTAATACCTTGCATCGTGCATTGTATGTTGTTTATCTATGGGTTTTCACTTGTGTATTTGTTTGTGGACAAACAAGACTTTAAGTGTAGGTTGGTGATCTTGAATGTTCATTAAATGGTTTGGTGCTATGACTCGAACAATAATTAGCTAATTTTTCCTATTCTAGGGTTTTAGCTACAAGTGATGGTATAATATAGTTTGCTTAGGTTAAAGATGGGTTGTTGTTCATGATTACTTTGGCATTATTTTTTTACTATTTTAATAGCTGACCAACATTAAGATATATCTATTGTCCATCTTGAAGTCGAAAGACGAATAGGAGGATATAATAAGGAATGTAGAGAACATGTTTGTTCTGGGGCAAGAAACATAGAATGATTCATTTGTAGGATACTTGTTATATATACCTATATGACGTGTTTAGTTAATAAACAAGATGATATCTTAGTGCACCTTTGTTGATTTGATCCTCTCCCCGCTAGACAATGTAGTTAGGTTGTCAACGAGGGTAGGCGACTAGAGGTCGGAAGATCATGATTGTATAATTAAACTTATAAATCAGTAATTTAATAACCTATAGGAAATCAAAGTAAGAAATGTTATGGTTGAAAGTATCTTACGGTGCAACCCTAGAATCTGTAGTAGTTTGATTATTCTATATTAAAATTTAATCATCTGTTAGTTATTAGTTAATTTTGATTATTTTAAAATACACTTTTACAATTCTCTTACACCAAC
The DNA here is from genome assembly GCF_947179165.1 of Solanum dulcamara. Taxonomy (NCBI): domain Eukaryota; kingdom Viridiplantae; phylum Streptophyta; class Magnoliopsida; order Solanales; family Solanaceae; genus Solanum; species Solanum dulcamara. The sequence continues at coordinate 30,506,478 of NC_077244.1, forward strand.
ACATTTAAATAAATTGCATTTTAAAGTGATTAATTATCAAATTAGGTCCTTTATGTTCCATAATCCAGTCGAAAAAGTCAATCTATTACTTGGTTGACCACGTACACTTGCGTGTGATATTGGGAACAATAAGTTTTTTATTCTGTTACCGGGGAATTTAAATTAGAACTTATTTAATTTTCGAGTAAGTTAATTATTTATGCAAAGTGTTGACAACTTGATCTTAGCTTTTTCTTCTTGTAGATAACTTTTATCACTACGCTAGAAAGAGATGGAGAAATTGTAGAGCCCTTGACAGAGCCAGAGAGATTTTTACATCAACAAACGTCTCTCTTTATGTAATGATATCAAGTTGAATGAGCAAATAAAATGATTTCATCTGAATGAAAAACTGCAATTGGGTGAATTTTACGAACAATTTCCTATTGATATGATTCAATCCTCTAAAATCACCAATTAACGCAGATGCAAAAGAGATTATAAGGAGAGGCCTCATAGGCATACAAAAAGAAAAAATTCTTGGACAAGCATGAAAAAGGAAAAATGGAATATAAAGGAAAAAAGAAGTTTTTTTAAGAATGATAAATCAATGCATGTAACAAATGTGAAAAAATAGGTGTCACGACCCGACCTAGGGCATAGTTATAATATGGAAATCGCGATGTGAGGGATCCCAACCATAATCCATCTTAGCATAATCGCATAGATAACGTAAAGAAAAATATAAACATGAGCAGAAGTAATCATTAAGTAGAGAATGGGACTAAGGGAAGTTCACTCTATAACTGCTCAATCCGAACTACACCAATGAATATCATCTAAACATACCTCTAGCCTAATCTTTTATGGGGGTTAGGACAAGTTCCTAGCGCATCCTAACAATAGAAGAAAGTGAAAACAATAGTACCATGAATAAAAGTCTTGTCCTCAGTAGAATGAGGACTCATCAACTTCTTTGAAATCTAAAGAAATCTCTAGCCACGAGTAGGATGATCATGAGTGTCGTCCATCTACATTATGAGATAACGAAGGCAAAGTATGCATTAATACTTTAAATGTACTAAGTATGTGAGATATGCGCGAACAATATAATAAAGCTTAAACAATATGAACATTGGATGCATGACCAATATAATGAAAATCATGAATAAGGCTTGAAAAACATTTGAAATCATATAAAAAACTTCTGGTTAATGCATCATAAACATTATAGTAAAACTTACTTCATGTCATATAACTTGTAAGATAGGACCTTTAACCTTATGAGAGATCATGGACATTTGAAAGATATTAGTAGTCATAGTAAGAAATACTTTAAACATCGATAGAAGGACCTTGTAACTTATTGAAAAAGACGGCTAACCGACATGAACCATAGGAGCTATAACATGGAGTCTCAATGTTTACCCATATATCAGAGGAAAGGGGGAGACTACTTGTCAAGGTAGAGTCCTATATACCTAAGTGGATCCACTAAGCTACACTAAGGATTGAGCCTCAACTAGGGATGACCCTCAAAGGAATCAAGCCTCTTCTACAGGTGATCCTCTAAGGAATCAAGCCTCTTCTATGGGTGATCCAAGGAATCAAGCCTCTTCTACGGGTGATCCTCTAAGGAATCAAGTCTCTTCTATGGGTGATCCTTTATCCTACGGTGTCATATAATTATGGGATAATGGGATCTCTCTACGAATCTCTTGCCTTTGCTACGGGAGAGAATGCCTATTCCAAGGTCCACTCGGTGCTAGGTAAACTGTCAATGGAATCTCATAAAATATAAGCATAACATTGTAGAGAAATATTATCTATAAATCCATCTTTAAAACATTCAAGAATGACTCATCTAGCTTGGTGATTCATAGGAATCTATAACTCCAGTGAGAATTGTCCTTATCACCATCTCAAAACATCTAATGATCTTAACTATGGTCATCATCCTAGTTTTAACTTTAGAATCATAAATCTCAACTTCAACTCCTATAAAACTTTGATGAAAATCATTTAACTCATGATCAACTCATAGACGCATAGTTAACTTTGATCATCATTATAACTTTCATCATAAAATCATAATCTCAACTTTAAACCATAAAACATTTACTTAACGATCATTGAACTGATAATTTGTTCATGAAAATCATCTTTAACTTCAAAATCATAACTTGAAAATAGCTTCATGAATGGGCATTCATAATTCAACTTAAAATCATATAATTCATATAAAAAATGCATATAATGATCATTGATAACATCTAAAAATGGAATTAAATTAGCCTAATGCAATTCATCAAAACTAGGGTTCATAATCAATTGAAATTGAAAGAAACTTTGAGAAAACCTTGGGACTCTATGGGTGAAAGGAACCCATGAATCAATCTCCACATACCTTGCTTGAATTTACTAAGAATTGAAGAAGAACCTTGAATATATCTGGATACCCTAGCTTGAATTTGGAGAGAAACCTGAGAGACTTTGAGTTCCTTGCCTTAAAAAATTATAGGAGAATGATAAATAAGAGGAGAATTTGAATTATTAAATATTTATGGACTTTGAACTTGGCCATGAAAGTGTATAGGTTCATTGAACCGAACTTGGAAAAAGACACAATTGCCCTTCAATAAAATTGGAAATTTGACCCTATAGATCACTCCTTTCGGGTCGTCAAACACATTACAGGTCGTAGACCCCTTTCGTCCTGTCAAACCTTGAAAAAGGCTAAAATAATTGAGCCTCTGATCTTTTTTTATGACCAATATTTATGGGTCTTAACTATTTCTATGGTTCTTCACTTGTTTCCATGGGTCATAACTCCATGTCGTAATATTTCCTATGCGACATAAGTTGATAGTATTTAGTAAAATGGTCATAACATTTTACTCTGAACTCCAAATGAGTTAAACTTGGTGGAGTTGGAAAGGGGAATCACAAACTTTTAATTTGATAGGTAATGGGACACCAAATATCTTATATTCTAGTAGATATGATCGTTTGACGTTGACGCAAGTAAAATCTTTTACCAAAACTCAATCGGTATGGAAGCTTTCAATTCGACTTTGTGCTAAGGGATTCTTGTGACCTTAAAATATCTCCAAATCTATTCCAACACTTATTAATTGGACTAATCACCTATGAACAATTAAAAATCACCCTTTACAACACTATGAATGGCTTCTACAATTGGTCGATTATTCTACGGGTTGTCAATATGTGTTATCAAAGTAGTGCTCCAAAATCATAAGCTATTGGGATGAAACTTGGTCCCTATAACTCATATTTATGAGTATTCAACTCTCTTACGAGTCATACAAATGACTTGTCAATTTACCACTTCACTTAGTTAAAATTCAACACTGAGGACCCAATTCTATGAGTCCATTCTACAACTCGTAACTTATCCTACGACTCATCCTGTTGAGTCATTCGAAAGTACTGAGGCTTGTCAATTTCACAAAATCAAGATCAACTCTACGCCTAACTCTACAACTTGTCAACTTGACTCATCAACTCATTTCCAAACTTAATCAATTTCTCAACCTCAATATTATTCCTAGGAGCCACTCCTACAACCCGTAGGAGTGTTAATGACTTATTAGTCAAGTCGTAAACTCTAGGACAGTCCCTTTTTTGGAATTTTCTTTTGTTTCGACTTTTCAACTTTTGGAGCCTTACAATAGGACATAACGTTAGGAATTGTAAGATCAAGGAAAAAATTAAAAGTCTTGATCTAGAGGACAATATTAAGGATTCCTTATATAAGATCCTCGTGAATTCTTCTTTAGAGAATTCTAGGCCTAACTATAGTAACAGTTAGGATTCCTCTACAAGTAAAGATCTTATAGTTCAACATGAGGAAAGTTATATGTCCTCTTCTGAAATTCCTAAAGAAATTTCCTATCATAACAATATTTATATCATGGAAGAAATAAAGAAACGGTTAAAACTCGGGTCTCAAATGGATCATATTCCCACAACTATTAAAGACTTGGTTAAAGATATTAATAATCTCAAAAAAAATATCATCTTTAAAAAATCACAAATGATTGTTTTTCATGACGATTGTTTTATATTCAATATCCATAAATTTTTTGCTTAAATAGAAAAATATTTATAATAAAATTATTTTAGGGATGCCTTTTATCTGGCATATCTATCCCATAACTTTACGGGATGTCACTAGAATAACTGATTGTAATAACTCTCTAGGTCATTTTCACCGTTTAGAGCCTTCATATAGTAACCCTAGGTCATTTATGACCTACTGGCACTGGTAGCTCAATTGTCTGGTCGTTTATTTGGGTTTTAGGCCCGTTTCTCTATTTTAGAGATTTTATAACTTGAAAAGTTGACTTCGTTCATAATATTCGGTAAACGACCTCCAATCAAAATTTTGACTATTCTATAAGCTCTGGAATGGGAAAATTAGGATAATATCTTGGTCAAAACTAGTATTGAGGCAATCAGTCTGAGTTTGGGGCCATTTGGCACTTTAGCCTTTAAAATTTGGCCTAAGGTTAACTTTGATCAACTTTCTTGGAAAACGCACTTGGATGAAAATATCATCAGCACAATTAGTTTTGGAATGTTGAGTTTCATCTAGACTGACCTTACATGTGCTTTCTGAGGCTTCTTGTCTAATTCCAAGACCCGTTGTGGAATTTAGCTTAAAATAACACCTGGGTGTGGGACACATGTTTCATTAAAATTACCTCGTATTGAAATTTTGTAGAGGTAGCATATCTCGTTTGCATGCATAGGGTTCCAAATGAATTCCCGACCACCCCATCAAAAATTTTTAAGTTTTCAAAATCAACTATTTCATCTTATATATAATGTAGGGGAGTTTGTTCTCTGTGATCACGAGCCTCTAGGCCACGTTTGCAGAGCTCAAGCTTCATGACCTTAGCATTTATGGGCCCCAGGCCGTATTCGCGAAGGTGATATTGACCCTTCTCTACATTCACAAGACAAGCTCCGTGTTCATAGAGGTCTGTTTCCATCAACGACACTATCGCAGTCTACTGTAGCTGCATTCGCGGAGAGTAATTATGTCAGGTCCTTTTTTATATATATATCATATACAATCATTTTGAGATGTCTATTTCAAAGATAGTTTTCTCACTCGTTTTATCTCCAAAGTAAGTGATTCAAAAGGCTAGTTTTTGGGGTTTATCAAGAGCAACGTCATGGTATGGTCAGAATTAGCTATAGAATTTTTTTTTGAGGTAAAACCGCATTCACAGCTACTGCCATTATTGTATCTCTTAGCTTAAATTATGGCTTTTATGCATGTTGTTGCCGAAACAGATTAGAGCCCCAAATTGTGTTTCATTTTGGAATACAAGTGAGTAATGTTTAAGACATTTTTACAGAGTTAATTCCAAAATTTCTAAAGTAGGTCCTACATTTTTGTTTTTTACTTTAAAATTGGTCCGTCTCCATTTCTTGTCATTTTAATGTCAAAACGAAAGTATTGACACTGTGAATGCATTTTTGATATCGTAGAAGAAATTAGAGGCGGTACGGAAAGAAAAAGCTCTAGAGTTGTGAGTTGGATCATGCGTGTTTGGCCTATTGGTAAGCTAGGGCTTTCCATTCCTTAGATTGAGTTGCAATGTGTAAATACATGTTGAAATTGATGTAATTTGGGTTTGGGTAGATATTCTTTATATGTTAGATGATTAGAAATCATGTTTTAGGCCTTCTTCGAGAATTTCGGGTATTTGAGAGCATATATCCCTTATTGTTGTTTACCTATGATTCATGTGATATTTATTTCCAGTTTATAATTATCTAGAGCATGTTGGACTTAGTTCTGGGTGATTTAAACTTGAATTAGATTCCCCCACATTTTTTTGGTTAGATTAGATCCCTATAGACTATGTAGCAGACTAGAGTCTGATAGTTAAGACTTAGCTAGGTAGTAACCTTACTCTTGTAAAACTCTTATCCATAATTTCCCAAGTCCCATGGATTATGATATATGTTGTTGATATCAAACTTTTTTTCGATTAAAGATCTATTCAGGCGAAGCTCAGATGGTTGTGTTTGCTAAATTTATTGTGGACGGCGATCCAAGGTTGTTATTATAATAGAACTTAAAATGGGAATTTTTAGCACATTCGATTATGTTTTCTATGAGTATTCAAATTCGAGTTCTGGCCTCCATTTCTGGAATCCAATCTTAGAGTATCCAGGTTACAGGACTAGCCTCAAATGTCTTATTTCTCATGGTGAGTATCCATGTCATAATGCAAGCCTAGGTCCTAGACATGACACGGTGAATGAGACACACTGAGGTACCTCACTCAAGCCTCTTAGCATTCATTTAGCTTTTCATAGGTAATGACATACAATAAGAAGTGGAAGTAAAAAGGGGAAATGGGACTAAGGGAAATATCATAGGAAAAGACTCCTAAACAACTTCAAAACATTTTCCATTTGTGTCCAACATACCTCTACTAATAGACTTGGCGGGGGATAAGACATGTCCCTAGATCACCCTCAAATAAACTAATAATGAAGTACCAAATTATGTATCTTAATGGATCAACATAATACATGCTAGAATGGGGAGGAGTATAGTCCCCTAAATAATAGGAACTCACAAAAAGTGTTCTTCAAACAATCCAAACTAACCACGTGGAGGAGGAGGAACATCGGTCCCTACATGGTGATATTATGTAGGCAAAAATATGCATTAGTACTTTGAATGTTATAAGTATGTGACATATGCATGAATAGGTACAAGTTCATATTCAATATATCATAAGATGCATGACCAATCATAATGAGCATGACTATAGCTTAAAAGCAATCTTCAAACATAAGAAATTCTTGGTTAATACATATTATAAAACTTCAAAGTAACACTTACTTCATGTCATATAACTTATGAGATAGGACCTTTAACCTTATAAGAGATCATGGACATATGAAAGATATTAGTATTCATAGTAAGAAATACCTTAAATATTCAGAGAAGGACCTTATAACTTAGTGAGAGCGGCCGTTAACACACATAAACCATGTAAGCCAGAACATTAAATCCCAATGTTTACCCATACATCGGAGAAAAGGGGAAGACTACTTGCCAAGGTAGACTCCTATAATCCTAAGTGGATCGACTAAGCTACATGAAGGATTGAGCCTCAACTACGGGTAATCCTCTAAGGAATCTAGTCTCTTCTACGGGTGATTCTTTATCCTACGATGGCACATATTTATGGGATAATGGAATCTTTCTACAAGTCTCTTGCCTTTGCTACAGGGGAGAATGCCTATCCCAAGGTCCACTCAGTTCTAGGTAAACTCTCAATGGAATATACAAACCATAAAACATAAACTCAATCATCGTGTGGGAGGGGCCATATCTACTACCCGTCCACTCTTCATAAATATAAAATTATAGAATAGCTCCTTAACTTTGTCTCATATAATGTGAGTGTAGAACTTTCATCATCATATTTCTTTATTCATTAAAAATCTTTAGGGACTTAACTCACCCTACCATTAACTTGCTTGAATAGTATAGAATTATCATTCCCAAAACTTATTTGCAAAGAGAACCTTTAAACTCATTTGTAGACATTATCAAATATTCATTTGGAGTCAAACTTCATTTCAACTTTTCTTTATTATAAGAAACTAGGTGGATTCATTTCATAACGACCTTCAAATACATTTAAAGAATATTTGTATGCATGAGAGTGACATAAATGCATCAAATCAAACATCTTAGGAAAAACCCACCATATGCACTTTAAAACTACCTTTCAAACCTTCATATAAGAACCTTTATAAACCATCCATTTCATGTAAATAAGAATCAACATAAGTCAATATAGACAAATAAACTTCCAATATTCAAGAATCTATACATTTGAAATCGTAGTATAAAAACCATAAAAACTCATCACTTGAAATTGAGAGTCAATATATATATATATATATATATATATATAAGTAAATAATTTTTAAATATACCTTAATCTATGCATTTGGAAGCATCATGTAAGACCCCATAAGATTTCATCATTTTGAATTGAAATGCTAGATTGAGAAAACATTTAGGCTCCATGGTTGAAAGGACCCATGAATGAAAACCCACATACTTTAGAGTAAGGTTTGAAGAAATCTTGATGTTTGGTCTTCAATAAGGAGCCTTGAATCTCTTGAGTTTGAGAGGATTTTTTGTAGGAGGAGATTTGAGAGTATAAAAATGTTATTCGGTTGAAAGATTTAGAAACATCACATTTTAATGAGTTTCGTCAGCCAAATCGGTGAGTAAGAGGTCTCCTCGCTGACCTATTAGGTGAGTCACCAAATGTCACTTTAGATCACCCAATTTAATAGTTTCTGAAGAATTTCGAGCACTATTCAACGAGCTAGGTCATGGTTTGCCGACCTATACGGCGAGTAGCCAGATTGGCTGGTGAGCTCTCCGAATTGTCCTGTCCAGACGTGCTTTAATAAAAAAAACCATACCTTTCTACTTCGAACTCTTAAAGAGGTAAAATTGGTGGTGTTGTATACAAGACTCAAAGAACTTTATTTTGATATTTCATGGGCCACCCAATTCATTATTATCTTGGAGATATGGTCATTTCAAGTTTACCCTTATAAGAACTCATTTGAAAACTTAGCCAATAGAAATTATTTGGAGTTAGCTTGGTGTTAGAGGTCCCTTATGGCCCCACACCATATCCAACATTCTTTACATATTTAGGAATTGATCCTAACTCATATATACTATTAGAAGTCATTGATTTTGAGATGAAAAGGGTCCTCCGAAGCTATTTTCCCATACTTTACCCTAGTATGACATATTCCAACCTTTAAACCATGTGGGATCTTACAATCCAAGTTTGACTTCTAGCCTCGATCATATTAATATTTCTGGCAAGCATCCGATTTCCAGGTGGCCTCAGTATTTCTGACACTTGTGGTTCAGGATTTAGTGTGGTTCTTCAGTTCTTAAAGTTTCAAATTCATTGGTTCCTAGTTCTCATAGTTTTAGCTATTTTGTGTACCCAAGTTGGGATTATGGGGGTTCTTCTAGGTGTTTACTTTAAATTATACACCAGTGTCCGGTTGGCCTTATGGGGGACCAGTTGGGTGTAGTTATATGTAGTTTTTCCTAGTTGGTACTTTTCTTATTCACATATGGTTACTTACTTTCTTACCATAGGTTCCTATTTCTGACTCTTACTTGGGTTTATTCGTATTTTTTATTTTGTCTTTACATTTTCTTCTTAGTTGGCCTATGATGACTACTGGTTACCTATTATCTTGGTACTCATACTACTCTCTATATCTACTTTCGTTACGCAAGTCCAAGCACTAGTTACCAGCGTTGATCTATTGAGCCTATAGCAGCCTACATTGGAGATGATGGTGAGCACTTGACATTTTGGGATCATTTTTGTCTCCCTCAGCATAGATGGCCTGTGTTTTGTATTTTGAGACTAGGCAATTATTGTATTTCCTTATGGTCAACTTTTGGGACTTATACTTCTATTTTATTTTGTATTAGCTTTGTACTAGTGACTTCAAGATTCTGTGAGGGATCAGTTGAATATAGCTGTTTTGGTTTGTCTTCCACTTATTTATCTATCTATTTTATCATTTCTTGTTCTTATTTTATTTTTTCCCTTAACCTATTACTATATTTTCTAGGTTACCGGTTGGCTTACCTCAAGTAGGTGATGGTAGGTGCCATCATGACTCAAGAAATTGGGTCATGATAAAGTGGTATCAGGGCCCTGGTTCAATAGTTTCACTTGTACATAGCTAAAGTCTAGTAGAGTGTGGATCAGTCCGAAGACATCTATAATCCACCTTCAGAAGGCTATAGGACTTAAGTAGAAAAGTTCTCTATGTTGTATCACCTCGTGTAGTGTGTATCTTATTAGTTTCATGGAATATCATTTTCTTCATTCTTTCACAAGTATGGATCATTCGTGTGGTACTACCAGTGCTGATGACCCCCCAAAGATCGGCCGACAAAGCCTTGGACATGCCCCAAAGGTCAGCTCTAAAGAAGAGGGAGAAATGTAGCAACAGGCCCAGACTAAGATTTGGCTCCGGAGCATGTAAATGTTACACCCCACACTCTTGAGCTCGGAATGTCGCTTAAGCTTTGGAAAAAAAGATGAGGGTAACGCTTCATCATATCTTCTTCCCATGTAGTACTTTTGACTTATCTATACCTCCCAAGGGCTTTGATGAATGCAACTTTCTTCCTCCTCAACCTTTTGACTTGCCGGTCCAAAATCTCAATGGGACCTTTTGATAGGTCAAGTTTTCTTCAACATTCATTACTTTCGAAGGCACAATGGAACTTGAATCACCTACACAATTCCTCAGCATAGATACATTGAATACCGGATGAACCGAGGCTAACTCTAATGACAAATCATGTTCATAGACAACCTTACAGAAAAGCCTTAGGGACTAATACCTCTACATAAAATTCTATTCCAACAGTATTACCCCTTACTATCATATTCAACAAACCATGAGACCTAATAAAGAAATACCCAATACATCGTACATTCAACCACATAGCATCAATAACACATTCAAGCCTCATTATATAACCATTATAATACACTCATTTGAAACCCTTAACAATAAGTCATCTATATCTTACTACAATCACTCATATATCTACAACCACGCATTCAAGCCTATCATTTTAACCATTTTTTGGCTCCCTTGAAGTCAACATCACTTAAGAATTTTGATGCCTACATTAGTATCTCTACATCCACATTTGCATTAACTCGTACCAAGGGCACACCAATATACTTTTACCCTTCTCACGCACACAACATGATCAATCTAGCTCTTCTTCCATGTCTGTAACCTTAAATGGAATAAACTTACCACCATCATCACTATACGGAACACCCACTCTCTCTCTCTCTATCATGACATATCTAATATCATTAACATTAGAATATACAACCGACCTTGATAACAAGGTACTCCATCTCCTCTTTGTGAGATAACTTTAATCTTTTTATCGACCACTAATTTCTTTAATTTAACTAAGCTTGGACCCATGTCTTGCCTTTCTTTTACATCTTCTACCAATGATGATTCAGAACTATTTTGAACAAGAATACCACCCTCATTAATATAAATCCCCCTTTGGATTGGAACGCTTCTTCAAAGCATCTTTTGAAAATCATAAAGAATAATTGTTAGAGGGAAAAGACCTAGAGTATGCTTTATCGCATGACATGGATCATGAAAGAAGTGAAACTTTTCTAAATGCCTCATAGTATCCTATTCATATTTGTGGGGTACTTCACAATCATGAACAAGACTCTATTCGATGCAGTATATTAGACTTCGAGGACTATTCAAAACCTCAGGCTCTAATATAAAGTTTTATCACGACCTAAGCATCGGGCATAGATATGATACAGTGAATGAGAAACCCAAAAGTATCTCAAAAAATCTTCTTAGCATTCATTTAACCTTTCATATGTAATGATCATATAAAAACAAAGAAAACCATAATAGTAAATCTTCAACTTATATATTTCCAATAATTCCTCTAACTTTTAGATTTAGCGGTGGCTAAGATAAGTTACTTGCTCAACCCCAATCAAAATAGAATGAATTACCATGGTAAGTGTCTAAAGGTCTCAACATATTATAAGCTAGAAAGACAAAGGAGTATTAATCCCGAAACATGGGAATCACAAAAAGTGGCCTTCAAATAAAATCTCAACTAGCCACGTGGAGGAGAATGAGGAGAAGTATCGGTCCGTACATAGTGATATTATATAGGAAAAAGAGTATACGTTAGTACTTTAAATGTACTAAGTATGTAGGCATGCAATACAATGTAAAATATTTAGGACATTTATAAGGTAAAGTACATAAATGAGTGCATGCATGAGTAATCAAGTAGATGTAAGTTAAAATCATACATATATAGGAATATGACTATAATCGACATTAAAATCATGATAGATATTACATAGAATCCACCATAACACCTTACGTTGGCTGGAGAGTCCACTTGCCTAGGGTAGAGCTCCATTGACTTTACATTCATTCTTTAACTTTAACTTTAAGGTCTTTCATGGATTCATTAGCCTAAAAATCCTACAAGAGATCCTATGTTATCACATAGTTAATGAGACAATGGGTTGCTACTAGGATCCCCTTTCCGAATCCCACCAAAATGCCCCATTCGGTGCTAAGTCAATCCAATAGAATAGTTTAATACTTCAGAATAGTCATAGCATATAGCGTGAGAATTTAAACTATCACATTTGGTAGAAAGCTCATTAAAACCTTTGGTGATTCAAGTATGCAAGAATTGTCTTCATTGCATAAGGAATCCATCATTAATATCATTTCATCATTCTTTTATTTCATAAGACTCCCTTTTGATTATAGACATTGTTTTCGTAAATATTCATTTGGAGTCAAAGCTTTCAAGTCAAACTTTATTGAAAATATATTAAAACTAGGTGTGTTCTATTCATTTCAAATTTCAAATTTGTATGTAAATGAAATTATGTGTAAATACTTTGAAATCCATCAATTAAAACTTATGTTTTAAATAACCCACCATAAATTTCAAAAAATGTTGAACTAAGTAGAGAAAATACTTGCAAACCATCAATTCATATATATGAAATCATTTTGAATCAAAATAGAACAATAATCATCAGTTTAACGATGATTCATGCTTTAAGTCAAAATAAGAATTACCCATAAGAAAATCTTACTCGAAATCAAGAGATTTAGTTGAAAGATTTTAGACTCCATGGGTGGAAGAACTAATGGATAAACATCCACAAACCATAGAATAAAGATTGAATAGAATTGGTAAATAATATAATTTATCATATAATTAAAATACTTAATCATGAGAGATGGGGGAATCTGCTCATTTAAGTCTTACATACCTAGAATCCAAAGCTTTTCTCAGAATGGAAAGACTCAATGAACACTCTTGAACCCCTAGCCTTTTCTTCTCGCCGTACCATTTTGTATACTATGCAGAGTATATGAATCAATGGAATAGTATTTCTACACTACTAAAAACTAAAATTATATTTGAGAACGAGTAAAGAAGTGCATAGAGAGAAGAGTTACTTGAGAAAGTTAGATGAACAAAATGAGCAAATATGGTGGATATTTATAGGTGTGAAGAAGGGACCAAACAATAAATAAAATAATTACAAAGGATCTCTAAAATTCAATGGAGGATTGTGATGTCATGGGTGATGTCAAATGGAGGACTATTGATGTCATGGGTGATGTCAAATGGATCTATATCTTTCATAGTTGGTGAGATGAATCTTTTTTTTTATGAAATAGCCTTTTTCAGAGCTACATTTGAAAAAGATAACTTCCTAATTAGGATTTTGTGTCCTGATATGAATTGTAAATCCAGAAGTCTCCTTTCCTGCTGTCCAAGAATCAATCGAATTGGATAATCCTACACTGATATATAACTTTTGTTCTACAAATACTCCATTTCATCAAAGCATCAAGTCTTACAAAAATTAATTTATTTGACTTACTTAGCCTCAAAATCTTAAGATATTACTACCCTATGAGAACTAAAACTAACTATACCCAACTGAGCCCCCATAAACCCAGCTGGGACACTCATGCGCAAGTTAAAAAAACTTGGATGAACCCCCATATGCCTACCGAGTACACAAAATAGCTATAACTACCAAGGTTAGGAACCAAGAATCTGCGATGTTAGGAGCTGAAGTACTATATCATTTCCAAACCCAGAATCTCTAAGAGTCAATCAATCTAGGGGTGATTTAGGGGTAGACGTTAGGACTGGGACCCATATGCTCGCTCGAATGTTTAAAGTAGCCAAGGTCGGTACTGAGTACCTGGATGTTTTCCATAATACATTGGTATAGTTGAGGCTGGGACTAGGTACCCATATGCTCTCCGTAATACATTGGTATGTTTGAGGCCAAGACTGGGGATGCTCATCATACTAGCAAGCCAGTAGAGGTTGGGGCTGAGTACCCGGATGCTCCCCGATAATTCAGAACGGAGGCCGGGACTTGGTACCCGGATGCTCACACATAATTTATCCCATAATGACAAACATTCAACTTCCCAACTAGAATACAATATTATGGAAAATCTTTTCCCAAATGAGTCAACCGATATGCTGCCAAAATTGGAACTAAAGTCAAAGTCAATGATCACGAAATCTAGTATTGCCGACGTATCACAAAAAACATGATTATATCAATTTATGGGTGAGAATATTTTTAAGAGCAAGGGTAATGCCTAACTAATTCCAAACTACCAGGCACTAGCCCTCTAAACCATTCTACAAGGATCTAAGTCCACCAGAGCGATGCCAGGGCATCTAAAAAAAATTTACATCCCATACTAAGGCCAACATACTCCACAGTATCAACAGCATACTCATCTAACTTTCCTTATAATACTAAAAAATAATGACAAGATACACATGCTTCTAAATATTCAAAAAACTTGATAACAAGCCTAAAACATGATTTCTAATAGCTAAAATATACAATAAAACTATCCAACCCAAATTCCAACTATTTCAATATGCTTTCATACATTTCCGCTCAATCTAAACAAAGGTAAATCGTAGTCTACCTGTAGACTAAACACGCAGTCTCTAAATCATCATGCCAGAACTTTTCCCTTTCAAATTGCCTCGAAATGCTGCCACGCTATCAAAAGCAGAACCACGATGTCAATACGGTCATTTAGATACTAATTTCATAATTATTGGAGATGAACCAATTTTGGGGTCTAAAACGAGAATTGTGGGACCCTGCATACGGAATTCTGGATTTGACCCCCCAAAATAGGTTCCAAACTTCATTCTGAGCTCATAAATCAGATTTATAATGCAATTTGAGGTCGAAAATTACATGGGACGAGCATGCAACCAAAGGTCATAAATTCCAACTAAAAGACCTAAAAATGGAAGCATCAAAATCAGCTTATTCTGAAGAAACGAGACCATTCCAACCCAAACAAATTATACTAAGATGATTCTTGCAAAAAAAAAACACAATCTAGCCTCAAACATCACTCAAAATGGAGTAATATTGACCAAGATACACTCTTCCAAAATTCAATAAAATTTCATTCTAAAAAAGACTAAATCAGTAACTAAAAATCCATTTTTACCTAAAATGAAGCTTCCTCTCACATTTCTCAGATCACCATGAGATTCCTCACGAAATTCTCTTGAATTTGGACCCTTGAATCACCAAAATCGGATTTATATAGGTCAATAAATAACTTCTCAAAGTTTTTTTAAAAATTATTCCGAAAATGGACACTGCTGCAAATAAGATCACAATTTTTACCTGAGTTGACTGCTCCTACTTAGTTTTCAAGCTCTCCAATACGTTTTCCATGAAAAATATCACAAGTTTGCCTTTTGAATCACCTAATTTGGAGCTATATAAATCAAAATAAAGGGTTTTAAAGTTGGAGAAAAACCCCAAAATGGGCTGCACCAGCTGATGCCAAAATCAGATTTTTGGAAAATCCAAAATCTCTTATGGGGTACTCGGGATTCGTTCGGAATCTGATAAAAATAAACCAAATATGCTATTCTACTAAATTAGACATTCCAGACTCAATGGTGCATTCAAAATTCCCATACGAGATCATTTTAATAGATAGTGGGTCCCATACCCAAGAGTCATTTTAAGCCACATTCCACAATGGGCCTGGATATTAGTCCAGAAGCCTCGAAAAAAGAACGGAAGGTCATTCTAGACCAAAATCGACATAAAGGAACTAACCGCGCAGTCAGAATTTTCATTCGAGCACATTTTCCAAGAATATTGACCAAAATCAACCAGAGGCTAACTTTCAAAGTCAAAAGCGCCAAATGGCCCCAAACTAATATTTATTCCTCGATAGTCATTCCAACAGTTCTACTAGCCTAATTTGGCCATTTCGGAGATGATGGAACAATCAGAATTCGAATTCGAGGTCTCCATGACCTAGAATTTGAAAAGTCACAACTAAACCAATTTAGGCCTTCAAAATAAAAAAATGGGCTCGGGACCTCTAAAAATTCAACAAATATTTCTTCTAGTCCAAAAATCATCTCCCAAACCCAATGGATTCGTTGGAATTCCATTTTGAGCATCAAAACTCCAAAAGTTGACCAAAGTCAAACTTTAGCTTAAAATTCCTCAAATTCTCAACGCAAGGCCTCAAATCTTCGTTAAAACTCCAAAACTTATTTTGTAAAGTCTGTCAAGCCAATTTTGATATTTTGGAGCTGCTGAAATCAACAAAATTCCGTTCCAAGATCTGTAGCTCCGATTGACCCCAAATACTTAACTTTTCATAGGATTTTCTAAAAATTAACACCCGATACTAATCAGAAATGACTCGGGGCAACTAAAGGGAGGGATAAAAATGTTCATTTTATAAAACTTCAAAAAATGACCTTGAGGGTCATTCAACATCCACTACTAAAAGAACTTTCATCCTCGAAAGTAAAGACAAGGTATACCTGGATGGCCAAATAAGTTGGGGAAATTCTCCTACATCTCCTGCTCGGTCTCCCATTTAGCCTACTTGATCGAAAAAATGCGCCGTTGGACCTTAATAAGACGGATGGACTTAGAACGAAGCAGGCGAACATCTATGGCTAGAATAGCAATTGGCTCCTCAACAAAAGTTAGGCAATCGTCCAACTCCACAGAGTCATACTGAAGCACGTGGGACTTATCTGGAATGTACCGGCGCAACATAGAAACATGAAGAATAGGGTGTATAGCTGAAAATACTGGTGGCAAAGCCAACTCTTAAGCAACCTCTCAAACTCTCCTCAAAATCTCAAAGGGCCTGATATACCTGGGGCTAAGCTTACCCCACCTATGGAATATCATCATGCCCTTCAAGGGTGACACCCGCAAGAATACCTGATTTCCTACCTCAAAGCGTAAGGGCCGACGCCTCCGATTAGCATAACTCTGGTGCCTACTCTGAGTTGTCCTCAACCTATCTTGAATAACCCAAACTCTGGCTAAGGCATCCTAAAGTAAATTGGTTTTGTGCGGCCTAGGCTTTGAAGACTCAAACCAACCAACTGGAGTGCGACAACGCCTATCATATAAGGCCTCAAATGGGGCCATCTGAATACTAGAGTGGTAGCTATTGTTACACTCAAACTCTGCCAAAGGAAAGTACTACTCCCAATGACCCTTGAACTCTAATACACAAGCTCACAGCATATCCTGCAGAACCTGAATAGTATGCTTTGACTGACCATCGATCTGTGGATGAAATGACGTACTAAGATCAAATCGGGTGCCCAACTCTCTCTAAAAGACCCTCCAAAAACATGAAGTAAATTGAGATCCCCTATATGATATTATGGATATCAGTACCCCATACAGATGGACTACGTCCTGAATATAGATACGAGCTAGACGATTTGTAGTAAAAATGAACCGTATTAGCAAAAAATGCGTTGACTTAGTCAATTGATCAACGATGACCTAAATACCATCATTACCACTCAGGAATGGGTAATCTCTGAAAAACTCCACCAGGCTGTTGTTGCTCTGCCTTAACCTGCTGGCAACTTTAAAATGGGATACATACTCAGCTATATCTCTCTTCATACCACACCACCAGTAATGCTGTCTCAAATCCCGATACAGCTTTGTAGTGCCTGGATGGATAGAATATCTGAAATCGTGGGCCTCATAAAGGATCAACTAAATGAAGTCTCCAACTCTAGGAAACCAAAGGTGACTATCGAAATGTTGTATGCCATCCAAGTTTATAGAAACCTGGCCACCCTCGCCTCGTAATACTAACTCTCGAAGCTTTACCAATGCTCTATCCTCAAACTGTCAGCCATGAATCTGGTCTAGTAGAGATGATCGAGCTCCCACAAAAGCCAAAATCGGTCCAGAATTTGAGATTTCCAACTTGACCATCCGATTAGCCAAATACTGGATGTCCAAGGCTAGGGGTCGCTCTATAGAAGACAAGTAAGATAAATTATCCACACTCCCTATCTTCTATCTCAAGGCATCCACTACTATTTCGCCTTACCAGGGTGGTAGAGGATAGAGATGTCATAATCTACCAATAGCTCAATCCAGTGCCGTTGTCTAGAATTAAGATCCTTCTGACTCATAATGTACGGTAAGCTGTAGCGATCAGTCTATATCTCACAATGAACACTATATAAGTAGTGCCTCCACATTTTGAGTGCGAAAACTACCACCGCTAGTTCCAGGTCATGGGTGAGGTAGTTGCGCTCATGCACTCTTAACTGTTTGGAAGAATAAGCAATAACTCGGCTACGCTGCATCAGTACACACCCAAGACCTACACCAGAAGCATCACAATATACCAAAAAGATCTCTCCCTCAATTGGTAGAGTCAGAATAGGAGCGGTGGTAAGAAACTCCTTAAGCTTCTGAAAGCTCAACTAACACTCCTCAGACCATACAAAGGTAACATCTTGGTGGGTCAATGGGTCAATGGGGATGTAATGGTAGAGAAACCCTGAATGAATCGCCTATAATACCCAACCAATCCAACAAAACTCCGAATCTCTGTAACAGATGTGGGCCTAGCCTAACCACGAATAGCCTCAATCTTCGCCGAATCTACTCTAATACCCTCTCTGGAAACCACGTGTCCCATAAATGCCACAGACCCCAACCAAAACTCGTACTTGGAGAATTTAGCATAAAGCTGCTGATCTCTCAAAGTTTGGAGCACAACCCTCAAGTGTTGTGCGTGCTCCTTCCTACTTAACGACTATACCAGTATATCATCAATGAATACAATCATGAAAGAGTCAAGATAAGGCCTGAATACTCGAGTCATAAGGTCCATAAAATCTATAGGGGCAATTGTAAGCCCAATAGACATCACAAGGAACTCATAGTGGCCATAGCAAGTCTGGAAAACAGTCTTAGGAACGTTGGCTGCTCTAATCCTCAACTTATGGTAGCCAGACCTTAAGTCAATCTTATAAAACATGGTCGCACCTTGAGGCTGATCGAATAGATCATCGATACGAGGCATGGGGTAATGGGTTTTCACCGTCACCTTATTCAACTATTTGTAATCAACACACATCCATATAGTACCATCTTTTTTCTTAACAAACAGGATGGGTACACCCCACGTCGATAGGCTCGGGTGAATAATACCTTACCTAGAAGAACCTCAAGCTGCACACTAAGCTCCTTGAGCTCTGTGGGGGCCATACGGTAAGGTAGTATAGAAATAGGCTTAGTTCTCGGCTTAAAATCTATGGAAAAGTTAATATCTCTCTCTAGGGTAGACCAGGTAGGTCAGTAAGGAAGACATAAATAGACTCCTTAACCATAGTCACTGAATTAATAGTAGGGGCCTCACTGGACATATCACAAACATATGCAAAGTATGTCAAGAACCCAGATGCAACTAGACACCAGGCCCACATAAAGGATATGATCCCAGTCAGTGAGCGACTATAAATGCCTTGCCATAAGACCGGGGGAATACTAGGCATGGCTAATTAACAGTCTTGGCATAACTGTCCAAAACTGCATGATGAGGGGATAGCCAATCCATGCCCAGAATAACATTGAAGTTCATCTTATCAAGTAAAATAAGATTTGCCCAAGTCTCATGCCCCTGAATAGTCACCGTACAAGATCTACAAACCTGATCCACTACTAAAGAATCCCCTACCAGGGTCGAAACATGAAATGAAACCTCAAGTGACTCATACGCAATTCCCAGATATGGAGAAAAATATATAGACATATAGTAATATGTTGAACCTAGATCAAATAAAACTGAAGCATTCTACTAAAAAATAAGGATAGTACCTGTGATAATATCATCTGATGCCTCAGCCTCTGCCCTTATCGTAGCAGCATAGAAGTGGCCTTATCAGCTTACCCCACGAATATTCATCCTACCACTTGACCTGCCTCCCCGAAAACCTCCTCGAACACCCTAATAACCATCACCACGGCCATGACCCCTATCTATACTTCCTGGTAGAGATAGCATTATAGCCAACGGTCTAGCCCAGGTGGGACACTCCCTAGCCCAGTGCTCTAGTGAGATACAATCAAAGTATACTGAAGCTGAGCGACCAATGATAACTCATCCGTGGTAGAAAGGAAACAAACCTGATCCCCTCAAGCTCTGCCCTGCGGTGGAACCCCCAAACGGGGCTGACTACCCTCAATTGCTGGCAGGGTGGCCTGAATTGGCTGGCTGTACTGACCCTGCTGGTACCAATCCTGCTAGACCACTGGAGGGGCCTGTCATAACGATCATGGCCTTTAGGATGAGACCCACTATAGCTACCCTGATGCCTGGTTCTCTTGTCACTTCCCCCTTGGTCCTGACGATGAATAATCTCGATCGTGTGGGCATGATCCACCATATCCAGAAAAGAGCAGCCAACAGAAACTAAGTGCTCATTACGCAAGCTCAGGTAAGGTCTCAATCCTCACATAAAACATCGTACCCGCTCCTCTTCAGTAGGTTGAATCATAGTGGCATATCGGGAAAATTGATGAAATATGGTCTCGTACTCTACAATCGTCATATGGCCCTACTCCAACTGAGTAAAATGATTTTGGAGTCAATCCCTAACACTTTTAGGGTTATATCGAGTTAGGTAAGCCTCTGAGAACTAGGCTCATGTCAATGGTGGTGACCCAGCTGGACTGCAAATAAGAGCGCCACTACTGTCTGGCTGCCCCTTTGAACTGGTGAGTAGTAAAGTCGGCACTTCTGGACTCCACAATACCCAAGAAATAGAGATGCTCCTGATAGGTAGTCAAGAACTCCATGGAATCCTCGCCAATGGCTCTAGAAAATATCGGGGGTGACAGCCTCTGAAATACCCCTAACATCTTCTAATCCTATAATGAGATCACACCCTCTAGAACTATAGGGGTGCAACAACTGGTGGAGGTAGTTGAACCTCAGGTATTGGCTGGACGGGGGGATCCCATAGTGCTGGTATGCCTGCTACTAGGGTCAGGGCCTATGGTACAACCCTAATAGCCATGAGGAGCTGCACAATCGCTACCTGTAGTGGTGGGGTCATAACTGGTGCAGTTGGGGGCTGTGCTAGTGGTGGTGGTCCCTTTGGCTCAGTAGTAATAAGAGCATCATGATGCTCCTCTACTAGCTCCGGCTTTATCTTCGGGTCAGAAGCTGGTGTTGCTTTCCTACTTGTCCGATGAGGACGACCTGTAGGCATGACAAGCCTTAGAGCATTATCACGATCGGTGGTACCGCGCATATGAATCATTCTTGTGAAAGAGTTAAATAAATGAGATTTCATGAAATTAATAAGACACAACACTGCTCAAAATGATATAACAAAGAGAATATTTCTAATGACATCCTATATCCTCCCGAAGATAAGTTGCGAACATCTTCGCACCCATCCACGAGACTCTATTAGATGTTCGCTTTGTACAAATGAGACCAATGAACTTGGGGCTCTGATACCAACTTGTCATGACCCAATTCCTTAGGTCATAATGACACCTACTATAACCTACCAGTAGGTAAGCCAACCTGTCAACCCAGAACTTCAAGTAATGGGTTTGAGAGTAGAAACTAAACAAGAGTGGTAATTTATAAAGATAGGCAGAAAGAATAAGCGGAAGTAAACCAAAACATGATATAAACAACTAAAGATCTCTCCCAAAACCTGGAAGTCATAAGTACAAACCTACTATAAAATAAAAAATATGTACAAGTCTAGAAAGTGGACCGAAAGTATATGCAACAACTAGCTAGTCTTAAAAAGCAAAAGATGGGTCATCCATATTGAAAGAGACAGGAATGGTCCAAAAATGCCAAGTGCTCACCCTAGTCTCCGAAGTTAACTACAACAGGCTCGATCTATCCATGGCAGTAGAAGGTGCTCACTCTTGCATCATGAAAGTTGATGCAGAGTGTAGTGTGAGTACCAAGACAATAGGTACCTAGTAGGCATCATAGGCCGATTAAGAAAAAAAGGTACAAACAATATGAAAAAGAGGAATAGCCTAAATATGAGTCAACATAAGCATCAAAAAGGGAAACGAGAACTATCTATGAGAACTACAACTAACTATACCTAACTGGGCCCCCATAAGCCCAGCCAGGACATTCCTGTGCAAGTTAAATAAAAACCTGGATGAACCACTATAAGCCCACCGAGTACATAGAATAGCTACAACTACCAACGCTAGGAACCAAGAATCGATCTATGGGTAACTTAGGGGTCGAGGCTAGGACTAGAACCAAATGCTCGCCTGAATGTTTAAAGTGGACAAGGTCAGGATTTAGTACCCAAATGCTTGCCATAATACATTGGTACAGTTGAGGACGGGACTGGGTACCCGGATGCTCTCCGTAATACATAGTTATGATCGAGGCTAAGACTGGGTACCCGGATGCTCGTCATACTAGCAAGTCGGTAGAGGTCGGGGCTGAGTACCCAGATACTCCCCAATAATATAGAACCGAGGCTGGGACTGGTACCTAGATGCTCATAGATGATTTATCCCATGATGCCAAATATTCTACTTCCCAACTAGAATACAATAAAACGAAAAATCTTTTCCCAAATGAGTCAACCGATATGCCGCTAAAACTGGAACTAGAGCCAAAGTCAATAATCATGAAATTTAGTATTGCTGACAAATCAAAAAAGATTGGATTATATCAATTTATGGATGAGAATATTTTTAAGAGCAAGGGTACCGCCTAACTAAGGCTAAACTACCAGGCACTAGCCTACTACACCATTCTATAAGGATCTAAGTCCATCAGAGTGACGTCGGGGCATCTAAAGCAAATTTACATCCCATACTAAGGCCAACATACTCTACAGTATCAACAACATGCTCATCCAACTCTTCTTATAATACTAACAAATAACGACAAGATACATATGCTTCTAAATGATCGAAACCTCTATAACAAGCCTAAAACATGATTTATAACAGCTAAAATATACAATCAAACTACCCAAACCAAATTTTAACTTTTTCAACATGCTTTCATACATTTTAGCTCAATCTAAAGAAAGGTAAACCGTAGCCTACCTATAGGCTAAACACGTGCGCTACAAATTATTATACTGGAGCTTTTCTCTTCCGAACTACCTCAAAATGGTGTCATATTATCAAAAGTGGAACCACGACGTCAATACGGTCATTTAGACACTAATTTCATAATTGTTGGAGATGAACCAATTTCAGGGTCTAAAACGAGAATTGTGGGACCCACATACGGAATTCTGGATTTGACCCCCCAAAATAGGTTCTAAACTTTACTCCGAGCTCACAAATCAGATTTATAACATAATTTGGGGTGGAAAATTAAATGGTACGAGCATGCAACCAAAACTCATAAATTCCAACTAAAAGACCTAAAAATGGCAGCATCAAAATCAGCTAATATTGAAGAAACAAGACCCTTCCAGCCCAAAAAAAATTACACTACTATGATTCTTACGAAAAATTCCACAATCTAGCCTTAAAAATCACTCAAAACGGAGTTATATTGACCAAGATACACTCTTCCGAAATTCAATAAAATTTCATCCCAAAAAAGACTAAATCATTAACTAAAAACCTATTTTTATCTCAAAGAAGCTTTCCCTCGCATTTTTGAGATCACCACGAGATTTCTCATGAAATTCTCTTGAATTTAGACTCTTGAATCACCAAAATTGGATTTATATAGGTCAAAATATAACTTTTCAAAGTTCTTCAAAATATTATTCCAAAAATGGACACTTCTGCAAATAAGATCACCATTTTTACCTGAATCGAATGCTCCAAATCAATTTTCAAGCTTCTTTCTCCATGAAACATATCACAAGTTTGCCTTTTGAATCACCTAATTTGGAGTTATAAAGTTGGAGAAAAACGCAAAAATGGGCTACACCAGCTGCTGCCAAAATACAAATTTTAGAAAATTCAAAATCTCTAATAGGGTGCTCGGTATTCGTTCGAATCCGATAAAAATAAATTAGATATGCTACCCTACTAAATTCGACATTTTGGACTCAATGGAGCATTCAGAATTCCCAAACGAAATCATTTTAATAGAAAGTGGTTCCCACACCCAAGAGCCATTTTAAGCCACATTCTATAATGGGCCTGGATATTAGTCCGAAAGCCTCAAAAAGCAAATGAAGGGTCGTTCCAGACAAAATATACATTACGGAACTAACCAAGCTGTCAGAATTTTCATTCGAGCATGTTTTCCAAGAATGTTGTCCAAAGTCAACCATAGGCTAACTTTCAAAGTCAAAAGCACCAAATGGCCCCAAATTCGTATCAATTGCCTCAATAGTCATTCCAATAGTGCCACTAGCCTAATTTGGCCATTTTAGAGCCGATGGAACAATCAGAATTCCAATTCGAGGTCTCCTTTACCCAGAATTCAAAAAGTCGCAACTAAAGCAACTTAGGCCTTTAAAATACAAAAATAGGCTCGGGACCTCTAAAAATTCAACCAACATTTTTTCTAGACCAAAAATAATCTCTCTGACCCAAAGGAGTCGTAATTTCATTCCGAGCATCCGAACTCCAAAAATTGACCAAAGTCAAACCTTAGCTTAAAATTCCTCAAATTCTCAACTCAAGGCCTCAAATCTTCGTTACAACTCTAAAACTGATTTCGTAAAGTCTCTCAAACCAATTTTGACATTTCAGAGTTTTTGGAATTGACGGGATTCCCTTTTGAGATCTGTAGCTCCGATTGACCCCAAATACCACTTTTTAATACTTAAAGCTTATAAAAACTCAAATTTCCAAGACTTAACTTTTCATAGGATTTTCTAAAAATCAATACCCCGTACCAATTAGAAATGACTCGGGGAAACTAAAGGGAGGGGTAAAAAAGGTCATTTTATAAAAATTCTAAAAATGACCTTGAAGGTCATTACAGAGAGCCTGGTATGAAGATGGGTTCTCAACTGCAAGGTCTGGTAAAAGTAGTGGCCTTTCTCAACAAGGCCAAGATTACGGAAAGAAATTTCTTAATGATAGGCTGCCATACCCTAAGGCTCAAGGAAGAGGTATCAATGCTAGTAGCGTTTTATTTCCCTAGTGTGCTAAATGTGGGAAGAATTATGGAGGGAGATGCTTGATGGGAATGGGCTCTTTCATTGGATGTGGAAAAATAGGTCATTGGCATTCGAGTGCCCTCATGTTGCCAACAAAGTTAAAGAAGGTCTTTCTCAAGGTCAAGTAGCTCAAGGAGGCCAAGTTCCACAAGGTGCCCAAGCTCAACCTAAGGGTGGTCAACGCAACAACTAGTTATATGCTCTTCATGGTAGATAAGAGATAGAGGATACTTCTAATATTGTTAGCGGTGTGTTACAGGTTTTTCACTATGATGTTTATGCCTTCTTTGATCCGGGTGAAAATTTGTCTTTTGTTACTCCTTATGTGTCTATGAGGTTTGATGTGTGTCCAAAGTATTGTTAGAACCTTTTTCCATTTATACTCCTATAGGTGAGTCAGTTATGGCTAAAAGAGTCTATAGAAAGTATGAGGTATCGGTCTTGCATAAGGTTACCCTTATGATCTCGTAGAACTTGACATGAAAAATTTTGACATTATTCTCGTTATGGATTAGTTACATGCCTCTTATGCATCTATTGATTGTATAACTCGTAGAGTCAAGTTTCAGTATCCTAATGCCTATTTTTGAATGGAAGGATAATAATTTGGTGGTTAAGGGTCTATTCATCTCATGTCTTAAGGACCGAAAAATGATTTCCAAAGGGTGCAACTATCATATCGTGTGAGTTAGGGATGTTGATTCCAAAACTCCTACCCTTGAGTCGGTCCCTATAGTTAATGAGTTTTCCAATGTGTTTACTAATGATTTGTGTGGTGTTCCTGCCAAAAGGGAAATCAACTTTGGCATAGATCTCCTTTCCTATGGTCAACCTATTTCTATTCCTCTTTATCGTATGGCTCCGGCGGAACTTAAGGAGTTGAACGAGCAATTGAAGGACTTGTTGCATAAAGGTTTCATAAACCAAGTATTTCACTTTGGGGTGCTCCCGTGTTATTCATTTGGAAGAAAGATAGGGCATTCTAAATGTGTATATATTTCTGGCAATTGAATAAGGTCATCTTGAGGAAAAAATATCCAATTTCGAAAATGGATGATTTGTTTGATCAATTGCAAATGGTGAGTTACTTTTCAAAGTTTGGTCTTTGATCGGGTTACCATCAACTCCGAGTGAGGGAATATGACATTCCAAAGATGGCTTTTAGAACTTAGAATGGTCACTTTGACTTTTTGGTAATGTCTTTTGGACTAACGAATTCCCCTGCATCTTTCATGGACTTGATAAACAAGGTGTTTAAGCAATACTTGGATATGATCGTGAGTATGTTTATTGATTATATGTTGATTTATTCTTGAAATGAGAAAGAGCATGCTGATAATTTGAGGATTGTGTGGAAAATTCTCAAGAACCGTCAGCTGTATGAAAAGTTTAGCAAATGTGAATTTTTGTTAAGATCATTCACTTTCCTTGGTCACATTGTTTTTGGAGAAGGAATTACAGTTGATCCAAAGAAGACTGAGGTAGTTAAGAATTGGCCTAGACCATTGAGTCTTTTCGATATTCGGAGTTTTTTGGACTTAGTTGGTTATTATAGACAGTTTATCAAAGGTTTCTCTTCCATTGCAACCCCCTTGACTTTCTTAACTAAAAAGAAGGTGAAATTCCAATGGTCCAAAGCATCTGAGAAATGCTTCCAAGAGTTGAAGGATAGAATTATCATCGTTTCGGTGTTGACTTTATCGAAAGGTTCCGAAGGTTTTGTTATTTATTGTGATGCTTCAAGTGTTGGTCTTGGTTGTATTTTAATGCAAAATGGTAAAGAGATATCTTATGCTTCAAGCCAACTCAAGGTACATGAGAATAATTACCCAACTCATGACTTTGAGTTGGAGGCGGTGGTATTTTCTTAGAAACTATGGAGACACTATCTTTATAGTGTCCATATGGATGTTTTCAACAACCACAAGAGTTTACAATACTTGTTAACTCAAAAGGACTTGAATTTTAGACAAAGAATATGGCTTGAACTGTTGAAAGATTATGACATGAGTGTGTTATACCATCCGTGTAAGGAAAATATGGTTGCTGACACTCTTAGTAGGTTGTCTATGAATATTATTTCTCATATTGAGTATGAACAAAGAGAGCTAGTTCGGGATGTGCATAGATTTGCTCATTTGGGAGTGCAACTGGTTGATTCGAAAACTGGTGGTATTATCGTGCAAAATGGTTCGGAATCATCTCTTATGATGAATGTAAAGAAAAATCAAGATAGTAATGTCGCCTTGGTTGAATTGACAAAAGTGGCTTTCAAAAAAAGCCATTGAGGGTCCTTCCAAAGGTGTATTGGTACCCAAGTGAAACTTAGTACAACCTTTTACCCACAAAAAGATGGTTAGGCTGAGCACACCATTCAAACTTTATAGGATATGTTGAGAGCGTGTATCATCGATTTTAGAGGAAATTGGTAGGATCATTTTCCCTTAATAGAGTTTACTTATAATAACAGTGATCAATCTAGCATTGAGATGGCTCTATTTGAAGCTTTGTATGGTAGGTAATGTAGAACCCCTATCGATTGGTTCGAGGTAGGTGAAGTTTCTTTTATAGGATACAAGTTGGTATGTGAAGCCATCGAGAAGGTTAGACACATTTTGGAAAGATTAAAAATGGCCCAAAGTCGACAAAAGTTCTATTCATATATGAGAAGAACAGAACTTGAATTTTAAGTTAATGATTAGGTTTACTTGAAGATTTCAACCATAAAGGGTGTGATACATTTTGGTAAGAAAGGGAAGCTAAGTCCCCGCTATGTTTGCCCATATCATATTTTGAGGAAAATTGGTAAGGTGACTTATGAGTTGGATTTGCCTTTAGATTTGGCATTGGTGCATCTAGTGTTCCATGTATCATTATTGAGGATGTTTGTTGGTGATCCTAGCTTTATTGTTCCATTGAACAACATTGAGGTTAAGGAGAGTCTTTCTTGTGAAGAGGTTCCAGTTGAGATCTTACACCAGCAAGTTAGAAAGTTGAGAACTAAAGAAATAGCTTCCGTTAAAGTGTTATTAGGAATCAAGAAGTAAATGGTTCTACATGGGAGGTTGCAGCCGATATAATGTATCGATATCCTCATCTCTTTCCTTCTGTGCCTAGTTGAGGCATTTAGTTCCTTCATGATCCAACCAACCCAAATCATGCATTTTTGTTATTCTCATGGTTTCATAAGCATACATGTTCATGAAATGAGTTTTAGAGTCATGTTTTTTCTTGAGATTAAAGATTTCATGTTTATATACATTAACGATATGTTTTACATTCATGTTGGGCTGTTATTTCCTTTCCTATTCCATTCATGCTAGGTTAATTCCTATTCGAGGACAAATATTCCCAAAGGGGAGATATTGTAAGACCCTAGAGTTTGGAAAGTTGGAAAACAAGGATAAAAACATGAAATTACTGAAACCTGCAATTTGTGGAACCAGGTGCTCATCACGGAAAGCCATTATAGGCTGTGGTATGCACCATACCTTATGGTGAGCCGTTGTGGTTATGGTCATAATGATTAGAAAAATAGAAAGGGACCATAGAACATGGTGAGCACCACGGGCCGTGATGCCCTCCGTGGTGAGACCTCAGAAAATAATCTCAAGGCAAGGACCACATTTGACCATCATGGGATGTGTGACTTTTCACGGACCGTAGTAGGTTTTGCGGTGTTCACTCCAATAAACCACCTCACAAGTCCTATACAAAGACCATGCTGCACGGTCCACGGTGCCCTCTATAGACCATGAATGTCTCTATGGAGGAATTTTTGAGAACTTTCCCCTACAACTCCCGGATTTCAAGCCCAAGTCATGGGCTGTGATGAGCATCACATACCGTGATGGGTCCTATGTGGTGAGTCTCAACTCAGTTAAATGAAGGTTATTTCAGTCTTTCCCATATTTATTAATTAATGTATATTGATATTTTTGGGACTAGATTCATTATGAAATTATCCTAAATAATCTTAGACCTATTTGTAAGAACTCGGAAGTCGGAGAGTTGGAACATGGGACAAATATCCCAATTTTTTGAACCTACCCAAGTGTATGAGTCATTCTACTCGTAGAACTTCCTATGGATCATAAGAGTGAGTCATAGAGTGACCCCTTGAGAAAAATAAGATGTTGCGCGCATGACAGGTTCTATGACTTTCCAAGATGAGTCATCAAAGTTGATACGGGTCGTAAGAACTATTCATGAAAAAACATCAGAGACTCTCCCATTGCACGTTTTTGGGACCTTCAGGATGAACCCAAAGAACGACTCATAATGCTTTGATGGGTCATAAACATGACCCGTTCTCAAACTTTAGAGACTTGAATTTTTAGGTTTTTCCTCAGACCTGTAGGATGAGTCATTTAGACAACTCGTTATTCCTTCGACGGCCTATAGAAGGTGATCCGTAAGGTCAAAGTCTAAAATTTGATGAGGTTAATTGTATCTTTTCAAAAGTTTGGTTCAATGAACTAGACACTTTTATGGACAAATTCAAAGTATATAAATATTCAATTCTTCAAATTCCCATTTCATTCAATTCATTCTCCTAAATTTCCTAAGGCAAGAACTCTCAATTCTCTCAAGGCTTCTTCTTCAAGCTCAAGCTAGGGTTTTATATTTCTTCCAAGGTTTCTTCTAAATTCTAAGTGAAATCAATCAAGGTATGTGGGAATT
Organism: Solanum dulcamara; assembly: GCF_947179165.1. Taxonomy (NCBI): domain Eukaryota; kingdom Viridiplantae; phylum Streptophyta; class Magnoliopsida; order Solanales; family Solanaceae; genus Solanum; species Solanum dulcamara. The sequence continues at coordinate 30,536,305 of NC_077244.1, forward strand.
GATTGATGGGTTCCTTTCACCCATGAAGTCCCAAGGTTTTCTCAAAGTCTTCATTCAATTTATAATTGATTATGAATCATAGTTTTGATGAATTGCATTAGGCTAATTAAATTCTGTTTTTAGATGTTATCAATGATCATTACATGCATGTTTTCTTATGAATTGCATGAATTTAATTTGAATCATGAATTTCCATGCATAAAGTTATTTCCAAGCTAAGACTATGAGTTAAAGATGATTTTATAAGCTAACTCATGAGTTCAATGATTTTCAATGAAAACTTCTATGAGTTAAAGTTGAGATTATGATGTGAAAGATAAAGTTATGATGATAAACAAAATTAAGATCAAAGAAGTTATTATAGTGTGATAAGTACAATTCTCACACAATTATGTTAAAAATGGTGATAAGTACAATTCTCAGCGATGTTATGAATTCTTATGAATCACTAAGTTAATGAGATATTCCTAATATGTTTTGAAGATAGATTGATAGGCAGTTACTTTCTTTCCCTATTATGTTATGTTCATGTTTTAAACACTTTTTGCTGGTATATTGACTAAGCACTAAGAGGACTTCTAGGTGGGGTTCAGTCCGATAATGCAATAAGTTACCCAAGGGAATCCTAGTATTAACCTAAAGTCCCAAACCACGTTGCCTGCATAGGATTGCCTTCATGATGGTGTATACCCTTCCCTTTCTTGATGAGGGTTTTATTTGATTCCATGTTATAGCTTGAATGGTCTTAAGATGTTGGTTAACAGTCCTATCCCACGTACATTGAAGTTAGGCTATAAGTTATATGACGAATTTTACGATACGCATTGACCATGAGTTACCTATGTTTCTAAATACCAACCACTTATGACTAAGACATGCCAAGAGAAACGAAGAGATAAGCTTTATATACTCTCTACTTTCCCTCATATAGTCGTCATACACATATGTGCAGTGGAACGTATGGCCTGATCCTTAGATAGTAATATATATCCTACTTGGCCCATCAAGGGACTCGGTACCATAAACATTTCATCATAACATCATAACTGATGTCAAAGACATATCAAGAGAGAGAAAGGGTAGCTTTACATACTTATGCCAACAACATGCCAAGAGAAAGAAGGTAGCTTCACATACCTCTTATGGGTTACCCTTCACCACGTTTGCCTCATCATCTTTTGAACCTATTTAACAGGGGAAAAATACTAAGATTAATAACCTTCCACTGTCCAACTTCAAAATCCACAACCAAGTATCCATAGGAATCATTGCCTTATCCATTTCCCTCGACTAGTTTACTACTAGTTCTGAAGTTACCGGAAATCGAGTAGCATCTCCTATGTAATTTGTCCTATCCAACTGCTAATCTTAGTAGCCATATTACATCTCCAAACAACTAGCTCCAAACTACGATGCCAAAATAGAGTTTTTAACCTTTATTTCGTAAGATCTTTAACAATAAGAAATGGAGGGTTATGTGGATGAAACCAGAATTAACCACACCCCTTTTTGAAAACTTTAAATCCCTGCAACACACAATCAACCCAGATGCAACCGAAGCACCACAATCACAACACACTACTCGACTTTGATTTGACTATAACAACTTCAATTTGGTTTGTTTCTAACATCAAGCATCCTTATACAATTTTTCTACTTCCAGCCTTATTTAAGACATATATTATACTGCATAACAACATCATAAATTCTGATTTGAAAGGAAAAGCCTTACCTTGCTCGAAACTCGCCAAAACTTGCCTCAAAAGTTCTGCTTGCGCAAGCTAAAACTTCGTGGCTGTTTGTTATCCTTTTGGTTCTGCTCCAAACCATGAATTTACATTACTAACACCTTCAGACCATCATGGTATAACCTAGATAATTAATTTGATGGAATGAAATTGGAAAACTTACCTTTTTTTGCTCCAAATCTGTGGCGCTCTCTCTCTCTAACTCAAGGTTTCTCTTCTCTTCTCTTTTTTTTCTAGAAATTTCCTTGGATAAGATTGACTTCTTTTGGATAAATATGACCATAAATCATATATATATAGTCCACCTTAGGGGGTTACACATGTCATCCCCTAAGTGGTGACACATGTCAATCCCTCATAGGGCCAATGCACCACACCTCCAACCATGGGCTGCCATATGGCAGATGGGGCCCACCCTTATGCTTCAGCTACTTCCATGTGGCATCCAGATGATACCACGTGGAACTCTCTTTTGCTGCCATGTGTCACCTTATTTTCCTCTTCGTGGGTTCGTAATCTCATCTTACTTTATGAACCTATCTAATCCTTACTACGTAAGCTTGGTATGAACTTGAGTAGCTTAATAATGTAAAATTTTCAAGTTGGTAGCTTATGTAAGTAGGTCGAGTCTTATGACTCATTACTTGGCTTTCAACTTCTTCTGGATTCTTATACCCCTATTCCCAATCTTCTCTATTATGGGGCATCACATTCTCCTTTCCTTAGAGTTGTTTGGTAGCGTTATAGATTATCCGGCTCACATGGTAAATTCTAAGAAACTTAAGAACCTTTCAAGAAACATAAGAGCCTTACAAGAAAATTAAGAAGCTTAAGAAACTTGAGAGTTTAAGAACTCATTCCAAGATACAAAAGTATGGGGTATAACAGTCGATTATAGTGAACTTATCACAAATAAACATTTCAAATGCTATTTACATGATTAATCATTTATGTATAAATCTACATAGGTATGATTTAAATGATATCTACTTGATTACTCATGCATGCACTCATTTATGTACTTTACCTTATAAATGTCCTAAATGTTTTACTTCGTAATTCATGCCTTTATACTTAGTACATTCAAAGTACTAACGCATACTCTTTGCCTACATGATATCACCATGTAGGGACCGATGCTCCTCCACGTTCTCCTTCATGTGGCTAGTTGATATTTTATTTGAATGCTACTTTTGGTGAGTTCCCATGTTCCAGGAATAATACTCTTTTATCTTTCTTACTTATGATATGTTGAGATCATTAGACACTTACTATGATATTTCTCTCTATTATGATTGAGGGTGAGCTAGGGACTTGTCATAGCCCTGTTACCTCTAAAAGTTAAAGGTATTGTTGGACATATGTAAGTTGAATATTTACTATTATGATTTCCGCTTGTTTATTTATTGTCATTACCTATGAAAGGCTAAAAGAATGTTAAGAGGCTTTTTTGATGTACTTTCAGGTTCCTCATTCGCCATGTCATGTCTAGGACCTAGGCCTAGGTCGTAACATAGAACATGGAAGTCACTTGTACAGATGTACTACAAAAACATATACAAGTCTCAGAAGTAGAACACAAAAAAAAGACTGTCTCAAAAAGCAATATACTTAATATATAGAGAAGGAGACAGGAAAATTCAAGATGTTGTGTGCTCACCCTCACCTCTGGATTAGATTGTAGCAAGCTAGATATCAATGCTGGTAGTTGGTGCTCGGACATGCATCATGAAAACAGATACAGACTATAGTATTAGTACCAAAACAACATGTATCCAGTAGGTATCGTAGGCCGATTGAGAAAGAAAAGTAAAAGTAATATGAAATTCTAGAATTTAAAAGACAACAACAAACAAGAATAGAAATCTAAATAGGATGTACATGTCTGTACTAACACACAAGAAAGAGAGAACAAATAAGTAAATCTGACTGACCTTTATAAGCCTGATAGGTATACTCGTGCACAAGTTTAAGTAAAACCTAAATGGAATCCCATAAACCCAACATGTGCACAAAAGAGATATGATGAATAAAGAGGATCTGACTAAGTTTCCAAGATTACTATAACCCTCTTCGAACATGAAGTGAACCATTCGTAAGCCTGAATCTTGAATAGGAGCTAAGGACCTGAACCAAAGTGAAGATGAAGAAACCAAGGAGTTTAACCAAGATTAAAGTAGCTAAGGGCTCAAACCAAGGCTGAGGATAATCATGGACTCGAACCAAGTGTTAGTGTATCCAAGGACTCGAACAAAAGATGAATATAGCGATAGAATTGAGCCAAGGCTGTAGGCAGCAATAGACTTGAACTACGACTACAAATACTGATGGACTTAAATCACAGTTGTAGATGGCCCTGGAATCGAGGCTATAATGCCAAGACATGAACTTAAACCACACTTATTGTAGTTAATAGGGGCTTGAACCATGAATAAAGGCGAATTGGTTGGATATAGGATCAGTGGACACACTAGCATCATGGGGAGTACCCCATTAACCGAAGGTCATCAATAAATCACTCCTAGCCTGAACCAAATTTAACCAAAATCAACAAGCTTCTTCTGAATAAGGAGTCAAGAATAAAATAACCGACAAAAAAAGAGGGTATTATGGATATAAAAACTTGGAAGCTGAGTTACTTCCTAGATAAGGCCCGAACTATCACACCCTAGTCTGTGGTATCAGTATAAAAGGAGTTAAGCCATCCAAAGTGACATTAAAGAGATTCCAAGTCCTATCGGCTCCAAAAGTAATCAAATCTTTGGCAATCACTAGTCTAAACCTAGACTAAGGCCAATCATGCTTTCAACAATATACACAAGCCGTAATAAAAGCACACCATAAGGTTTAGATGATAAATTAATTAAAATGACTTGCTTTATAACTCAAAATACTCAAAATAGCCTATCATATGGATTTCTATGAACTAAACATGATCAATTACCAATTCACCCTTTTCCCAAATTTATATAAATCAACATAAAATCATGTAATCATGCTTAATATAAGGAGAGGAAAGCTATAGACAACCTTTAGGCTGACCGCACACACTCTAAATCAAGTTGCTAGAGCTTTCCCATTATGTACGGCCTCTAAAGGCTACCATGCTATCAAATATAGTATCACAATGTTAATACAGTCATTTAGATACTAAAATTACTTTAATCGGTGATAGGATAATTTTAGAGTCTTATAATGGGAATGTGGGTGCCATTATGGGAATCCTAGAATTGACTCCGTGAAAGGGTTTAGCTCCCCGAACTTGTAATGCAAAATGGAACACAATTTGGGGCTTGAAATCATGGGAAATCAAACATGCAATAAAATAATTATTTAAGATAAATAAGGCAACAATGGCAATACGTAATTCTAAATTTTACCTCAAACGAAGGTCCCCTAATACTTTTCGAAGACTCCAACACATTCTTATGATAAATACCCACAAGTCAGACTTTGAATCACCAAAATTAGAGCTAAATGAGTGAGAAATCGCTCTTTGAACTTTGAAGAAATAAGCTAATCACGTTTAGTTTCTTTTGTAAGAGACCTGAAGAACCAATCTTTGTGATTGAGATGACCTAGGATCGCGAAAAATAGTTCCGCAATGGTGAACTTTATATGAACCTTCTTTAAATATTCTCCCTGAAAAATAGAAATAATTATGTGCTGAATGCGTTGACATCTCCTCAAAACTAATAAAGTTACTAGAAAATGATATATATTTTAAAGTAATGCCATTAATGTACTTTTTCATAGAATTCTCTAATCCTTGTATTAATAAATGGTCCATAGAAGTTCAACGAAATGAGGAAGGATTTCCATGTTTAAGAAGGAAGTTTCATACTAAATTTTGGAGATCCAAAGAAATGCCAAAGGAAAAATCCAAGGCAAGGAGATTATAGACTCTAATTACGTTTTTATTGAAGCCAGTAAAGGCAAAATGGATATCATACATAGTAGAGTTGATATAAGCCTTTTTAAACACATAACTCAGAAAATATAAATGAAGAAAAAGGTTATTTCTAAATCTAATGGAGTCCGTACAGGTAGTGCCTCCAAATCTTAAGCACAAAAACTATCACCACCAACTCAAAGTCATGAGTGGGGTAGTTTCTCTCATGTAACTTAATCCGCCTCAATGTATTAACAATATCCCAGGCTTATACGATAAGCCCACATTCTCATGTTTGATTCCTAAAATTGGTCCATCTTCATTTTTTGTAATTTTAGTGTCTAAACAACCGTATTGATATTGTGAACCTATTTTTGATAGCATATCAGTGTTTGAAGGCTATTTGATAGTGTGGCAATGTTTGGGCTTTGTTTAGCGATTCGACATTGGGTTCAGTTCAAGCTTCGAGTACTGGTCGACTAACTTAGAGTGGACATTAATCCATAATGGTTTTACAATGATGACATGACATAATATGATTTGGAATCCACTACCATCACAGATTCAAGGTTTCATCATGTTGCACTCTTAACCTCTATGGAGATGAGTTATTTGGCTACGCGCTATTTTCCCTTTGAGACATATCTGCGGTTTGATGTCCGGGTGCTGGACTGTTACTATTTGTTACTTGGAGGCTATATGTGGTTTGAGGTCTAGGCTAATATTTTCTGGCTGAAGGCTCATAGTTTCTTAGTAGTTTTAGCAATTCTATGTACCCATCGGGATTATGGGTGCCCGCTCAGGTTCTTACTTAAACTTGCTCACGAATGTAACTTCTAAGCTTATGGGGGCCCAGTTAAGTTTAGTTAGTTGCACTTAGTACTTTTGTTTCCTTACACTCGTGTGCATCACCTTTACTTGTTGATCCTGCTATTTTCACAGATTCTATCTATTCTTATTACCTTATCTTTTCCAGCTCAGTCAGCCAATGATACCTGCAGGGTACCTATTATTTTGTTAGTCATACTACACTTTTCATATGTTTACATGATACATGTCCTAAAATGAGTTACCAGCATTGATTTAGGATGGGAGCAGTCTGCACTGGAGACGATGGTTAGTATTTGACATTTTTAGATCTTTCGGTCTCCATTTGTACATAGTTAACTAGTCTTTTTCTCTTTGAGATGACTTACTTTCACGGTTGACTTTTTGTACATGTATCTACTTTTTCTAGCATCTCTTTACATGTGATTTCCAAGTTCTAGGAGGGATCTCATTGTTTTGTTGCATATATTGTATTCAATGTGCTTTTGCTTATTCATGTTATTCGAGTTATTTCTTTATTTTTATTTAGTTTCTACACTTAATCCCATTACTTGGAGTTCTGGGATACGGGATTTTTTACCCACTGATGGGTTATAGTAGGAGCCATCATGACTCGAGAGGTCGGGTCATGAAACTTTCACTTAAGAAAATAGATCCTCATATAGAAAGGACCTAAAGAAAAATCTAAATTCTTGACGTATGGGCTTACGTTATATTATATTATTGACCCAACATCAGGGTCCATTACTTTATAAAAGTTAATAACAATTCTAACTTTTATAAATTTAAGTGTCTTTTCATCCAATTATCACTTATCTCCTTATTTGGTTCTTTTTAGCTGTCTCAACTAGAGGAATCTTTTATCTGGTTCTTGAATTGTTGAAGAAATGTTTCAATGTCTATCTCTTCTGTGTTATGAACACTTTGGGCTTCACTCGCTAGATGTATGTCTTCCTCCTCTGTGGATGTTGCCATAGAGATTTATTTGTGAACTCTATACCCATATATTTTATTAAATCTTTTTTGAATTCTACCATATATGAGGCAAGAATTTGAGATTTAGAAATAACCTCTTTCTTCATATGTAATTTCTGAGTTATCCGTTTAAAAGGGCTTATTTCATATCTACCATGTATGATATCTGTTTGGCTTTTACTGGCTACAATAGAAATATTAATTGAGTCTATAATCTCCTGGTCATGGATTTTTCCTTCATCATCTCTATAAAGAAAATTACTTCAAAATTTAGTGTGAAACTTCCTTATTAAAAAGGAAAATCTTTTCATTTGCTTGAACTTCTACAGACCATTTCATAATCCAAGGAATAGAGAATTCTATGAAAATATACATTGATGGCATTCCTTTAAAATATTTAGTCTTTTTATAATTTTATCAGTTTGGAAGATATGTTAACCAATTAAACATATAATGTTTTATAGTCTTCTGGGAGACTGTTTAAAGATAGACCATATAAAGTCCACCATTGGCCTAACCAATTTGGTATTGTTGTTTGAAAATAATCGAGCATACTTTTATGAACCATGAATGCTTTTTATTAGAATTCTCATATAGCAGGACTTTGTTAAAGCTTTTAATATAATCCCAGTAATTAAATGCGTGTCACGATCCGATTTCTCGAGTCATGATTACACCTACAATAACTCACTTGTAGTAACACAACCCGGGTCTCAGAACAGCAATTAATGGGATTAATGGTAGAAAACTAAACAAAAATTAAACAAAGAAAAGAAATAGCGGGAATAACAAATGAAAGAGCAGAACCAAGCAAAAACTACATACAATAAAAATATTTATCCTAGAACATGGAAGTCACAAATATAGATATACTAAAAAACAGATACAAGTCCAAAAAGTGGACCATAGAAATAAGTTTGTCTCAAAAAGCAATAGACTAGATAATATATAGAGAAGGAGACAGGTAAATCCAGGATGTTGTGTGCTCAACCTCCCCTCAGGATTAGACTGCAAAAAGCTAGATATCAACGGTGGTAGCTAGTGCTCGAACTTGCATCATGAAAACAGATTCATAGTGTAGTATTAGTACCAAAACAATAGCTACCCAATAGGCATCATAGGCCGATTGAGCTGGAAAAGTAAAAGTAATATGAAATGCTAGAATTTAAAAGGCAACAAGAAACAAGAAAAAAAATCTAAATGGGACGTACATGAGTGTACTAACACACAAACAAAGAGAGAACAACTAACTAAATCTGACTGGGCCCTTATAAGCCCGATAGGTACACTATTTAGCAAATTTAAGTAAAACCCAAATGGAATCCCATAAATCCAACAGGTTCATAAAATATTTATGATGAATAAAGAGGATCTGACAAAGTTTCCAATATTGCTCAAACCTTCCCCGGACTTGAACCGAACCTATGTCATAATTGAATAAGAGCTAAGGACCTGGACCGAAGTGATGAAGAAATCATAATTTTAACCAAGATTGGAGTAGACAATTTATGGAACCAAGGCTGAGGTTAATCATGGACTCAAACCAAGTATGAGTGTGGCCATGGAATTGATACAAGGGTGAATATAGAGAATGAATTGAACCAAGGTTGTAGGTAGCTGTGGACTTGAACCATGACTGCAAATACCACTGAACTTGAATCACAGTTGTAGAAGGAGTAGGACCTGAATTGATGATATAATGCCAAGGCATAGACGTGAACCACACCTGCCATAATTAATAGCGTCTTAAACTATGAATAGAGGTGACTTGGTAAGATATAGGATCAGAGGTCACACTGTTATCATGGGGAGTACCCCCAAACCTAGTGTCATTAATAAACAACACCTAGCCCGAACCAAATCAAATACAAATCGATGAGCTTTTTCTGTATCAAAAGTCGAGAATACAGAAACTGACAAAAAAGAGGGAATTATGGATATAAAGTCTCAAAAGCTGAGTTACTTCCTAGATAAGGCTTGGACTATCAGAGAGATTCAAAGGCCTAGCGGCTCCAAAAGTACACATGTCTATGTAAATCTCTAGTTTAAGCGTAGATTAAGGCCAATCATGTGTTCAACAATATACACAAGCCGTAATAAAGGCATACCATAAGGTATGGATGATCAATTAATACAAACGACATGCCTCATAGCTCAAAATACCCAAAGATAGCCTATCACATGGATTTCTATGAAATAAATATTATCAACTACCAATTTACCCTTCCCTCAAATTCACATAAATCAACATACAATCACGTAATCATGCTCAGTATAAGGAGAAGGAATCTATAGCCTACCTTTAGGCTGAGCGTACACACTCAAAATAAAGTTGTTAGAGCTTTCCCTTTACGAACGGCCTGGAAATGCTGCCATGCTATCAAAAATAGTATCACAACATTAATACGGTCATTTATACACAAGAAATACTTAAAAAATTGATAGAACAATTTTAGACTCTTAAAACGGGAATGTTAAAGCCATTATGGGAATGCCAGAATTGACTCTATGAAAAGGTTAACCTTCCCAAATTTATGTTCCAACATGAAACACAATTCGGGGCTCTGAAAAGATAGAAATAAGACATATAATAAAATAATTATTTAACCTAAATAAGTCAAGAATGGAAGAAGGTAAATTCCAAATGTTACCTCAAATAAAGATCCCCCAACACTTTTTGAAGATTCCAACACATTCTTCTGACAAATACGCACAAGTCAGCCTTTGAATCACCCAAATTAGAGCTCACATGTGTGAGAAATCACTCTTTGAACTTTCAAGAAATAAGCTGATCACATCTATCTTCTTATTTAAGAGACCTGACAAACCACTCTCTCCGATTGGGGTAACCTAGGCTCGTGATCACAGGCAACTAAAATCTTGCCTTCGTAGTCGCAGAGGGAGCCTCACAATCGAAAAGAGTCTATGTATCAAACCCTTGCAAAGGCTTGAAAGAGTAGACTTCGCAAACATGGCCAAAAAGGCTCATGAACACGATGGCCAATTGTGGCCCACACCAGCACCAACTGCAATAACAGGTTTTTAAATCCACAAGTTATCTAATGGGGTGCTCAAGATTCATCAGAATTCTCGTGTGGGCAAACAAGATATGCTACACAAAAAAATCAACTTTCCAGATATAACGAGTCAGTCAAAATTTCCATATAAGTTCATCTCAACAACTAATGGGTCCTACACCTAAGTGTCAATTTAGCCAATTCCACAAGGGGACTTGAGATTCGATAAGAAGCCTCGAGAAGTGCATGAAAGATCATTCAAGATCAAATATGACATTCCACAACTAATCACACTAACAAATTTGTCATTTGAGTGCGTTTACCAAGAATATTGACTAAATTCAATCTTAGGCCTAATTTAAAAGGCTAAAATGCCTAATGGTCAAAACTCTCACTGAAAGTCATAGAAGTTGTGTAGGCCATACTACTAGCCTAAAATACTATTCTAGATGTCAATACCCAACCCCGTAGGCCGTGACTGGGGTCCGACCTGGACCCCTCGTACACATGTCTATCAGTTGTGGTCACATTGAACAGTAAATAAAACAATATCATGTAATAGAACCCCGCTGGGCGATAATATTTTCATAACCCTATAGCCCTTTTTGTTTGTATCACAATATAATAGGGCACGCAAGCCGACAAGGCCTCCATAACATAATCACATATATTATATATCAGGTAGACCCAGCTGAATCAAACTGACATACACAACCCACATATACATGTCTATAGACCTCTAAAAATATAACTGACAACCTATGGCGGGACAGGGCCCCCGTCGCACCCCCGAATGGACAAAACAATTTTATACATTAGTGGAAAGTATCAAAAACTAGGCCTCGATACAATAGAGCCTCTTCCAATTGAGCTGCATGGAATCCTAAGTTGACGGACTCCCAAAATCTGTATCTGTACCTGCGGGCATGAATGTATCCCCCCGAGAAAGGGGGTCAGTACGACATATGTACTGAGTATGTAAAACATAACATAGTATAACTGGAGGTATATTCAAAATAGAGAAGCAGGGGAACCAATTATCAAATCAGAAACATGTACGAGTACTCTGTGAATCACAAAAACATGCATGCTCAAATTTTCAATATAGCCGGCCCTGTCAGGGGTCCGGTGAATCATATATGTAGTATCAGTATCAGGCCCCGTTCCATCGCCACCTTATTACAATACATCATCATCATATATATACATACGTACCCGGCCCTCTAGTGAAGGGCTTGGTCGATAATGCATTGAATTGCACGAATCTGATAATCGGCCCGGGACTCGGAGAAGAAGGGTTACAGTATACACGAGTAGAGTAGTGAGAAACCAAACACAGTTTAAATCATTATCCAAGACTCAAATATAAGAGGACTAAGTTATTGTTTCAAAATTTGAGTAACAGTATAGTCATTCTGGCTGCCCTCTAAATGCCATTAGGGGCTACATTGATTACATCTTGAGGTTCCTAGACATATACCAAAGTAAGACTATTCACTTAAGAATTCCAGAGTATTTGTCTTCAAATAGTTTTATGACTAGGAGTTTGTACAATCATACCACTTTAACATATAAGAGTTTCCCGTGAAATAGTTTGACTACCATAGAGTTCAACATCCAGTAGTAAATAAGAGATACTTAAGAATGGAATTACCCTGGAGATCTTATCACATTCAGCTTACAACTAGGACATGCCAATAGAAGAAAGAGAATGAGCTTTACTTACCTATGCCAAAATATGTCAAGAGAAAGCTTTACATACCTCTTGGGAGTTACTCTTTGTCCTGCTCGTCTCTTCATCCTTTGAACCTATTCAATATGAAAGTAATACGAATAGAAACTACTGTTAGCTTTCCATCATCTTAGGTTGCACCCTAGTATTCATGGAATCTATTTCCTTAGTCGTTTCCTCGACTAGTTCTTTAGTTTGTTAAGGTGTTAACGAAAATTAGGCAGCACCTCCCCTATAATGTGCCCTATACAAATTTCCAATTAGGTTCCTAAGACCTACATCCAACCAACAACAACAACCTGGAGCAATTCACACCAGCAATATACAATATAAACTCCAAACGACTTATTCAAAAATACGATATCATAATAGGGCGTCTAGCCTTTATTTTGTAACGCCTTTAATTATACGCAACGAGGGGTCATGTGGATTCTACCAGAAGCACCCTAAACCACACTAGGACATATTTATGCCCTGCAATAACAAGCCACACCCCTACAGAAGCACCTCACAAGAGCAATACTTTATTTCGACGATAATTCAACTATAGCGACTCCAATTTCGCTTATTTCGAATGCCGAACTTTTCAAACCTTTTACCTAACTTCCAGCAGTCCCTAAGGCGTTTAATACACCCTAATTTAACATCATACACTTCAAATTAGAGGGTAAGAACTTACCTTTCCCAAAATTGGCTAGAACTTGCCGAAATTGTGCCTTGGAACTTTCTTTAGCGCATTGTAACGTCGTGGCAGCTTGCCGACAGATTTTTGCTGCACCAAACCTTAATTTTATACTAATAATACCTCTATATAATCGTAGTATACGCTAAGTAATTAATTTACGGAATGAAAACGGGACTTACCCCTTTTTTCTTCCAAAACCCGTAGCTCCCTCTTTGTTGTTCCTAAGGTTTTCCTTCAACTTCTCCTTATTTCTTCCAAGTTATAAGCTGAATAAATGATTCCATAAGTATACCAATATACATATATACACCCCCACATTTTTTAGGAACACCGTAGATAATTAATTCGCAGAGAAAAAATGAAGAACTCACCTTAAATTCTTAGAAACCATGGCTGCCCCTTTCTCTTCTTCTTCCAACGTTTTTCTCTCAATGTTTTGGACTGATTTTTGAGTTCAAAATGACTTAATAGTCATCCACACACATATATATATGTCCCCTAGGATACCATGTGGCAGTGGGGCCCACCTCCCCCAAGAAGGTGGGTCACCTACTTGACCCCAAGCAGGTGGGTCACCTGCTTGCTTAGGTGCTGCCACATGTCACCCTACCATTGGCTGCCCCGCGCAATTTGTTTTCCTCCTCGTGGGTTCATAATCTCGTCTCACTTTAAGAGACTTTGAAACCCTTACTACATAAGCTTGGTATGTAATCAAGTAACTCACATATGTAAGACTTCTAAATTAGTAATTTACGTAGATAAGTCGAGTCCTATGACTCGTTACTTGGCCTCCAACTCCTTCCGACTTCTCTTGACCCTATTCCCAACCTTCCCTACCATGGGGTGTCACATTCTCCATTCTTAGAGTTTTTCAATAGGGTCATAACTTAAGTGGCTCACATACTAGCTTCTAAGTAACTTAAGGAACCTTTCGAGTTCAAATATATGGGGTGTAACATCCTTCCCCCTTTAGAACATTCGTTCCCGAATGTTAAATGCAACTTCCTTTAAGACTTTATATAATTTATAAAGGGGTTTCTTTCCTTTATGCTATCACATACATTTCCATCTATATTATTAACATACGAGTGCTCAAGAGTTGGAGTTACCTGTAGACATCGGGAATAGGTGCAAATATTTGTGTTTTATGTTCCCTTCAGTTTCCCCGGTCATCCTCTTTCTGTATCTTGACGGAAGGCACGTCTTTAGTCTACAATCTTCCAGTTTGCCAATTTAAGATAATTATAGGTTGTCCCTCACAAAATTCCATTTCCTGGACATTATCTATGGAACACCCCCTGGGTAACTCCATTATGAGCATCCAATCATCCATTTAAACTCTGAATGTCGATGTTGATAATCTGTATCTTATTTCTGCCAACTCTTGGTTGTTAGTCAATAGTTTGCTTCGTCCTTTTTGGCCTACCAACTTAGTGTTTTTCCCCAATGTGGGACTCATACACTTTGCCTTACAACATCTTGTAGGGGGTCATCTGAATGCTGGCATGGTAGCCCTTCTTGTAGGCAAATTCAATAATTAGTGGACGATAGTCCTAGCTACTCTTAAAGCCAACTTCATAAGCTCGCAATATACTTTCTAGCAGTTGATAGTATTCTCAGTCAGTTCAGCAACCCAAGGGAAAATGCAGTACGAAGACCTCTCTGTGCTCCTAATCTCTTCTAGGACTGATCTCTAGACGTTAATCATAATTAAAGTCCCTCTATCTAATATATTAACTGGGAAACCTAATGGAACCTTACCATCCTCCATGTTCTATAACTCCCCTTAATTTCAGTAGCATAGGTGCTCTTGATTGGAAGCAAATGGGTTGATTCATTAGCCTACTCACAATAACCCATATAGCACCCTACTCTTACAGAGTATAAAATGGGTGCGTAATGACGTTAATAACTTGGGAATTGTTAGCCTCATATAGTCCTTCTCGACTCTTTTCAAAACTATAACTGGCATTGAATCTTTTGGGTCCTTCTTCCCCTTTTTCTCCAATCCTTAGGGTTGGCTATCGGAAAATGCTGCAGTCCCCCTCATGTAATAGCTCTCATAGTCATTCTGTGCTTTGTGTAACATGGTTTGGTATAATTCTGACGGTATTTTTGGCGTATATACTCGTCATCCTGTAGTAACTAGCTAGTTCTTCCAGTTTCGTTTAAACTCTTTCACTACTTTCTTTACCCCCACTTGCAACTCTCTAGACACATTATCCTGTGTCATTTCCTCCCTATAAAATGATGAGAGGGTACAAGAAATATCCTAGCGTTATCTCGCTAGTCCTCAAGTTTTACCTCGCCTTTTTCTCTCTTATCCTACATTCAATGTCGGGGGAGATCTTTGGCCTATCGTAGCTATGCATTATGTCACCCGTAGTACCAATTCCATATCAATGGTTTGGCTTAACCTATCTTGCATCTCTCGGTAGTTAATTGTAACTTGGGCTTCTTACCTGGAATAATAGCTATGGGGATTCCGTAAGGTCTTACCATTTCTTCACCCTATAATTTTACACCTTCTCGGCTGAGTAGGTAGCCTTTGATCAAAGGAGAAGGGACTAATATCGTTAATCCACAAGTAACATTCCCTCCAGATTCATTCGGCGCTAGAGTATGAAGTGAGCCTTGTAGTCCTGGTCATATTATTGAATTTTAGACCTTGGGTATTGTTTCCTATCATTCATAAATTACATTAGCTGGTACTCTTACCTTTTAGGTTTTGCTTTTTCGCCCTCTGAGTTGGCTGCCAAGTGGTGTCGAAATTCCCTCGCCCACTGGTTCATATAGTCATAATGCGGTTTTCCTCTCATTAACTGGTTCTATGTTGAAGAGCTGTGGCATTTGAGTGCGTTGTCAGTTAGCAGTTAGCTAATCCTTCTTGTCTTGCTTAAATCCTTTATACAATACCCTCAATGTAATGTATAATATTCTAGGAACATAATCTCATGTCGTTCCTCCACTGCTAGTTTTGATTCTTCCATCTTGCGTAATCATACCAGCACTAACGCATTAAGTTCTATCAGAATTTCGAGGTTAAGCGTGCTGGGGAGAGAGTAATACTGGGATGGGTGAACTCTCTGGGAAGTCTTCGTGTCGCATTTCATTGTAATCCTTGCCATAATGTGTGGGGCACTCAATTTAGCTCCATATTTACCTTAGCATTGTCTCGCGAGTCTTTATGTTGTGCCCTGTCCTTTCGTCTGTTATCTTGCATCCAGTATCAGCGTAGACCTTTATCTCCACTATCCTTTATTCACTTTGTGGTCTCCCCATTTTCTTCCACAGGAGGCTTTCTATTCCTTTTTCTTTGATTATTTATCTATCGCAACATCATTTGTGGCTAACTCTATAACCAATGTTTTGGCTTTTGGTCTAGCATGCTGTCATTATCCTTCGTAATGTATCTTATGTTGGTTGATATCCTTTCATGGTTACACTTTTTTATTTTTATACGCAGCCGCCTTCTAGTGTTATGTTATTTAGGATCTCGTCACAAACTTCTTAACGCTGCCTTATGTAGCATTCTGACTTCCATCCAATTATTGGTAGCTTCCAGACCTTTCCAACTTGGTTCAGCAAGATATCTTGTTGATATTTATACGTCCATCCGAAATATATTCCCATATCAGTTTCCTCCTCCTACTTTTGCTATTTTCTCACTAACTTCCCCCCTTTAGAGGGTACTCGTACTTTCATTTGTTGGTGCTTATAGGCGTTCTAACTTCAACTAGGCAGTGCTAGTATTCTGGTGATAACTATTCCAGGTTTTCTCGAAGTAGTGGCTTTGTCCCAACCTATATCCTTTGCTTCTTGAAGCGAATAGAAGTTGAGTCATTTGTTCCTTAAGTTTTCCATCCTCATCCCTTAAGGGTTCCATTATTTTTGGGGCGGCGTTGTGTACATGCGTCATTTTTTGTATCTTAAGCCTCATGCTCTTACTGTGGTCTCAACGTAGGCCTTTAACTTAGTCAATGTGTACTAAGTGTATCTTACTAGTGGTTCCCCTTTGTCCCTGCATACTCGTATCACACTGTTCAATTCATACTTACATATCCCCCTTTTAATTCGTACATATATTCAGTTCCTGACATCTCTTTGAGGTGCTTCTGCTAGAAGCTCTTTCCCTAATTAGTCGGTGGAGAACTATAAAATATTATTGTAAACCATTTTCCAACCATTGTTGGAAGAAACCAAAATCTCTTAAACATCACAGTACTTCTGTTAATACTTGACCTACCTGGTCCCCTTCCGAGTTTATCCTCGAGTTATGAACAACTCATCTAATTTACAATAGGAGTCGGGGGTTTGGTATTTTCAATAATGAGTGAAGCTCAATTATTGGACATCTTATCTTTCAACCTGAGCTTCTCATTTTTTTTACAGCATAGTTACAGCTGGAGATACTATGGTCTGAACTGTACTACTCAGACAGACTTTTGTTTCTTCGAAATAAATTTCCCCAAGTAAAAAAGGTATCCCTTATTGATGACATAAAGAGTATCTCTTACACGTTTAATTTAGCATCCTATAGGTACCCGGTATCAATTTCCAAGACATGTTATAAGCTATGTTCCATTCCCTTTTCCTTGTTCTGGGAATCTTTCGACAGAGTTTCCTCTATACTTCTTACTATCCCACAACCTGCACGCGGAAAATACCAACAATGCCTCATAGGGCCAACACACACACACACACACACACACACACACACATATATATATATATATATATATATATATATATATATATATTCATATCCCATCACAGCCGCACAAGGCTTTCAATATCATCTTACACCGCAGCCACATGGGGCTTTTAATATTAATAATAATATAAAAATACTGGACTTACCTCATATGTCCAACTTCAAACTGCATTTGTGGAATTTCCTGTTTGCCTTCCTTTCAGGTTTCAACTTTACATTTCAATATAAGCTCAATACCTTACCAAATGGATATCTTTCGTGGCTTCACATTACTTACATGCATGCTTCATAACTTTCCATATCGTCAATTACTTCCTTCGGTTGATGTCGTCCTTCTTTTAAGATCCAAGGTTAGTATAAGGAATTTTCCTATGACTTGGATCTAAAGCACGATCTCAGATGTAGAAGAAAGGTAATATCCTAAATGTCATGTAGCTTCCTATTTATAGATGTGGCGCGCAACACATCAATAACCAAGACTCTACTAGTGCTCGGCCTTCACCTACTAACAATTCAGGCAAATTGACACATTGTCTGCTATATCTCTCCTCATGCTGCTCTACAAGTAATGTTGTCTAAGATAATTGTATGTCTTCACTGTGCATATATGGATAGAATATCTGAAATCAAGGTCGTCATGAAGAATCCACTTAATCCAACTCCAAACTTTAGGAACACAGATACGATCACCAAATATCAATATCATATCTGAATCTAAGGTAGCTAACCAACATCACCTTCCCAAACTTGATCTCGAAGAGAAGCCAAGTCCTCTTCCATAAACTGACGACTGCGAATTATATGCAACAAGGGTGACTAAACCCGTACATAGGCTAACACCTGCCTGGAATCTAAAATATATAACTGAATAATGTTATTGGCTAAGGACTAGATGTCCAAAGCAAAAGGTCACTCCACAATAGAAAGGAAGGCTAGTCTATCCGTACTCACCACCTTCTTACTGAAAGCATCTACTACTACATTCGCCACTCTTGGATAGTAGAGAATAGAGAGATCGTAGTCCTTTAGGAGCTCAATCAAATAGAACTTCCTCTAATTAAGATCCCTCTGACTAATAATACTCTAAAGGCTCTTGTGATTTGTATAGATCCCGCAATAAACTCTATATAGGTAGTGACTACAAATCTTAAGAGCAAAAACTACCACCATAACCTCAAAGTCATGAGTGGGATAGTTGTACTCATGCAACTTAAGATTCCTCAATGCATTAGAAATAATCTAGACCCGATACATCAATACACAACCCAAACAAATATAAGATGCTTCACAATATACCATGAAGCCCTCACCCTTAATTGGAAGTATTGATATAGGAGTGGTAGTAAGAAACTTCTTAAGCCTCATAAAGCTTGTCTCATAGAGAACATCCTGGTGAGTCAACCAAGTCAAGGGTGATGCTATAGACAGAAGACCTCAACAAAGTTCCTATAGTACCCCAACAATCCAAGGAAACTATGAATATCAGTCACTAATGTGGGCCTAACACAATCACGAGTAGCCTTAATTTTCACAGGATCCATCATAATTCCATCCTTTGAAACCACGCGCCCTAAGAATGTGACTAACTCAAGCAAAAACTCCCTCTTTGAGAACTTGGAATAAATATGTTGATTTCTCAAAGTCTAGAGCACTATCCTTAAATGTTTCTCATGCTCACTCTGTCTTCGTGAGTATAATATTTTATTAATAAAGACTATGACAAAAGAGTCAATATACGACCTGAATACATGAGTTACCAAGTTTGTAAAAGGGAATGGGAATTATTCAAAGCAAACAAAATTACTAGGAACGCATAATGGCCGTAATAAATCCTAAATACGGTCTTAGGGATGTTTGTTGCCCTAATCCTATGTTGATGGTAACTAAACCTCAAATAAATCTTTGAAAAAACTAAAATACCTTGAAGTTGGGCAATATTTGTTGACCATCACCTTATTCAGCTGCTTGTAATCAACACACATCCGCTAAGAGCAGTCCTTCTTCATTAAAAACATGATTGGGGCAGTCCAAGGTGATACCCTAGGTCGAATGAATCCCTTACCTAAAATATCCTAAAGCTGAACAATGAGATCCTTAAGATTTATGAGGTCCATACAATATGGTGGGATAGAAATAAGATGAATACCTAGTTCTAAGTCAATATCATGATTTGGGGGAAATTAGAAAGGTATGTAGGAAACACATATGCATACTCTTTGAAAATATGAACTGAATAAACCATAAGGCTCTCCCTACTAACATCTCTTACAAATGCCAAATAATCTAAGCACATTAGAGCCCTGCCACACAACTGGTGGAATAACAGGCATGGCTAAGATTAGTCTTTGCATAGCAATCCAAGATAGCTAGATGATAGGATAACCATTCCATGCCTAAATCATATCAATGTCCAGCATACCAATGAAAATAAGGTCATCCTATGTGTCTTCCACCTAAATAGCCATAAACAAGTTCTAAAAAACCTGATCCACTAATAAAGAATGACCTACTAGGGTCGTAACACGCACAACATAGCAAAGGGCTCTGTACTCATACTCAACTGAGGAGCGCAATATATAGATAGATATGATAATGTAGAGCATGTGTCAAATAAATTTGATGTGGGCTGATGGCTTAAAAAATTATACTTGTTGTAAGATCTCAGAAGTTGAATGTCAAACAAATGAAAGTATTATAGAAAATGATCTATTATAGGGTTCTATGAGAAGACGTACAACTTGTAGGAGGTCCTACAAGTCGTAGGAAGGTATTCATAGAAGGCAAATGCTTAGGAAAAATTTGAGTATTGAGATGAGTCAAGTGACGATCCATAAAAGGTTTGAAGAGCAATAGAATGGATACATAGGAAGGGTCATGAGGGATGAAAATTTAACGAAGTATGAACCAACTCTAGAGGGGTTCCTCGAAACCATAGAATAGACCTGTAGACTAAGTTTAAAAACTTAAAATTTAGGATTATGAAAATATAGCAGGACTAGCAGGGTCTACCACCCGTAGGAATTTTGACGGACCATAGATTGGCCTCGTAAGTTGGGTCTTGAGTTTTGTATTTTTGGCTAAGTGTTGGGGTATTTGTAGAACCATTCCTACAACCCGTAACACTTGAAATGACCTGTAAAACTGGTTAATATGTCTCAATTACAATTTCCAGTAGCACAAGATTTGGTGCACTATTTCTATACCCGTTCCTAAGATTCGTAGAAGGACCTACAACCCATAGATCTCAGTCGTAGGTCCACTTAAGTAGATTTTAAATAGAGGTATTTTAGAATGTTTTGACTTATTTAACTCCTAAACTATGTCTTTTTTGGATATATAACCACCCCCATAACAATTTTGACCTTGAAATATACCCTATTCCCTCTTTTTCTCAAAATTTCGTCAACTCATCTTCTCAAAATTGTCTCTCAAGTTCTAGGAAGAAAAGCTAGGGTTTCAATCTTCAAGTTATTCAAGCTCTACTATTTTAAGGCTTTGATTATCATGGTGTGGATCCTTTCCATTCATGGAGTCCCAATATTTTCTCTCTTTTCTAATAATTTTAATTTTATAAGTTCTTGGGTTTTTGATCAAATAGTACTTCTCAATTCAAATATGCTTGTAGTTAATTCCAATAGTCTATTCATGAATGATTTGAGTTAAATTTGATGTTTTCAACAAGTATTTCAAGAACACATGCATCATGTTATGAATTCTATGTTTTAGACCATGAATCTATTATCAATGCTATATGAATAATTTATTAAAGTTATGTATTATGAAACAAGTATGTTTTCAATTATAAAATCATTAATTGTAAAATGTGTTCTCATAATATGCAAGATATGATGATATGGATGCTTAGAAAGGTAAGTATCCACAAGTTTATGTTATGATCATAGTTTTCAAGGAGCTATTTTTATGATGTATTTTCATGATGTTGGATTGGTTGATTTAACTCTCCTAATAACTATGTTTTATGTATTACGTTGGGATTGACTTATCACCAAGAAAATATTATTGTAGGGATTCATGAGGGAACCCTAGTAGCAACCCTTAGTTCCAAAACTATGTGTCATCATAGGTTTGCCTTTATGGATTAGCTAGTAGATCCATATATAGCCCATATTTATGTTTATTAGATAGAGTATATCTTGGCAAGTATCCTCTCTCTTCTCGATATTGGATTTACATCAGATTTCAAGTTATATAGCTCACATGGTCTTACATGTTGATTAAGGTTACCCCACATATGTATATGCAATGTTATAAGCTCTTATGATATTTATGATGCATTGACCATATGATATGCATAAAGTATTTTCAAGTTTAACTCATGTTTTCAAGTTATTGGTCATGCATCACATGTTTATGTTGACTATGTCTGATTATCATTTTTCTTGCATGCTTCTCACATGCTTAGTGCATTCCATATACTAAAGCATAATGTTTTTTCTATATTGTATCATAATGTAGAGTCCGATGATCATCACGCACACCCCACTCATGACTAGAGCTTGAATTACTATTCCCATTTGTTAGTGAGTCCTCATGATTCAAGGATATGGTGTTTATGTTCTCTCTATAATTCCAATGACTTTATTTCTTATGTTTATAATCTAGGATATTTTCCTATGCCCCACATAGATTAGAAGAGGCATATTATATTGTTATAGAGTTTATGCTAACATGTTCATTCGTAGTTGATTTCTCCTTTATCAAGATACACGTATTGAGACTTTTATTCGGTATTTATAATTTAGTCTTATTTTCTTATTACCCTATGTATGGTCATGTATAATATGCTAAGAGTCTTAGTTGGAGCTCTTTGAAATTCTAATTTACGTATCACACCTAGGTCCTAGCTTGGATTGTGACAAACTTAATATTAGAGCACAAGTTTAAGGAGTCCTAGGGAGTCTAACATGTTGTATCAAGTAGAGTGTTATTCATTGCTGTAAAGCATTCCACATCTATGACTAGAAGTCTATGAGGCATTTAGGAAACCTCATTTATTTCATCATTCATTTTTTGTGCGATAGCTTTGAACTCTAAGTAATTTTCCACAGGAAGGAATGTTTAGGTGGAGAAATAAGCTACAAATAACGCTTTGAATGAACAAGTCTCTAATGCAGAGTTTCAGGTTGTATTTTAAGTACTTTCCCAAGCTGTAGCCATTCAAGCTAATTGCCAAGTGGTAGCTCCCGTGAACCCAAATATTGGTTTGACAGCTAGCCATTTTTTTTATTTCACCCATATGAACCCTTTTAAATTTCATGGCTCCAACGTGGATAAGGATCCATAAGAATTTATCAAGGGTATTAGTAAGATTATTAACATAATGGCCATTGGTCAGGTGGAGAAGGTGGACTTGGCAGTTTATCAACTCAAGGAATTTGCACAAGTGTGGTTTCATCCATGGAGAAGTGAAAGTGCTATAGGTATAGGTCCCATTGATTGGGAAGAGCTCAATGATTCTTTTGCTCTTATTTCCATTGTAATTGAGGGAGGAAAAGGTGCAAGAATTCATCAACTTGTGATAAGGTAATATGTGTGTGAGGGAGTCTATCCTCAAGTTCACTATGTTGTCAAGATATGCTCCTTTTATGATCATTGATACTAGAGCTCGTATGAGCATGTTGTTTTTGGTGTGTAGGAATTGGGGGTCAAAGAATGTAAGACCAACATGCTAATCAAGAAGATAGAAATCTTATGGATTATGACACATGCTAAACAAATAGAAGAGGTAAAGTTGAAGCAAAGGTCTAGAAGGGAGTCCAAAAGGGATCGAAATGATAAAGGTGGTATGTCGAGCAATGGTGGCCACCCTCAATTTATCCAAAAGTAATCAAGTTAAAATTCATCTAAAACTATGGATTTGAGGTTCAACAAAGTTAGGGTGCCTAACCCTAAGCTTCAAAAAGGAGATACGAGTGGTCAACCCATTCTCCCATGCATGAAGTGTGGGAAAAAGCATCTAGGAAAATGTTTGGCGGGTTTGGGTGCTTGCTTTGGCTGTGGTACGATGGGTCACCAGTTGAAGGATTATCCTTTGAGTTCTACTAAAGTTAGAGGTGGTCAACTCCAGACCCCGACTAGGACTACTACAGGCTGACCTGCTCAGTATAGTACTACTTTAAGTGGAGGTCAGTGCCAAAATAAGTTTTATGCTTTATAGAGTTAAAGGATTGACCGGATGGTATGACTGGTATGTTGAAAGTTTTTGAGTTTAATGTTTATGTATTGTTAGATTTGGGTGATACTTTATCATTTTTGGGTCGATACCCATGCTGGTGATTCAATTTCAGCTAAAAGAGTCTATAAAAATTATTCAGTCTCAGTTTTTCATAAACTAACCTTTGTAGATCTTAGAGATCTTTATATGGATGATTTTGATGTTATTCATGGTATGGATTGACTTCATGCATGTTATTCTTTTATATATTTTGAACCTACATGGTTAAGTTTCAGTTCTCTAATGAGCCTATCCTAGAATGGAAAGGTAGTAATTCTGTATTTAAGGGTCAATTTATCTCATGTCTTAAAGCTCAAAAAATGATTTTTAAAGGTTACATTTATCATCTAATATGGGAATTACACAGCGACTAGAAACTAGAAGGATCCCTACCAAGCCATCTTAGCATACATTGCGTTCAAAAGGTCAATAAAACATAATGAAACAAGAGGAAGAAATATCTCAGTAACATAGGATAGATATGAAAATAAAAATTCAAGTCATATGTCCAAGAATGGACTACATCAACTATATGTCTAAATATGCCTCAACATACTAAATGGGGCTTTGAGAAAGCTCCTAGCTCACCCTAACATAAAAGAACTCAAAAGTAACAATGTGAAAGAAAGTCTCGTCCTCGATGAATGATGACTCACCCAAAACTCTAGAAATAGTTGCAAGCTCTAGACACGAATAGGATACGTAGTGTGATCATTCGACCCTACGTTATGAGATAATATAGGAAAAATATGCATTAGAACATAGCAATTACTGAGTATGCGAGGTATGTATAAGCAGTGAAATAACACATAAGCAATATGGGCATATGATGCATGACCAATGTAATGAAAACCATAGACAAGACTTAAAGTATTTTAAATTATGGTGAAAGCATGTGGTCAATGCATCATAAAACTTCATAGTTAAACTTACATCATTTCATATAACTTGTGTAGGATAATACCTATAACCAACATCTAAGATCATGCGAGCTATAATATAGAATCCAATGTAACTCTCACATCGAGAAAAGAGAGACTACTTACCAAGGTAGACTCTGTGACAACATCATGAACATCATAATCTATATGAGGATCAACTAGCTCGGCCAAAAAGGCAACCAACGGAGGCAACATAGTATGGGACCTTAGGTATCAGCTTTTTTGGGTGATAAACCTTTGGTTATCAGACCGAACCCTATCTAAATATCCTCTCGATGATTAGTCAGTATCCCAAAAGAATTCATTAAAACTTTCATACATTATCAATAATATCATCATGAAATTAGACATAAAGGTAGCTAATTAACTTAGTTGATTCATAGGAATCCATAAATTTGATGTGAATTGTTCTTATCAACCTTTAATCATGATTCTGTGAGAATTGTCCTTATAACACCATAAGAATTTCTTGAACATCATTTATAATCTTTATCATTCTTTCAGAAATCTCAAACATCTTTCATACAAGCCTTTGAAAATCATGATCATAACTCGTGGAAATCATCATTAAAAATACCTTTATGCATAAGTACTTGCAAAAAAATTGAAATCATCCAACTAAGATTGAATCAATCTTATAATAGTCACTGACGCTAAGTAAAAACATAATTGAAACAACCCAATGAAATATCATCAATCAAGGATTAGAAAGCAATTAAAATTGAGGATATTTTGAGGAAAACCTCGGGACTCCATTAGTGAATGAAACCCATGAATGAAATCCTATATAACTTGATGAATTCTATCCTTGAAATTGAAAGGGAGACTTGTGTTCTTGAAACTCCAATTTGATCTGTAAAAGAAGGCTTTGAAAGAAAATCCTTGAGGGGAAAGTTTGAAGGGTTGGGTATTTAAGGTTCTTAATTCTCCCCCAAAAGTATCTAGATTCATTGAACACAAAATAGAAAAGGACAAAAATAGCCTTAATTAATTCTCGCTGGAAGACCCTATGAATGGTCCTTTATGAATCGTCAATATGCTTCATCAAAGACCTCTGATACCTGCACAAAAATTTAGGCCTTAAGACTTATCTTATGAGTCCACTTTATGATTCGTCCTTTCTTCTATGACTCATTTTGTTGAGTCATTTGACAAGTACTTAGACTTGATATTTTTCCCAAAACTCATACTTTAACTTACGACTCATTTCTACGAGTTGTCAAAAATTCTATAGGTCATAGAACCCATTCGTTTTGAATCTCTAAAAGCCTGCAAAAACCCAAGTCAGTGAAACATTCTTATAGACCTTCTCTATAGGTCGTCAAAGTGTGTATGAGTTGTCAACTTGACTAGCAGAACCTCCTTTCACTAAACCAATTTTACTTCCTTAACATCTTATCTATAGTCACTTCTACGACTCATAGGTCAATTCATTAAATTTGGGACAGTCTAGTTTTTCTTGAAATTTTCATTCATTTTGACTTTTCAACTTTTGGGGTCTTATAGGATACAAATTTCGAAGCTCCTACTCTTAAGTCAGTTTTGGTTTAATTAGTTTTTGGTAGTATTTCCCACTGATCTTCTAGGTATCCCTCCTGAAAGAGAGATAGATTTTGTTATGTATCTTCTCCCCGATATCCAACCAATCTCTATTCCTTCTTACCATATGGACCCGATGGATCTTAAGGAGTTAAATGATTAGTTGAATGATTTATTGTATAAGGGTTTTATTAGATTAAGTATCTCTCCATGGGGTGCTTCAATTCTTTTTGTCAGAAAGAAAAATGGTTCTCTCTATTTGTGTGTTGACTAATGGCAATTGAACAAGGTCATGATTAATAATAAGTATTTCATTTCAAGGATTGATGACTTGTTCCATCAACTTCAAGGAGAAAATTACTTTTTAAAGATTTATATTTGAATTGATTATCATAAATTTTGGGTAAGAGAGTATGAAATTACAAAGATATTTTTTAGAACTCGGTATGGTTAAAGTTTTTAGAACTCGGTATGATCACTTTGAATTTTTGGTTATGTATTTTAAATTAACGATCTCTCCTTCAACTTTTATCGATTTGATGAATAGGGTGTTCAAGAAAAATCTAGATATATTTATTATTATATTTATTGATGATATATTAATATATTCACGGAGTAAGAATTATCAAGACGATCATTGAAAGATAGTCTTGCGAATTCTAAAGGACCGACAATTGTTTGCTATGTTTAGAAAGTGTGAGTTTTGATTGAGGTTGTGTTTGTTTCCTTGGCCATATTATTTGTTATGCCCCGTACCTTTGTACTGCGGAATGATTTCTTAAACTTCTTAAAAGTTGCTACGTGGCCCATATTAGCTATAATGTTATTAAATAAATCTAAGGAAGGAAGGATATAAAACGCCATAAGAGTGACGGTTGGAAATAGGGTTATAAGGATTTGAAAGAAGTTGGGGGCCAAATAAAAAGTTGTTGGACTCGACATACTTGTGTAAGCTACCAAATTGGACTTCTTACATACTTAAGCTACTGGAGTACATATTGAGATCACGTAGCAAGGATTTCATAGGTTCTTAAAGTAATACGAGATTACGAACCCACGGAAGAGGTGAAAGAAGGCGTAGCACATACTCAGAAGCAAGTAGGTGATGCACCTACTTGGACTAAGCAGGTGATGCACCTACTTGGGGTTGGACCCCACTGCCATATGGCAGCCTAAGGGTGGTTGCATAATTGAGGTGGCCCAATAAGGGCTTGACACATGTCACCCTTAGGGGTTGACATGTGTCACCTCCAAAGGTAAAGTATATGTATTCCATTTGATGACTAATTCATCATATTGATCCTTTACACTTAGAAAAATAAGAAAAAGTTGAGAGAAAAATGTTAGGAGCAAGAAGAGGAGGGCTACGGGTTTGGTCCCAAAAAGGTAAGCCTCCACCTTTTGTTCCGTGAATTAATTATGTAAGGTATACCACGGGTACATGAAGGTGTTTAATAGAATAAAATTACTATTTGGGGAAACGAAGAAGTGACACAAATAGTCCACTACTTTTCAGCGCATCAAGAAACTTCCTAGGCAAGCTTTAGGCAAATTTTGGCAAGTTTTGGACAAGGTAAGGTCTTCCCTTTCAAAGTGGAGTAAATAATGTTTTTATGGAATGTATTAAATGTGTTAAATTAATTTGGAAGTAGGAAAAATGTATAAGTATGTTGTACGTTGTAAGCAAACGAAATTGAAGTCGTTCTAGCCGAGTTAAAGTTGTTAAGATTGTATAATGTTGTTGTGATTGTGGCGTGTCTTTGGAGATGGTTTTATGGCATGTTGCAGGGATTGAAAATGGGTAAAAAAGTATGGGTGCTTCTGGTTGCAGCTACCTAACCCTTCGTTCGTCATGGTTAAATATTTTACCAATTAACGATTGAAAACCTTATTTTGGTATCGTAGTTTAAGCGAGTTGTTTGGAGTGTGTGTTGTGTAATGTTGAAATAATTTACTTGTATATAAGCTTCTGATTGTTTTTGTTGGTTGTCTTTAGTAATTGAAGATATAATTGGAAGTTCGGATAGGGCAAGTTATAGGGAAAGTGCTACTCGATTTCCGTTAACTCATTAACCAATTAAGGGACTATTCGAGAAAGACGAATAAGAAAATGATTCCTACAGGTGCTTGGCTATAAATTAAGAATTTGTAAATTTGAAGGTTATTACTGTTAGTATTTCTTTCATGTTAAATAGGTTTAGAGGACGACGACGCGAACGTGGTTACAAGTAACCCATAAGAGGTATGTAAAGCTATCTTTCTCTTCTTTTCGCATGTCTTAGATGTAAGCAATGGATAATGTGAGATTTGGGGTAATTTCATTTTTAGGTTCTCAATATGACTTCAGGACTCTTATTCACTTCTGGATGTTAAGACTCTTAAAATAGTTAAACTCCTATTCCTCGAGTCTTCTATATGATTGGATAGTGATTGATGCAAAAAGATCTTCCTTTTAAAAAGGCTTTGAGATAACCAATGCTTGGACATATATAGCATATTTCATACCATAGAAACATATGTCTATGATTCCTGAGGCTCCTTTTAACATGGTCTTTAGTGACATCTAGAGGGTACATCACATACTTCCTACCCCGAGCTCCAAGTGATGATTTACTGGAGGACTTCATTGAGTCTCAGATAACGATTTAAATTGTGTATTATTTCTCAATACTCTGCTCATGTATATTGTAACACCTCTTTCTCCGAGTCTTGGGCTGGCTATAGATTCGTTCTCAATCTTACTGTATTATTCACTGAGTCCCTCACTAGAGGGCCAGGTATGTATGCATATATACGATGATATGATGTGATAAGGTGATGATGGTGCTGGGCCTAATAATGGTCCTATAGGTATATGGAGAATTCACCGATTCCCTAATGGGTTGGATATAATATATGATTTGAGCATGCATGATTTTACTATATAAGGTACAAGTACAGTGATTTCTGGAATCTCATACTTATCTCCTGAATTTCTAGCTCAAATGTGAACTTATTTATGATATGTTATGCTTCATATATTCAGTACATATGTCGTACTGACCCCCTTTTATTTGAGAGTCTACATTTCATGCCCGCAGGTAAAGACACAGGTTTTGGGAGTCCGCCAGCTTAGGATTTTGCTTAGCTAATTTGGAAAAAGCTCCATTGTATCGGAGCCTAGTTTTTGCTACTGATCCTTGGTGTATATATTTACTTTTATTTATTTAAAGGTACGACGGGGGTCTTGTCCCGCCATATGTTACTATCACGACTCTTAGAGGTCTATATGTGTGCTCAATCATGTCTATATGATTTCTGTTTAGGACGTTCCCTTTGTCATGGAATCCTTGTCGGCTCGCACATATGTATATAACGGGATGACCCCACATGTTATGATAACCTTGTCGGCTTATGTGTTATGTGGCCTAAATGATAAGTAATGATGATTAATATAACTCCCTAAGAGGCGAATGAAAGAGGCTATGTGTATATGGAAATATTGTGACCCATCAGGGTACTTATATGTGTTATCACATTGGTCTTAGTCCGGTGTGACTACATCTGCTAGCTATGTATACGAGGTCCATGTAGGACTCCAGTTGCGGCCTACGGGGTTGGGTGATGACATTGTCTCTGTTGCAGTTATTTTGATAAAACCTAAGAAAATTGAAGCAGATAAGAATTGTCCTAGACCTTTGTTTCCTTCCAATATTTGAATTTTCTTGGGATTAGCTGGTTATTAGAGACAATTTGTGGAAGGATTCTCTTCCATTGAATCACACTTGACTACTTTGACTCAAAAGAAGGTGAAATTTCAATGATCCGAGGTATGTAAGAAAAGTTTTCAAGAGTTGAAAGATAGGCTTACCTCCACTCCAACGTTGACTTTACTAGAAGGGTTTGATGGGTTTTTTGTTAATTATGATGCTTTAAGGGTTCGTCTTGGTTGTGTTTTGATTCAAAATAGTAAGGTGATAGCCTATTCTTCTGGGCAACTAAGGTGCATAAAAAGAACTATCTGACTCATAACTTAGAGTTAGCACCAGTTATGTTTGCTTTGAATATTTTGAGACACTATCTCTATGTTGTCCATGTTGGTGTATTCACCGACCATAAGAGTTTGCAATATGTGTTCAACCAAAAGAATTCGAACCTTTGACAAAGGTGTTGGTTTGAGTTGTTGAAGGATTTGATAGCCCGAAATGCACTAGACCTTATTAAGTTGCTCATGAGATAGACAACGTTGCTTGTAAGTTGGACTTACCACCTGATTGGGAAATTATACACCCAGTCCATCACATACTTCATACGGGTATTAGTAATCCACTCAAAGTATGTCCCATAAATGATATCGATATTATAAAAGAGTTATCTTGCAAAGAACAACCTATCATCGTCTTAGATCGGCAAATTAAAAAGTTGCGAGCTAGGATGTGATTTCCGTCAAGGTATGGTGGCAAAATGAAAAGTAGAAAAGGGATGACCTGGAAATGAAAGAGGATAAGAAATACAAATATTCGTACCTATTCCCGATGTCTACATGTAACCCCAAATACTAAAACTCGTTTATTAAGTACTTGGATGAAAGTAGGTGTTATGGTAATAACAAAGAATCTCCCTACAGTCTATATAAAGTTTTAAAGGAAGTTTTGTTTAACATTCGAGGATGAATGTTCTAAACGGGGGAAGGATGTTACACCCCACACTCTTAAGCTCGAAATATCGTTTAAGCTTCTTAGAAGTTATGAAGTGAGTCAGATAATTTACTACACAATCACACAACTCTAAGGAAAGAAGAATGCGACAACCCATGAGAGGGAAGGTTGGAAATAGGGTCATGGGAAGTCAGAAGGAGTTGGAGGCCAAGTAACGAATTGTAGGACTCGATTTACTTATGAAAGCTACTAACTTGGAAGTCTTACATAACTAAGCTACTTGAGTACATACCAAGCTTATGTAGCATGGATTACACGGGTTCTTAAAATAATACGAGATTACAAACCCACAGGGAAGAGGAGAAGATGACACATGGAAGCAAGAGAAGGTACCACATGGCATCCTAGGAAAGTGCCACATGGAAGCAGGTGACCCACCTGCTTGGGGTGAAGTAAGTGACCCACCTTCTTGAGGGTGAGCCCCACCAAGGATACATGGCAGCCTAGGAGGCAAGGCTTGGATCTATGGCCCAATAGGCGCTGGACACATGTCATCCTATGGGAATGACATATGTCACCACCAAAGACACCCTATATATATGTGAATTGTGACTAACTACTTCAGTTCCTCATCCAAAACTTAGCCAAAAGCTGAAGAAATTGGAGAGCAAAGGGACATAGCTACGGATGGCTTCCTTTAAAGGTAAGTCTCCAAATTTACTCCATGAATTAAGTATCTAAGGTTTTCCTCGACTATATGGAGGTGTATATATATATATATTATGATGCCTACGGAACCATATCTTCAGCTTTACACTTGGAACAAACAAGAGAAAGTGGAAGGAAAAACTTGAAGGGCAAGAAAGGAAGGCAATAGGTTTGAGCAAGAAAAATAGTAAGGCCCGATTTCATTCCGCGAATTAATTATTTAAGGTATTACGCGGTGATATAATTGTGTTTACTAACATAAAATTCCAATTTGGGGCATCAGAAAAGGGACACAAACAGTCCGCCCCATTTCAGCACATCAAGAAATTTCCAAGATGCAGTTTTGGCGAGTTTTGGCCAATTTCGGGTAAGGTAAGGTTTCTCCTTTCAATTTGGAGTTTATGGTGTTGTTATGGAGTGTGTTACACTCCCTATAGGTGGCTGAAAATGTGAAAATGTCATAGAATTGCTTGACGTCGAAGACAATCTAAATTGGAGTCGTTATAGTTAAATTATCGTCGAAATAAAGTGTTGTGCTTGTGGTGTGCTATTGTAGGTGTGTGGGTTTTTTTTGCAGGGACTAAATGTGTTCTAAAAGGGGTGTGGGTGATTCTGGTTTCATCCACATGACCCCTCATTTCATATATTTAAAGGTTTTACAAGATAAAGGCTAGACACCCTATTTTGGTATCGTAATTTTGAGCGAGTCATTTGGAGTTTACGTTATATATTGTTGGTGTGAATTGATTAAACATATGCTGCAGGTTATTGTTGTTGTTGGTTGGCTGTAGTGTTTAGGTATCTAATTAGAAATTTGGATAGGGCACGTTATAGGGGAGGTACTACCCAAATTTTGTTAACGCCTTAGCTAATTAAGGAACTAATCGAGAAGGTGAACGTGGGGTTGAATTCTATGAATACTCATGTGTAGCCTAAGGTGCTGGAAAGCCAAGAGTTGTTAATACTCGTATTGCTTTTATGTTACTTAGGTGAAAAGAATGATGAGACGAATGGGATAAGAAGTAACCCGTAACAGGTATGTGAAACTATCTTTTCTTTCTTTTGGCATGTCTTAGATGTAGACTATAGATGATATAATCTTTGGTGCAACTTCATTCTTAGGTTCTGAATATGACTTCAAGACTCTTGATCACTTCTGGATGTTAAGACTCTTAAAGTAGATAAATTCCTATTCCTCGAGTCTTCTATGTGACTGTATAGTAATTGATTAGACAAAACTCTTCTTTTAAAAGAGAAAGACTTTGAGATAACCAGTTCTCATGCTTCTATAATATATTTCACACTGGTATATGTCTAAGATTTCCAAAACTCCTTTTTACATAGTCCTTGGTAACATTTAAAGGGTATACATCAGATACTTCCTACCCTGACCTCCAAGTGATGGTTCGCTTGATGACTTCATTGGGTCTCAGATAATGATTTAAACTGTATTTTGTTTCCCACTACTCTATTTGTGTATATTATAACACTTCTTCTCCGAGTTTCGGACCGGTTATCGGATTCGTGCACAATTCCCCTACATTATCCACTAAGTCCCTCACTAGAGGTCCAGGGCATGTATGTATAAATTTGATGATGTGTTATAATAAGAAGGTGATGGTTCTACAGATATGATTCACCGGACCCCTGACAGGGCTGGCTATATTGAAAATTTGAGCATGCATGATTTTACTTTCCCAGGTATAGGTTGCTGATTTGATAATTTACCCCCTGCTTCTCTATTTCAAAGATACTTCGAATTGTGTTATGTTATGTTTTGCATACTCAGTACATATGTCGTACTGACCCCCCTTCTCTCGAAAGGCTGCATTTCATGCCCGCAGGTACAGATGCAGGTTTTGGAAGTCCGTCAGCTTAGGATTCCGTTCAACTCAGCTGGAAGAGGCTCCATTATCTCGGAGCCTAGTTTTTGGCACTGGCCGTTGATGTATAGTATTATTTTGTTATTCAGGGGTACGACGGGGGTCCTGTCCCGCCATATGTTGTTGTTAATATTTTTAGAGGTCTGCAGACATGTATATGTGGGTTGTTGTGTAAGTTTTGTTCTGTTAGGTCTACATGAAATATTGTAAAGGTCTATATATATGGAAGCCTTGTCGGCTTACGTGCCCTTTCATGGTATTATCACCCAATAAGGTTCTGTTGCATGGTATTATGTTAATTATAGTTCGACTTGACCAGAGCTGATAGACACGTATACGGGGGTTCATATCGGACCCTAGTTGCGGCCTATGGGGTTGGGTCATGACACAAACATGCAGCTCCAGTCTTCCAATGTCCATTACAAAGTTCTTTATGGCATGGTGAAGTTTGTTCTTTGCCTTCGCTTATGAAGTTGTCGCAAAACCTCACCAAGATTAAGTCAATTTAACACTTCTTGAGTATTTTTCTTTCCTTGTGCTCTCACCTCAGCACCATCATTCCTCCTTAGTCCAAACTAAATCAAATTTCCATCTAAACCAATCCAAAGATCATCAAGTAGAGTGCACTTCAATTTTCCTGAAAACTAAACAAAAATACCTATCAAACTAACAAAACGCGCTTGAGAGCTTACAATAATTCCATATTTTGGGCGTCGTGAATGTTGTATTTTGGCGACACATCAGGCCTCTTTTGTATATTTTGTATCGAACTACAGATTTATGATATGATATGTTTCCTATGTGTTATTCTTGTCTTCCGTTTATTATTATTTAATTAAATTGTTTTCTTCTGAAAGTTACGTTTTGGGTTTAGGCTTTCTTACTTGGGGCGGGGGTTTGTAGTAGGCACCATCATGATATGATTTTTGGTGGTGACATAAATTCACCACTTATCAATGAGTAATAGGGAAACCAATATATTTCAATGGAAATTGTCCTCTATTAAACTTATGCATTCCTCAATCAGTAGTCTCTCATCAACAACCACATTTTGATGTAGATAAAAGGCACTCTTCTCTTTGTTGATCTTTTGGCTTGGCTAGATTTTATAATCCTATAAACTTGTCATTATTTTCTTCAAAGAAAATTTACTGGCTAAGGCAAAGTTAATAGTATTATTTGTACATACAAGATAATTAATATTAGCACTCCACTTTAATAAATCATACCCCGTATACATATCATCCTCAAAAACAACATTTAGGACCCTGGATAGAACTTCAGCTGAAAGAATAATAAAACATGAGATAAAGGATCTCCTTGAAATTTGTTAGGCTGAACCCTAATTGGCTGACTGTTATCTTCATTTTCCAGCTTCTTCCCTTTTCTTGCACTTTTTAATAACCTTTGGGAGACATTTGCTTCAATTGGTAGATTACTCAAACCTCTTTAGAAGTATCTTCCTCATTCATGCCTCTAGCTTGGCTTACAACTAACTCACTATTCTTTCCACCTATAAGATTGTGAATAATTTGTTAGGAGAGTGAATGATATTGATCTCATCAATCTAAATTGCTTTGGGAAAGAGAGATTTCATTTTGTATGCCTACAAAAGATATATTTTTGTTATAAATTTTTGTTGAATTTTTAAAATTTTAAGATGCTTCACAAAAAAAGTAAAAATACAATATCAATTAACACAATTTTACAAAAAAAACTTAATAGTTTTACAAGACTAAAATTGTGAAGTAATTGGGAGGGAGGGAGGGAGGGGGGGGGGGGGATATATCGCTAAGATGCTAATAGTATTAAAATAGATTTAAAAGTTGAAACTTAATTTATTCGAATTTTAAAATGATTTTTTTTAAAAAAAATTATATTATATTTATAAATTCTAATAAGATATTTTAAACCACGAAGTGCAATCATATTAACAAGTATATAAATAGTTGACAAACATTTGTTAAGGTAGAAGAAGAGTAAATATGAACTATTTGTAATACGTTTATGACATTTGCAACCCAATAGATAGAGAGACAAAAATAATCCAATAGGTGGAGGGACATTTTAAAACAAATTTCTACTACAATGAGGGAATTTTTAACCTTTTTTTCCGAAAAATAAAACCAAATTGTGCAAGCGCAGTAAATTGCAAAACCAATCTCGAATTGAATTCAGTTGGTTTCCCTGCCAAGAATTTTCTGTCATACAAATTGGATAGGTTCTAGAGATGTTGCATAAGGAAAAATGAACAATTTTGGCATCTATGGTGTAAGTTCATAGACAGCATATAACTTCCTTAAGGTTCACGTACGGTCTATACTTTTGATAACCAAAAAGAGAAACTAAATGGAAGAAGCAGCAAGCATGGTGATTGAAAAGTCTTTTGGCTTGATACAAGCAGCAAATAAGCCCCTACAACCCAACTATTCATTTACTAAACTCTACGCATTTCATTGGTGGTAATTGTAAGAAGTCGTCAGCATCCTCTTCATTATCACTTTCAATCCAGCCATAACAAGGAAAGTGCCTTCTTGGTGGCTGAAGGCAAACTCGCTTTGAGGAAGGAAGAGTTGTTGGGAAATGATCAGCAGGGGCAGGCACACTATTAACTGGGCATGGGGAAGAAGATGGAAGTATAGTAGTACAGCCTTCTTGCAGCACTTGACTCCCAGAATTTCCACCACCACTGCAAAAAACATTAGCCGTTCCCTTCTGGATAGAGGTTTGGTCCTCCCATATGTCTTTACACCTCTGTTCATCTCCTTCAGCTGGTGGGAGACATAATACTTCTGCAAAACAGGGTTGTTAGGGAAATTTCACAATCCAAGTTCCAGCACGCATGAACTATTTGAATGAATGAAACTGCTGCAGTTACACTAAAAAGGAAAGCAATAGTGCAGCCTCCCTGATCTGTTGGTATACTAAATTGGTTTATGACAAGGATGTTTTCTTATTCCTAAAAGATAGATGGAATAAAAGTGAAATAGAAGGCTTAGAAGGGAGATAATGAAACTGTGGTTGTCTTCCAAAAGCAAAGGAATGATCCTTTTTTAGTTATTTATTTGTTTTTTTATTTTTATCTGATTGGTCCAACAGACTATTAATTATAACAAATATCTGAACTATAAATAAATAAATAAATAATAGGCTAAGATTCTAAATAAAGGATGATAAACAAATGGGGTCTTCTTTTGTTCTAAACTTCACGTGATCTTCAACCAATTATGCGCTTCAATATAATTACCAGGAGTAAGTGCCACAGCCTGTTTATAAAACTCAGCGGCTTGATCGAACCAAGCCTCTGCAATTTCAGAATCTCCTGCTGAATGGACGGAGAGCCAGACTCGATGTTTTTCTACATTGTTAAGCTGATTTTTATTGCTTGGCATTGGCAACTAAAATGGCTACTCCATGGAGGAATTTATGCAGATCAAGAAGTAAAATAAGAACAGACGTCAATTCCTTACCAGTACTGTCAATGTCTTGTTTGTTACTACAAAGTTCTTCGTGTGTAGGTTCTACTGCATCAACAAGAGTTCCTGAAGGACACGAGGTACTTAATAAAGCAGGATCTTCTGCTCTTTCATCTTGTGAGGAAACACCCTGCTATAACTTAAAGTCTTCAGCTTTCCAGTATATGCATATATTGATCTAGGTGCAATGAACATCAGTAATGATCATATCAATATTGAAGGGGATATGAAAATTTTCATCAGCGTCATTGCATTTCATATAGGTGGCACTTAATGCAATACAGATATGAGCCTGTAGCTATTTTTCTATTCATAGAAAACTCAACCAGAAATAACAACTAAATGTACCCCGAATGGAGACTATAAGCAAATGTGGCTCCGCCCTGTGCAGTTAAAAATACCATATAATTTAGGCTAGTAGTCTTAAAATCAAGTGTTCAAAGGTGAAATATAGATCCTGGAATTTGACTCGGAAATAAAACATGATTCTTGTTTCTTCTTTGGTTTGTTGTACTAACCAAGAATAAAAGGCTGAAGACAATCTATAAATTGACTTTATGGTACATAAGATGCATAAGCTATGAATTGACTTATGGAACATAAGATGCATACAGAGGACAAAGGGTGGAAATAGGAGTCTTTAAGTTTCACATTTACAGCAAAAAGAAAACTTAATTGGTTATTGCGCTTGATTCAGAAGCAGCTCTTATTGGTAATATCTGACAGTCTCAGAACCAGGTGATCGTTTTGGAGGAAGCTGGAATCAAAGATGCTTCGTTTATTTCTAAGAGACCCAGGGAAGTAAGTGTGACGAGCTGGATAACTCCAACTAAGAGAAAGCGCTTAGCGTAAAGCAGAAAAGAAGAAAAGCATGATAAGAGAAAAAGAAGTGACTGCATCATCTAGCATGCTCAAATCAACAGCATAAGTTATGCCTCAATCAAGTTTGGGTCGGCTATATGAATCGCTACTGTCATGTTGGTTCATTTAAGTCTGACTCAGTCCAATATTTATCTAGCATGCTCTAATCGACTAACAAAATATCCCGACATGAATAGATTGATGAACGCCATAAAGGGCAAGGATTTTTATACTAACAAGTTCTACAAAGTAAGCCTTCCATCTTCTCATTCATACCGGAAAAAAGCAGGAGAGAAAATATGATAACCTCTCTCTGCACCATCCCACAATTAAAAAGTAAGCACTGTTACAAGTCTACCAAGCACAAGACATGCCCTGAAGTAGCTTTATGATGTGACTGATGCCACCTCAACAATGAAATGCTAGATTGGCACCTCATACGGATTTAGTTCTACAGAGTGTAATACTCCCTGCCTTTGGGATGTGCCAATCAGCCTCTTGTACTTTAATTATCAATACACATTCATTATTAGTGCAGAACCGCAGGATATGTGAATCAACAATGCTGAAAGCAGTTCTAAGCTTCTATTATTTGTGCAATCATTCCCTCTAAGCATCTACTATTTGTGCCACAGAAAATCATTCCCAGACAAATACTCAAGTACATCAAGTTCAAAAGAAATTTATAAATGACCATGTGGATGCTCATCTAGAACAAGTAATTGATCGATTAGACCAGCCTAAGTAAGCAGTAAGATCCACTTATATTGATTTCAATGAGATGCTTTACGTATCTTTTAACGGATTTGAGGAACCATTTTTCCTAACAGCAAAGGAGACCACTTGATGGACTAATGACTATCACAGGTTATAGAAACATGAGGGATAATACATGAAAGGAACAAGCAACCAAACAATAGCAATGAGGAAGAATGGCAATAGACTCTGCATGACACAAGGACAATTATT
Source organism: Solanum dulcamara (assembly GCF_947179165.1). NCBI lineage: Eukaryota > Viridiplantae > Streptophyta > Magnoliopsida > Solanales > Solanaceae > Solanum > Solanum dulcamara. The sequence continues at coordinate 30,575,145 of NC_077244.1, forward strand.
CATCAATAAAATTAGATGACACAAGTAGACAGCCTGCAAGAAGCTGTTTTCCTGCGTACATTGAATGTATGTATTCAGGTAAAACTGAATAGACAGATTATTAACCATTCATGATCAAACAGTATGAACATATTAATTCATATATGTGGAAAGGGAACATTCATGTCCTGCTTACAATATGACTTCTCATGAACATTGTTTAGAAGGCTACCGACTCATGCTTCTTAATCCATATAAAATTCATAGCAAACTAAAAATCATAGATTACCTTTGAGGAAGGAAGAGCTGTAGGGTGATGATCAAGAGGAGGGGCAAGATGATTAACTGGCCATAGTGAAGCAGTTGGAGGTGGAGTAGAAACATGACAGTTATTTCCTGATTGCACATGACTCCCAGAACACAAATTCAGATAATTAACTGGGCAGGGGGAAGAAGTTGGAGGTGAAGCAAAAACATGAGAGTTACTCCCGGACTGCATTTGATTCTTGGAATTCCCACCATCACGGCAAACTGCATTACCCAACTCCTTCTGGGTAGAGATTTGGCCTTCCACTACGTCTTTCCGGATATTTCCATCTCCTTCAACTGGTGGGGGACAAAATACTTCTGCAAAACGGGGTTGTTAGGGAAATTTTAGTAACATGGACCTCAAATTCATATAGGCACTCTTAATGTTTCATAAATAAAAGAAGCAAGAGTTTACATTCAAGTTTCAGCACGAGTGGACTATTGCGAAATATTTTTTAGAAAAAATGCTGCAGTAGAAAAGAATGCAATATTATATCTTCACTATTCTGTTAACAACTACATACCCAATGTAATCGCACAAGTGGTTCTGGGAAGGGTAGAGTGTACGCAAACCCTAACCATACCTTAAAAGGGAGAGAGACTGTTTTCGATAGACCCTCAGCTCAAGAAAATAACATAGAAAAACAATTTGGGAAAAGAAATATGGAAGTGAAAAAGTCAGAATAAAATACTAAAGATAGCATGATGAAGCATTCTGAAAAGAGAACAATAACTACAACGAAATAACACTACAATAGAAGTACAAGAAACAACAGATAGTAACAGAAATCAAAGACCAAAAAAACTATTACAACTACAATTATGGAAGGGTAAGTGAGACAACTCTCAACTATCTACTAGCCCTCTACCCAGATTCGTGTCCTTCATATCCTCCTATCTAAGGTCATATCCTCGGTATGCTGAAGTTGCGTCATTAACTGTCTAATCACCTCTCTACAATACTAATTCATCCTACCTCTATTTCTTCTTAAACCATCCATAATTAACCTATCACACTTCCGCACTATGGCATCCATGCATATCCTCTTCGCATGCGAACCATCTCAGTCACGCTTCTTGCATCTTCTCCTCCGCTGAGGACACTCCTACCTAGATATCTTCATTTCTAATCATATCTCTCCTAGTAGCTCATACATTAATCTCAACATCCTCATTTCCGCAACTTCTATCTTTGGATTGCGAGAGTTTTTGACTGGCCAACATTCCACCCTATACAACATAGTTGGTCTAATCACCACTTTATAGAACTTGCCTTTAAGTTTTGGTGGTACCTTCTTATCACATAAGACTCCATACGTGAGCCTCCGTTTCATCCACCATGCACCAATATGGTGTGTGACATCATCATCAATCCCCACCCTAGTATAAAGCCCCACTCCCTGTCAGCCTCATGAGTTTCTTCAATGAACTTGCACTCCAAGTATTTTAATCTTCCCTAATTTGTTGGTATACTAAATTAGTTTATCTGACTTGGATGCATGTTACTCATGCATTGGATTGGCCAAATGTTTTTCTACTTTGTTAAACTGATTTCCATTGCTTGGCGGGTAAATTATTACTCCATAGGCAGAAATTTAGACAAATCAAGAAGCAGAATTAGAACACACTAACAGTTCCTTACCAGTACTGCAAATGTCTTGTTTGTTTCCCCAAAGCTCTACATATATTGGTGCTACTGCATTGACAAGCTCAGAGCATGATGTTTCTCCAACAGTATTACCAGCTTTGTTGTATGTGGAATCAACGAGAGTGCCTGAGGGACCAAGGATGCTTTGTAAAACAGGGTCTTCTGCTCGTTCAGCTTGTGAGGAGACACCCTGTTATAATTCAAGGTCTTCAGCTAATCCATCATACGCATATACAACTCTTGCGGCAATTATATCAAGTAACGATCATATCAATATCGAAGAAGAGGTGAAAACTTTGCATCAACAATCATTTCATGTAATTGGCACTACATGCTATACACAGATTAAACCATATAGCTGATTCCCTATATATGCCAGGTTAAACGGAAAAAACATTTAACATACCCTGAACAAGACTCACAAGAATATCTGATCTAAGGAAGATAAGAAAATGTAGCTCAGCCGTGTAGTTATAGATATCAAACAGTTTAGGCTGGCAGATGTAGAACTATATATTTGTTCAAAAGTGTAATATAGATCCTGGAGTTTGACTCAAAAAAATAAAACATGCTTCTTGTTTTCCCTCTTTATTTTGTAGTGCTAACAAATAATATAAGGGCAGAAGTCAATCTATGAGTTGATTTATGAATAATAAGATACATATAAAGGACAATGGTGAAAGTAGAAGTACGTTAAGATTAGCAATGCCAGCAGAAAGAAAACTTAATTTCCTATTGGGCTTGATTCAGAAGTGGCTCATACTGTTAATAGCCGACAGTCTCAAGACCAGGTGACGATTTCAGACAAAGCTGGGAACAAAAGATGCTTCCTTTAGTTCTGAGAGACCAAGGTAAGTGAGATGAGCTGGATGAATTTCACTAAGAGAAAGCACCGAGGAGTAATGAACGAGATCAAATAAATACGACAAGAGAAGAAAGAGGTGAATGCATCATCTAGCACACTCACCAATTAAGAATAACAGATAAACCTGAACAAACAATATGTCACTGAAAAACATGAAGGACAAGAATTTATCCTAACAGGTTCTGCAAAACAAGTCTTCCATCTTTTCATTCTTTCCTTAGGAAATCAAGATAGTAAACATGATAACCTCTCTCTGCACAGCCCCAAGATTCAAAAAGTAAGAGCATGTTTGGATTGACTTTTGGCTTTTGGCTTATTTTTACCATTTTAGCCTACAACTAAATGCTTATAAACAGTTCTTTAATTTACCCAAACACTTCAAAAGTGTTTTAAAGCTACTTTGGTTTAAAAGCACTTAAAATAAGCCAATCAAAACAGACTCTAAGTACTGTTTCAACTCAACCAAACACAAGGCATGCCCAAAAGTAACTCTATGATGTGATTAATAGCACCACAATTATGAAGTGCTAGATTTTCGCCTCATATGGATATAGGTCTGCATAGTATAAGCTTTCCTACCTTTGGAATGTGCCAACCAGCCTCTCCAAGTAATACACAAGAGAAAACTACAAGCTTTGGAAAACCATAATTTTCATTCTTGGATTTCATGAAGGATTGTGATGAGATATATTTTAATCACAGATATACATTCATTATTAGTGCAGTCTGCAGGATATGTGAATCAACACTGCTAAAAGCAGTTCTGTTACTTGTTTAAGATATCTATATATATTAATTGATTTCAAAGTCCTGTATTAGCAAAATTATTACTCCCTCCGTTTCAGTTTGTTCGTCTGCTTTTCCTTTTTAGTTCATTTAAAAAAGAATGTTTTTTTTTTTTAACAACTCTTTTATTTCAACTTTCCACATGACAAATTTAAGATCAAAAGATTAAAGGATACTTTTGGTACATTCTACATTTCTTTAGTTTAAGACCACAAGATTCAAAAGTCTTTTTTACTTTCTTAAACTCAACGCCAAATCAAAACTAAACAAACAAATTGAAAGGACGGAGTAAATGATAAGGTCATCTATCTATTTGTTTGTCCAACTATCTATCTGTTTGTCTATCTCTCGTAAAACAATTTTGTTATGCAAAAGTTTAATACATACTACATAGCGGCTAGGGCTTTAAGGACTAGACACAATGGATAACCCAGACAGAATTAAAATGGTTGAACAATGGTGTAGTCTAAATTAATTATGATAATGTACTCACTCTTTTTCTTAACTTTAAATCAATATATGAAAAAGAAATATAATGTCACAAGAATCTTTAAAAAGTTAAAGATCATTGAGGAATTTGTCTTTACAAGGTTTACAATAATAATACTTTATAACTTTCGATGCTTTGATTATAAAAGATACACTGAAATCATGGAATATAACACATTTACAATATCATATTTGTACTTTGTGTTATTTAACAGATCTTTGAAGAATCTGGACAAAAATACTTGTGTTACAACTTATTTTAGTAGGTTCCAAGAAAATAATTTTCATATTCTCATAGAAGTCCACAGACATAATAAGGTATCTGAGTACTTCAATGGAGTTAGATTTCTTTCTTATGGATCTAGCTAAATGACATCAATATTCATTATTTTTGGAACTCAAACACATTGTATAATACTCCTATCCATGTAATTTTTAGAAGTTGTACTCATTGATCTAGAGTACATGCGCGAAGTGTGTACCCTAAAACTAGTTTTAAAATATATAGCATTGTTATACATGGTCTAGGAAGAGGAGCATAGATTCACATGAACCCATTCCCCAACCTATAGATACACCCCTGGTAAGATCCATCTTTATTGATTTCAATAAGATGATTTACACATTTTTTAACAGATTCAAGGAACAATTTTCTCCAACAGAAGTGGAGACGTTTGATGGACCACAGGTTACTGTAAACACGAGATATAATCCATGAAAGGCACAAGCAACCAAACACCAGCAATGAGGAAAATGGAGCAGTGGGCTCCACTTGGCATGATGACAGTTCTTCACCAACAGTTAGATGACACAAGTATACAGCCTGCAGGATGCTATAATAAAGACAAACAATGTCCTCTATTTGATGGATCAAGCATTAACATGCAATTTCCACTTCATAACTCCAATTAGAAGAAAATTTGGCAACTTAGCTGTAAGGAACATCTCTGACTTTTAGTAATTTCTTAGAATATATTTCTGCTGGAGTTTTGTTAATAGCTTAAACCGACACACTTCTCTACAACAGTTCCAGTTCAAAGAAGGGATTATTACTTGGATATACACCCTACTAGAATAGTTTCACATCCATCAAACTAAAGGAAATTATAATCATCAAGTTGTCACTCAATTATATCTTTAAATATACGTTGGACAGAATTAATCCTACGGTCCTACCCTACTGGTATATCTTACATAAGAAAACGAAGGATTCCAATATAGTAAGATGATTTTATCCAATATGCTTATATAGGTCGGCACAGAAGTTCATACTTCATTTACAATAAAAGGTTTTCAATAACACTTTAAGAAATACGGTAATGTAAGTTGGGTAGGTAGCTATGTTGAATGAATGGAGATAAAACTGAATAGACAAACATTTCAACATTCATAATAAGAACAAATTTAGCTGTCAAACAAAATGAGTCCCAATGATCAATTTATCAATTAATATAGGTGGAAAAGAAACTTCCAAGTCATGCTTACAATCTGACTTCTCATTAACAGTGTTTAAAAGCTACAGGTTAGGCTTCTTAATAAATGTAAAATTCATAGCAACACTCAAATTGTAGGATTGGGAGCATTTGGTACAGCGAAAAATGTTTTTTTCAAAAATGTATATTCCTTGATGGAATTATATTTTAGCATTTCTCTATGTTGAGAAAAAATTTCTCTTCAAGGAAAATATATTCCACCAAAACAGAACATATCTTCCTTCCCTTGCACAAATATTCCAACTCTTACTTCCTATTCACTTCAATCAACATAGACACTGTTGCTCCATATTTACTTGTGTTGGGAAAAAAAAACACCGACTAATTTCCATCTCTTTCAGACCGCTTTCAAGCAGAAAATAACAACAGAGGAATTTAAAGAAAATAACAACACAAAAATGTAACATGGAAAACTTCCCAATTGGAGAAAAACCATGGGGCTCTCAGAAAAATATTCACTATATGAAAACTATTATATCATACAATGCACAATATTTTTCCCCACACACCCAAATTCATAAAATACTACATCCAAGAGATTTCCACGAGAAAATTCTCTAAATCTCTAATTCAATATAGAAGGAACTGATTTTTTGGTGATATACTAAACCAAGGAGCTAAGCTCATTTTATAAGTACAAAAACAAAGAAATACTTCTTCTCCATCCGATGTGAGAGAAGCCATTTTTGACCTTGGTATTTTTTTTCTCCTTTTTCAAGCCTACCAACAAATGTCCACCTTTGAAAGAGAAGGAAAAAAAATAGAATCAGTTCTCCACCTGACTCAAAAACCGGCCAACCACGCGCAGCTGCAACCTTCACATTGTCTGCTACCGACAATCATAATTCTAATATCAAGAATTATCATAGCCCCACCATAAAGAGTACATCCACTTAGATTGAAGAACCAATCCAAGAATTTCCACTTGAAATCACTTCCCAATATCAAAAATTTCAATTTCAGCTCATGTCGAAAACCTTGCTAATAACTTATGGTGCAACCCTCTTGTTGATTTCTTGAGAGTTCATTAGCCATCGACATCCTTTCCACCACACATCTTGCATCACCTATCAACCAATGCCCATGTGCAAACCTGTGGACCAGCTACCAATTAAACATCCTCTTTCATGGCAATTTTAAAGATAGCATTCATGCCATGAAGATTTTCATATTTCTTACAAAAGAATATCATCCCCCTCGGAGACAACATTGACAGCATTTCCTTTGTAGCTTCCAGCCGAATTAGCCCCATTATTTGGACATTTACTCTTAACATATTTCGGTTGACCACAATCCCAGCAAACGACCTTTTTCTTGGAGCTTTTATTTTTCTTCCATTTTCCTTTAACAACAAGTGCTAAATTTTCTTGAGATTTTTCATCTCCATTCTTCAATTTTTTTCCTCAGAAATTAATTTGCTCGTCACAATTTCCTTCTCATACATTACAATGGGTTGCATGTGCTTATAGGAAGATGGAAGAGACCAGATGAGTCGAAGTGCCTTGTCTTCATCATCAATTTTCACTCCAATTGATTCTAATTCAGAAACAATCTCATTCAAAACACTCATATGATCAGAAATAGTTGTACTTTCATCCATTTGCAATTTATGAAATTGCTCCTTCAAATATAATCTATTTGAAATACTTTTGGTTTGGTACAATTCTTCAAGTTTCTCCCACAACTCCTTTGCTGTAGACAATCCAATCACATTAGCAAGAACATTTTTTGCTAAATACAAGTGAATCTGACTTGTCGCTTTCATGTCTAGCTCTTCCCACTCTTTATCACTAATTTTGGATTTTTCTGAAGTCTCCACTGCTTTCAAATTTTTCTGAACCCTTGTCATCTTTTCCGCTAGTTGGTCTCCCTTTCAATGCCTTGTGTAATCCAGATTGAATTAATACATCCTTAACTTGCATTTGCCACAAGCCAAAATTAATTCTTCCATCAAATTTCTCAATGTCAAATTTTGTCCTCATCTAGCTTATCAGTACTACTAGATGGACAATAGTAATGAAAAAGTACCCACTAAATTGTACTTATTCCACTATTATCGAAAAAGACAACTACCCCAATGCAACTCCACCGTAATGGAAAACTCCACCGGAATCAAACTCCACTTACTACTCTACCAGGACGAAACTTCTGCTTGAAAACAATAATTCTAATTTAGAAATTCTTTCTGATGTGGAAGATCAGACAAAGCTGCAACCACAGAGCATACTAAAATTTCAAAAGAATTATTCCACACCAAAGGCTCAATAATTCTAATTCAGAATTTTTTTCTATTGTGGAAGATCAGACAAAATTACAACCACAGAGCATACTAAAATTTCTAAAGAATTATTCCACAGAGAAATTTAAAGAGAATAACAACACAAAGATTTAACGTAGAAAATTCCCAACTGGAGAAAACCACAGGCATCTCAAAAAAATATTCACTATATGAAAATTATTACACCATACAATGAACAATATTTTTTTCCACATACCCTAATTCCTAAAATACTACACCCAAGAGATTTTCAAGACAAAATTCTCTAAATCTCTATAGAAGGAATTGAATTTTTGGTGATATACTAAACCAAGGACTTAAGTTCCTTTTATAAATACAAAAACAAAACAAAGAAATATTTCTTCTCCATCCGATGTGGGAGAAGCCATTTTTGACCTTCGTATTTTTTTTTCTCCTTTTTCAAACCTACCAACAACTTGTTTTAATCAACAATTAGACATTGTTGACAAATATTTAATAGGAAAAATTATCATTAGAACGCACTCCTCCTATCCTACCTACTCCTCGTACAATTACAATTTGTCCAATCAAAGCTGGAAAATAACACAGAATCGATTAGTAAAATATTTTCCCCAAAAAATAATTTCAACAAAAGTCACCGCTTATTGACCTTTTGTTTCGTAATGTCTTCATCATTGCTCTCTTGATCACGAAGAATAGCTTCAATGAGTTCTTTGTAGCCATATTCCTCGATAAAGACCCATCCATCATCTCCGCCGTATTCCTAAAAAGTAGTGACGATAAATAAGCAAAATCTCGCGTAAAGTCCAAAAGAACAGTGCATGATCCAGAAAAGCGGGGGATTAACGAGTTTCATGGTTCCAAAGACACCGTATGCAACCAAAACAGGGAAACCCACCAGATTCTTAATGCTTACCTTCAGTAGTTGTTTTACTGTTTTCTGAATGAGCCGTTCGTCAAAACCGAAAGTTGTCATGGCATCTGTTGCTGCGTCCATTCGGCTTAATCGCTGCCAATAAAACCAAACAACAGTGGAAGATAACAGTATAGCACAGCAAAGGGAAAAAGGAGAAATTTCAAACCTTTCTGGGTCTTCCTCTGGGTGCCATTGTTGCGTGCTTCGTACGCCTCAACACACAGCAGAAGAGGAGACGAAAGAGTGCAATGAAATACGGTACGTTTGTTTTAATCCTGAAACTGAAAATTTATCTATATCACAATGCCTACAGTATTTAGTTCTCCAAAATACCCTGTGTAAACATTCCTTTTAGAACTTATTTGGATGGGTTTATTTAAAGTTTTTGAGCTAGTTTTTGGATTTTTACGTTTTTTCTTCGATTTGTTTGTGAAAAGACAAAAAGTACTTTTACATATGTGATTGAAAAAGTATAAGAATACGATAAAAGTCAAATCCTAATTTAAGACTTTTAATTTTTAAGCTACTTAAAACAACAATTCAAACACCATATAGTATTAACAAATGTGTATTTCTGTCATCTCCCAACATTTTAATACTCCTTTAGTTCTTTCCATCGAATTTCTTGTCTCTTTCACCATCCAAGGGCGAACTTCTCCTTATTTCATTCGCCGATGAGATCCTTCTTTCTTTCCAAAAAAAGGAAATAATCAGATTATTAAAAAAAGCACCAAAAAGGGTAAAAAGAAAATATCATTAAACTACGTGAAATTGAACAAGAATGTCCTTAATGTAATTGTCTGGTCTAAAAATGTATATGGACTCAATAATTTAAAAAACGAATAACACTTACATAATGACCTACAAGGCCTATGACATACAAATAGTTAATTTATACGGTCTATAACATCCGAACAAATAACCTACGATATTTGAGCGTGTAGTATCTAACGCATATGCATGTAATTATGTGATCATGTGTTATAGAAAGTATGCTATGTGTAATAAAGTAATTTGTGAGCCATGTAACATGTGAGTCTCTTTTTTATAAAACACATGACACATAAACAAGTCCTTCGTAAAGCGTATAACCTATTTGTGAGCGACGAAATTTTGTTCCTGAAAAAACAACAATCAAGAAAGGAAAAAATAGCGACAATCAATACTATTTGATTTCAATAAATTATGCGGGGGTTACAATTTTTATCTCTAATGAAAAATACATAATCCTTTGATTCGTCTCCTCACGATCATCAACTCAAAAGCTTTGCCTTATTCTTGAATCGACAGAATACTTGTTGGAATTTCATCATGAATGTTAAGCCAAGCTTTGATCACAATCGTGAAGATATGAAATCTTGTGGCTCACCACGAGATAAAGACTTTTTTGTATGCAGAAGACTTGTGAATCACCACCGAAGAGAAGAGCTTCTCTATGTGTTTATGTGTGTTTCTGATCTTATGAAGACTCATTTATACAAGCGTGAGCTAAGATTTTGGGGGTATTTTAGTCTCCAAGTAATTTTAGAGGACTTTTGGCTTGAATATCATGAGTTGGGCTCGTCTTGCCAACTTAACAAACTGGCCCATATGTAACTTGAACTTTAGTTAAATCATATAATTTTAACTTAAATATTAATCCAATATTATCAACCAATAATTTCACTTGGTCAACATATCATGAATTTAAGATTTGATCCAAAATTTAAGATGCATTTATTAATAAAATTTCAGTGTCTACAAATGCCCCCTGTTTTAAGGCTTGTTAGGGTGCTTGACTTGTTGAACCTTTAAAGACAAGACTTGAAGTATTCATGAAACAAATATTTTTTTCATCGAATTGAAATTTCGCGAAACATTTGAAACTTTATAAGAAATGACTATGCTGACATATTAAAGTTATCTAAATTAACACATACGTCTTTCTAGTAGCATTCTGTAATTTGCAAGAGATTACTTGACTTTCAATCATTTGTCAATTCAGTTTTTCATTTTAAGTGTTTCCAGCTTATGGAGAATTATTGTATGATATTTCTTTATCCTTAAATGATTTTATTCGGGTCATCAACTACAAAATGACTGTCAATTCTGAGAATAAGAATTACATCTACAAGCTTGATCTAGTCATATGAAGTTTATGATTTTGGTGCAAGTATTAGGTGTTCCTTTCTTGATGTTGAACATTTATTTTTCTTGATCACTTGTAAAAAGTATAAGGACTTCAAACCCTCCTTACATAAGCATAACCTTATAGGGAGGCTTTTCATATATGAGACTTTTCAAAATTTGTCATATTTGACTCTAAGAAAAGTTTTCCACAATTTTTCATATTTGATTTTAATTGAAATTATTCATAATTTTACTCCAATAGAAATTTACCATAATTTGATTCCAACATAGTTTTTCCATAATTTGTAGAAACAAAAATATTGCAATATTTTCTATATTTAATTCCTAATAAAAAAATTTTTAATTTGGTTCCAATAGAAACATACCATAATTTGATTTCAATTATAGTTTTTCACAATTTGTAAGAGAAAAATTTATGTACTTTTGACATCTATAAATACTCATGATCCCACGGTGGTTAATTGTCAATTTGCGGGTTCGTCAAGCTCATCGAATCCATATCTATCACGTAGAATATTTTTTGTATTTTATTTTCATCACTTTCTTTGTAGCTCAGCATGTCTATTGTAGAACATTAATATCTTATTGTACAAAAATTGAAATCATGGTCTGTTTGATTTTTCGAAAACTAGACTCACAAATGTATGATATATTTACAAATTAAAGAGAAAATCCTTCTAAATTTTAGGGAATCAATTTTTGAAGTTGGTCTCTAACTCTAGCATTTTTTTCTCACAGATATGTGCAGTGTCACAAAAACGTCTGTATTTTGCTATAGGAGCATCCAAATGATGAGAAACTTGATTTTTTACAAACTAAGGTTTAAAATCTACAACATATCTAAAAGTTAAGGAAAGGCCCTTATGGATTGATGGAAATCAATTTTTGAAGCTAGTCTCCAAATTTATAGATATGTGTAGTCTCGCCAAAACATCCACATCTTAGTGTAGGAGCGCTCAAATAACAAGCAACTTAATTCCATAGAAACTAGACTTCGAAGTCTACATCATATTAAAAAATCAAGAGAAAAACCCTCCTAAAGTTACAAAAATCAATAAAGTTGGCCATAAATCTGACCTATTCTTATAATAATTTCATGTAGTCTCACCAAAACATACGATTCTTGGTGCAGGAACATTCAAATAAATAGGAACTTAATTCTGTAGAAACTATACTTCATTAGAAGGCTATGATATATCCGAAGATCAAATCCAAACTCCTTATGAACTACCCAAAATTAATTTTTGAAGTTAGAGATACAATCAACTTTGATGTGACTTTGGACAGCATTCATGAGCTCACCTTTCTTTTTTATTTATCTTTCTTTTTTCTTGTAGGTCTTATCGAGGGTTTTCTAACGTTATGTCGTGTAGGGTCTTGCCAAAAACTTCTTAACACCGCCTTAAATACCATGCTGACTTGTACCCGATTATTGGTGGTTTTCAGACCTTCCTAACTAGTTTCAACAAGGGATCTTATTAAAGTTTAAGCATCTATGTCCAATATATTGTATTGTCCATTGTTTCCATCTCACCCTTGCATTTCTCTTACCCGCTTTCCCCTTTTAAGGGGTACTTATACCTTTATCCACTTATACCTTGCTCTATGTCTCTATGTCCAGTCTCAAATTTGTCCAATCTGGTCTCCCCATCTACTTGGTACTATATCACACGCACGTCTTTCTTTACAAATTATAACATGATTATCCACGTGCGAAGCCTTGACTAAATCACGAGGTGACAAGAGTCTTTCCATACATAATGTGATATCTCATCTACAACTCATCCAAGGCCACATTCTCCTTATCTTTGTCAAAGGTTAATTCACACTTATAGTCGTTCCCATTTTAATTAGGCAATACTTGTATTCCGACGATGATTGTCCAAGGTTCTCTCAGAGTAGTAGCTTTATCCCAACCTATATTCTTTGTTTCTTGGGGTGAACGTAAGTTGCACCATTTATTCCTTAAGTTTACCGTCTTTGTCTCTTAAGGGTTCCATTATTTTTGGGCCGACGTTGTGTGCACGAATCATTTCTTTATACCTTATGCCCTTCGCCCTTACTATTTACCCAACATAGATTTTTAATCTAGTCAACACATACCACGTGCGCATTACTAGTGGTCTTACCTTATCTCCGTATTGTTGTACCACACCTTTAAACCCATACTTGCATATTCAATTCATGACATCTATCTGGGGTGCTTCTGTTCGAATTTCCTCTCATAGATTCCATCTTCAATTAGTTGGTGAAGGGCTAATAAAGTATTATCCTAAAGCATATTCCAATCACCACCAACAGGGAACTAAAATCCAATGAGCATCCCAATGCTCCTTAGTGCTTGACTCACATGGACTCCCTCTAGATCTATTCTTGAGTTGTGAACAACTTATCTTGTCCTCAAATAATAGTTGAGGGTTCTGTACTTTCCAACAAGAATGAAAATCCATCATCAGTCATCTTGCCCCTCAACATGAGCTTTCCCTAAGGCAAAATACAGCTAAAGATACCTTAGTCTGAACTTTGCTGCTCAGATAGTCTCTTGTTTCTCCGAAATAAAATTTCCTAAGTAAAAAGGGTGCTCCTTATCGATGGCCTGGAGGGTACCTTTACAGCTTTAGTTCAACATAATGGGGTACTTGGTATCAACTTCCAAGACATATTAAGAATCTATATTTCATTACCCCTTTTTTTTGTTCTAGGAAAATTTCGGCAGAGTTTCCTCTATACTCCTTACTATCCCCAAAACCTGCACGTAGAAAATACCAATAATGCCTCATAGGGACAACATATATATATATATATTCATATCATATCACAGCCACACAGGGCTTTCAAGATCATCTCATATCGCAGCCACACATGTCTTTCAATATCAATAATAGTATGGAAATGATGGACTTACCTCGTGTGTCCAACTCAACCTGTATCTGTTACACTTTCCAGTCTACTTTTCTTTCGATTTTCGACTTTACGTTTCAATCATGTGTCAATACCTTTCCCAACAGATATCTTTTGTTCCCTTGATTACCTGCGTGCTTTGTAACTTCCAATGTCGTCAATTACTTCCTCCGGTTGATGTCGTCCTTCTGCTAAAATCCAATGTTAATATAAGGAGTTTTCCTATGACTCAGATCTATAGCACGATCTCAGATATAAAAGAAAGGTAACATCCTAAATATCCTATAACCTTCTGTTTATAGATGTGATGCACAACACATCGATAAATAAGACTCTACCAAACACGGTCTATAGACATTCCTAGGAAGGACCGCTCTAATACCACTTCTGTCACGACCCAACCCCATAGGCCATGACGGGTGCCCGAACTGGACACTCACATGTACCCTTGCTAACTATAAGGAAACTTGTCTCCTATTTGAGTCATAGCGTGCCAATAGGCAAGACAACATACATAAGTTGATGAGACTATCGTAATATATAAGCACAACTATTCACACATACATATACAACCCACATACTTGTCCACATACCTCTAAGAGTAAAAAGATACAGAAACATAAGGCGGGACAGGGCCCCTGCCGTATCCCTGAATAAACAACTATATACATTATACGATCAGCACCAAAAGCTACGCTACGGAATAGTGGAGCACTTCCGACATAGCTGAGTGGGAGTCCTAAGCTGGCGGATCTCTAAAGTAAGTATCTGTACTTGCGGGTGTGAAACGCATCCCCCCCGAAGAAAGGGAGGTTACTACGATATATGTACTGAGTATGTAAAATATAACACATCATAGCTGAGACCATAACTAAAACAAGAATATAGGGGACAAGTGTAACAATTAACAAATTAATATACCTGCACCTTAGGACACGTAGTCATATGCATCATCATACACTATGCCCGGTTCGCTAAGGGCAGCACCTCCCCTATAATGTGCCCTATCCAAATTTCCAATTAGTTCCCTAAGACCTACACCCAACCAACAACAACAACCTGCATCAATTCACACCAACCATATACAACATAAACTCCGAACGACTTATTCAAAAATACGATATCAAAATAGGGTTTCTAGTTTCCATTTTGCCAAACCTTTAACCGTACGAAGCGGGGGGTCGTGTGGCTGCAACCAGAAGCTCCCCCACCTCATTTAGAACATATTTAGACCCTGCAACCACAAGCCACACTCCTGTAGCAGCACCTCACAAGAATAATACTTTATTTCGACAACAATTCAACTATAGCGACTTCAATTTAGTTTATTCCGAACGTCGAACGTTTTACGACTTTTACCAACTTCAAGCAGCCTAAAAGGTGTGTAATAAACTCTATAATAACACCATAAAGTCAAGATTTAAAGTATAAGCCTTACCTTACCCGAAATTGGCCAAAACTAGCCAAAATTGTGCCTCGGAACTTTTTCTAGCGCGACTTGAACGCCGTGGCTGCTTGCTGTCCGATTTTTGCTGCAACAAGCCATGATTTTATACCTCTAATACCTCCATATCATCTTAGTATACGCTAGATAATTAATTCACGAAAATAAATCGGGACTTACCTATTTGTTTTCCCTTGGCCGCCCTCTTTTTCTCTCTAGCTTAGGGATTTTAGTTCCTTTGTTGCTGCTGCAGTTTGTGAATACAAACTGAACATATTACATGATATACATGTATATTGGTGGTCCTAGGAGGCGACACGTATCAGCCCCTAAGGGGGACACGTGTCCAGCCCCTATTGGGCCACCGTATCTATGCAAGCAAGGAGAGGCTGCCACGTGGCAGTGGGGCCCACCTCCCCCAAGCAGGTGGGTCACCTACTTGACCCCAAGCAGGTGGGTCACCTTCTTTCTTAGGTGATTTCACATATCACCCTCCCATTGGCTGCCCCGCGCAATATTTTTCTCCTTGTGGGTTCGTAATCTCGTGTCACTTTAAGAGCCTATGAAACCCTTGCTACGTAAGCTTGGTATGTAATCAAGTAACTCACGTATGTAAGACTTCTAAATTAGTAGTTTACATAGATAAGTCGAGTCCTACGACTCATTACTTGGCCTTCAACTCCTTTCGACTTCTCTTGACCCTATTTCCAACCTTCCCTACCATGAGGTGTCACATTCTCCCTTCTTAGAGTTGTTCAATAGGGTCGTAACTTAAGTGGCTCACATACTAGCTTCTAAGTAACTTAAGGAACCTTCCAAGTTCAAAGATGTGGGGTGTAACATCCTTCCCTCCTTTAGAACATTCATCCCCGAATGTTAAATGCAACTTCCTTTAAGATTTTATATAAATTATAGAGGGGTTCCTTTCCTTTATGCTATCACATACATTTCCATCTATATTATTAACATACGAGTGCTCAAGAGTTGGAGTTACCTGTAGACATCGGTTACAGGTGCGAATACTTGTATTTTATGTTCTCTTTAGTTTCCCCGGTCATCCTCTTTCTAGTTTTGGTTTTTCCACCGTATCTTAACGGAAGGCACGTCTTTAGTCTATAATATTTCAATTTGCCGATCTAAGAAGGCGATAGGTTTTTCCTCACGGGATTTCATCTCCTGGACCTTATCTATAGAATATACCATTGGTGACTCATCAGTACCCTTGCAAAGCATTCTTACCTGATGGGCTGGACGTATAGTTTCCAAATGAGGTGGTAAGGTCAACTTACCCGCCACGTTGCCCACCTTATGAGTAACTTGATACCGTCTAATATATTTTGGGTTAAGTTCCTTTTTTTGGGTGACTCCGTTATGAACATCCAATCATCAATTTGAACTCTGAATGTCGACGTCGATTATCTGTATATCATTTCTGCCGATTCTGGGTCATTAGTCAATAGCTTACTTAATCATGTCGGGGCCTTTTTAGCTTAGTTTTTTCTAACATCGACCCATCTAATTGGGGACTTACACGTCTTGCTCTACCAATATTATACGGGGCCATTGGGATACGGGAGTAGTAGTTATTATTATAGGCAACTTGATAAGTGATAGATAATCATCCCAGCTATTTTTGAAGTTAACAACACCAGCTCATGACATATCTTCTAGCGTCTGATAGTATGCTTAGTCTATTCAGCATCTCGAAGGAAAATGCGGTACGAAGACTGGTCTGTGCTCCCAATCTCTTCTTGGATTGATCTCTAGACGTTAATCATAATTAAAGTCCCTCTATTTGAGATATTAACTGGGAAAACCTCACGGAACCTTACCATTCTCCATGTTCTATAACTTCCCCTAATTTTAGCAGCATAGGTGCTCTTGTTTGGAAGCAAATGGGCTGATTCATTAGCCTACTTACAATAACCCATATAGCACCCTACTCTTACAAAGTATAAAATGGGTGCATAATGACGTTGATAACTTGCGAGTCATTAGCCTCGTATAGTCCTTCTCGACTCTTTCCAGAACTTTAACTAGCATTCTATCTTTTGGGTTCTTCTTCCCCTTTTTTTCCAATCCTTAGGGTTGGCTACAGAATAATGATGCATTCTCCTCATATAATGGCTCTCGTAGTCATTTTGTGCGTTGTCTAACATGATCTGGTATAATTCCGATGGAATTTTGGCGTATATACTTGCCATCCTGTGGTAACCGGCTAGTTCTGCTAGTTTCGTTTAAGCTCTTTCACCACTTTCCTTACCCCCACTTGTAATCTTCTAGACACATTATCCTATGTCATTTTCCTCCTTACAAAATGACGAGAGGGTACAAGAAGTATCCTAGCATTATCTCGCTAGTCCTCATGTTTTACCCTGGTTTTGTTTTCCTTATCCTATACCCGATGTCGGGGTAGATCTTTGGTCCACTCGTGGCCATGTCTTACTCCACCCGTAGCACTAATTCCATCTCGGTAATTTTTCTTAGCCTATCTTTGTATCTCTCGATAGTTAATTGCAACTTGGGCTCCCTTGCCTAGGACAATAGCTGTAGGGACTCCGTAAGGTCCTACCACTCTTTTATTCTATAATTTTACACCTTCTTGGCTGAGTATGTAGCCTTTGATCGAAGAAGCAGAGGTTAATATCATTAATCCACATGTAACATTCCCTTATGAGCCGTCTGTCAATGAAGTGTGGAGTGAGTCTTGTAGTCCTGGTCATATTGTGGAATTTTTGACCTTGGGTATTGCTTCCGATCATTCGTAAATTACATTAGCTGGTACCTTTCCTTTTTGGGTTTTTCTTTTTCTCCCTCAGAGTTAGCTGCCAAGTGGTGTTGAAATTCCCTCGTCCACTGGCCCATATAGCCCTTCGATGGTTTGCCTCTCATTAACAGGTACTATATTGCAGGACTGTGGATCGAGTGTGTCATTAGTAAGCAATTAGCTAATCCTTCTTGTTTTGCTTAAGTCCTTCTTACAATTGCTTTAACGTATCTTATAATACTCTGGGTACATAATCTCATATTGTTTCTCCGTCGCTAGTTCAAATTCTTCCATCTCGTGCGACCACACCAGCACTAACACGTTAAGTTCCATCAGAATATCAAAGTTAAGCGTGCTGGGGTGAGAGTAATATTGGGATGGGTGACCTCCTTGGGAAGTCTTTGTGTCGCGTTTTGTTGAAATCCTTTCTACGATGTGCGGGCACTCAATTTAGCCCAATTATTACCTCAATGTTGTCCCGCGAGTCTTTATGTTTCGCCCTGTCCTTCCCTCTGTTATCTTGCAACTGGTATAGGGGTAGATCTTTTAATTCCACTACGACCATGTCCCTTTTTGGTCATTTTGGTTTAACTTCTCCTATTGTATTCCCCCTTTTCTGTACGCACCCATCATTAGGGTGGGCTATGGAGTAGTGCTAAAGTTCGTTCCTATAGTGACCTTTGGAGCCGCTTTGAGTTTTGGCTATTATTAGCTGGCATAGCTTTAAAAGGATTTGACATCTAAGCTCCCCTATCCTCTATTCACTTTGTGTTCTTCTCATTTTTTACCACAGGGGGCTTTCTATTCCTTTGTCCTTGGTTATATATCTATCGCAACACCATTTGCGACCAACTCTTTAGCCAACATTTTGGCTTTTGGTCTAGCATGTTGTCATTATCCGTTGTAGTATTTCTTGAGTTATTCGATATCCTTTCATGGTTACACTCTTCTATTTTTATACGCAGCCGCCTCCTAGTGTTATGTTGTTCAGGGTCTCGTCACAAACTTCTTAACGCTGCCTTATGTATCTTTCTGGCTTCTATCCAATTATTAGTGGCTTTCAGACCTTTCTAACTTGGTTCGGCTAGATATCTTATTGAAGTTTAGACGTCCCTCTCAAATATATTCCCATATCGATTGCCTTCACCTTACTTTTTCCATTTTCTCATTAACTTCCCCTCTTTAGAGGGTACTCGTACTTTCATCTTCTTGTACCTTGCTCTATGTCTCTTTGTCCAGTCTCAATTTCTCCCAATCTCTTCCTCCAATCTACTTGGCACTGCATCATGTCTCCATCTATCTTCATATTTTATAAACGGACTATTCGCGTACGGAGCCTTGGCTAAATCACGAAGCGATGAGAACTTTTCCATACATAGTGCGACATCTCATTTATTAATCTGTACTTGAGTAGTGGGGCTCATGGAGCAACTCGTCCAAGGCCACCTTCTACTTATCTTCATCAAAATTTAACTAGTACTTGTAGTCGTTCCTATTTCCACTAGGCAGTACTAGTATTCCGACGATAATTATTTAAGGTTTTTTTTGAAATAGTAGCTTTGTCCCAACCTATATCCTTTGCTTCTTGGGGAGAATAGAAGTTGCGTCATTTGTTCCTTAAATTTCCATCCTCGTCCCTTAAGGGTTCCACTATTTTTGGGGCGAAGTTGTATACACGCGTCATTTCTTTTGTATAAGCCCCATGCTCTTACTACATTCTCAACGCAGGCCTTTAACTTAGTCAACACGTACTGAGTGCGTCTTACTAGTGGTTCCACTTTATCCCTGCATCCTCGTATCACACTGTTCAATTCATACTTGCATATCCCCCTTTTGGTTCGTATTCATGTTCAGTTCTTGACATCTCTTTGAGGTGCTTCTGTTCGAAGCTCTTTCCCTAATTAGTCGGTGGAGAACTATAAACTATTATCATAAATCATTTTCCAACCATTGTTGGAAGAAATCAAAACCTCTTAAACATCACAGTACTTCTTTTAGTACTTGACCTACCTGGTCTCCTTCTGAGTTTATCCTCGAGCTTTGAACAACTCATCTCATTCGCGGGACATCTTATCCTTCTTCCTGAGCCCTCTGTTTATATTACTACAGTACAAATACGGTTGGAGATACCATAGTCTGAACTTTACTACTTAAATAAGCTTTTGTTCCTCCGAAATAAAATTCTTTAAGTGAAAAGGGTGCCCCTTATCAGCGACCTGAAGGATACCTCTTACAGCTTTAGTTAAACACAGTAGGGGTACTTGGTATCAATTTCTCAGACATCTCGAAATTCTATGCTTCATTTTCTTTTCCCTATTCTGGGAAAATTTCGGTAGAGTTTCCTCTATACTTCTTAGTATCCCAAAACCTGCACGCAGAAAATACCAAAAATGCCTCACAGGGACAACATATATATATATATATATATATATTCGTTTCACAGCCGCACAGGGCTTTCAATGTCAACAATAATATAAAAATACTGGACTTACCTCATATGTCCAACTCCAAACTGCATCTGTTGCAGTTTTCTGTCTGCTTTCCTTTCAGGTTTCAACTTTATATTTCAATACCTTACCCGATGATATCTTCCATGGCTTTACTTTACTTACCTGCATGCTTCGTAGCTTTCCATTTCGTTAATTACTTCCTTCTATTGGTGTCGTCCTTCTATTAAGATCTAAGGTTAGTATAAGGAATTTTCCTATGACTCGGATCTAAAGCACGATATCAGATGTGAAGGAAAGGAAACATCCTAAATCACCTATTGCTTCTTGTTTATAAATGTGGCGCGCAACACATCGATAACCAAGACTCTACTAGACACGGTCTGCAGACAATCCAAGGACGAACTTCTCTGATACCACTTTTGTCACGACCCAACCCCGTAGGCCGCGACTGGGGTCTGACCTGGACCCCCCATATACCCAACTATTAGTTGTGGTCAAATTGAACTATAAATAAAATAATATTATATAACAGAGTCCCATTGGGCGACAACATTTTCATAAACTTGTAGCCCTTTTCGTTTTTATCACAACATGACAGGGCACGCAAGCCGACAAGACTGCATAACATAATAACATATATCATATATCATGCGGATCCATCTGAATCAAACTGACATACACAACCCACATATACATGTCTGCAGACCTTTAAATATATAAATGACAATATATGGCGGGACAGGGCCCCCGCCGTACCCCCAAATGGACAAAATAATGTTATACATTAGTGGACAGTATCAAAAACTAGGCCCCGATACAATGGAGCCTCTTCCAGCTGAGCTGCATAGAATTCTAAGTTGCCAGACTCCCAAAACTTGTATCTGTACCTGCGGGCATGAATGCAGCCCCTCCGAGAA
Organism: Solanum dulcamara; assembly: GCF_947179165.1. Classification (NCBI taxonomy): domain Eukaryota; kingdom Viridiplantae; phylum Streptophyta; class Magnoliopsida; order Solanales; family Solanaceae; genus Solanum; species Solanum dulcamara. The sequence goes on from NC_077244.1 coordinate 30,596,499, forward strand.
AGGGGGTCAGTACGACATATGTACTGAGTATGTAAAACGTAACATAGTACAACTGAAGGTATACCCAAAATAAAGAAGCAGGGGAACCAATTATCAAATCAGAAACATGTACCAGTACTCTCTGAATCACAAAAACATGCATTCTCAAATTTTCAATACAATCGGCCCCGTCAGGGGTCTGGTGAATCATATATGTAGTATCAGTATCAGGCCCCGTGCCATCGTCACCTTATTATAACGCATCATCTTAGTATCAGTATCAGGCCCCAGGCCATCGTCACCTTATTACAACACATCATCATAGTATCAGTATCAGGCCCCAGGCCATCATATATATACATACGGATACCGACCCTCTAGTGAGGGACTCGGTGAACAATGCAGTGAATTGCACAAATCTGACAACCAGCCCGGGACTCGGAGAAGAAGTGTTATAGTATACACGAGTAGAGTAGTGAGAAACAAAACACAGTTTAAATCATTATCTGAGACTCAATGAAATTATCAAATGAACCCTCACCTGGGGATCAGGGTAGAAGGTATCTGACGTATACTCTCTAACTTTTCCTAAGGACTATGTAAAAAGGAGTTTTTTTTTGAAATCTTAGACGTTACCAATGTGAAATATCTTACAGCAGTCTGAGCATTGGTTATCTCAGAGCCTTTCTTTTGTTACAAATAAGAGCTTAGTCGAATCATTTGTTATACAGTCATATAGAAGACTCAAAGATAGCAGCTTACTACTTTAAAGTTTAATCATTCAAAAGTAAGTGAGGGTCCTGAAGTCATATTCAGAACCTGGGAATGGAATTACCCCCAAAGCTCATATCATATCCATCTTACATCTAAGACATGCCAAAAGAGAAAAGATAGGCTTTACATACCTATACTAAAAACATACCAAGAGAAGCGTCACATACCTCTTGGGAGTTACTCTTTATCCTGCTCATCTTATCATCCTCTGAACCTATTCAATATGAAAGTAATATGAATATCAACTACTCTTAGCTTTCCAGCATCTTAGGTTACACCTTAGTATTAACGGAATCTATTTCCTTAGTCGTTTCCTCAACTAGTTCTTTAGTTTGTTAAGGCGTTAACGAAAATTGGGCAGCACCTCCCCTATAATGTGCCCTATCCAAATTTCCAATTAGGTCCCTAATACCTACAGCCAAACAACAACAACAACAACCTGCATCAATTCACACCAACCATATACAACATAAACTCCAAACTACTTATTCAAAAATATGATATCAAAATAGGGTTTCTAGTTTCCATTTTGCCAAACCTTTAACCGTACGAAGTGGGGGGTCATGTGGATGAAACCAGAAGCTCCCCCACCTCATTTAGAACATATTTAGACCCTGAAACCACAAGCCACACCCCTGCAGCAGCACCTCACAAGAACTATACTTTATTTCGACAACAATTCAACTATAGCGACTTCATTTTAGTTTATTCCGAACGTCGAACTTTTTACGACTTTTCCCCAACTTTCATCAGCCTAAAAGGTGTGTAATACACCCTATAATAACACCATAAAGTCCAAATTTAAAGGAGAAGCCTTACCTTACCCGAAATTGGCCAAAATGTCATGACCCAACCCCGTGGGCCGAGACTGGGGTCCAACCTGGACCCCCTCATGCGTATATATCAGTTACCCTTAAGTTGAATCGTGTGTGATGTGATACTATATACAAAAACCCTAATAGTTTAAAACTTTTTCATGTACATGTAGCCTCTTTCATTTATATCATATCATGAAAGGGCACGCGAGCCGACAAGGCTGCTATAACAAAAACATTCACAACATATCGAATAGGCAACATCGAAACTAACTCACAAACAACCCACATATATATATGTCTACAGACCTCTAAGAATAGTAACAACAACATATGGCGGGACAAGACCCCCGCCGTACCCCTGAATGTACAAATATATACATTAAGTGACCAACATCAAAATTTAGGCTCCAGAACAGTGAAGCACTTCCGACACAGCTGAGAGGAACTCCTACGCTGATGGATCTCCAGAATAAACATCTATACCTGCGGGCATGAAACGCAGCCCCCCGAGAAAAGGGGGGTCAGTACGATATATGTACTGAGTATGTAAATCATAACATATCGTAACTGAGATCATAACTGAAATAGGGATGCAGGGGATAAGTATAACAATTAACAATTTACTGTACCTGCACCTTAGGACACGTGATCCTATACACCATCATATACTGTGCCCGGCCCTCTAGTGAACTAAGTGTCATTATCATTACTTCATAATCACAAATCATCGTGTCATAATGCATTTCATTTCATCATATCATCGTATACGGTATTATACCATCGTATACGGTATCATCTTATCATGTATATCATCGTATTATACCCGGTTCACTACAGGGCTCAGGGTCACAATGTATTGCTTTAATCTCATATGCATGCCTACATAAAGTATCCGGCCCTTTAGTGAGAAACTCGGTGAATGGAGTGGTGTACGTCTATAGCGTACCATCATAATATACATATGTACCCGGCCCTCTAAGGAGGGACTCGGTGTTCCTTCCTTATTTCACCACATATACTATCATATTACAGCCGGCCCGGGACTCGGTGAATAATCGTATCGTCATAACATATAACATATATCACACCTCACGTACGACATCGTCTCCTCATGCGTGGAACTATACATATCCAGCCCGAGACGTAGTGAAAGAAGCAGTAACACTGTGCACGATAACATATCCCGGCCCATCATGGGACTCGAGGAAGGATGGGTTACAGTATGCACGAGTAGAGTAGTGAGAAACCATATGCAACTAAGTCATTATCTAAGACTCGATGAAACAGTCAAGTGAACCGTCACCTGAAGACTAGGGGAGTAATTATCCGAGGTATCCCTTTAGATGTCATTAGGGCTTACATCAGTTGGGGCTTCAGGGATCACAAACATGCATCAAAATAATGCCACATAATTTATGCAATCAGAAATATAGTCTATGCAATCAGAAACACAATTTATCTAGTCAAAGACTCAACTCATGCAATCAATGGCATTTATCATTTCAGAGCCTCTAAAAAGAGGAGCTATTACTTCTACTTACTATTCATTATATAGCAGGCTCGAGAATAGTAGTTTGACTACTTTCAGACTCTTAATGTTCAGGAGTGACTACAAGTCACGAGTTACAATCAGAGCTCATAAATGGAATTACCTCTAAACCTATATCATATACCATTTAACTCAAAATTAAGCCATTCCAAAGGAAAGGAGAAATAGGCTTTACATATACTAATTTTCATCACATAGAAGACTAAAAGGCAATGACTCAACTATTACAGAAGTTCTAATATCAAGAAATAAATAAGAGTCTCGACTCATACTCAGGGCTTTACGAATGGATTGAATCCCAAATATCATGTACATATCATTCATAACTTATATCCAGGACATGCCAAAATAAAAGAAGAATAGTTCAACATACTTATACCAAAACATGCCAAAAGAACGCTTCACATACCTTGTATGGACTTCTCTTAATCACGTCCTCGAAACCTATTTAACATGGAAGTAATGTAAGTATTAACAACCTTGGACTTTTCAGCAACTTAGACTACCCACGAGTATTCATAACATTCATCCCTTCGCTCGCCTTCTCGACTAGTTCCTTAACTAGTTAGGATGTTAACGAAAATCGGGCAGAACCTCCCCTATAATGTGCCCTATACGAATTCCCAACCATATCCTTAGAACCTGAAGCAAACCAACAATGCAACCAGCAGCCCATACATATACATATTACGACCAAAATTACACAATATAAACCCCCAACAATTCACTCGAAACTAAGATACCAAAACTAGAGTTTTTAATTTTTCTTTCGTGAATCCTTTAATTGCAAAGCGGAGGGTCGTGTGGCTGCAACCAGCAGCTCCCCCACTTCATTTAGATAAATTTTAGACCCTGCAACACGCCACAACACAACCAGCAGCAGCCCCTACGCGTACAACACCTTATTTCGACAATAACTTAACTATAGCGATTCCAAATTCGTTTATTCCGAACGCTGAACTTTTCAAACCTTTTACCCAAATTTCAGCAGATCCTAAGGTGTGTAATACACCCTAATTTAACCTCATGAAATTCAAATTAGAGGGGAAGAACTTACCTTTCCCGAAATTGACTAAAACTTGCCGAAATCGCGCCTCGGAATTTTATGTACGTGCTGAATCGTTGTGGCAGCTTGCTGTCTGATTTTTGCTTATTTTTCTCCCAAGCCGTCGCAATTTTCTCCTTAGCTCTTAGGGTTTTCTTTTCTCACGTTGCTGCTGGAAATTTGTGACTGAACTGAAGATTTTTGGATACATATCAACTAATATAGGTGGTCCCAAGGGGTGACACGTGTCAGCCCCTAAGGATGACACGTGTCAAGCCATGATTGGCCACCGTGTCATGCTTCCAATTAGGGGCTGCCATGTTGCAGCAGGGTCCACCTCCCCCAAGCAGCTGCATCACCTACTTGACCCTAAGTAGGTGCATCACCTGCTTGCTTGAGGTGCTGCCACGTGTCGCTCCTCCATTGGCTTCCACGCGTCGTCTTTTTCCCTTCCTCGCGGGTTCGTAATCTCGTATTACTTTAAGAGCTCATGTAATCCGAACTACGTAAGCTTGGTATATCCTTAAGCAACTTAAGTGTATAAGACTCTTAACTTAGTGTCTTACGTAGGTAAATCGAGTCCTACGACTCATTTCTTAGCCTCCAACTCTTTCCGAATTCTTATGACTCTATCTCCAACCTCCCTTCTCGCGAGGTATCACAATCTTCTTTCCTTAGAGTTGTTTGATAGTGTCGTAGCTTATCCGGCTCACATGATAGTGTCTAAGGAACTCAAGAAGACGTTCCGAGCTCAAGAGTGCAGGGTGTAACTCAAAACTAGCCAAAATTGTGCCTCGGAACTTTTTCTAGCGCGACTTGAACACCGTGGCTGCTTGCTGTCCGATTTTTGCTGCACCAAGCCATGATTTTATACTTATAATACCTCCATATCATTGTGGTATATTCTCGATAATTAATTCATAGAAAGAAATCGGGACTTACCTATTTTTTTTCCCTTGGCTGCCTCTTTTTCTCTCTAGCTTAGGGTTTTTAGTTCCTCTGTTGCTGCTGTAGTTTGTGAATACAAACTGAACATATTACATGATATACATGTATATTGGTGGTCCGAGGAGGCAACACGTGTCATCCCCTAAGGAGGACACATGTCCAGCCCCTATTGGGCCACCGTATCTATGCAAGCAAGGAGAGGTGGGTCACCTGCTTGCTTAGGTGCTGCCACATGTCACCCTCCCATTGGCTGCCCCGCACAATTTTTTTTTCTCCTCGTGGGTTCGTAATCTCGTCTCACTTTAAGAGCCTATGAAACCCTTGCTACGTAAGCTTGGTATGTAATCAAGTAACTCATGTATGTAAGACTTCTAAATTAGTAGTTTACGTAGATAAGTCGAGTTCTACGACTCGTTACTTGGCCTCCATCTCCTTTCGACTTCTCTTGACCCTATTTCCAACCTTCCCTACCATGAGGTGTCACATTCTCCCTTCTTAGAGTTGTTCAATAGGGTCATAACTTAAGTGGCTCACATACTAGCTTCTAAGTAACTTAAGGAACCTTCCACGTTCAAAGATGTGGGGTGTAACAGGAAGTATACTGACTTGGTCAATCGATCAACAATGACCTAAATACTATCAACACTTCTAGAAATAGAGGCAATCGAAGTCCATGGTGATGTACTTCCACTTCCACTACGGAATAAGTGATCTCTAAAACTCACAACCAAGCCTCAAATGCTTGGCCTTCACCTACGGGCAACACAAGCAACATGACACAGAGTCTGCAATATCCCTTCTCATGCCACTACACCAGTAGTGCTATCTCAGATTATAATACATCTTTGTTGTGCCCAAATGAATAGAGTATTTGGAGTTGTAGGCCTCATAAAGAATCAATTGAATCAAATCCTCAACTCTCAAAACATAAATGTGGACATCAAACCTCAAAACTCCATCAGCTAAAGTGGCCTGCCTAGCAGAACCCTATCTCAGAGAGCTACCAAAGCCTTATCCTTAAACTGATGACCAAAAATCCCCTATAAAAGAGACGACTGAACCCCAACATAGTCTAGAACCCACCTAGAATCTAAAATATCCAGTCGAGTCATCCTATTAGCTAAAGATTGAATGTCTAATGACAAAGGTTGCTCTGAAACAAAAAGGAAGGCTAGACTACTCATATTCACCATCTTTCGGCATAAGTCATCCACTACCATAGTCGCCTTACCTGCATGGTATAGAATAGAGAGGTCATATTTCTTTAAGATCTCAATCCACTTACATTGTCTCGAGTTGAGGTCTTTTTATCTCATAATGTACTGTAAACTCTCATGATCAAAGTAGACCTTAAATCGGACTCCATATAGGTAGTGCCTCCAAATCATAAGTGCAGAGACTACCACACTAACTCCAAATCATGAGTAGGGTAGTTGTACATAAGCTCCATAAGCTTCCTTGATGTATATGCAATAAAATGGCCCTGCTGCATCAAAACACAACCCAAACCAATGCTGAATATGTCTCAATACACCTTGAATCCCCCTCTCTCAATTGGAAGAGTCAAAACATGAGTGGTAGTAAGCAACTCCTTCAGCTTCCAAAAGCTCATCTCACACTTTTTGAACCACTCAAAAGGAACATCAAGGTGAGTCAATTGGGTCAAAGTTGTTGCAATAGATGAGAATCCCTCAATAAACCATCTATAGTAACTCGCTAATCTGATGAGGCTACGATTCTCAATCACTAAGATGGTGTTATCCTAATCACGAATAGCCTCAATCTTCATCAGATCAACTATAATGCTGTCTTTAGATACCACGTGCCCCAAGAATGCTACAAATTCAAGCCAAAAGTTACACTTTATGAACTTGGCATAAAGCCACTAATATCTTAATGTCTGAAGCACAGTCCTTAATTACTGCTCGTGCTCCTCCTTACATCGTGAGTATACCAAAATATCATCAATGAACACAATGAAGAAACAATCAATATATAGCCTGAATATATGTGTCATCAAATCAATGATTGTCATTGGGGCATTGGTCAACCCAAAAGACATCACTAGGAACTCATAATAGTCGTAATGAGTCCTAAATGCGGTCTTAGGGATGTTTGCATCTCTAATCCTTAGCTGATAGTAGATGTATCTCAAATCAATCTTAGAAAACACCGCGACACCCTAAATCTGGTCAAAAAGATCATTAATATAAGACATAGGGTATCGATTCTTCATCGTCACCTTGTTAAGTTACTTATAATCAATACATATACGCATAGACCCATCCTTCTTCTTCATAAATAGAATTGAGGCGCAATAAGGTGACATACTCGGCTGAATGAACCCCTTAACTATGAGGTCATAAAGCTGAAAACTTAGCTCTTTGAGCTCTGTTAGGGCTATATAGTAAAGAGGAATAGAAATTAGACAAGTACCCAACTTGAGGTCAATAGAAAAATTAGTATCACACACCGAGGGAAGGCCATGTATATCAGTAGAGAACACATTTGCAAACTCTTGCACAATAAGAATAAATCAACTATAGGACCCTTCCTACTAGCATCTTGCATATAATCCAAATAGGTTAAACACCCACTAGAAACCAATCGCTATGCTCATACATATAAGATAACCTAGTCAGTGTGCGACAAAAACAACCCTACCATACAACCATAGGGATATGAGGCATGGCTAAGGTAATGGTCCCATCATAGCAATCCAAGACCGTACGACAGGGAGATAACCATTCCATGCCTAAAATAATGTCAAAATCTACCATATCCAACTCAACAAGGTCAACCTAAGTGTCTCACCCCTAGATAGTTACCAAGAAAGATCTATACACCTAATCCACTATTAAAGACTCACCCACAGGGGTCAAAAGACGTAATGGCGCTAACAAATGCTCAAAACACATACTTATTTAGGAAGCGTAATACATAGATACATACAAAAATGTATAGCCTAGATTAAATAATGCCAAGGTGGGCTGATGGAATAAAGAATCATACCTGTGATAACATTATCTGATGCTTCAGCATTCACCCTTACTGGAGTTTCATAGAAGTGGACCTGAGCACCTCTTTCTTGTGCATATGAATACTACCTAACCTGCCTCCTCGGGATCTCCTTAAGTTCCCTAGTATCACCTTGTCGATCCGTACCCTGGGCACTGCCTCTAGTCGAGGTGCTACAACTAGAGCTAGCTAAGTTGCATATAGATCTGGTGCAATCATACCACGCTGGGGAAATATCTATACCAATGGTTAGGGTCACCATAATCATAGCATCCCTAAGAAGATCGACCACAAAATGACGGCTATTATGACCTAAAAAATCCGAATGTGAATCCCTCAAACCTTTACCTGAACTAGACCACCTTGACTATATTAATCCCTTTTTAAGGCCTGAAGTGCCACCTAAACATGCTGTCTAGGTTGATCCTGCTAATAACACTAGCGAGTGATATTATATGAGTCTCTTCTCCTCAAATGAAACCCACTATAACTGACTTGATGTTGATCCCATTTGTCATTTCCCCAGGCCTCGCGATAGAGCTGCTCCATTATGCAAGCATGATTAAATACATCTAAGAATGATAGACCCACCGAGACCATAGACTTAGTAGTCTCTATCCTCAACTGCATCCTAAATTCATGAACAAAGTAATGAACCCTCTCCTGCTTTATGGGTAGAATTATGGTGGCATGTCTAGAGAGCTCATGAAACCTCACCACATAGAACTAATCTCAAAGTTGATCCTTGACACTCAACGGTATGAACCTAGCCAAAAAGGCCTAAAAAACTCAGCTTAATATATTAGAGGCGACCCAACTGGTCTAGTCTCTAAGTACGAATATCACCACTGCCTAGATGGCCCATAAAGCTGATAAGTAATAAAACTGACTCTTTTCAACTCTACTAGTCCCAAGGTATAAAAAACAAATAGTACGTAGTCAAAAACTCATGGACATCCTCCCCTATGACACTAGAAACCTCGAAGGAGTCTCAAAAATATTATGAGTATCTTTTTCTCCTCCAATGGCATAACCTGACTACTATAACTGGCAAGGTGACAATAGGTACTAATGGCGGCTGAACCTGTGGAGCTGTTGTTGCAGGATGACCCTACAGTACTTACATAGCTAGAGTTGGGGCCTGCTGCACGTCCCCAACATGAATAGTAATTGAGCAATAGCCTCCTATAGATTTGGATCTATAGATGGTGCGACTGGTTGCTGGGCTAGTCTAGGCCCCATCGACTGTGGAGGAGTAGGATTTGCTTGAGGCTCTGCTACTAGCTCCAGAGTCTTTGCTTTATCTCGGTCCTGAGTTGGTGCTACAACTCTCGCATGACTTCAGGGTTGTCATCTTCCTCTAGCTGAGACTTTATCTGCTAGCTTGGGTGCATCACCTCCGGTCATTGAGCCACGCGTGCAAGAGATCTTATGAAAGAGTGAAATATGTGAAATTCTAGAAACCAATAAGACATGCGATGCACAACAATAAACCCAAATATAAAGAATATTCCTGTTGATATCTTGTAACCTCCCGAAGATAGGATAAAGACATCTTCATACCAATCTACAGGACTCTACTAGACATTATGTAACACCCTGTACTATTCTATCCTAGATCAAGTTTTAGATCCAAGAGAAAAATTGAGAAAAAGTAAGAAAAATGGACTGATCAGTGTCCACAATTGGTACCTACAATCCGTAGGAGAACCTATGAGTTGTAGGTGGCAATTCGTAGGTTACTCTTATGCTTTGTCAAAGCTCAGTGGTCAAGGACCACTTCTACGACCCTACATTACAATTTGTAGGGTGTTCTTTAGTCGTAGAAAAAGCTCGTGGAACCCCTCTATACTTAGTGAAATTTCAGAGTCCAAGAATAGTTCCTACGAGTGAAAGTTGCGACCCATAGAAGAGTTACAAACCATAGGTGAGGCCCATAGGTGTAGATTTGTAACTCAAAATCTATTATGTGCAGGACTTTTCCTACGAGTTAGCAGGATGGTATGTCACTTGGACTACAACCCATAGGAATGTTTCGTAGGTCAAACTTCAAAAACCCAAGCAAGTGCCCTGATTTCCTACGACCTATCATAGGGCCTATGACCTATAGAAGAGTGGCCGTAGACCCTTTTTGCAAATTCTAGTAGGTCCCTATGGTGGACCATAGTTATGTATGACCTTCTATGGTCTATAAGAGTTTTTATGGTCCATAGAAAGACACCCTGTAGCGGCCCAGACCCCATTTAATAAGGGGTATTTCAGTCCTCACCTTACCCAAACTTAACCCAAGCTATTTTGGGACTATCCTTTATTAGTACCCAATGGGGTATTTCTCTTATTAATACTTAGTAATATTTTTAGAGCAAGAATTAGAGAGGAGGAGAAAAGCTAGGGTTCAAGAATTTCAAGCCAAGTCTTCGATTTTCACTTAGATAATCTTCATTCCAGGTATGTAAAGTTATGAGAATGTTGGACTATGTTCTTCCTTATTCCCTACATCTTCATACAGTCAGGGTAAGCTTTGTGTTTGAGTTTCAATTCCAATAAAGTATATTCTTGATATTTATAATATTCTCTATTGAATTTTAGTTTGTATATACGATTATACTTTGATAAGTTAAGTCTTTGAGATTTTATATTGATGTTTGCATTCACATGAACCCTAGTTGAATTTTGCATTTAATGTTTTATGCATTGTTAAGTAAAGAAAATAATTTACACCATTTAATCAAGAAAGAATTTGGGCATGAGTATTTTATGTATATATGAGTTGATTTTCAATACATTTAAGCATCTATTTTGAGATTGAATTGAGAAGTCAATGTATTCTTTTAAATGCATTATTGAGATGGGATTCTTACCTATATTAAAGAGAATAAATCGTTTAAGCAAAGTTAAGTTTGAGCTAAGTCCAAAGGAGACTAGTAGAGTTAAATTGAGTAAGTACACTCACTTAAGATATAAGCAGAGTAAAGTTATTTTAGGAGTAGTATTGAATACATATTTGGGTATGAGTCTAGATAATTCCAACCCCATAACCTACACTGCCTGTGTAGAAGGATTGTGTCATTCATTCGGGAGACTTCTTAAAGTTCAAAAGAGGACTTTTCAGATGGATCCATAGTTCAGTTATTGTCCTATACCATGGCAAGGTATAAGATGGTTCTTGCAACGTGCACAGAACGTTGTATCATCACGAGGCTCATAGTGATGGTTATTGGTTAGAGAAACTCCCTAAGAAGTAAAGTATTATATTTTTGATATACTCTGTTGCATTTAATATTGCATATATTTTAAAGCATTGTTTTACCATATTGCATGCTTTATTAAGTTAAGTTATTTTGAAAGTTGAGTTCCTTGAGTTGAGTATCACGAGTAAGTTTCCTTTCAGCTATTGTACATACTGTGTATTCCATGTACTGCTATATCTTTTTATGATGCAGACACTAGTGATAGAGATTCTCTATCGGCGCATTATTGAAGACCCAACTTTCACACAACTTTGGTGAGACCTGTTTGCATTTAGAGGTGCTCTTGAGTCTTTATATTTTAGTTATTACTTATCAGTTTGAGGTAGTTGTGGGCCTATCCCGATAACTATTTCAGAGTGAGTTTTAGAGGCTTCATAGACTAGTTATATAGAGTCTAGTCCATTCATTTGAATATGTTTTGAAACATTGATTTTATGTCTATTATATTCATATATATATATATATATTTGAGTTTGATGATTTAAAGTGAAAATATTAAGTATGTATATTTTATTATTGTCACAACTCAACTCTGTAGGCCGTGATTGGTGCCCGAGTTGGGCACCTATACGTACCCTTAGCCCCATTTAGCATGTTAGCAGAATAGACAAAAGTAGAAGTCAAAAAAGGGGTCGCTAGAGAGCGCATAAGAACAAATATAGCACAAGAGGGACGTTAAGGCCATCACGGAACATAAAGCTCAAAACATACATACATAACCCACATCAAAAGTCTACAGACCTCTATAGAATGATAGCCTAGTCATATGACAGGACAGGGCCTCGTCGTACCCTTAACCAACATGTACAAATGTACAACAAAAAAGTTAGTACCAAAATAGGGCTCCAAAAAAAGAAGAACTGCCAACTAATAGGGTGGATGTCCTAGGTGAGAAGATCAGCAAACCGAGCGTTTGTACCTTCGGGCATGTAACACAACCCCTAAAGAAAGGGGGTCAGTACGGACAATGTATTGAGTATGTAAAGCATGGACTGTAATAAGTAAATCCATTACTAGAACAGAAGGTGCAAAATGAGCAAAATATCCAGAATATCAAAATGCTTTTCATAACAACAGATAATGTATGCAGAAAAATATATGCCATATCCGGCCCCATTATGGTACTCGATGAACAAATCGTGGTCGCCACCCTATCACTGGAGCCACAACACATCATAACTCCAGAGTAGGGAATATCTCCGTAACAGATCATATCATATCAGATGGTCATATCATATCATATCATATGTGTACATGACACATCATATCTCGATAAATCAAACCCATATATAGGGCGTACCTTCCCACTCACGTCGGGGCACGATGAATAATATAAAGAAGTATGCACGATAATAAATCCTGGCTCGGGCTCAATGAAAGAAGCATTGAGGCATCCACGAGTGGAGTAGTGAGAAACTAAATACAATATAAAATACAAAACATTTCCAGAGACTCGATAGCGTAACTCTGATGCCAAGTCATATAAGAGAAATTTAGAGATAATCATAGTGATGTCTTTCGGATGTCACGATGGTCTATGTCAAAATAATCTTTCTGAAATCATTTCCATATTTTAAAATATATTATGGGGATCAATGGAATAATTAAAATAAGCTATTATTCAAAATCAAGACAAGATTCATATCAAGTACCTTTTGAAAGTCACTATGTATTACATCAAAATAAAACTTCTGGAATTATATACTCGTATCAAAGCATAATAGAATGTCCTTTGGAAATCAAGAAATTGGCCATCCTAGTGGCTCTAGGAATAGGAACTTCCTTGGAACCATAAAAAAATTCATATATTTGTTTTATAAAGACTACTCCAAAATAAAGATTAGCTTTTCATACTTATGTCAAAACATGCCAAGAGAAAGAATAAGGTTTACATACTTATGCTAAAAACATACCAAAAGGAGGAAACATTAGCTTTACATACTTCTTACGGATTACTCTTAACACGTTCGCCTCGTCGTCTCTTGAACCTATTTAACATGAAAGTAATTATAAGGTTAGTGAACTTCTACTTTTCAACTTGTAACTCTACCACCAATTACCCATAGGAACCAATCCCTTGTCCATTCCCTTAGACTAGTTTATTACTAGTTTCAAAGTTAGCGGAAATCGGGCAGCATCTCCCCTATAACTTGCCCTATCCAAACTTCCATTTTAACCTCCAAAACTTAGCAGCCAACCAACAATAACAATCAGCAGCATATATACAAGTAAACCACTTCAAAATTACACAACACAAACTCCAAATAACTCACTTAAAACTACGATACCAAAATAGGGTTTTTAATCTCTATTTCATAAAACATTTAACCACACGAACCAGGGTGTCATGTGGCTGCAACCAGCAGCATATACAGTCGTGTTTAGTCATGTTCCAGCCCTAAAATACTGCAAAACAATGCCCAACACAACACCACAATAACAATGACTCTAGCCAAACTTTAACCCGTTAAAATCACATCAAACCAGCCCCTACATGACCTGCAATGTTCTTTAGTCATAACATGTATATTTTCATGTTTCCAATCCGTATTTATACCTTCATAACATATCCAAACCCTTACCAAAATGTGGGAGAAGAGATCCAAGCCATACCTTGCTAAAACTTGCCTCAGAAGTTCTCTTAACATGCTAAAAATTGATGGGCTATTCGCGTCCCTTCTTCGCTTCCCAAAATAGTAATTTTATACTGTTAAACACCTTCATGTATCCATGGAATACCTTAAATAATTAATTCATGGAACAAAATTCAGAGGCTTACCTCAAATTTGCCAAATCTGGGGCTGCCTTCTCTCTTTTCTCATGTTTTTTTCTCTTTTTTGTTATTGATTTTTGGATGAAAATCACTTAATAGTCATCATAACATGTATATATATGTGTACTTAATATGGTACATGGGGCATCCCCTAGGGGTGACACATGGCATCCCCCTAGGGTGCCACATCATCCATGCGCCCACTCACATGCTGCCACGTGGCATCATGGGGTCCATCCCAAGCAGGTGAGACACTTACTTGGTCCAAGTATGTGCATCACCTACTTAGTCCGAGTAGGTGCATCACCTACTTATTTTAAGTAGGCGCGTCATCTCCTTATTTTCCTTCTGTGGGTTCGTAATCTCATCTCAATTTAAGAGACTACATATTCCTTGCTACTTAAGCTCGATGTGTACTCAAGTAGCTTAGTTACGTAAGATTTCCTAGTCAGTAGCTTACGCAAGCAAGTCGAGTTCCATGACTTTTAATTTGGCCTCTAACTCCTTTCAAATCCTTATAACTCTATTTCCAACCTTCCCTATTATGGACATCACATTCTCCTTTCCTTAGAGTTGTTTAATAGCATTATAGCCTATCCAGCTCACATGGTAACTTTTAAGAAGCTTTCAAGAACTTAGGAATCTTTCAAGAAACTTAAGAAGCTTAAGATTTTTTTTAAAGAAACTCAAGAATCTCTCAAGGTACAAAAGTCTTTCGAAGTGTGAAAGTATGGGGTCTAACAATTATGCCTATCTGAGTACTTTTATGAGTCAAAGTGTTCTTCTTAGTGAGTCATCCAGGCCAAGGGTTCACTTGGGAACCAACAATGGTTTTTTGAGTGCCAGCCACACCTGGAGTATAGACTAGGGGTATGGAAAACTTGGTATCAGAGCCTAGAGTTCAAGAGTCCTAGGTTGTGTATGTAGTTGAGTCTAGTAGAGTCCTTATTGGTGTGAAGTGCACCACATCTATAATAGGGAGGCTACAGGACTTTTAAGAATTATTTAACGTCTTTCATATTCTTATTCATGCTATAAAGTTTAAATCTATGAAATATCCTTCTAATTCCTGCGTTTTGTGAATTTAGATTATGCCTTCTAAAAGAACCTTGAGTCAGAAAAACATCTCAGAGGATGAGATTCCATAATTATTCGGTATGAAGACTCGAAACCAAGATGGAGCTACTGAGAATAAGAATGATGTTGAGAATGGGACTCAAAAAGTTCCACAGAATACCCAACCCATAATGACTTCCGAGTATGAATTTAGAGAAGCTATCTCCATGCTCACCTAATTAATAATTGCAAAGTCTGGTCATTAGAATACCCTAGTCCCGAGCTCCAGTTCTCAAGATCTATTTGCTGCCAATAGAATTCGATATTTCCTGAGGATGAACCCACCAGTCTTTACTGGATCCAAGGTTGATGAAGATCTTCAAAATTTTATTGATGAGATGAGGAAGATCTTGAAGGCAATGAATTCCATAGAGATAGAAAAAGGTTACTTGTCTTCTACCAGTAAAAAAATGTTGCTAATGTCTGGTACAACTAGTAGAGGAATGTAGAGGTGAGGATGTTGAGCCTGAAGTCTAGGATAAGTTCGAGAATGCATTTCTAGACCACTTCTTTCAGTGAGAGGTGAGGAAGGTAAATGTAGTAGATTTTGTGAACTTGAAATAGGAAGTGATAACTGTCAAGGAGAATAACCTCAAATTTATTTCGTTGTCCAAATATCCTGCAGAGATGATCCTCGATGCAAGATCCAAGATGAGGACGTTTATTTCAGGTTTGGGTAGACATATGAAAAAGGAGTGTCAGGCAACTTTATTGATCTCAGATATGGACACTTCCAGACTTATGGTGTACGCCAACAAGTTGAGGACGGTAAAAAAAAGGATAGGGAGAAGTATCAAAGCAAGGGACTAAGTCTGTAGGTAATGAAAACAACCATCATTAGGGTGGAAATGGCAACTGCTCTTTCTTTTAGAAAAAGTGTTCTAGTTATGCACCATCATCAGCTAGTGCACCTATAGCTAGTAACATGAATGACCAGAGGTCTTAAGGTAACTAGAACTTCAGATCTCAAGGCTCTCAGTCCTAGGAAAGTATGGTCCAGAGTTCTTCGCGCAAGCCGTATTATAGTAAGTGTAGGAGGCCTCATTTAGGAGAGTGTCTTGTTGGCACCAATGGGTGTTACAAGTGTGGGCAGATAGGTCACTTTCTAAAAGATTTTCCCATCTGGAACCAAGGTAATGAGGGAAATAGAGCCCAATCTTCTTTGGTAGCACCACCAAACTGAGGTAATCAGAGAGGTTCTAATTTAGGAGAACGCGGAGGTTCAAACCGTTTGTATGTTATGGCCAATTGGCATGACCAAGAGAACTTGCCAAATGTTGTTACTGGCATACTTTGAGTCTTTTCTCATGATGTTTACTCATTACTAGATCCAGGTGTTACTTTGTCTTCTCTGGATCTTTATGTAGCCATTAAGTTTGAAATTCTTCCTCAATAACTCTTAGAACCATTCAGTGTTTCTACCCTTGTTGGTGAGTCTATCCTAACTAAAACAGTCTATCATAGCAGTACAATCTCTATTTATCATAAGGATACTTTTGTAGACTTAGTTTAATTAAACATGGGTGACTTTGATGTCATTCTTGGCGTGTACTGGCTTTATGCTTATTATAACTTAGTTGGTTGTAGAACCCAAATTATCAAGTTTCAGTTATCGAATAAGCTAGTTATTGAGTGGAAAGGTAGTCCAGTCTTGCCAAAGGGTCAATTCATTTCATACCTTAAGACCAGAAAGTTATCCTCCAAGGGGTACTTCTACCACACTGTTCAGTTAGAGATGATAGTGTGGAGACACCATCTCTGTCACGACCCAGCCCCGTGGGCCATGACTGGTGCCCTATTTGGACACCTAAACGAACCTATATACCAAATCATCATATTACAGAATAATTTAAATTTAATATTTGTTTCGATTTGAACAATAGGAAATCATTAATTTAGGTAATCGCGCATGCAGAAAATAACAACTCAAACCAAAAGGGGTGATAGAATGTGCATCGTTAGGTATGTGCATACATACAAACAAATGGGTTGTTTTGGCCGTTATACCAGAAAGGACCGCATTAAGACACAAGTTATAAACAGACGAACATACATAACTCATGACCCACACCTATGTCTACAGGTCTCTACAGAACATAGCGGAAATATATGACGGGACAGGACCCTTCCGTACCCAAATGGTCAGATATACAAAAGCAGGTACATAGGAAAGCCATATACCAAAATATGCGCTCCGATTCAAAGGAGCACTCTGTAGTAGTAGAAGGTGTGTAGCCTACATTGATGGATCATGAACATCTGTCCCTGCAGGCATGAAATGCAGCCCCCGAAGAAAGGAGGATCAGTACGAAATGTGGATTGAATATGTAAAGCACGAAGTATATATAGAATCCAAACCGTAACTAAAAGGAAAGGTACAAAGAGCACTTACCAAATCAGGATATCAAAATCTATACTGATACATATATACAAAATGCAAATAAAAGAAATCATGCATAAGGCTCAGAAATGTGGTCACCACCCCGATGCTGGTACCACAACACATCATACTCCAGAAGGTCTCAAGTCTCCGTACAAACCCCGAACATATCATATCATCAAAACAGGTTATATCATCAAAATATATCATATGCCATATCACATCATGACACCATAAATGGTACCTGGCCCTATGGCGAGGTCTCGGGACCTGTAAAACATCATACTGCCGAGTATATTATAGGGCGCATGATTACAAAGCCGGCCCGGGTTCTGGCGAATGAGATCATAATAGTATGCACGAGTGGATTAGTGAGAAACTAATGCAGGACATGTATATAAAGCATTTTTGGATACTCGAGATAATCATATGACAACAAGTTAAGTAGAACCAATGAAATGGCTAAGGGACACAGGGGCTGTCCCGTGATAGCATTTCTAAAATTATATTTGCAGCCCCAAAATGGGTATTAGAACATAAGGGAACGATTAGGACATTATTCTTTAGTAGGAAAAATCATGGACAAAAGTTATTACTTTATGCCATACGAGAATAAACTAGATAAGACAAACTAGGTGAGTTTCAGAGTTAGTGGGCCCACCTCTCGCCAAGCAGAGGTGGTGTACAGGAATTTCAAACATTTGACTCTATGGAGTCATCTATCAAGGTTGTAGGATGATCCAATCTAATAAGTAGAAGTTACGAATGTTTGCACGTTCTTGTGAATATACATGAGTTTTAAATTTAATTTCACTGAAAGGATTTGTAGGAAATTTAAACTCAAATTTTCATCGACAGAATTTCCCCCGAGGCTCAAATTACAACCTACTACACCTAGGCCATGCCAAAAGAAGGAAAAGAAGAGCTTTACATACCTTATCCACTTCTTACGCTCCCTAAACTCAAATCCTGTTTTCTCCAAAATCTACAAATGATCACAATTATCAAATGTAAGTTATAAGCCTTTAAGAGTTCAACCTTAGCCCTTACTTGTCTACAGAAATTTGGGCAGCACCTTCCCTATAAATTCAAAATCCCTGAGAATTTAACTCGGCTAGAATATCCACAACAACACCCACAAGCATACCGACAACATCAACAATCACTACAAAACACAGTTTACACCAATAGTCTTTCTTCTTCTTTTCTTTTCTTTTTTTGTTACATAAGGCCACCAATTCTAATCCAACTTTACACCTTCAACTACTATCGACATTTCATATTCATTCACTAATTCAAGACCACTTAGACATAATTTAAAAGAAATTCACATTATTTCACACAATATACAAAAAATTCCACCAAAACCATATTCCACCCAAAACTTTCACGAACGCAATGAAACTACCAAGTCACATTGTCTTCTTCCAAATTTATTAAGAATAACAATAATTCCCATATTAGAATTCTACTTCCATAATTACATAAAAACTATACTAAAATTACATAATTCACTATAACAACTTATACCCAATTCAAGGTCGTCTCAAATTATTAAATTTTTAGTTACATCATACTTCCACAACGATGCAACTAACAAGCTAAATAAAATTCAATTCCTCTTTCCTTCACCATCATACCACACAGCCATACATACACTTGCACATCCACATGGCCACACACACACACACATACGTCACAATTTCATGATTTTTATTTAATTCCAACACTTACAACACATACACTTCTTTCATAACATAAAAAGATAGAATTCTTACCTTTTTCTTCAAATTTCCACTTGCCACAAATTTAGTTTTATCGCTTAATTAATTATACCATGTTAAGAGGGCCTTGAACTTAACAAGGATTCAAGAAGGAAGAGAATTTTGGATCAAAGTTGAAGAACTTGGAAAATCTTTTTTTTTCTTTGAGTTCGGCCAAGAGGGCCTTTTTTCTCTCACTCTCTCTTTTTGTTTTGATGACTTATGTCTTGAAGGTTCTAGAAAAAAGATGATATATAGAGATAATGGGACTTCTTAATTACTTTATTACATAGAATAAATTTTTCATGGGCTTGGGCCACCCTCTTGCTTTGGGCCTCAACTTCTCTTATTATTATTATTTTTTTGAGCCCAAAAACTATAAGTCTTATTTTAGAAATTCATAAAACTAATTTTCAAAGTTCCCAATTTTACCCTCGGCCTTCATCCGTATTTCCGTATCAATTTTCCCTAAACATCACAACGGTATTAAATAAAATAAATCATAATCCCATTCCTAGCAAGTCAAAAAAAAATTTCTTTCTGAATGCGCAAAAGTGTGAGATGTAACAATCCCTCTAGCCAGTTCCAATCGTAAATGAGGTTCCTAAAAATTTTTGTGAGAATTTGCCTGGAGTCCCTTCTAGTACAAAGATAGACTTTAAAATAGATGTTCTTCCTGATACTCAGCCAATTTCTATTTCACCTTATAGAATAGCTCCCATAGAGTTAAAAGATTTGAAAGAGCAGTTGAAAGACCTTCTAGATAAATGATTCATTAGATTGAGTGTCTCACCTTGTGGACCTCTAGTCCTATTAATGCAAAATAAAGATGGTTACTTAAGAATCTGTATTGAGTATCATCAATTAAACAAGGTTACCATAAAGAATAAGTACCCTCTTTTGAAAATTAATCATCTTTTTGACCAACTCAGGGTGCCACTTGTTTCTCCAAATTAGACCTCAGATAAGGCTATCATCAATTGAAAGTGAGGAAATGTAACATCCCAAAGATAACCTTTAGAACCATATATGGTCACTATGAGTTCCTAGTTATGTCCTTTCTGTTTGACTACCACTCCTACATCATTTATGGACCTCATGAATAGAGTGCTTAAGTAGTACTTATGCATGTTTCTTATTGTATTTATCGATAACATTCTGATCTATTCGAGAAGTGAAGAGGAGCATGCAAACCATCTCAGAATTTCTCTCCAAACTCTCAAGGAAAAGTAGTTATATGCTATGTTATTGAAGTGTGATTTTTGTCTTGCATTTGTGGAGTTCTTTGGCCATATTATTTCTAGTGATGTTATTCGAGTGGATTTTGCAGAAAATTGAAGCAGTTAAGAACTGGCCCAGACCCATATCCCCGACTGATATAAACAGTTTCTTGAGTTTGTCTAGTTATTATAGAATTTTTATTGAGGGATTTTCATCCATATCGACACCATTGACTAAGTTGACTAAGAAAAAGACTAAGTTTCAATGGTCTGATGCTTGTGAGAAGAGTTTGCAGGAATTGAAAACTAGATTAACTACTGCTCTAATGTTTTCCCTATGTGAGGGAACAAATGGTTTTCTAATATATTGGGATGCATCCAGAGTTGGACTAGGTTGTGTCTTGATGCAGCAAGGCAAGGCCAAAGCTTATGCTTCCAGACAACTTAAGATCCAAGAGAGGAACTATCCAACTCATGATCTAAAGTTTGCAGCGATAGTATTTGCTCTCAATATTTGACGACATTATCTCTATGTCGTGCATGTAGATGTGTTCACTAATCACAAGAGCCTGCAATATATATTTATTAAAGATTTGAACCCAAGGCAGAGGAGATGGCTTGAGTTGCTCAAGGATTATTACATGAGTATTCTCTACCATCCAGGTACAACTAATGTTGTTGCTAATACTCTTAGCAGGTTGTCCACGGGAAGTACCGGCCATGTTGAGGAACAGAAGAAACATTTGTCCAAAGAAGTGCATAGACTTGCACAGTTGAGAGTTTGTCTTGTGGACTCTAATGAGGGAGGTGTGATTGTTCAAAATGGGGCTGAGTCTTTATTAATTGTTAAGTAAAGGAAAAATAGTGCTGAGTCTTCGTTAGTGGTTATGTAAAGGAAAATCGAGATCAAGATCCTATCCCCCTTTAATTGAAAGAAGATGTCCATAAGCAAAAAGTGATGATATTTTCTATAGGGGGAGATAGAGTGTTGAGGTATCAAGGAAGTTTATGCTTTCCAAGCTTTGATGGTCTCCGAGACAGAATTAAAATCGAAGCCCATAGCGCCAAATATTCCATTTATCCAGGTTCTATAAAGATGTACCATGACTTGAGAGAAGTCTATTGGTGGAATGGTATAAAGAGAGATATAACCGAGTAAGTATCAAAATGCCTGAATTGCCAATAAATCAAGGTTGTGTCATGACCCAAGCCTAGGGCCTAGATGCAACACGACAAATAAGACATTTATTTAATATCACCCAAGCCTCTTAGCATTCATTTAGCTTTTCATAAGTAATGACATTCAATAATAAGTAGAAACAAAGAAGGGTAGAGGGACTAAGGGAAACATCATAGAATAAGAGTCAATAACAACCTCAAATCATCATCCATTTGTCTAACAATACCTCTACATCTTTAGACTTGGCGGGGGCTAAGACATGTCCCTAGCTCACCCTCATAATGAATAGAAACAAGTACCATGATAAGTATCCAAAAGTCTTTACATAACATAAGATAGAAGAGGAAAGGAATATTATTCCCGAAACATGGGAACTCAACAAAATAGTAACCTATAACGAATTTAACTAGCCACTAAGAGGTGAATGTGGAGCAACACAGGTCCCTACATAGTGATATCATTTAGGCAATGAGTGTGTGTTAGTACTTTGAATGTACTACGTATGTAGGCATGCATTAACATTGAAGAAACATTAGAACATTAACATAGTATGGAATATAGTGCAATGCATGCATGCTCAATAAAGTAAATAACATTTGAAACATTCATTTGTGGGAAGATGACCATAACAAACATTTTAAATAATCCAAGCTATTACATGGAAACCAACATAACCCCTACGTTGGCATAAGGAACTACTTGCTGGGTAGAACTCTGTCAACTTCATTCATTTCTTTAATATTTAGGGCTATTTGTGGATCCACTAGCCTAAGCCTACGAGGGCTCCTATGTTGGCACATAGTTAATAAGACAAAGGATTACTACTAGGATTCCCTTACCGAATCCCACCTCAATTTCCTATTCGGTGCTAAGTCAATCCCATAGAATAGTTTAATATAACATAAGAATATAATTATTAACATAACTTTAGATCATCAAAGCATCATTAGGTAGAATAGCTCATTTAAACCTTTCTTTGATTCACACAAGTGGAGTCCATCATTTCATAATCATTTTTTCTTTCATTTCATAAGACTCCTTTGATCATAAACATTTACTTTCATAACATTCATTTTGGAGTCAAAACTTTCAATTCAAACTTCATTAAAACATAGTGAAATTAGGTGGGTTCTATTTAATCAACTTCCAAATCATTTAAATGCTAGCATGCATGAGAGTAATGAAATGCATCACTTAAGACATCTTTAAAACAATACACAAATATACTTTAAAACTCCTTTCATGCCTTCATATAAAAACCTTGAATACATCAAAGATTTTATGCAATTAAGAACTATTATAAACTAAGATAGGCACATAAACCTCAATTACTCAATAACTAATACATTTGGAATCATAATATGAAAACCCATAAAATTCACCATTTGAAATTGAGTTGCTAAGTTTAGAAAACTCTTGAGCTCCATGGGTGGAAGAACTTATGCATGAGACCCACATACCCTGAGAATAAATCCCTAATGTAGATTTGAAAATGGAGACTTGAAGAATCTTGAAGTGAAACCCTAGACTTTGCATTAAACCCTTATGAGAACTTGGATGGGAAAGAATTTTTGTGTAAGGGATTTAATGTGAGGAATGAGGGATTGGGAAGGTTTAGAGTCTTTATATAGGTTGAATTATGTCCCAAAACGACCACACTTTGATGATAAAACATGAGAAAATATTAAATGCCCTTTAAAAATTTGAGCCGGATAGACCCTATGGGTGGTGCTTTCGACTCGTATGACTTTTTATGAGTAGTAAAGAGCACTCGTCCTGTTGGGTCGGAGGAACCTGAGGAAAAACCCTTATAAGTTTCTCCATGACTTGTCTGTACGATTCGTAGATTTGTCGAATGTACTCGTCTTGCAGGGTTGGTTAAACCCTGAGGAATAAGTCGTTCAACCTCTTCTATGACTCATACTTGAAGACTGTCACAACCCAAACCTAGGGACTAGACGCGTCATGGCGAATGAGACACCCAAAGGTATCTTACCCAAGACTCTTAGCATTCATTTAGCTTTTTATAGGTAATGACATTAATAACAAGTGGAAATAAATAGGGGAAAAGGACTAAGGGAGAACATCATTGAATAAGAGTCGCTAACGACTTCAAAATATCATACATCTATGTCCAAACATACCTCTATATTTAGACTTGGCATGGGCTAAGACATTTTCCTAGCTCACCCTCATATTATATGGAAGAAGTACCATAAAGGATTCCAAAAGTCTTTACATAACATGAACTAGAAAGAGAAGGAATATTGTTCCTGAAATATGGGAACTCACCAAAGTAGTAGCCTTCAACAATCAAACTAGCCACGAGGAGGTAAATGTGGAGGAACGTCGGTCACCTCATGGTGATATCATGTAGGCAAAATAGTATATGTTAGTACTTTGAATGTACTAAGTATGTAGGCATGCATGAATATTAGAAAAATATTAGAACATAATATAGTATAAAATATAGTGCAATGCATACATAATCAATCATATAAATAATATTTTAAACCTTCATTTTGTGGGAAGATGACCATAACCAATAGTTTAGACCATGCGAGCTATTACATAGAAATATAACCCCCTACATTGGCACACAGAGACTAGTTGCCAGGTAGAGCTCCGTCAACTTCATTCATTTCTTTAATTTTAACTTTAAGGGCTTTTGTGGATCCGCTAGTCTAAGCCTACTAGGGATCCTACATTGGCACATAGTTAATGAGACAAGAGGTTGCTAATAGGATTCTCTTACCGAATCTCACCTCAATGCCCCATTCGGTGCTAAGTCTATCCCACGGAATAGTTTATATAATAAGAATATAATCATTTACATAAATTTAGATCGTCAAACATCATTCGGTATAATATCTCATTAAAAATATTTCTTTGATTCAAATAAATGATAATTCTCCTTATCACATAAAGAATCTATTATTTGGCTAAGAAGTCCTTTCATCATCATTCAATCATTCTTTCATTACATAGGACTGCCTTTTTGATAACATTTGCTTTCATAAAAATTATTTTTTTGGAGTCAAAGCTTTCAATTCAACTTCATTGTAACATAATGAAACTAGGTGGGTTCCATCCAATGAACTTTCAATCATTCAAATCCATGATAGAATGCATGAGAATAAGGTAATGCATCAATCAAACATCTTTAAAGCAACCCACCAATACACTTTAAAACTCCTTTCACGCCTTCATATAAGGAACTTTGATAAATCAACCATTTCATAAAATTAAGAGTTAATATAAGCCAATATAGGTTAATAAACTTCAAATAGACAATAATCTATGCATTTGGAATCATGGTATAAAAACCCATAAGATTTCCCTATTTGAAATTTAATGCTAAGTTTAGGAAACACTTGGGATCCATGGGTGAAAGAACCCATGAATTATACCCATATACCTTTGGGAGTAAATCCCAATTCAAGCTTGAAAATGGAGGTTTGACGCTCTTGGAATAAAACCCTAGCTTTCGTGGTAAAGAGGAAGACCTTGAGAGGAACTTGAGAGGTTAGAGTCTTAGAATGTAAGTGAGAAAAAATGAGTGTGGAAAGTCTTTGGGTCATTTAGATAGGTGAATTTAGTCCTCAAAATAAACTCACTTTGTGTTAAACAAATAGGAAAAGGCCAAAATACCCCTTTTAAAACTGGTCAAACTAGCCATCATGGAGGATCCATCACGGTCCATGGTGCTCACCACAACCCGTGGTGGTGTCCCGTGTGAATGACTTAGAGGAGGAAATCTTGGGGTTTGCAGGAAAATCTGTGAACTTCCTCCACGGAGACCCTCATGGTCCATAGAGGGCATCACGGTCTATGAACAGTGGACATGGTGCAGGACCTGTAGGAGTGACCACCATGAAACACACCAGGCCCATGAAGAGCTCCATGGCCTGTGGTGGTTGTTCGTGGTCCTCGCCTTGGAAAGTTTCTTGAGGCCTTAGGGGAGGGGTCACCATAGAGGGAACTACAGTCCGTGGTACTCACCAAGGTCTGTGGTCCTTCTTCGCAGTCCCTTTCCTATAGGGTTGAGTTTCAAAAGCTCCACCACAGTGGCTCACCACAAAGCGTGGTGCGCACCATGAATCATGGTGTGGACCACGATTGTGATGGCCTTTTATGGTCATCACCAATGCCAGTTTTCTGCATTTCTCTAGGATTTCATCATTTGTTCCTTATTTTAGGACTTTCCAAATTTTTGGGGTCTTACAATATCTCCCCTTTGGGAATATTCATCCTCGAATGAGAATCATTAGCATAGAAAAGTACACTGCACGAGGACTAGCAACCCCAAATAAATATAATGACATTTTGAAATGCATAAAATATGATATCTTTAAACTTAGCATAAAGCATGACTTTAAAATTGAACTTCATGAATATGAATGTATATGAAGGCTTAACAAAATTGATGCGTGGGAGTCATAAATATTTGAATATGAATCACTTAGTACCTTAGGCTTGAGTATAGTGAAAGAGATGTGGGTATCGCTTTATCATATCCACTTCTACTTCCCATGTAGCACTTTCAACTTGTTGATTCCTCCAAAGGAATTTAATGGATGCAACTTTCTTGCTCATCAATCTCTTGACCTGCCGGTCCAAAATTTCAATTGGAACCTCTTCATAGGTCAAGTTTTCTTTAACATTCACTACTTGCAATGGGATAATGGAACTAGGATCACTCACACACTTCCTCAATATAGATACATAAAACACCAGATGAACCATGACCATTTCCCAAGGCAATTCTAACTCATAAGAGATATTTCCAACACTTCATAAGATTCTATAAGGCCCTACATACCTAGGTCTCAATTTTCCCTTCTTACCAAACCGAACTACACCCTTCATGGGTGAAACCTTCAAGTATACCCAATCATCCACATTAAATTAGAGATCTCTTCTCCTTGTATCCGAATAGGACTTTTGGTGACTTTCATCCATCTTCAACCTTTCTCTAATGAATGTCACCCTTTCTAATAATCAAGCACCAAATAGGGACCCAACAAGGTCATCTCACCTACTTCAAACCAATCGATCGGAGATCTGCATAGTCTCTCATACAAAGCCTCAAACGGTGTCATTTCAATGCTTAAGTGGTAGCTATTATTGTAGGCGAACTCGATGAGTGGTAGATGATTATTCAACTCCCTTTGAACTTCAACACAAAAGCCCTTAACATATCATCTAGTGTTTGAATTGTTCATTTAGTTTGCCCATCGATTTGAGGATGGAATGCGGTACTTAGCTTCACCTTGGTACCAAGTCCCCTTTGAAATGATCTCCAAAAATGAGAAGTAAATTGGGTACCATGATCCGAAATAATTGATAAAGGCACACTATGCAACCTCACCAATTTCAAAATATACAACTTAGCATAATCCTCGGCACTATAAGATGTCTTGACCGGTAGAAAGTGAGCCGATTTTGTCATTCTATCAATAATCACCAAAATTGAATCATGATGCTTTCGAGTACGAGGTAAACCCATTACAAAATCCATAGTCACATCCTCCCACTTCCAAGTGGGAATTTCAATTCCTTGGTATTGGCCACCCATCCTTTGATGCTCGGCCTTAACTTGTTGGAAATTCAATCATTTGGTCACGAACCTTACTATGTCCTTCTTCATGCCACTCCACCAATAAGGCTCCTTTATATCTAGATACATTTTTGTCAATTCAGGATGAATAGAGTATGCAGAATTATGAGCCTCCTTCAATATTAAATTCCTTACGCTATCCATATTTGGAATACATAACCGACCTTGGTAGTGAAGTACCCCATCTCCTCATTATGAAAAGACCTCTACTTTTATTTCTTTTATCAGCCTCTTTAACTCTACTAATGTCGGGTCAGGTTCTTGTTTTGAGTTAACATCCTACACCAAAGATGATTTGGACAAGTTATGAACAACTATACCACCATCCTTGGAACCACTCAACTTCACTCCTAAACTAGCCAACTAGTGAACATCCTTTACCAACTCGCTCTTTCTTTCAAAATATGGGCCACACTCTCCACAGACACTCTACTAAGTGCATTGCTAACCACATTGGCCTTGCCCAAATGTTAATAGACACTTATGTCATAGTTGTTGAGGAGTTCTAACCACCTCCTTTGACTTAGATTGAGGCCTTTTCGAGTGAACACATATTAGAGACTTTTGTGATTGGTGAACACATCCACATGTACCCCATAGTGGTAGTGCCACCAAATATTTAAAGTAAATGCAATGGCCGCTAACTAAAGATCATGGGTAGGGTAGTTATGCTCATGCACTTTTAATTATCTTGAAGCATAGGCTATAACCTTACCGCTTTGCATCAATACACAAACCAAACCAATCTTCTTGAAGTATCACAATACACCCCAAACCCTTCTAAGACTTCTGGTAGAGTCAAAATAGGAGCAGAGATAAGTCGGTCTTTAAATGTTTGGAAACTCTTTTCACACTCATCCATCCATAAAAAAATTGCCTTTTTTGTGTCAACTTCATCATATGAGATGATATGGAAAAGAACCCTCCAATAAACCTTCTATAATATCCAGCTAGACCCAAGAAGCTCCTAATGTCCGAAGGAGTCAATGGTCTAGGACAATTCTTGATCACCTCTATTTTCTTAGGATCAATCTTGATTGCATCACCAGATACTATGTGACCAAGAAATGCCACCTCTTTTAACCAAAATTTGCACTTACTAAATTTTGGAAACAATTGCCTATCCCTCAAGGTTTAAAGCACAACCTTTAAGTAGTTCTTATGTTCTTCCTCACCCGAGAGTAAATTAAGAAGTTGTCTATGAAGACTACCACAATAGTATCAAGGTAGGGTTTGAACACCTTATTCATTTTCCATAAATATTTCCGGTGCATTCATCAACCCAAAGGACATCACTTCAAACTCAAAGTGACCATACCTTGTTTGAAATGTTGTATTAGGAATATCACATTCCCTCACCCTTAGTTGATAATAATCAGACCGAAGATCGATCTTGGAGAAATAAATTGCCCCTTGCAATTGGTCGAATAGATAATCTATCCTAGGAATTAGATATTTGTTTTTGATGGTCACCTTGTTCAATTGCTGGTAGTCTATGCACATTCGAAATGACCCATCCTTCTTCCTTAACAACAACACGGGAGCACCTCATGGTAAAATACTTGGTCTTATGAATCTTTTCTCCAACAAGTCTTTCCACTGTTCCTTCAACTCCTTTAATTGCACCGGGGACATTTGGTAAGAAAGAATAGAGATAGGTTGGGTATTGAGGAGAAGATAGATACCCAAATTAACTTCCCTTTTAGGAAGGACACCGGAAAGTTTATTGGGAAAGACATCGGAAAACTCATTGACCACGGTAACCGATTCAAAATAAGAACTTTTGGAGTCAACATCCCTAACCCTCACAATGTGGTAGATGCAACCCTTACCAATCAACTTATGGGCCTTAAGGCAAGAAATGAACCTACCTTTCACTACCGAATCATGACCCTTATATTCAAGAACATACTCATTTGGGAATTGAAACTTGACTCTACAAGTCCTAAATCTATAGAGGCATAAGATGCATGCGACCAATCCATCCCAATAATAATATCAAAATCTTCCATGTCAAGTTCTATAAGATCTCAAGGTACACCTTTATGCAAGACAGGCACGGGACAATTTTGTAGACCTTTCTAGCATCAACTGACTCACTAATGAGGGTAGATACCAAATAAGGATCTATTAACATTTCGGGTAATACATCAAATATATTTGTAAGGAATGGAGTAACAAACAAAAATTTAGAACTCGGATCTAATAATGCATACACACAAAAAAAACCTTTAACATACCCGTAACAACATTGAGTGCCTCCTCAACCTCTTGTCTCCGATACAAGACATAAAAGTGGTTGGTGCGCTGGCCACCTCCTTGAGCTTGTTGACTACGACCTCGAGGCCAACCACCACCACCACCTCTACAATCTCTAGCATGGTGGCTCGACTTTCCACACTTGAAGAATACATTGGAGCTCGCCAAGCATTATCCTTTATATGTCCTTCCACACTTCTTACAAGCGGGAAAAGCTTTAGCACCAACATTTTCTCTTAGAACAATCGAGTTAGCACCCTTGTCCTTGTTGAACATTGGAGGAGGAGTATTAGTGGAACATTGTCCCACAATTCATTGCCCACCTTGGCCCTTTCTATTACCATCATAATCAGACCTTTGAGGATTGAACCCTCCACCATCAAATCTAGCCTTTTCGAACCCTCTTGACCTCTCCCTCAACTTTTCATCTTCAATTTATTCTGCATAAGTCATGAATCGGGAGATTTCCATCTCTTTGACCAATATGGCCATCTTGCACTCTTGGATACAAAACTAGAAATGCCAGAAATGAACTTACTTATCCTTTCAATTGGTTCAGATACCATGAAAGGAGCATACTTAGACAATTTAGTGAATTTGAGGGTATTTTCCCTCACATTTATGCCCCCTTGGTGAAGATTGATGAACTCTTGGATCTTTGACTCCCTTAGCTCAAAAGAAAAGAAGCGTTCTAGGAAGGCTCCCTTGAATTCTTCCCATTTTATAGGCTTCATATCTTTACCCTTCTGTACAACCCATTTTTCATACTAAACCCTTGCCACGCCTTTGAGTTGATTGGATACTAGCTCGTCCTTCTTATTTTAAGGCACTCCCATGATAGCCACAATATAATAAATTTCCTCAATGAACCCCATAGGGTCCTCATCTACTTTAGAACCATCAATCTCGGGTGGATTCATTCTCTTGAAGTGTCAAATCCTAGAAGCCGGAGTAGGCACTTGAGGAGGAGGAAGAGGAATGATGCCTTGGCTATTTTGGTTGGCTACGACTTGAGTCAACAAGGTGATGATATTCCAGAATTCTACACGGGTCACTCCCTCCTCATGATGTAGAGCTTCGAGAATCATAGGAGCTTGGTCCTCATCTTCAACCCTTACTCTAGGAGGAGTTACCCTTCTTGGAGGATGATCTAGAAGACACAAAATGATGTGTTAGTTAGAGGAAGTCCTAGGACACTCTAGGGCTGTTATATCCGTCAAAATGCTCACAAGTGCCTTAAGAATGCCTTAAGAAGAGGTCGCTCATGTAATGCATTATCCTTAATCTTTTTGGAAAATCCGAGTTCAGAATATAGATCAGTGGGTCAAAACCTACGAGAAAAATAGTCCCAGTAGATTTTTAGGACCCGTATATAGAAACATAAATTTTTCAAAGAAAATGCACAAACCAGTAAAGTGCGGGATAAGTCCGCATCACGGACTTACTCGCCTTCGGGTCGTGGACTTGGCTATGGTTTTCTGGACGAATTTAGTTTTTATTAAGGACACTTTAGACTTTTTCTTAAATTGTTAGCTAATGAACCTAGTCATTTTTAAGACCTAATTCAGCTTTATAAATTATCTTAAACCTCTAATTCTATTCCTTTTTTTACAATTCTCATACTCAAATATTTCTCTCTCTAAAAAATACTCTCAAGGACTCCATTGAAGACTTCAAGTAAATTCACTCAAGCTCTCCATCAAAACTCTCAAGTTCTTCCAAATTATTTGGTTTCCTCACTCAAGGTATGTGGGTATTGATTCATGGATTCTTTCATCCATGAAGCTCAATCAATTTCTCAAGTTTTCTATCAAATTAAAGTATGGTATTTTGTGGGTTTTATGATCTCTATTTCAATTGCATGAATTATGATTTCAAAGTATGATTATGAGTCTACTTTGATATAAATTGATAGTTATTGCACTGAATTGAAGAGTTTTTCATAAATTTTCCTATTTTGATCTCTAGGGTTCATGATGTAAAATATGAGTATTTTAAATTATATTTCCCAATGATATTATCTTTATGAATTACATATGGGCTGCTAGAAATTATATGATTATGTATGTTTTCAAGTCAATTATAAGATTTTCAAGTCAGTTGATTATGCAATTGAGTTTTACTCTAAGTTCAAGGTATGAATTTCATGCAAGTTATGAAGTAAGGTGACTTAGGGCCCTATGTGGTGACCTAAGGCCTAACTATATGAATTATGCAAATATGATTGTAATGATGAAAGAAAAATTCTCACATTACAAGTATGTTATGAAAATGAGCTATTCTATGATTTCAAACCTATGATCATGACTATGATATATGAAATTATAATTCTATGCTATGCATTATTTTGTAGGATTTGACTTAGCACCGAGTGGACTTGAGGTGGGGGCACTACCAAAAGCCTTAGTAGCAGCCTCATGTCCCATAAACTACCTTCCACCATAGGTTGCCTTCATGGCGTAGCTATTGGATCCACATATAGCATATGTATGACCCACCTAGAGGGGTAGAGTCTACCTTAGCAAGTAGATTCCCCTTTTTCTTTGTTGTATGGAGAGACAATGGGATTCCATGTTATATCTCGCATGGTCTTATTATCGGTTATGGTTCCTATCCTACATGTGTAAGACCTCATATGTATTTTCATGATCTAAATTATGCTTTTCTAATGCTTTGGTCATTATGATTTTCTCATGACTTTATTCATCTCATCTTATCATATGTTTTACTTGACCATTGCATCTTATGATTTACATTGCATGTCATGACCTCATACTTAGTATATTCCAACGTACTAATGCATACTGTTTGCCTACATTGTCTCATAATGTAGGTATTGATATTGAAGATCCTATTCGTCCACATAGCTAGTTAAGCTTTTCTATCCGGCAGTGTTTGTGGTGAGTCCTCATTTATCGGGGACTAGTCATTGAGTTGGGTATTATTTTCAAAGACTTTTATTATGTTTCATATTGAAGGTGAGCTAGGGACATGTCTTATTCCCCGCCCATACTCATGAGTAGAGGCATCTAGTTAGACAAATATTTCGAGTCTATGTTGTTATGTGACATTCTTCAATTTCTATTCATGGTTTAGACTCTTTTATGATGTTTCCACTTTTACTTTACCCTATGTATGCTTATGATATGTACAAGAGTCTTGGTTGGAGCCCTTCGGGTTTTGATCTCCATTCTATGACTAGGCCCTAGGTCGGATCGTGACAAGGGCACGACATGAATTTGAAAGAAATGAAAACTTTCCTAAACATCCCATAGTCTCCTATTCATTGTTGTAGCGCACATCACAACTATGAATAAGACCCTATTTGATGTGGTATGTTGGACTTTGATAACTATTCAAAACCTCGAGCTCTGATACCAAGTGTTTTACGACCCAAGCCTAGGACCTAGACGCGATACGACGAATAAGATACTCAGAGGTGTCTCACCCAAGCCTCTTAGCATTCATTTAGCTTTTCATAGGTAATGACATTAATAACAAGTGGAAATAAAGAGGGGAACAAGACTAAGGGAGAATATCATATAATAAGAGTCGCTAATGACTTCAAAATATCATACATCTATGTCCAAACATACCTCTACATATAGACTTGGCAGGGGCTAAGACATGTCCCTAGCTCACCCTCATATTATACGTAACAAGTACCATAAAGGAATCCAAAAGTCTTTACATAACATGAGCTAAAAAGAGAAGGGATATTGTTCCCGAAACATGGGAACTCACCAAGTAGTAACCTTCAATGATCAAACTAAAAACTAGGAGGTGAATATGGAGCAACGCCGATTTCTACATGGTGATATCATGTTGGCAAAAGAGTATGTCTTAGTACTTTGAATGTACTAAGTATGTAGGTATTCATGAACATTAGAGAAATATTAGAACATTCATATAGTATAAAATGTAGTGCAATGCATGCATAATCAATCATGTAAATAACATTTGAAACCTTCATTTTATGAGAAGATGACCATAATCAAAATTTAAGACCGTGCAAGCTATTACATGGAATCCAACTTAACCCCATATGTTGGAACAGGGAGACTATTTTCCAGGTAGAGCTCCATCAACTTTATTCATTTTTTTAACTTTTAACTTTAAGGGCTTACATGGATCCACTACCCTAAGCCTACTAGGGCTCCTATGTTGGCACATAGTTAATGTGACAAGAGGCTGCTAATAGGATTCCCTTACCGAATCAAACCTTATATCAAGGTAAGGAATAAAAAATATAAGTTGGCATCCAGATCAAGCATTGCATAAACATCAAAGTTAAAGACATGTGACCACATCGGAAGTCTCATCCACATCTTACCTATCATGAAGAGCATAGAATCGGTTGTTGTATTGGCCACTCTTTGGTTGAGTTTGGGCACCTTATTATACTTTCCCTCCATGAGTAACTTAACCTTGAGGAAGACCTTCTCCACCTTTGTTGGCAATATAAGGGCACTCAGATTCCTTGTGGCGCATCTTTCCAGATCTATAGCAAGGACCCGTTCCCATCAAACACCTTCCTCCATGATTTATTCCACACTTAACACACTTTGGAAAAGTGGGTCTAGTATCACTCACACCTCCACTTTGACCCTTGGGGTATGACACCTTATTCTTAACAAACTTCTTCCTCGAACATTGGCCTTGTTGAGAATGGCTACTACCACCACCACCGGTCCAAGCATTTGAGAACCCACCTTCATGTCAAGACCTTTTAGAGTCTCTCATCCTCATCTCTTTGAGTTTCTCTCCTTCAATTTGTTGGAAAAAAGTCAAGAGCCAAGATATGTCCATTTCCTTAACAAGAAAAGTGGTATGGTATTCCTTTGTAATCAAGTCAGATATCCCTGATATGAATTGGCTTATTCGGGTATGTGGATCGGCAACCAATGAAGGAGCATACTTGGATAGATTGGTGAACTTGAGGCATGGTCCCTCATACCCATATTGCCTTGCCTAAGATTGATAAGCTCCAAAACCTTTACGTCCTATGGCTCAAGAGGGAATAAGCCATAAAGAAAAGCAAGCTTGAAGGATTCCCACTCAATGGGACCTTCATCCACTCTTTCTAACTTCCATTGAGTATACCAAACTTCAGCAACATTCTTGAGTTGGTAAGCCACTAACTCCCTTTTTTCTTTCAAAGTCACCCTCAAAATTCTCACTATCTTATAAACTTCATCAATGATTTCTTGGGGATCCTCATCAACTTTCAAACCATGGAACTCGAGAGGGTTCATCCTTGAAAAGTCCCTCACTCTAGAAGCTGAAATGGGAACATTAGGAAAAGCCACAACCCCTTTTTTGGCCTCAACTTGGGCTATCATGTTAATACGGTCTGGAACTCTACATTAGTCACTTGGTCAGGTAGGGGACCATTGTCTTGAGGAACTGGCGGAGATTGATCCTCATTAGCATTGACCCTTCTTTGCATAGGTGCTCTTCTAAGAGGCAATTCTAAAAATTGCAAAGGACAATTGTTAGGGAAAAGAAGTCTTAGAGTATACTTTATCACATGACATAGATCATGAAAGAAGTGAGGATTTCCTAAAAATGTCTTATAGCCTCTTATTCATAGATGATGAGTACTTCATATACATGAATAAGACTCTACTTGACGTGGCATGTTGGACTTCCTAGGACATTTTAAACCTTGTGCTCAAATACCAAGTTTGTCATGAACCGAACTAGGGTCAAGCCATGACCCGATGATCGAAACCCTGAAAGGACTCCAACCAAGCATCTTGATATATAATTAAGCATTCATAAGGTAAAGTAAAGTGGAACATATCATAATAAAGAGTCTAAAATCATGAATCATAAGGGAAGAGTAAACTTGACTACATAGACTCTACACCATTTCATCGAAAGAATGTCTCAACTAAACAAGAAGGGCGGGGGCTAAGACATGTCCCTAACTCACCCTCAAAATGAATGAAATAAATTCTTTGAAAGAAAGAACCAACTCATAACTAGTCCTTCATAGATGAGGACTCAACAAAACTCCGCCAGATAGATGCTCAACTAGCCACGTATAGGAGTGTGATCCTAAGCCCATACATTACAAGATAATGTAGGCAATAATACGTATTAGTAAGTTTGAATGTACTAAATATGTGGGCATACAATGCAATAAAAATCATAAGATGCAATGATCAATTAACATACATGATAAAGAGGATAAATACAGTCATGAAAAAACCATAATAATCAAAGCATTTAAGATACATAGTTGAAGTCATAAAGAACATAAAGAGCATATACATATGTGAGATAGAACTATAATCGACAATAAGACCATGCGAGTTATAACATGGAATCCCGATGTCTCCCCATACAATGGAAGAAAGGGGAATCTACTTACCAAGGTAGACTCTACCCCTCTATGTGGGTCAGGTACATATACTATATGTATATCCACTAGCTACGCCCAAGGGAAATCCTATGGTGGCACATAGTTATGAGACAAGAGACTTTATATAAGAACCCCGTAGGTTGAGCCCCCACCTCAAGTCATCATTCGGTGCTAATTCAAATCCCACAGAATATATAACATAGTAATCACACTTAACATATATCATAAACTTGTTTGTAAACTTCATAATTCATAGATTGGGTCATTTCAATGTCATACTTGCAATGTGAATACAAGCCTTTCAATATCATAATATCATACTTGCATAATTAATGTCATTAGGTTCCTAGGTCACCAATTAAGGATCCTAAGTCACATTTCTTTATTTCTTATATGAAATTCATTTATTGAACATAACTATAAGTTGTAATCATAATTCATACTTGAAATTAGGGTAAAACTTGAATATATAGTCAATTTGATTGAAAACCATGAATACTTGAAAATCATTGAACTTTATAATCATAATTCATGTGAATCACCATTGAAAATAACTTCATGCATGAACATTCATAATTCAACTTGAAATCATGAAATCAATGTAAAATTATACTTATAATGATCATTGATAACTATTAAAAATGTATTTGAAACAACCCAACATAATTCATCAAAAATAGGGTTTAAAAGTAATGAAATTTTAAGAGAATTTTGGTGGAAACCTTAGTACTCCATGGGTGAAAGGAACCCATGGATCAATACCCACCATACCTTGTTGAATTTCCCTTGGAATTGAGAGGGGAAGAATTGTTCTTGAAGAAATCCTATACAAAACCTTGATGAAGAAGATGATCTCTTGAAGGAACCTTGACAGAGAATCCTAAAGTTGTTTGGGAGTTAATGAGTGTAACATCCCTCAAAATGCTCACAAGTGCCTTAAGAATGCCTTGGAAATAGGCCGCCCATGTAATGCATTATTCTTAATCTTTTTACCAAATCCGAGTTTGGAATATCGATCAGAGGGTTAAAATCTGCAGGAAAATAGTTTTGGTGGATTTTTAGGACCCGCAAATCAAAAGATAGATTTCTCAAGGAACTGCGTAAATGAGTAAAGTTCACAAAAATTCCATGTTGCGAACTTGATTTCCTCCGCATCACGGACCTGGCAATGTATTTTTGGACAAATTTAGTTTTTGAGTAAGGGCACTTTAGACTTTTTCCTATATTGTTAGCTAATGAACCTAGACGTTTTTAGGACCTAATTCAACTCTATAAATTGACCTAAACCTCTAATTCTATTCATTCTTCTACAATTCACCTACTCAAATATTTCTCTCTCTAGAAAAGACTTCCAATGGCTCCATTAAAGACTTCAAGCAAATTCACTCAAGCTATCCATCAAACCTCTCAAGTTCTTCCAAATTATTTGGTGTTCTCACTTAAGGTATGTGGGTATTGATTCATGGACCCTTTCATCCATGAAGCTCAATCAATTTCTCAAGGTTTTATATCAAATTAAAGTATGGTATTTTATAGGTTTTATGATCTCTATTCCTATTGCATGAATTATGATTCAAGTATGATCATGAGTCTATTTTGATATAAATTATGGTTATTGCATTAAATTGAGGAGTTTTCTTATGAATTCTCCTATTTTGATCTCTAGGGTTCATGATATTAATTATGGGTATTTTCAATTATACTTCTAAATGATATTATCTTTATTAATTATGTATGGGTTGATATAAAGTTTATGATCATGCATGTTTTCAAGTCAATTACATGATTTTCAATTCAATTGATCATGCATTCATGTCTTACCCTAATTTCAAGTACAAGCTATGGTCATGAATTTTAAAAGTATGAATTATGATTATGTATTTCAACTATGATATGAACTATTACGTATGATTTGTAATGTGGAAGGAAGATGTCCGCCTTGCACTTATATTTATGCAAGTATGATTATAATGATGAAAGAACAATTCTCACATTACAAGTATGTTATGAAAATGAGCTACTCTATGATATAAGAAATTATGATTTCCATGCTATGCATGTATTCCGTGGGATTTGACTTAGCATCGAGTGCACCTGAGGTAAGGGCCCTACCAAAATCCTTAGTCGCAGCCTCATGTCCTATAAACTACGTGCCACCATAGGTTGCCTTCATGGCCTAGCTAGTGGATCCACATATAGCGTATGCATGACCCGCCTAGCGGGGTAGAGTCTACCTTAGCAAGTAGATTTCCCTTTCCTGTAATGTAGGGGCAACATTGGGATTACATGTTATAGCTCACATAGTCTTATTGTCGGTTATGGTTCCTATCCCATATATGTATGGTCCTTTTTATGTTTTAAATGACTAATCCTATCTTTTACTTTAAATGATACTCTTATGGTTTATTATGCATTGATTCTTTGTAAAGACTACTTATGATTTTTAATACTTCTCCTATCATACTATTTAAAATGGTCATTTGTACAAATATGGTTTTCTATGCATTGCATTGACTACATACTTAGTACATTCCAACATACTAATACATACTTTTTGCCTATATTGTCTCATAATATAGGAGTTGAGGTTGAAGATCATATTCCTCTACATGGCTAGTTAAGCTTTTCTATCGGCAGTGTTTGTGGTGTGTCCTCATCTATCTGGGACTAGTCATCGATTTGGTTAACATTTTCAAAGACCTTTGTTATGTTTTATATTGAGGGTGAGCTAGGGACATGTCTTAGTCCCCGCCCATATTCATGAGTAGAGGCATCTAGTTGGACAAATATTTCGAGTCTATGTTGGCATGTGATATTCCTCAATTTGTATTCATGGTTTAGACTCTCTTACGATGTTTGCTCTTTTACTTTACGTTATGTATGCTTGTGATATGTACAATAGGCTTGGTTTGAGCCCTTCAGGGTTTTGATCATCGTGTTACTACTAGGCCTTAGGTCGTGTCGTGACAAATTTGGTATCTGAGCACAAGGTATTTCAAGTGTCCTAGGGTGATCAATATAAAGCGTCAAGTAGAGTCTTATTCATGAGTGTGAAGTGCGCCACACTTATGAGTAGGAGTCTATAAGGCATCTTAGGAAATTCTCACTTCTTTCATGATCCATGTCGTGCGATAGAGTGATACTTTAAGCCCTTCCCTCCTAACGATTGTTCTTTATGATTTTCAAAATATGCCTCTGAGAAGACAAATCCCTCAAGCTAATGGTCCACTTCCCGATCAAGTAACTAATGTCACATCTAGGCCCTAGGCTTGGGTCATGACAAACTTGGTATCAGAGCCCCAAGTTTTGAATGGTCCTTGGAGTCCAACATAACGCGTCGAATAGGGTCTTGTTCATGGTTGTAAAGCGTGTCACAATTATGAATAGGAGACTATGAGATATTTAGGACAATTTTCATTTCCTTCAAATTTATGTCATGCCTTAGAGTGTCTTAAGCTTTCCTTTAATTAACGACCTATTTCATATTCTCTATATAATGACTCATAGAAGAGCAGCTCCAAGAGCAAGAGTTGATGATGAGGACCAAGCTCCTTCGGTTCCTAATGCCCCATATATGACGAGGGGGTAACCCATGCCGAGTTTCGCAATATCATTACGTTGTTGACTCAAGTCGTAGATAACCAAGGGCATCACGGTGTTTCTCATCTCCAATATTACACCCTGTACTTTGGTACCTTGGAATGCTTCTTAAGCTTCTTAAGTTCAAGGGAAGGCTCTTAAGTTTCTTAGAATTCGTCATGTGAGTTGGATAATCTATAATGCTATCAAATAATCCTAAGGAAAGGAGAAGGAGATACTCTATAAGAGAGAAGATTGGAAATACGGTTATAAGAATCCAGAAGAAGTTGGAGGTTAAGTAGTGAGTCGTAGAAATCGACTTACTTGTGAAAGCTATTACTTAGGACATTTTACATACTAAGATACTTGAGTACACGTTGATCTTAAGTAGCAAGGAATACATAGGCTCTTGAAGTGAGATGAGATTATGAGCTCACGAAAGAAAAATAAGGAAATGACGTGCCTACTCGAAGCAAGTAGGTGATGCACCTACTTGGACAAGCAAGTGATGCACTACTTAGGGTCAACTAGGTGATGCAGCAGCTTGGGGTGGACCCCACCCGCCATGTGGCAGCATATGGTTGGTTGCATGAGATGACGTGGCTTTCTAAGGGCTTGACACTTGTCACCCTTAGGGTCTGACATGTGTCACTTTCCAAAAAGGTTATATACATGTGTAAAGATGACTAATCTTTACTTTGGACTTCATTTTACAATAGAAAACGTGAGAGAGAGGGAGAGAAAAATGTGAAGAACAAGAGAAAGAGAGCCACGAATTTGGCTCAATTAAAGTTAAGGTTTTGTATTTCACTCTGTGAATTAATTATTTAAGATATCCTATGGTTATATAGTGGTGTTTAATAACGTAAAATCTCATTTTGGGGAAGCAAGCAAGAGATACAAAGAGTCCGTTAATTTTCAACATGTTAAGAGAACTTCCGAGATAAGTTTTAGCAAGGTATGGCTTGGTTCTCTTCTCCCACATTTTGGTAAGGGTTTGTACATTATATGAAGGTTTAATAATGTAAATTTATGGTTATATAAGAACAAAATGGATAGCAAACAGCCACAACATTTCAGCCGCAATTAAGGAACTTCCGAGGCGAGTTTTAGCATGCTTTGGCCAATTTCGGGTAAGGTAAGGGTTTTTATTTTTGAATTTGGAGTTTGTGGTGTGGTTATGGATTGTATTACACGTTTTATATGTGGTTGGAAGTATAGAAATTGCACAAGTATGCTTGATGTTAGAAACAAACTAAACTAAGGTCGTTATAGTTAAATTGAAGTCGAGTAGTGTGTTATGGTTGTTGTGCTGCGCCTGCAGGTGGTTTGATTATGTGTTGAAGGGCTGTAAAATGTTCTAAAAGGGGTGTATATTCTTCTGGTTGCAGCTACACGACCCTCCATTTCGTAGGATTAAAGGTTTTACGAAATAGAGACTAAACACCCTATTTTGGTATCGTAGTTTTGAACGAGTTGTTTGGAGTTTGCATCTTGTAATATTGAAGTAAATTACTTGTATATGTGCTTCAGGTTGTTGTTGTTTGTTGTATGTGGTAATTAGGAATGTAATTGGAAGTTTGGATAGGGCATGTTATAGGGAGGTGCTGCCTAATTTCCGTTAACTCCTTAACTAACTAAAGAACTAGTAATGAACTAGTCTAAGGAAATGGATAAGGGATTGGTTTCTATAGGTAAGGGGTGGTAGAATTACAAGCTGGGAAGTGGAAGTTCACTAACCTTAGAATTAGTTTCATGTTAAATAGGTTCAAGAGACGACGAGGCGAACGTATTAAGAGTAATCCGTAAGAGGTATGTAAAGCTAACATTTCCTTCTTTTGGCATGTTTTTGGTATAAGTATGTAAATCTTATTCCTTCTGTTGGCATGTTTTGACATAAGTATGAAAATATATTCCTTCTTTTGGCATGGAAACAAATATATTAATTTTATATGGTTCCAAGGAAGTTCCTATTCCTAGAGCCACTAGGATGGCCAATTTTTTGATTTCCAAAAGATATTTTATTACGCTTGGATAGGAGTATTGATTCTAGAAGTTCTATTTTGATATAATCCATAGCGACTTTCAAAAGGTACTTGATATGACTCTTGTCTTGATTTTGAACGATAGCTCATTTTGATTATTTCATCGAGTCTTGAATATGATTTAAATTGCATATAGTTCTCACTACTCCACTTGTGGATGCCTCAATGCTTCTTTCATTGAGCCCGGGCCAGGATTTGTTATCATGCATACTTCTCTGCATTATTCTCTATGCCCCGATGTGAGGGGGCAGGTACGACCTGTACATGGGATTTGTGGAGTTATGATATGCCATGTACACATATGATATGATATGATATGATATGATATGATCTGTTATAGAGATATTCCCTACTCTTGAGTTATGATGTGCTGTGGCGCTAGTGATGGGGAGGCGACCACGATTTGCTCACCGAGTCCCATAATGGGGCAAGATATGGCATATGTTTTTCTGTATATATTATCTATGGTTATGATAAACATTTTGATATTTCTGGATACTTTACTCATTTTTGCACATTTTGCTCTAGTAATGACTTTACTTATTACAGACCATGCTTTACATA
Source organism: Solanum dulcamara (assembly GCF_947179165.1). Lineage (NCBI taxonomy): Eukaryota > Viridiplantae > Streptophyta > Magnoliopsida > Solanales > Solanaceae > Solanum > Solanum dulcamara. The sequence continues at coordinate 30,638,750 of NC_077244.1, forward strand.
CTCGATATATTTCCTGTACTGACCACCTTTCTTCGGGGGGATGTGTTTCATGCCCACAGGTATAGATGCTCGGTTTGCTTATTCGCTCGCTTAGGACATCCACTCTGTCGGTTGACAGTTCTCCTTTGTCTAGAGCCCTATTTTGATATTAACTTTTCTGTTGTATATTTGTACATGTTGGTTAAGGGTACGATGGGGCCTTGTCCCATCATATGACTACGCTATTATTCTGTAGAGGTCTTTAGACTTATGATGTGGGTTATGTATATATATTTTGGGCTTATGTTCTGTGACGACCTTAACGGCCTTCGTATGCTACTCCTATTTTCATGCACTCTCTAGTGATCTGTTTTCGATTTCTACTTTTTTTTTTATTTTGCTAACACGCTAAGTGGGGATAAGGGTATGTATGGGTTCCCAACTTGGGCACCAGTCATGGCCTACGGAGTTGGGTTGTGACACCCAACTTCCAAATTCGGCCTCTAGAATTAGGGATTTCCAAAGGATGAATCTGCCTGAGTTTTATAGTTCTAAATTCGATGAGGACCCTATAGAAATCATTGATGAGGTGTACCATATTGTAGCTATCATGGGTGTACCACGTAATGAGAAAGACGAGCTAGTGGCCTATCAACTCAAAGGAGTGGCTCGGGTGTGGTATGAATAATGGGTTGTTGAGAAAGATGAGGAAATAGGGCCAATAAGATGGGAAGAGTTCAAAGGTGCCTTTCTAGACCTCTTCTTCCCATTGGAGCTAAGGGAGGCCAAAAGCCATGATTTCATCAACCTCCGTTAAGGGAGTATGAGCGTGAGGGAGTATGCTCTCAAATTCACTAAGTTGTCAAAGTATGCTCCCTTCATGGTCTGACCCAAGAGCTAGGATGAGCAAGTTTATTTCCGGTGTCTCAAGATTGGTTTCTAAGGAGTGCAAAATGGACATGTTGATCAAGAAGATAGACATCTCTCAGCTAATGACTTACGAAGAACAAATTAAAGAAGAGAAGCTGAGAGAGAAATCAAGGGGGTTTAGAAAGTCTAGATTGGATGGTGGAGAGTTTAACCCTCAAAGGTCCGATTATGGTAACCATGAAAAAGTCTAAGGTGGGCAGCGGTTTGAGGGACAAAGTCCACTAATACTTCTCCTCCAAGGTTCAATAAAGACAAAGGTGGTAAACCAATGGTTCCAAGATAGAATGTTGCTGCTCAAACTTTCCCCATTTGCAAGAAGTGTGGAAGGACTCACAAAGGACAATGCTTAGCCGGCTCCAATGCATGCTTTAATTGTGGAAAGCTGGGCCACCATGCTAAGGATTGTAAATATGGTGGCGGTAGGCCTCAAGGCCAATTTTCTCATGGTCAACAAGCCCAAGGAGGTGTCCAATGCACCAACCATTTTTATGCCTTGCATGGGAGATGAGAGGTTGAGGACGCACCCAATGTTATCACCGTTATGTTAAAGGTCGTTGATTTTGATGTGTATGCACTATTAGATCTAGGTGAAAATTTATCATTTGTTACTCCATTCTTTGCTAATAGGTTTGATGTATCACCCGAAATGTTATTAAAGTCCTATTTTATGTCTACCCCTGTGGGTGAATCGGTTATTGCTAGAAAGGTCTATAGGGGTTGTCTTGTGTCTATCTTACATAAAGTTATTCTGTGTGATCTCATTGAGCTTGGCATGGTAGACTTTGATGTCATTCTTAGGATGGATTGGTTACATGCATCGTATGCTTCTATAGATTGTAGGACTGTTTGAGTCAAGTTCCAATTTCCAAATGAGTCCTTTATTGAATGGGAGGGTCGTAATTTGGTTATGAAGGGTAAGTTCATTTCTTATATTAAGGCCTAAAAAATAATTTCTAAGGGTTGTATTTACCACATTATGAGGGTTAGGGATATCGACTCTGAAAATTCTCCTTTTGAGTTAGTTTCCATAGTCAATGAGTTCCCCGATGTCTTTCTTAATGACCTTCCTGATGTCCCTCCCGAAAGGAAAGTTGATTTTGGTATCGATCTTCTCCTCGATACCCAACCTATCTCTATTTCTCCTTACCAAATGGCCCCAGTAGAATTGAAAGAGTTGAAGGAACAATTAAAAGACTTGTTAGAAAAGGGGTTCATAAGACCAAGTATTTCTCCATGGGGTGCTCCCGTGTTATTTGTGAGAAAGAAGGATGGGTCACTTTGAATGTGCATAGACTACCGATAACTAAATAAGATGACCATTAAGAACAAGTACCCACTCCCTAGAATAGATGACTTGTTTGATCAATTGCAAGGGGCAAGTCACTTCTCTAAGATCGACCTTCGGTCTGGCTATCACCAACTATGGGTGAGGGAGTGTGACATTCCCAAAACGGCCTTCCGAATAAGGTATGATCATTTTGAGTTTGTGGTGATGAGTTTTGGGTTGACGAATGCACCGACGACATTCATAGACTTGATGAATAGGGTGTCAAACCTTACCTTGATACTTTTGTGATGGTCTTCATTGATGATATTTTGATTTACTCTCGGGGTGAGGAAGAACACAAGAATCACTTGAGAGTTGTACTTCAAATGTTCAGGGATAGGCAATTGCTTGCAAAATTTAGTAAGTGTGAATTTTTATTGAAGGAGGTGGCAATTCTGGGTCACGTAGTGTCCGGTGATGAGATCAAAGTTGATCCTAAGAAAATAGAGGCAGTAAAGAATTGGCTTAGACCGTTGTCTCCTTCAGACATTAGGAGCTTCTTGGGTCTAGCCGGGTACTATAGAAGGTTTGTCGAAGGTTTTTATTCCATCTCATCTCCTATGACAAAATTGACCCAAAAGAAAGCTAAATTCATATGGACGAATGAGTGTGAGAAGAGTTTCCAGACCTTGAAAGATTGACTTACCTCTGCTCCTATTTTGACTCTCCCAGAAGGATTATAAGGGTTTGTAGTTTATGGTGATGCTTTAAAGATTGGTTTAGGTTGTGTTTTAATGCAAAAAGGCAAGGTCATAGCCTATGCTTCTAGAAAATTAAGGTACATGAGCGTAACTACCCTATCCATGACCTTGAATTGGTGGCCATTGTTTTTGCTCTAAAGATTTGGAGGCACTACCTCTATGGGGTACATGTGGATGTATATACTGATCATAAAAGTCTTCAATATGTATTCATGCAAAAGGACCTTAATCTAAGGAAAAGGAGCTGGCTAGAACTCCTTAAGGACTATGACATGAGTGTGCACTATCTTCTAGGTAAAGCTAATGTGGTTACCAATGCACTTAGTAGAGTGTCTATGGGGAGTGTGGCCCATGTGGATGAAGGGAAGAGGGAATTGGTCAAATATGTTCACTGGTTGGCTAGATTAGGGGTGAATTTGTGTGGTACTAATATTGGTGGTATGGTTGTTCAAAATAGGTCTGAATCCTCTTTGGTGGTAGATGTTAAATCAAAGCAATATCTTGACTCGATGTTTATCGAGTTAAACAAGTTGGTAAAGGAAAAGAAAATAGAGGTTTTTTCCCAAGGGAGAGATGGGGTGCTATACTACCAAGGTCAGTATGTGTTCCGAATGTTGATAGCCTAAGGAGTTTGATCTTGATGGAGGCTCATAATTCTACATACTCCATTCATCCAGGTTTGGTGAAAATGTACTGAGACTTAAAAGAGTTCTATTGGTTGGGTGGCATGAAGAAGAACATAGCAAGTTTCATGTCCGGATGTCCAAATTGCCAACAGGTGAAGGCCGAACATCAAAGGCCGGGTGGCCTAGCCCAAGACATTGAAATCCCTACTTGGAAGTGGGAAGATGTGAATATAGATTTTTTGGTGGATTTGCCTCATACCCAAAAAAGTCATGATTTGATTTGGGTAATTATTGATAGAATGACTAAGTCGGCTCACTTCCTACCGGTTAAGACTTTCTATAGTGCAGAATACTATGCCAAGTTTTATATACGGAAGTTGGTGAGGTTGCATGGTGTTCCATTATCTATTATTTCAGATTGTGGTACCCAATTCACTTCTCACTTTTGGAGATTATTTCAAACGGGCCTCGGTACTAAGGTAAAATTGAGCACCGCATTCCATCCTCAAAAGGGTGGGCAAGATGAAAGGACGATTCAAATACAAGAGGATATGTTAAGGGCTTGTGTGTTGGAGTTTAAAGGAAATTGGGATGATTACCTACCGCTCATTGAGTTTTCCTATAATAATAGTTACCACTCAAGTATTGAGATGGCGCCGTTTGAGGCTTTATATGGGAGAAGATGTAGATCATCGGTTGGTTCGAAGTAGGTGAGATGACCTTATTGGGCCCCGATTTGGTACTTGATTCTTTAGAGAAGGTGAATATCATTAGAAAAAGGTTGAAGATGGCTGAAAGTCGTCAAAAGTACTATTCTGACACTAGAAGAAGGGATCTTGAGTTTAATGTGGATGATTGGGTATATCTGAAGGTTTCACCCATGAAGGGTGTGGTTTGATTTGGTAAGAAAGGGAAATTGAGCCCTAGGTATATAGGGCCTTATAGAATCGTGAGACGTGATGGCAAGGTTGCATATGAGTTTGAATTACCCTTGGAAATGACCATGGTTCATCCAGTGTTCCATGTGTCTATGTTGAAAAAATGTGTGGGTGATCCTAGTTCTATTGTACCTATGGGAGTAGTGAATATTGAAGAAAACTTAACCTATGAAGAAGTTCTTGTTGAAATTTTGGACCGGCAACTTAAGAGATTGAGGAACAAAGAAGTTGCATCTATTAAAGTCCTTTGGAAGAATTAATAAATAGAAAGTGCAACATGAGAAGCAGAAGCGGATATGATTAAGCGATACCCTCATCTTTTTCTCTCTACCCAAAACTAAGGTATTAAGTTATCCTTGCTCAAATACTTGAAATCCTTGCATTTCAACTTTTCATGTCATATGCTTGTAAAATTATGAAATATGTTTCGAATGATATTTTAAATTACACTATTGCATTAATGATGGATTGTTGGTTTACACTCTTCTCTACTCAACCTAAGTCTTTCCTCATTAGAGGACGAATGTTACCAAGGGGGAGATAATATAACATCCCTTAAAAATGTTGTATATGATGTTCCAATTTTGGATGAAAATTATTACACCCCATACTTTTGTACCTTGGAACACGTTCTTAAGTCTCTTGAAAGACTTTGGTACCTTGAGAGGTTCTTAAGTTTCTTAAAAAAAAAAATTCTTAAGCTTCTTAAGTTTCTTGAAAGATTCCTAAGTTCTTGAAAGCTTCTTAGAAGTTACCATGTGAGCCGGATAAGCTATAACACTATCAAACAACTCTAAGGAAAGGAGAATGTGATACCCCATGGAAGGGAAGATTGGAAATAAAGTTATAGGAATCCGTAAAGAATTGGAGGCCAAGTAGTGAGTCATAGGACCCGACTTACTTGTGTAAGCTATTACTTTGGATGTGTTACATACGTAAGCTACCAACTTGGAAATTTTACATAAGCTACTTGAGTACGTACCAAGATTACGTAGGAAGGATTACATAGATTCATAAAAGAAGATGAGATTACGAACCCACGAGGGGAAAAGAAGGTGCCATGTGGCAGCATGAGAGAGTGCCACATGTCACCACTTAGGGGTTGACATGTGTCACCACTTAGGGGTTGACACATGTCACCTCCTAAGGTGGCCTATATATATATATATATAAATTGGACGACTCATTCTTATCCAAAATTCATCCTTATCTCTAACAAATTCAAGAAAATTCTAGAGAAAGAAAGAAGAGAAGAAACCCTAGAGCTAGAAAGAAACTAGTGGCGGCCAAGGGGAGAAAAAGGTAAGTTTTCCAATTTCATTCCATGAGTAAATTATCTATGGTATACCATAATTGTATGAGGGTATTATTAATGAAAATTTATTGTTTGTATCATCACCAAAACGTTAGCAAGCAGCCACAAAGTTGTAGGCGTGCTAAAGGAACTTCCAAGGCAAGTTTCGATGAATTTCAGGCAAGGTAAGGGATTTCCTTTCAAATTGGACTTTATGATGTTTTTATGAGGTATATTACATGTCTTAAATAAGGTTGGAAGTGGAAAATTTGCATAAGGATGCTTGACGTTAGAAACAAACTAAATTGAAGTGGTTATAGATAAATCGAAGTCGAGTAGGGGGTTATCGTTGTGGTGCTGCGGGTGCAGCTGGTTGGGTTGAGTGTTGAATGGAATTAAAGTTTTTTAAAAAGGGTGTGGGTACTTATGGTTTCATCAACATGACCCTCCATTTGGAATGGTTAAATATTTTGTGAAATAAAGTTTAAAAACTCTATTTTGATATCGTAGTTTTGAGCTAGTGGTTTGGATTTGTATTGAGTAATGTTGAAGTGATTTACTATATATGCTTCTGGTTGTTGTTGTTGTTATGTTTTTTGACATGGTGGCCGAGTTGAAATCTTGGGGATATTGAAGTTATAGGGGAGATGCTACCCGATTTTCGGTAACTTAGGAAGTAGTAATGAAGTAGTCGAGGGAAATAGATAAGGAAATGACCTCTATGGAGACTTGGTTGTAGAGTAGGAATTGGAAAGTGAAGGTTCATTAACCATAGTATTACTTTTATGTTAAATAGGTTCAAGAGAGGACGAGCGTAACGTATTAGGAGTAATCCGTAAGAGGTATGTAAAGCTAGCCGTTCCTTCTTTTGGCATGTCTTTGGCATAAGTATGTAAAGCTTATTCTTTCTCTTAGATGTTTTGACATAAGTATATAAAGCTAATCTTCCTTTTTGGAATGGTTTTATGAAACAAGTATATGAATTTTATATGATTCCAAGGAAGTTCCTATTCGTAGAGCCGCTAGAATGGCCAACTTCTTGATTTTCCAAAGGATATTTTATAGTTCCTAGATACGTGTATATGATTCCAAAAGTTCTATTTGGATATAACTCATAGTGATATTCAAAAGGTACTTGATACGACTCTTGTCTTGATTCTTGAATAATAGCTCATTTTGTTAACTCCATTGAGTCTCAAAAATGATTTAAAGTGCATTTAGTTTCTTATCACTCCACTCGTGGATGCCTCAATGCTTCTTTCCGGATCCCAGTTTAGGTTTTGTTATCATGCGTACTTATCTGCATTATTCGTCATGCCCCGACGTAAGGGGCCATGTACGACCTGTACATAGGTTTTATGGAGTTACGATGTTCCATGTACACATATGCTGATGTCTGATGATATAATATGATGTGATATGATATGGCCATCTGATATGATATGATCTATTATGGAGATATTCCCTACTCTAGAGTTATGATGTGCTGTGGAGCCAGTGATGGAGCAGTGACCAGGATTTATTCACCGCGTCCCATAATGAGGCCGGATATGGCATATGTTTTTCTACATACATTATCTGTGGTTATGAAAAGCATTTTGATATTCTAGATATTTTGCTCATTTTTGCACCTTCTATTCTAGTAATGGCTTTACCTATTATAGTCCATGCTTTACATACTCGGTACATTATCCGTACTGAGCCCCTTTCTTTAGAGGCTGCATTACATGCCCGCAGGTACAGACACTCAGTTTGCTGATTCGCTCGCTTAGGACATCCACCCTGTTGGTTGACAGTGCTCCTTTGTTCGAAGCCTTATTTTGGTACTAACTTTTCTGTTGTACATGTGTACATGTTGTTTAAGGGTATGACGGGGCCCTGTCCCATCATATAACTAGGCTATCATTCTTTAGAGGTCTATAGACTTGTGATGTGTGTTATGTATATATGTTTTGGGCTTTATGTTCCGTGATGGCCTTAATGGCCCTCTTGTGCTATATTTGTTCTCATGCGCTCTCTAGTGACCCCTTTTTGATTTCTACTATTGTTTATTCTGCTAACACGCTAAGTGGGGCTAAGGGTATATATGGGTGCCCAAGTCGGGCACCTTTCACGGCCTACGGAGTTGGGTAGTGAAAAAAGTGGTATCAGAGCAATTTGGTCCTCAGAATATCTACAGACCGTGTCTAGTAGAGTCTTGTTTATCGGTATGTAGTGCACCACATCTATAAATAGGAGGCTACAGGACATTTAGGATGTTATCTTTCTTTCTTGTCTTAGATCGTGCGATAGAGCCTAACCATAGGAAATGAAATTCCTTTTTTTACTAAACTTTGGTTTCAACTGAAGAACGACATCAATAGAAGAAAGTGACGGATGATATTGAAAGCTACGCAGTATACAGGTAAGTAATGGTATGAAAGAGCCATGCTGGATGAGGTAAAAAGATTGAAATATGATTGAAATGTAAAGTGGAAAATTGAAAGGAAAAGTAGACAGGAAAGTGTAACGGATGCAGTTCGAGTTGGACATATGAGATAAGTCCATCATTTTATACTGTGGTTGATATTGGGCGCCCTATGAGGCTGTGATATGAATATATATATGTATTGTCCCTATGAGGAATTATTGGTATTTCCTGAATGCAGGTTTGGGATAGTAAGAAATATAGAGGAAACTCTGCAGAATTATTTTTGGAAATAGAAAGAGAATGAGCTATAAGATTATAATATATTTTGAGAGATCATATCCACGGTAACAATAAGATCCAACTAAACTGGGAGTACAACTGACTTTGGTAAATAAGTTAATTACGATATGGGTGGTAAATAGGAGGTCAATACTGATATGGTGAGAATAATGATGATGGATATGAATGTCTTAAGACAACCTACGAAGTGTTAAGGATGAGAATGACGACGAAGGATAAGGGGTTAAGTATGCTTGCTCCACTAGGTAGAATTAGCCCAGAGTAAGAATCGTGAATAAAAGTTAAGAAATATTACCCTCCGGGATTGAACATGAGCAGAATATAGTGTGAATATAATAAGGATCATCATGGAAGTACGTAGAGCCTAGTAAAGAAGTAACTAAAGAATGTGATTGTGAGTAAGATTAGGAGTTAGCATCGGGTACACGATAAGGATGAAAGCTCATGAAGCAGAAAGGGGTATTGTGTATATGTACCTCCACTTTGGAAGTAGTGGGATCCCTCGAGGATAGGGAATGGAAAATTGCAAAACAACTGAGGCATTGTGAAATTATTAAAGGAACAAGTGGTATCCTTTGGAAAAAAAAATAGGTGATAACAAAATGTGAAACACGTGTCATTAGAATATAAGTTCCCCTGAATGGAGAATCAGACACAATTATAAGCACTAGTAACGTACTGAATCGGATGAATGAAATATGGCTTCGGCTAAACTACTACATTATTATATGACTCGAGTACTACTATTTGGACTAAATTACGTACTATCTATCAGGAATATTAAGCACCTTATGGTTGTACTAGGGTTTCTTATAGGGGCAACCTAAAGTATGGATGATCTAACAAAGGGTGTAGACATGGGGCAACATGTTAAATATGTTGGAATAGAATTATTTGCGCGTGAATAGTTGAAAATAAATAGAGGATGACATGGGTTCACCCTAAAAGGGGGGAAGTGGACAATAGAAATACAAGCGTAAGAGAAAATCATTTGACGCTATCATATGTAAATGTGAATGCTTAAATAATAAACGAGATCCCATAAGGGATGGATGGATCTCGAGGCCAGAAATAAACAGATAGAAGTCGCACTATCTGAGACCATGTGAGGAACCATTGGTGAAGACCTTAAGGTATGGATGCAATCATACCAGCACTAACGCACCTGATCCCATCAAAACTCTGAAGTTAAGCGTGCTTGGATGAGAGTAGTACTAGGATGGATAACCCCTTAGGAAGTGAAAGAGGAAAGGAAACACAAGTATCAGTACCTATTCCCTATATCTATAGGTAATCCCAACCTTTGGAATTTTGATATTGAGTGCTCGATGGAAGTATATGTTATTGCAATGGAACAAAAAAACTCTCCATATGGTCTGTATAAGATCTAGAGGAAGGTTGTGGTTCACATTCGAGGACGAATGTCCTAAAGGGGGTAAGGATGTTACACCCCGTAATTTTATACCATGAAATGTGTTCTTAAGTCTCTTGAAAGACTTTGGTACCTTGAGAGGTTCTTCAGTTTCTTAAAAATAATAATAAAAAAAAAATCTTAAGCTTCTTAAGTTTCTTGAAAGATTCCTAAGTTCTTGAAAGCTTCTTAGAAGTTACCATAGGAGACGGATAGGCTATAACGCTATCAAACAACTCTAAGGAAAGGAGAATGTGATACCCCATAGCAGGGAGGATTGGAAATAAAGTTATAGGAATCCGGAAGGAATTGGAGGCCAAGTATTGAGTCGTAGGACCCGACTAACTTGTGTAAGCTATTTCTTTAGATATGTTACATACATAAGCTACCAACTTGGAAATTTTACATACTTAAGCTACTTGAGTATGTACCAAGCTTACGTAGCAAGGATTATATAGATTCGTAAAAGAAGATAGGATTACGAACCCACGAGGGGAAAAGAAGGTGTCATATGGCAGCATGAGAGTGTGCCACATGGAATAATGAGAGAATGCCATGTGGAAGAAGCAGGAATAAAGGGGGTGGGACCCCCACATGACACGTGGCAGCCCATGATTGGAGGAAGGGATGTGTTGGCCAAATGAGGGCTTGACATGTGTCACCACTTAGGGGTTGACACGTGTCATCTCCTAAGGTGGACTATATATATTGGATGACTCATTTATATCCAAAATGCATCCTTATATCCAACAAATTCAAAAAAATTCTAGAGAATGAAAGAAGAGAGGAAACCCTAGAGCTAGAGAGAAACTAGTGGCGGCCAAGGGGAGAAAAAGGTAAGTTTTCTGATTTTGTTCCATGAATGAATTATCTAGGGTATAACATGATGGTATGAGGGTATTAGTAATGAAAATTTATTATTTGTAGTAGAACCAAAACGTTAGCAAGAAGCCACAAAGTTGTAGGTGCGCTAAAGGAACTTTCGAGGCAAGTTTCAACGAGTTTGACGAGTTTTGGGCAAGGTAAGGGCTTCTCTTTCAAATTGGAGTTTATGATGTTGTTATAAGGTATATTACATGTCTTAAATAAGGTTGGAAGTGGAAAAATTTCATAAGGATGCTTGACGTTAGAAACAAACTAAATTGAACTGGGTATAGCTAAATCGAAGTCGAGTAGGGGGTTGTTGTTGGTGCTGCGAGTGCAGATGGTTGGATTGAGTGTTGCAGGGAATTAAAGATTTTTAAAAAATGTGTGGGTTCTGCTGGTTTCATCTATACGACCCTCCATTTGGTATGGTTAAAGATTTTGTGAAATAAAGTTTAAAAACTCTATTTTGATATCGTAGTTTTGAGCTAGTGGCTTGGAGTTGTATTGAGTAATTTTGAAGTAATTTACTTGTATATATGCTGCTGGTTTTTGTTGTTGGTATGGTTGTTGACATGGTGGCCGAGTTGAAATCTCAGGGATATTGAAGCTTTAGTGGAGATGCTGCCGGATTTTTGGTAACTTAGGAACTAGTAATGAAGTAGTCGAGGGAAATGGATAAGGAAATGACCTCTATGGAGACTTGGTTGTAAAGTTGGAATTTGAAAGTGAAGGTTCATTAACCATATTATTACTTTCATGATAAATAGTTTCAAGAGACGACGAGCGGAATGTATTAGGAGTAATCCATAAGAGGTATGTAAAGCTAGCCGTTCCTTCTTTTGGCATGTCTTTGGCATAAGTATGTAAAGCTTATTATTTTTCTTGGATGTTTTGACATAAGTATATAAAGCTAATCTTCCTTTTTGACATGGTTTTATGAAACAAGTATATGAATTTTATATGATTCCAAGGAAGTTCCTATTCGTAGAGCCGCTAGAATGGCCAACTTCTTGATTTTCCAAAGGATATTTTATAGTTCCTAGATACGTGTATATGATTCCAAAAGTTCTATTTGTATATAACTCATAGTGATATTCAAAAGGTACTTGATACGACTCTTGTCTTGATTCTTGAATAATAGCTCATTTTGTTAACTCCATTGAGTCTCAAAAATGATTTATAGTGCATTTAGTTTCTCATTACTCCACTCGTGGATGCCTCAATGCTTCTTTCCCGATCCCAGTTTAGGTTTTGTTATCGTGCGTACTTATCTGCATTATTCATCATGCCCCGACGTGAGGGGCCATGTACGACCTGTACATGGGTTTTGTGGAGTTACGATGTGCCATGTACACATATGCTGATGTCTGATGATATAATATGATGTGATATGATATGGCCATCTGATATGATATGATCTATTATGGAAATATTCCCTACTCTGGAGTTATGATGTGCTGTGGAGCCAGTGATGGAGCAGTGACCAGGATTTGTTCACCGAGTCCCATAATGAGGCCGGATATGGCATATGTTTTTCTATATACATTATCTGTGGTTATGAAAAGCATTTTGATATTCTAGATATTTTGCTCATTTTTGCACCTTCTATTCTAGTAATGGCTTTACCTATTATAGTCCATGCTTTACATACTCGGTACATTTTCCATACTGATCCCCTTTCTTTGAGGGCTGCGTTACATGCTCGTAGGTACAGACGCTCGGTTTGCTGATCCACTCGCTTAGGACATCCACCCTATTGGTTGATAGTGCTCCTTTATCTGGAGTCCTATTTTGGTACTAACTTTTCTGTTGTACATTTGTACATGTTGGTTAAGGGTACGATGGGACCCTGTCCTATCATATGACTAGGCTATCATTCTATAGAGGCCTGTAGACTTTTGATGTGGGTTATGTATATATGTTTTGGGCTTTGTGTTCCGTGATGGCCTTAACGGCCCTCTTGTGCTATATTTTTTCTTATGCGCTCTCTAGCGACCCTTTTTTGATTTCTACTTTTGTTTATTCTGCTAACACGCTAAGTAGGGCTAAGGGTACATATGGATGCCCAACTCGGGTACCAGTCATGGATTACGGAGTTGGGTCATGACAAAAATAATACAACTTCTATATTTTAGGCATAACTTTTCGTAGGATAGTCCAAATTATGTAATTCAAATTTATGGATAACCCAACATCATTACCTACAACTTTTGTGAGACATATTTTAAGTTTCAGAGGTTAAGTAGGTCAAATAAATTAATTATTGTAAGATAGGGTGCTGTGATAAAATGGAGTGTATGTAGAAGAAAACTCATATCTCAGTGTAGTATTCTCCAAATCGGTTAATTCTTGAATGACATCAGAGTAGACTTCTATATGAACAATTCATGTACATACCAAATCCTAATAAGGAAGTTATCTTGTCCAAACGCAGCTCAAAAAAGGGTATTCTGTTAAAAGAAATTTCATCTCACCAACAATGGAAAGATCTAGATACATTTGACATCATTCATGACATCAATAGTCCTCCATTGACATCACCCATGACATCACAATCTTCCATTAAATTTTCATTTTATAATTATTTTAATTATTGTTAGGTCCCTCTTTCACACCTATAAATACCCACCTTAATTCATCATTTTATTCATCAAGCTTTCTCAAGCAACTCTTTTCTCTATACACTTTTTTACTCATTCTCAAAATATAGTTTTAGTTCTTAGTAGTGTAAAAATACTATTTTGGTGATTGATATACTCTGGATAGTACACAAAACTCTCCGACAAGGAGAAAAGGCTAGGATTCAAGTGTATTCATTAAGTCCTTTGATTCTAAGTAACGCTTCGGATTTCAGGTATGTAAGGCTTCAATGAGAGTATTCCTTCCACTCTCATGCCTAAATTATTTTGATTATATGATAAATTATATTTATTTTCTTTAAGCTTTACTCTAAGTTATGTGAGTGTTTATCAATGGGTTTTTCCACCCATGTAGTCCAAAAACTCTTTCAATTAAGTCTCTTGATTTCAAGTAATATTTTCTTATGGTAATTCTTATTTTTACTTAATAGTATGAATTATGGCTAAACTAATGATTATTGGTCTATTTTGATGCAACATAATTTCATATGTATGAATTGATGGTTTGTACGTAATTCCTCTATATATCTATTTAAAGGTTCTTAAAATTCATGGTGGGTTGTTTAAAGCATGTTTTTTAATTAATGGATTTCAAAGTATTTATGTATATTTATTTACATACATGTTTGTAAGTTGAAGTGATTTGAACCCACCTAGTTTTACTATATTTTTAATAAAGTTTGACTTGAAAGCCTTGACTCCAAATGAATGTTTATGAAATCAATATCTATGATCAAAAGGGAGTCTTATAAAATGAAAGAATGATGAAATGATATGAATGATGGATTCTTTATGCAATAAGGACAATTTTTGCATATTTGAATTACTAGATGTTTTAATGAGCTATTCTACCAAATATGATGTTTGAATTCTCAAGCTATATGCTATGATTATTTTGAAATATTAAACTATTCTGTGGGATTGACTTAGCATCGAATGGGTCATTGAGGTGGGATTCGGTAAGGGAATCCTAGTAGCAACCCCTTGTCTCATTAACTATATGCCAACATAGGAGCCCTTGTAGGCTTAGGATAATGAATCCATGAAAGCCCTTAAAGTTAAAGTTAAAGAAATGAATAAAGTTGACGGAGTTCTACATAGCAAGTAGTCTCTCCGGCCAACATAGGGGCTGATGTTGGATTCCATATAATAGCTTGCATGGTCTTAAATGTCGGTTATGGTCATTTTCCCATAAAATGAATGTTTTAAAAGATATCTATATGACTTATTATGCATGCATTACATTATGTTCCATATTACATAAATATTTTAATGTTTCCTCAATGTCCATGCATTCTTATGTACTTAGTACATTCAAAGTACTAACGCATACTATTTTGCCTACATGATATCACCATGTAGGGATCGGTGCTCCTCCTCATTCTGCTCCATGTGGCTAGTTGAGATTTCGTTTGAAGACTACTTTTGGTGAGTTCCCATGTTCCGAGAACAATACTCTTTTATATTTCTAGCTTATGATATATTGAGATCTTTTATTATGACATTTCTTCTATTATGATTGAGGGTGAGCTAGGGACTTGTATTAGCCTCATTAAATCTAAAAGTTAGAGGTATTATTGGACATATATAAGTTGATTATTTACTATTATGATTTCTACTTGTTCATTTATCATCATTACCTATGAAAGGCAAAAAGATTGCTAAGAGGCTTGTTTGAGGTACTTTCGGGTTCCTCATTCGCCATGTCACGTCTAGGCCCTAGGCTTGGGTCATGACAAACTTGGTATCAGAGCCCCATGTTTTGAATGGTCCTTGGAGTCCAATATACCGCATCAAATAGGGTCTTGTTCATGGTTGTGAAGTGCACCACAATTATGAATAGGAGACTATGAGGCGTTTAGGAAAGTTTTCACTTTTTTCAAATTCATTTCATGCCTTAGAGTGTCCTAAGCTTTTCTTTAACTAATGACCCATTTTATGTTCTCTAGATAATGACTCGTGGAAGAGCAGCTCCAAGAGCAAGAGTTGACGATGAGGACCAAGCTCCTCCAGTTCCTAATTCCCCACATCATGAGAAAGGGGTAACCCATGCCAAGTTTTACAATATCATTACATTGTTGACTCAAGTCGTAGAGAACCAAGGGCATCACAGTGTTCCTCATCCCCAACTTTCAAATCCAGCCTCTAGGATTCAAGATTTCCAAATGTTGAATCTGCCTGAGTTCGATGGTTCTAAATTCGATAAGGACCTTATAGAGTTCATTGATGAGGTGTACCAGATTATGGCTATCATGGGTATGCCATAGAAAGAGAAAGCCGAGCTAGTGGCCTATCAACTCAAAGGAGTGGCTCAGGTGTGGTATGAACAATGGGTTATTGAGAAGGATGAGGAAATGGGGCCAATAGGATGGGAAGAGTTCAAAGGTACCTTCCTAGACCACTTCTTCCCATTGGAGCTAAGGGAGGCAAAAATCTAAGATTTCATCAACTTCCGTCAAGGGAGTATGAGCGTGAGGGAGTATGCTCTCAAATTTACTAAGTTGTCAAAGTATGCTTCCTTTATGGTCTCTGACCCAAGATCTAGGATGAGCAAGTTTATTTCTGATGTTCAAGCTTAGTTTCCAAGGAGTGCAAAATGGCCATGTTGATCAAGGAGATAGACATCTCTCGGCTAATGACTTACGCAGAACAAATTGAAGAAGAGAAGTTGAGAGAGAGATCAAGGGGGTTCAAAATGGCTAGAGTGGATGGTGGAGAGTTTAACCCTCAAAGGTCTGGTTATGGTAACCATGGCAAAGTCAAAGGTGGGCAATGATTTGTGGGAAAAAGTTCCACCAATACTCCTCCTCCAAGGTTCAATAAACAACTATTGAGGAGTTTTGGACCGCTATCACTATGCTAGCTTGTATAGTTTCCAACCAAGGAGTAATGGCTCCTCCAAATATTATCAAACCGACTTCAAGAGTTAGAGACTTCACAAGGATGTACCCTCTCGAGTTCCATAGTTTGAAAGGCGATGAGGATCCCCAAGACTTTGTTTATGAGGTATATAATATGATAGGTATTATGGGGACAACTTTGGGAGAAAAAGAAAAGTTGGCGGACTACCATCTTAGGGGTGTCGCTCAAGTGTGTTATAACCAATGGAAGGCCGAAAGAGTGAATGAGGGTCCTATAATTGGGAAAGTTTTAAGGTTGTATTTCTTGATCGTTTCTTTCCTTTAGAGTTGAGGGAGGCGAAGGTGATGGAATTTATCAACTTGAAGCAAGGGAGTGTGCCCTCAACTTTATGAAGTTGTCTAAGTATGCTCTGACTTTGGTGTCTGACCCTCGAGCCAAAATGAGTAAGTTTATATCAGGGGTTTTAGATTTGGTTTTTAAAGAATGTAAGATGGACATGTTAATAAAAGATATGGATATCTCTAGACTCATGACTCATGCAGAGTAAATTGAAGAGGAAAAGCTTAAGGGGGTTCCTAGGATCACTAAGAAGGCCCGAATTGAGAATGGATCATCTTTTGATAACACTATAGTGCCTAAGTATCACAAGGATAGGGTGCCTAACCATGGATATAAAGGTGATAATTATAGTGGTCAAGCTCTTCTCGCCTGCAAAAGGTGTGGAAGTACCATCCGGGAGATTGTTTAGCCGGTTCAGGTGCATTTTTTGGTTGTGGTGCGAAGGATCATAAGTTGAGGCATTTTCCATGGGTTGTTAAGAATGATAAGGATAGTCTGCGGCGATCTTAGCCCTACCCTTCTATAGGTCCCCAAAATTTACGTGGTACTTCATCCGATAAGTGTGAATTCCCTTTTTGAAATGGTAATGATTAGTATGGATTGGTTTCATAGATCTTATTCTTCTATAGATGGTAGAACTCATTGAGTCAAGTTTCAATTCCCAAATAAGTCTATTCTATAATGTAAGGGTCATGATTCAGTATTTAAGAGTAGCTTTAGTTCTTGTCTTAAGGCTCTAGTTTGGGGTCATGATAGATAGAAAGAGAGTGGTCATTCCGTGTTTTGATAAATTGTGGCATGCTTACCCCATTTAAGGTCATAGATATAGAGGAAGAGCTAGACGGATCTTATTATGAACAATATATAAGTAAGGGTATATTGGTGTGTTTGTTAGTTAGAGTTGATGCAAATGTAGATGTAGAGATGCTAGGGTAGACATGAAAATTATTAAGTGATGTTGACTTCAAAGGAGTCATAAAGTGGTTAGAATGGTAGGCTTGAATGTGTGGTTGTAGATATATGAATGATTTTAGTAGTCTATTGATAAATTCTTATTAAGGGTTTCAAGTGAGTATATTAGAGTTATTATAGAACTAGGCTTGAATGTAGTGTTGATGGCATATGTGTGAATGTACGATGCATTGTGTGTTTATTTATTAGGTTTTGAGGTTTGTTGAATACGGGTAGTAAAGGGTAGTACTCTTGGGATATATTTTCATGTAGAGGTCTAGGATCCTAAGGTATATTGACAAAACGACATATGAGTTAGACTTGCGATTTTAGTTGGCTTTGGTTCATTCGGTATTGCAGGTGTCAATGTTGAGGAAGTTTGTGGGTGATCCAAATTCTATTGTGCCAATAGAGAATGTGAGTATTGAAGAGAGTTTAACTTATGAGGAGATCCTGATTGATATTTTAGACCAACAAGTGAAGAGGTTTAGAAATAAAGATGTTGTGCCCTTCAAAGTGTTATGGAGGAATCCATAAGTAGAGAGTGCTACATGGGAAGTGGAATCGGACATGATGAAGCATTATCCGTATATCTTTCTTTCCACTCGAGTCTAAAGGTGCTAAGTTGTTCATGATCAAATCGATTAAACTCCTACGTTCCAGTTCTAAATGTCATTCATATGCATGCATGATTCATGAAAATAATTTTTTTCTCAAGGACTATATCTTATGTTAAGTATGAAGTTTACATATTCTATGCATATTTCAAAGTGTCCTCATATTCATGTTGGGTTGCTAGTCCTTTTTCCATGTCCTTCTTATATTAGTTGAATCTCATTCGAGAACAAATATTTCCAAGGGGGAGATATTGTAACTTCCGTCAAAATGCTCACAAGAACCTTAAGAATTCCTTGGGAATAGGCCGCTCATGTAATGCATTATCCTTAATCTTTTTGACAAATTCGAGTTCGGAATATCAATCAGGGGGTCAAAACCAGTAAAAAAATAGTTTCGATGGATGTTTAGGACCCGCAGATTGAAAGATAGATTTTTCAAGGAACTGCGCAAACCAGTAAGGTGCGCGACAAGTTCGCATCGTGGACTTTCTTTCCTCCATGTCCCAGACCTGACAATGTGTTTTTGGACGAATTTAGTTTTTAGTAAGGGCACTTTAGACTCTTTCCTTAATTGTTAGATAATAAACCTACACATTTTTAGGACCTAATTCAACTCTATAAATTGACCTAAACCTCTAATTTTATTCATTCTTCTACAATTCACCTACTCAAATATTTCTCTCTTTACAAAAGGCTCCCTAGGTCTCCATTGAAGACTTCAAGTAAATTCACTCAAGCTCTCCATCAAAACTCTCAAGTTCTTCCAAATTATTTGGTGTTCTCACTTACGGTATGTGGGTATTGATTCATGGATCATTTCATCCATGAAGCCCAATCAATTTCTCAATGTTTTCTATCAAATTAAAGTATGGTATTTTATAGGTTTTATGATAACTATTCCTATTGCATGAATTATGATTCAAGTATGATCATGAGTCTATTTTGATATAAATTGATGGTTATTGCATTAAATTAAAGAGTTTTCCCATGAATTCTCCTACTTTGATCTCTAAGGTTCATGATATTAATTATGGATATTTTCAATTATACTTCCAAATGATATTATCTTTATTAATTATGTATGGGATGATATAAAGTTTATGATCATGCATGTTTTCAAAACAATTTCATGATTTTCAAGTCAATTGATCATGCATTCATGTCTTACCCTAATTTCAAGTACAAGCTATGGTCATGAATTTTAAAAGTATGAATTATGATTATGTATTTCATCTATGACATGAACTTTTATGTATGATTTGTAATGTGGAAGGACAATGCCCGTATTGCACTTATGTTTATGCAAGTATGATTGTAATGATGAAAGGACAATTCTCACATTACAAGTATGTTATGCAAATGAGCTACTTTATCATTTCAAAACTATGATCATGACTATGATATATGAAATTATGATTTCTATACTATGCATGTATTCCGTGGGATTTGACTTAGCACCGAGTGCACTTGAGGTAGGGGCCCTACCAAAAGCCTTAGTAGCATCCCCATGTCCCATAAACTACGTGCCATCATAGGTTGCCTTCATGGCCTAGCTAGTGGATCGACATATAGTGTATGCATGACCCGCCTAGTGGGGTAGAGTCTACATTGGCAAGTAGATTCCCCTTTCCTCCAATGTAGGGGCAACATTGAGATTCCATGTTATAGCTCACATGGTCTTATTGTCGGTTATGGTTCCTATCCCACATATGTATGGTCCTTTTTTATGTTTTAAATGACTAATCCTATCTTTTAATTTATATGATACTCTTATGATTTATTATGCATTAATTCTTCTTAAAGACTACATATGATTTTTACTACTTCTCTTATCATGCTATTTAAAATGGTTATTTGTACAAACATGGTTTTCTATGCATTGCATTGCCTACATACTTAGTACATTCCAACATACTAATGCACACTTTTTGCCTATATTATCTCATAATGTAGGGGTTGAGGTTGAAGATCATATTCCTCTACGTGGCTAGTTAAGCTTTTCTATAGGTAGTGTTTATGGTGAGTCCTCATCTATCTAGGACTAGTCATCGAGTTGGTTAATATTTTCAAAGACCTTTCTTATGTTTCATATTGAGGGTGACTAGGGACATGTCTTATCCTCGCCCATGTTCATGAGTAGAAGCATCTAGTTGGATAAATATTTCGAGTCTATGTTGTCATGTGACATTCCTCAATTTCTATTCATGGTTTAGACTCTCTTACGATGTTTTCTCATTTACTTTACATTATGTATGCTTGTGATATGTACAAGAGGCTTGATTGGAGCCCTTCAGGGTTTTGATCTTCTTGTTACTACTAGGCCCTAGGTCGGGTCATGATAAACTTGATATCAGAGCACAAGGTATTTCAAGTGTCCTAGGGTGTCCAACATGACATGTCAAGTAGAGTCTTATTCATGAGTGTGAAGCGCGCCAAACTTATGAGTATGAGTCTATAAGGCATCTTAGGAAATTCTCACTTCTTTCATTATCCATGTCATGCGATAGAGTGATACTTTAAGCCCTTCCCTCCTAACGATTGTTCTTTGTGATTTTCAGAACATGCCTCTGAGAAGAAAAATCCCTCAAGCTAATGGTCCTCTTCCCGATCAAGTAACTAATGAGGAGTTTTGGACCGCTATCACTATGCTAGTTCGTATAGTGTCCAACCAAAGAGTAATAGCTCTTCCAAATATGATCACACCGTCTTCAAGAGTTAGAGATTTCACAAGGATGTACCCTCCTGAGTTCCATGGTTTGAAAGGCGATGAGTATCCCCAAGACTTTGTTTATGAGGTATATAATATTATAGATATTATGGGGACGACTTCAGGAGAAAAAGAAAAGTTGGCGGCCTACCATCTTAGGGGTATCTCTCAAGTGTGTTACAACCAATGGAAGGCCAAAAGAGTGAATGGAGGTCTTATAGATTGGGAAAGTTTTAAGGTTGCATTTTTTGATCGTTTCTTTCCCTTAGAGTTAAGGGAGGCTGTCACGACCCAACCCCGTAGGTCGTGATGGGTGCCCAAACTGGACACTCGCATATACCCCTTCTAACTATAAGAAAAACATGTCCCCTGTTTGAGTCATAATGTATCAACAGGCATGATAAATATAAGTTGATGAGGCCATTGCAACATATAGGGATAACTGTACACACATACATATAAAACCCACATACATGTCCACCGACCTCTAAGAGCAAGAACAGTAACATAAGGCGGGACAGGGCCTCCGTCGTACCCCTAAAAAATAAATGTATACATAGGAGGACCAGTACCAACAAGCTAGGCTCCAGAACAGTGGAGCACTCCCAACGTAGTTGAGTAGAAATCCTAAGCTGACGGATCTCTAAAATGCGTACCTATACTTGCGGGCATGAAACACAACCCCCAAAGAAAGAGGGCTAGTACAATACATGTACTAAGTATATAAAGCATAAAACATCATAACTGAGACAACAACTAAAATAGGGATGTAGTAAAATAAGTATAACAGTTAATAATTACTATGCCTGCACCTTATGAAATGAGGGCATGTATATCCTCCTCTTATACTGTACTCGGCCCACTGTGGGGCTCGGTGTTATCACATCATCGTATACGACATCATGCCATCATATATGGCATCATCTCATATATTACAAATACATCATTATATTTTCACATGCATGCCTATCTATCATATCCGGCCCTTTAGTGAGGGACTTGGTGAATGAGTAGTGTATATATCATATCGCACCCAGCCCATTATGGGACTCGGGGCCATTATCACATCATAAAATATGCCGAGGAAGTTTGGCCTAATCCATAATTTAAAATAATGTCAAGGAACGTATGGCCCGATCTATATTTTTATCATATCATATATATATATATATCCGGCCTGAGACTCGGTGAATAACATCATCACATATGGCGTCATCGTATTCTTCACTTTATCATATACGACATTTCATCATCGTATACTTCATACATATATATATATATATATCCGACCCGGGAATTAATGAAAGAGTAGTAAAGTTGTGCACGATAACGTTCCCGGCCCCTTTATGGGACTCGGAGGAAGATGGGTTATAGTGTGCATGAGTAGAGTAGGGAGAAACCATATGCAACTTAAATCATGACTTGGAGATCAGAGTAGTAATCATCTTGAGTACCTTCTAAACATCGTTAGCGATCATATCAACTGGAGTCTCAAGAATCGTAGATGTGTATCGAGACAAAGCTAAAAAGCTTATGGAATTAGAGACGTTTGTCATTGTAGAGACCTTAGGAATAGGAGCTTATGCATTAAATTACTCTTCATCAAATAGGAGACTCAAGGGTCGTAGTTCAACTACTTTGAGAACTTCAACATTCAGAAGTGAATAATGGTCACGAGTTATACTCGAAGCTTATAAATGGAATTATCATCAAAGCGTATTTCACATTTTATAACATTTAAAGGCGAGTAAGGATCAGGCATCATGTTCAGGACTAGTGAATGGAATTACCCCAATGCTCATATTATTCATCACTTAAATCTAAGACATGCCAAAAGAAAGAAGGGACATCTTTACATACCTATGCCAAAAACATACCAAAAGAAAGAAGGTAGCTTCACATACCTCTTACGGATTACTCTGAACCACGTTCGCCCCGTTGTCTCTTCTAACTATTTAACATGAAAGTAATACTAAGATTAATAACCTTTATATTTCTATTTTCTAACTCCACAACCAAGTATCCATAGGAATTGTTTCCTTATCTATTTCCCTTGACTAGCTTATTACTAGCTCCGAAGTTACCAAAAATCGGGCAGCATCTCCCCTATAATTTAAACATTCCCGAGATTTCAACTCGGCAAAAATATCAAAAACCATAACAACAAAAACAACTAAAATCACATACATATAATCAGATCACTTCAACATTACTCAATACAACTCCAAACAACTAGCTCAAAACTACGATACCAAAATAGATTGTTTAACCTTTATTTCATAAAATCCTTAACAATATGAAATGGAGGGTCATGTGGCTAAAACCATCAGTACCCACACCTCTTTTATAACACTCTCCATCCATCTACAGCCGAAGCACTACAATCACAACACACTACTCGACTCCGATTTCACCATAACGACTTCAATTTAGTTTGTTTCTAACGTCAAGTATCCTAATACAATTTTTCCACTTACAGCCTCATTTAAGACATGTATTATACTGAATAACAACATCATAAACTTTGATTTGAAAGGGAAAGCCTTACCTTGCCCGAAACTTGCCAAAACTCATCTCGGAAGTTCTCCTAGCGCGGCTGAAACTCCGTGGTTGTTTGCTATCCTTTTGGTGCTGATTCAAACCCTAAATTTACATTAATAACACCTTCATACCCTCATTTTATACCCTAGATAATTAATTCATGGAACACAATCAGAGAACTTTCTTTTTTACTCCCAAAATCCGTAGCTCTCTTCTCTTTAGCTTAAGGTTTCTCTTCTCTTTTTCTCTAGACTTTTTGGATAAGAATGAAACTTATAGGATAAAGATGAACTAAAATTCATAAAACATATATATATAGGCCACCGTAGGAGGTGACACATGTCAAGCTCTCATTATGTCAACACACCACCTCCTCTAACCATGAGCTACCACATGGCATGTGGGGTCTACCCCTAGCTCTAGCTACTTCCACGTGGCACTTCTAGCTTATGCCATGTGTCACTCTCTCATGTTTCCATATTTCACCTTCTTTTCCCCCTTGTGGTTTCATAATCTCATCTTATTTTATGAACTTATATAATCCTTGCTACGTAAGCTTGGTATGTACTCAAGTAACTTAAGTATGTAAGATTTTCAAGTTGGTAGCTTACGTAAGTAACTCGATTCCTATGACTTATTACTTGGCCTCCAACTCCTTCTGGATTATTATAATCATATTTCCAATCTTCCTTACTATGGGGTGTCATATTCTCCCTTTCTTAGAGTTGTTTGGTAGCGTTATAGATTATCCAGCTCACATGTAAATTCTAAGAGGCTTACGGACCTTCCATGAAATTTAAGAAACTTTCAAGAAACTTAAGAAGCTTAAGAAGCATTCCAAGGTACAAAAGTACAGGGTATAATATCCTTCCCCCCTTTAGAACATTCGTCCTCGAATGTGAACCAAAACCTTCCTCAAGATCTTGTACAACCATATGGAGAGTTTTTCTGTTCCATTGCAATATCATATACTTTCATCGAGCAATCAATATCAGAGTTTCAAAGGTTGGGATTACCTATAGACACATGGAATAGGTACGGATACTTGTGATTCATTTCCTCCTCAGCTTCCCAGGTCACTTCTTCACGATTTTCATTTCACCTCAACACCTTGACGTAAACTACGTCCTTAACTCAGAACTTCCTACTTCGCCGATCTAGGATGGTGATAGGTTACTTCTCGTTAGTTCAGATTCTTCTATGGTCCTTTTCTCAAATTTGGCTCCAATTTTCCTTAGCGTCGTTTTGCTAGTCTTTAGGTTCTTCCTTTCCCTCTCCTTTTTTATCTTACAACCGATATCGGGGTAGATCTTTAGTTTAACCATGACCATGTCCTTTTTGGTCATTTAATTTAACTTTCCATTTGTATTTCTCTATAACGGACCCAAAATATCATAACTCTTTTTCATCATGTATTCCTCCGCTTGGTCTTATGTTGTATATATATATATATATATTCTTAGGGTGCATAACTACTTTTATACCATCGGTATGAGGTAGATGGAGTCCTTTCATTTCCTGGTCCATCTTGCTTCACATATCGCCTTCACAGTGGAACTTGTTCGCGCTAGCGCTATTCTGTCCTACCCTTTTTCCTTGCTTTAGGTACTCCTTGGTCTCCTCATTTCCTAGCATAGGAGATTTTTTATTCTTTATCCTTGCTACTTTTATGCCACATCTCAGCAGCCAACAACTCTATTGCCATATCTTATTCTTTACTCAACCATGGCCTTGCTACTTTTCACGATCCTTAGATCTCTTGGTTTTACTCTCTTATTGTATTCACCCCTTTTGTATGCACCTATCCATTAGGGTCTCTTCTAATGGTTCTCCACACGGTCTCAGATATCATGGCTTCTATCTATTTATTACTGGCCTTCAGCCCTTGCTAACTCGTGCCCTCATGGGATCTTGCTTAAAGTTTAAGCGTTCCCATTAACATGTGATAGTGTTAGTTGACTTCATCTCACACTTATATTTCTCTTGTCCACTTCCCCCCTTTAGGGTATACCCATGTCATCCTCTGTTTATTTTCAACTGTTCATACACATATGATTCTGTTCCAACACATTTGACATGGTGCACCATATCTACACCTTCTATTAAATCATCTATACTTTAGGTTGCCCCTATAAGAAACCTTAATACAACCATGGGGAGCTTAGAATTCTTGATAACTAGTACCCAATCTAGTCCAAGTACTGGTACTCAAGTTATACAATTAATATAGTAGTTTATCCAGAGCCACATTCCTTTCTTCCCTACCAACGATTAGCTAGCACCCCTAATCATTTTAACTTCTCCATTTGGAAGTACTTGTACTCCAGTGACCTGTGTTTCTAGATCTGCTATAACACTCTAAGTGGATACCACTTATTCCTCTTAATGGACTCGCAAAGCATCAATGGCTTTGCAGAGCTACCTCCCTCATCCTTGAGGGGTCTTTATATTTTCCACGGCACAATCACATATCCACAATACTTCTTCATATATCCTAAGCTTTTATCCTTGTCAGGTACTCGAGGTTAACTTCCAATTCTTCTCAGTCTCATGTCAATTTTACTTTAATAACGGTCTTATTTTCTCGCCTTTTGATACTACACCTTTATTTCGTAGCTATCTATTTCCTTTTTTGTCTGATACTCGTACTTATTAATCACGTCTATATTGAGTGCTCCTTGCAGTAGACCTTCTACACTTTCAGTCCATGGCCATTTTTTGTGCCCGAGGAGTTTCATGTTACCCCTATATCCGTGGGAAAATCATTCCTTGTTATCATCGACCCTTCTGAATCCTTCTAGTATGTTATACAATATATAAAGCACATGACACTGGACAGACCATAAGTTCATGTCTTCCGTCCACAAGTTATTTTAGTTACTTAATAACCAATAAAAGGTTACCATAAAGCATTCTCCAACCACTACTAGAAGGAAATTAAAATCCAATAAGCACCATAATACTTTTCAATGCTTAAATCGTATGGTTTCCCTCTAGGTTCATTCTTGAGTCGTGAACAACTTATCTAATTCACCACTAATGGTTGAGGGTTCTGTATTTTTCTACTAAAATAGAACGTAATTGCTGGACACCTTGCCCTCCAATAGGAGTTTTCCTCCGACATAAAACTTCCTAAGTAAACATGGGGGCCCCTTACCAACAACCTGAAGGGTACCCTTACAGCTTTAGCTCATCATAATAGGGTACTCAGTATCAACTTCCAAGTCGTATAATAAACTTATAGCTCTTTCCCCTTTTTTTTCTAGAAAATTTTTGCAAAGTTTCCTCTATATTCCTTACTATCCCAAACCTGCACTCAGGAAATACCAACAATACCATGCAAGGCCGATGTATATATACATCCATATCATATCATATCACATCCACCATGCCTCACAAGGCCAATATATACATAAGTTTATAGAATCTCATATCCCAGCCGCACAGGGCTTCCTACATTAGGCCAAAACAAAAATTACAACTTACCCCATATAGCCAGTAAAAACTATACTTATCACGTCCCTATAACTATGACCGATCAATCCCCAGTTTGACTCGGTGACCTAGGAGGTAACGTATGCTCCCCATCTCTTCTGGTTGCCATTTTCTTGTCTGTCCCTTATCATCTTCCTTGATTAAATCCAGAAGACCTAGATACCCAGGTAATTTCTGGTTTACCGACGACCACGATAAAGGGCTTGAATATGTCATAACACTTATCGTAGGAGCTGGCCTGACATAGTTCTCGGTTACAAGAACTGTTGGCCTGGCTTCGAGAACCAAATCCCTGGTCATTAGATGCTCTGGGGAACCTGTCATTTGTACTTCTGAGGGATCGATCTCCATAACATAATTAGGGTCTTTGGAGAGATCAGTCTCAATCGAATAATTGGGGCTCTGCCTGCTTGGTCTTAGAGCCTGAGGTCTATGTGTACCCTAGGGTCCTTCTCTACACCCCCACTACTGTCTAGAATTGGTATCTTCATTTTCTACCTCATCCTGTACCCATCTGTAAGAAAGGAGGTCAAAAACAAGCTTCCTTTATAGGTATGGCCGCACACATAGTAGTCTTCTTCGGAGGGATTATCCTGATAGACAACTCTATCACACGATCTAAGACAAGAAAGAAAGATAATGTCCTAAATATCCTGTAGTCTCCTGTTTATAGATGTGGCGCACAACACAATGATAAACAAGACTCTACTAGACATGGTCTGTGGACATTCCAAGGAAGGACCGCTCTGATACTACTTCTATCATGACCCAACCCCATAAGCCGTGACGGGTGTCCGAACTGGACACTCACATATACCCCTGCTAACTATAAGTAAACCTATCCCCTGTTTGAGTCATAATGTATCAATAGGTACGATAACATATAAGTCGACAAGTCCATCGCAACATATAGGGGCAACTATACACACATACATATTCAACCCACAAACATGTCCACCGACCTCTAAGAGCAAGAACAGTAATATAAGGCGGGACAAGGCATCCGCCATACCCCTGAACAAATAAATGTATACATAGGAGGATAAGTACTAACAAGATAGGCTCTAGAATAGTAGAGAACTCCTAACGTAGTTGAGTGGAAATCCTAAGCTGACGGATCTCTAAAATACGTACCTATACTTGTGGGCATGAAACACAGCCCCCCAAAGAAAGAGGGCTAGTACGATACATGTACTGAGTATATAAAGCATAAAACATCATAACTGAGACAACAGCTAAAATAGGGATGCAGGAAAATAAGTATAACAGTTAACAATGACTATTCCTGCACCTTATGAAATGAAGGCATGTACATCCTCCTCATATATTGTACTCGGCCTACTGTGGGGCTCGGTGTTATCACATCATCGTATACGACATCATGCCATCATATATGGCATCATCTCATATATTACAAATACATCATTATGTTTCCACATGCATTCCCATCTATCATATCCGTCCCTTTAGTGAGGGACTCGGTGAAAGAGTAGTGTACATATCATACCGCACCCAGCCCATTATGGGACTCAGAACCATTATCACATAGTAAAATATGCAAAGGAATGTTTGGTCCAATCCATAATTTAAAATAATATCGAGGAACGTATGGCTTGATCTATATTTTTATTATATCATCGTATATATATATTTGGCCCGGGACTCGGTGAATAACATCATCACATACGGCGTCATTGTATGCTTCACTTTATCATATATGATATTTTATCATCGTATACTTCATACATATATATATATATATATATATATATCCTGGGACTTGGTGAAGGAGTAGTATAGTTGTGCATGATAACGTTCTCATCCCCTCGATGGGACTCGGAGGAAGATGGGTTACAGCGTGCATGAGTAGAGTAATGAAAAACCATATGCAACTTAAATCATCATCCAAGACTCAATGAAATAGTCAAGTGAACCATCACTTGCAGACCAAAATAGTAATCATCTTGAGTACCGTCTAAACATCATTAGGGATCATGTCAACTGGAGTCTTAGGAATCGTAGACGTGTATCGAGACAAAGCTAAAGAGCTTATGGAATTAGAGAGGTTTGTCATTGTAGAGACCTTAGGAATAAGTTCTTATGCATTCAATTACTCTTCATCAAATAGAAGACTCGAAGGTCGTAGTTCAACTACTTTGAGAAAATTAACATTTAGAAGTGAATAATAGTCACGAGTTATACTCGGAGCTCATAAATGGAATTATCCTCAAAATGTATTTCACATTTCATAACATTTAAAGATGAGTAAGGATCAAGCATCATGTTCAGGACTAGTGAATGGAATTACCCCAACGCTCATATTATTCATCACTTATATCTCAGACATGCCAAAAGAAAGAAGGGACAACTTTACATACCTATGCCAAAAACATGCCAAAAGAAAGAAGGTAGCTTCACATACCTCTTACGGATTACTCTGAACCACGTTCGCCCCGTTGTCTCTTCTAACTATTTAACATGAAAGTAATACTAAGATTAATAACCTTTATATTTCTATTTTCTAACTCCACAACCAAGTATCCATAGGAATTGTTTCCTTATCTATTTCCCTTGACTAGCTTATTACTAGCTCCGAAGTTACCAAAAATCGGGCAGCATCTCCCCTATAATTTAAACATTCCCGAGATTTCAACTCGGCAAAAATATCAACAACCATACCAAAAACAAAAACCAGTAGCACATAGATATAATTATGTCACTTCAACATTAGTCAATACAACTCCAAACAACTAGCTCAAAACTATGATACCAAAATAGATTTTTAACCTTTATTTTGTAAAATCCTTAACAATATTAAATGGAGGGTCGTGTGGCTAAAACTAGTAGTACCCACACCCTTTAAGAACACTTTCCAGTCCTACAACACACAATCAACCAAGCTGCAGCTGCAGCACTACAATCACAACACACTAATTAACTCCGATTTAACTATAACGACTTCAATTTAGTTTGTTTCTAACGTCAAGCATCCTTATACAATTTTTCCACTTCCAGCATTATTTAAGATGACACGAAAATTATTAAGTGATGTTGACTTCAAAGGAGTCATAAAGTGGTTAGAATGGTAGTCTTGAATTTGTGGTTGTAGATATATGAATGATTTTAGTAGTCTATTGATAAATTCTTGTTAAGGGTTTCAAGTGAGTGTATTAGAGTTGATATAGAACTAGGTTTGAATGTAGTGTTGATGGCATATGGGTGAATGTACGATGCATTGTGTATTTCTTTATTAGGTTTTGAGGTTTGTTGAATACGGGTAGTAAAGGGTAGTACTCTTGGGATAAATTTTCCTTTAGAGGTCTAGGATCCTAAGGTATATTGAAAATATGGCATATGAGTTAGACTTGCCATTTGAGTTGGCTTTGGTTCATCCAATATTGCAGGTGTCAATATTGAGGAAGATTGTGGGTGATCCAAATTCTATTGTGCTAATAGAGAAAGTGAGTATTGAAGAGAGTTTGACTTTTGAGGAGATCCCGATTGATATTTTAGATTGACAAGTGAAGAGGTTTAGAAATAAAGATGTTGTGTCCTTCAAAGTGTTATAAAGGAATCAATAAGTAGAGAGTGCTACATTGGGAGTGGAATTGGACATGATGAAGCGTTATCCGTATCTCTTTCTTTCCACTGGAGTCTAAAAGTTCTAAGTTGTTCATGATCAAATTGATTAAACCCCTACGTTCCAGTTCCAGAAGTCATTCATATGCATGCATGATTCATGAAAATGATTTTTTTCTCAAGGACTATGTCTTATGTTAAGTATAAAGTTTACATGTTCTATGCATATTTCAAAGTGTCCTCATATTCATGTTGGGTTGCTAGTCTTTTTTCCATGTCCTTCTTATATTAGTTGAATCTCATACGAGGATAAATATTCCCAAGGGGGAGATATTGTAACTTCCGTCAAAATGCTCACAAGAACCTTAAGAATTCCTTGGGAATAGGCCGCTCATGTAATGCATTATCCTTAATCTTTTTGACAAATTCGAGTTCGGAATATCAATCAGGGGGTCAAAACCAGTAAAAAAATAGTTTCGATGGATGTTTAGGACCCGCAGATTGAAAGATAGATTTTTCAAGGAACTGCGCAAACCAGTAAGGTGCGCGACAAGTTCGCATCGTGGACTTTCTTTCCTCCATGTCCCAGACCTGACAATGTGTTTTTGGACGAATTTAGTTTTTAGTAAGGGCACTTTAGACTCTTTCCTTAATTGTTAGATAATAAACCTACACATTTTTAGGACCTAATTCAACTCTATAAATTGACCTAAACCTCTAATTTTATTCATTCTTCTACAATTCACCTACTCAAATATTTCTCTCTTTACAAAAGGCTCCCTAGGTCTCCATTGAAGACTTCAAGTAAATTCACTCAAGCTCTCCATCAAAACTCTCAAGTTCTTCCAAATTATTTGGTGTTCTCACTTACGGTATGTGGGTATTGATTCATGGATCATTTCATCCATGAAGCCCAATCAATTTCTCAATGTTTTCTATCAAATTAAAGTATGGTATTTTATAGGTTTTATGATAACTATTCCTATTGCATGAATTATGATTCAAGTATGATCATGAGTCTATTTTGATATAAATTGATGGTTATTGCATTAAATTAAAGAGTTTTCCCATGAATTCTCCTACTTTGATCTCTAAGGTTCATGATATTAATTATGGATATTTTCAATTATACTTCCAAATGATATTATCTTTATTAATTATGTATGGGATGATATAAAGTTTATGATCATGCATGTTTTCAAAACAATTTCATGATTTTCAAGTCAATTGATCATGCATTCATGTCTTACCCTAATTTCAAGTACAAGCTATGGTCATGAATTTTAAAAGTATGAATTATGATTATGTATTTCATCTATGACATGAACTTTTATGTATGATTTGTAATGTAGAAGGACAATGCCCGCATTGCACTTATGTTTATGCAAGTATGATTGTAATGATGAAAGGACAATTCTCACATTACAAGTATGTTATGAAAATGAGCTACTCTATCATTTCAAAACTATGATCATGACTATGATATATGAAATTATGATTTCTATACTATGCATGTATTCCATGGGATTTGACTTAGCACCGAGTGCACTTGAGGTAGGGGCCCTACCAAAATCCTTAGTAGCAGCCCCATGTCCCATAAACTACATGCCACCGTAGGTTGCCTTAATGGCCTAGCTAGTGGATCCACATATAGCATATGCCTGACCCACCTAGCGGGGTAGAGTCTATCTTGGTAAGTAGATTCCTCTTTCCTCCAATGTAGGGGCAGCATTGGGATTCCATGTTATAGCTCACATGGTCTTATTGTCGGTTATGGTTCATATCCCACATATGTATGGTCCTTTTTATGTTTTAAATGACTAATCCTATCTTTTACTTTATATGATACTCTTATGATTTATTATGCATTGATTCTTCTTAAAGACTACTTATGATTTTGACTACTTCTCCTATCATGCTATTTAAAATGGTAATTTGTACAAATATGATTTTCTATGCATTGCATTGCCTACATACTTAGTACATTCCAACATACTAATGCATACTTTTTGCCTATATTGTCTCATAATATAGGAGTTGAGGTTGAAGATCATATTACTCTACATGGATAGTTAAGCTTTTCTATCGGCGGTGTTTGTGGTGTGTCCTCATCTATCTGGGACTAGTCATCGATTTGGTTAACATTTTCAAAGACCTTTGTTATGTTTTATATTGAGGGTGAGCTAGGGACATGTCTTAGCCCCCGCCCATATTCATGAGTAGAGGCATCTAGTTGGACAAATATTTCGAGTCTATGTTGGCATGTGATATTCCTCAATTTGTATTCATGGTTTAGACTCTCTTACGATGTTTTCTCTATTAATTTACATTATATATACTTGTGATATGTAAAAGAGGCTTGGTTGGAGCCCTTCGGGGTTTCGATCGCTATGTTACGACTAGGCCCTCGGATCATGACAATGAGGGAATGAAAAGGGTTTAAGAATATTTAGGATAGATAACACCATGAATTTAGTCCGACAAAAGTCCACATACATTAATACGATATTAAGAAAAAACCAAACTGCCCCTCATTAATCCTGGTTAGGCAACCCTACGATTTGGGGTCTACAATTCATAAAAATGGTGATGTGTCATAGAAATGACTCATCCTGCAAGTCCTTAAAAGACTTGAAAATTGGGTCTAAGATATTTCTCTGCGAGTCGTGTCTACGAATATTTCTTTAGTCTATGAATCGTAAACCTCACTCATCATGCAGGTCCTGAAAACCTGCAAATCCGAGACACTAAAGTTTAGCTATAAGTCGTTTTTGTGATTTATTAACTAGACGATGACTCATCCTGCTTAGTCATAGGGGCTCTTTTAAAGGATGGTCTTGAACAGGTTAAAGTACTCCCTCTATGACTCATCCCTACGAGTCATAGGAACTAATACGAGTCATATAGAGTGACTCGTCAACCTGAAATCAGTCCATATTTTAGAAAAACAATTTCCTTAGTTCCAACTTTCCAACTTCCAGAGTCTTACATAAATTGAGGGAGTTATGGTCTTTTGAAGTTTGGAAAATAATAAAATTCATCCTTGGACTCCATTAAAATGCCAGGGATTTACCCTCCGCAAATGCGAATGAGAAGAGCCCAAGACTTCATGAACATGGAAGATCCTCCATAAATGCAGAAGGTTGTAATGATCCTCCATATTATTTTTGAATTAATGAATTTATTTTATCGTTTAGAGAATTTCCATAGCATCCCCAAGTCATTTATGACTTATTGGCATTGATTGTTCGATCACCTGATCATTCCTTTGGGTTTTAGACCTATTTTCCTATTTTGGAGCTTTTATAACATGAAAAGTTAATTTAGGTTATAACATTATGTAAACGACCTCATAGTTAAAATTTGATGGTTTTATCATCTCCGAAATAGACAAATTAGGCTAGTACCATATTTAGCATGAGTATCGAGGCATTCAATGCGAGTTTGGGGGCCATTTGGCACTTTAGCCTTTGAAATTTGGCCTAAAGTTTACTTTGATCAACATTCTCAAAAAATACACTTGTATAAAATTATGTCAGCGCGGTTAGTTATGAAAGGTCGAGTTTGGTCTAGAACGACCCTTTGTTCGCTTCTCGAGTTTTTTGCTCTAATCCTGAGGCCCGTTTTATAAATTGGCTAAACATGGCACTTAGGTGTGGGACTCACTTCTTGTTAAAATGTCCTCATATTGGAATTTTGAATGTTTCATTCAGTCTAGAACATAGAATTTGGTGGGGTAGCATATTTCATTTCCGTGCATAAAATTTTGAACAAATTCTGAGCACCCCTTCGAAGATTTTAGACTTTGCCAAAATGTTGTTGCAGCACCTTGCTAGTGTATTCCATCCTTGGCCATCACGTTTGCGATGCCTCCTGGTCGTAATCACAACCCTCGACCTATTGAGCCTTCGCATTTGCGAGTAGCCTTCCATGATTGTGAGGGTCTAACTATTGGACTCTCCATGATCACGAGGCCCCTTCCGCAATTGTGAAGGGTGTTTTATTAGTGGCTCATAATTGCGAGCCTAGGGCTCTGTGGTTGTGAATAGCAACACTTCTGTTCTATTTAATAAAAACTAGCACGATCAACTCTATTTGCCAAAATTCAAATAGCCATAACTTCCTCAATTCTTGTCTAAATTGAGTGATTTACAGGCTAGTCTATGGGGAATTGCTAGGAGAATGCATAGGTACTCTGGAAGGTTTCAAATAAGCTTCGTTTGAGGTAAATTTGACTAAATAACTTCTATCATTATTGAGTTTCAAGCTTTAAAATGTGATTTTCCTGCATGTTCATTTTGGGATTTATTTGAGCCCCGAATTGTGCTCTATTTTGGAACAAAAGTTTGGGGTAGTGTTTAGGAACTTTTCATAGAGTCAATTCCAGGACTACCAGATTGGGTCCTACCTTCCCTTTTTGACTCCAAAAGTGGTCTATTTTGAAATTGATAATTTTAGTGTTAAAACAACCATGTTGTCATTATAATTCTATTTTTGATAGTATGGCAGCATTCTGAGGTTGTATGGAAGGAAAAGGCTTTGATTACTTGAATTGGAGCGCACGAAATCGGCCTACAGGTTGGCTATGACTTCATTCTCTTTATACTAATCATGTTTAAGCATTTGTATGTTGATTGTATGAGTTTGGGGTAATTGGTGTCGAGCATGCTAAATTCCTAGAAACCATGCCTTAGGCTTTATTTTCAAGAATTTGGGCTATTGAAGCATGTCTCTTGTTACTGTTGATCATCCATACTTTATGGTGTGTATTGTGTGACTGGTTGTATCGTTGGAAGTATGTTTGTCCTTAGTCTAGGCTTAGACTAGTGATTGCCATAGACTTGCATACTTTTGGAGCCGTTAGGCCTTGAAACTTCTCTGACGTCGCTTCGAATGGCTTAGCTTCCTGCAGACTGATATAGCAGACTCGAGTCTTATAGTATGGACCTTATTTAGGCACTAACACCACTATTGGGATATCTTATCCATAATTTCCTGATTTTGTCTATCCCAGGTTACTTAATTCTTGGTTTGCGTAGTCTACTCATCGATTATGGTTAGATGTGGTTCAGGATGGAGTGATTTCTTGATGGCAATTGGATTGGAGGTACCCTATATTCTCGGTTAGCCGATGATCCTCAATCTGACCAATTTGCCTCTATTCACTATTCAAGTTCCTAATTGACTCCACCGGGCGCGGTTCAAGTCCTTGCCTTAGTATTTTAGCCTCGGTTCAAGTCCCTATCTTACTTAGTCGTGGTTCAAATCCACCGCCATTTATAGCCTTGGTTCAAGTCTATAGCTACCTTTTAGCCTCGGTTCAATTCCATTGTAATTTTTACCTCAGTTCAAGTCCTTGGTCATATTTTTACGTGGGTCAAATCCACAATTATCATTATCATTGGTTCAAGTCCTTGGTTACTCCAAATCTCGGTTCAAGTCCCTGATTCTTCATACTTATTTGGTTCAAGTACTTAACTCTTTCCAGCTTTGTATTAAAATCTTCAGGCTCACAGAATGGTTCGATTCAAGTCCGTGGGAAGTTGTGTCATTGTTGGTACTTCATTGGATTCTTTCATCCCATCTCAACTATCTTTGTTCCTGTTAGGCTTATATGAGTCCATTTAGGTTTTTACTTTTAAACTTATGCACGAGTGTACCCGTCGAGTTTATGGGAGCCCGACAGATTTAGTTACCTTATATCTTTCTCATTTTGTGTGAGAATGCTCATGTACATACCTATTTGATTCTCTTATTCTTATTTTTGATAGTGTTTTAGATTCTCACATGTCATATTACTTTTGGTACTTATACTACTCTCTGCATTTATTTTCATGATGCTGGTATGAGCACCAGCTATCAGCATTGATCTCGAACCAGCTGGAGGCAAGGGTGAGCAAACAGCATCCTAGATTTACCTGTCTCCTTCTGTATATATATTGACTTGTCTTTTACTTTTTGAGACAGTGTTATTTCTGTGGTCTACTTTTGGGACTTGTACTTATTTGATTAGTAGCTTTGTACATGTGACTTATGGATTTGGGGATGGATCTTTTATTTGTATATATTTTTGGTTTGCTTCTACCCTTTCATCCGTGATTCTTGTTATTACATGACTGTTGCAGTTGAATATGGGTCTTCTACCCTTGCATCCCATTACTCCTAATTCTGGGATATGGGTTGGCTTGCCTACTAGTGGGTCATAGTAGGCTCCATCATGAGCATTCAGGTCATGACAAAGGCAAGGAGATACACCTCCATGAACATAGAGGGCTTTCCATGAATGTTGAGACCAAATGGGTAAGCCACCGCGAATGTGGCCTAGGCCCCACGAACTTAGAAAGTCAAATCACTGACTTTCGCGATCTTGTCTTGAGGTCCGTAAATGCAAATGCCAAAGAGGCCCAGCACCAGCACTGTTGCAACATGATATTTTTGCATTGTCCAAGTCTCTGATGAGGTTCTTGGGATTCGTTCGAAATCCCATACGTGCAGATGAGATATGTAACCCAATCAAATTCGACATTTTGAACTCAATGATGGATTTGAAATTTCCATATGAGGTCATTTTAACTAAAAATGTGTCTTACACCCAAATGTCATTTTTATCAAAATTCCACAACGAGCTTTGAGATTAGACCGGAATTCTTAGAAAGCAAACAAAAGGTCATTCTAGACCAAACTGGACATTTCGAAACTAACCACACTGATGGAATTTTTATCTAAGCACAATATCCAAGAATGTTGACCAAACTCAATACTAGGCCAAATTTCAAAAACTAAAATGCCAAATGCAATTTTGGCCTGATACATCGCAAAACCTTTTCCCAATTTTCTATCTCTAAGAAAATTCTCTTCCTTCACTCTCGGATGGACCTAGAGTCATTGGTGGAGGTTTTCATACCACCAGACCAATCCCATGGAGGACAAAATGTAAATACCAAAAAAACCCAATAGGAATCAACCTCTGATTCCACTCACAGCTCCATGATTCTTTAAAGTAGTCATGTGATGGCTATGGAGATTTCAATTGAGGAGTTAGAATGGTTTCATAAAATTAAATCCTTTTATCAATTGACAAGGATGATTTTACATCATAAGAGGTATCTACACATGAAAAAACAAAAGATTTGACTTTGCCAATCATGAGAAATGCCTACACAAATTCTAAGAGAATCGAGTTACAACCTCCACAATTGCGCATTCAAATTCGACCAAATTTTGATGACTTACGAGAGGAACTAACCCAAGAGATTGTTCCCCACATCAAGGCACACCTATGGACGAATTTAGAAGGAATTCTACCAAAGAAATCTTAGGAGAACACTGCTCTGACGTCAAAAAAGAAATTTTGATAAGAAACTCAAACCATACTAAATCCAAAATGTTCAGGGGACAAAGGTAAACACTTCCATCACAAAAAAAACCCCAATTATTTCAGCCCTCACTTATTCGAATTTGTTAATTAGGTCTAACTTTGATGATAATTCCCAAAATTCGAATGCAACCCCTATGCTTGAATTACAAAATTCCTAATATAATGTTGTTGTTGGGGTGAAAATGAACAATTCAATCCAAGAACCTACCAATCTTGTTCAATAAAATTCGACAAATCCCCCCTTAGAAGCTCACAATGATAAAAATGAAAAGGGAGATAGACCTGTGATATTTGGCACTGATATGTTGCACAATACATATGTTTCTGAGAGTGATCATGGCCAAAATTTAGGTACCAATGCAATAGATGGGGAGACAGATTTGATGAAGGATCAAAATGAGAGTGAAATAATTAGGGATCCTACTGATTCACAACAACCACAAGCTACTTTAGTAGCAACAGTTAAGTTTTCTGACAATCTTAGTACTAAATTAATTAACACTGATATTGTTATATCTAGTGATCAATTGTAATGTAATGTAATTTATCACAATTCGGCAGTGTTAACCTCTCTTTTGCAAAATGCTATAATTGGTAATAATTCTTCTAATAAAGACAACAAGATTAAGGAGGGTGATCTGAAAAGCAAGAGCACCAATGGTTAGCCTGTTGAAGCTAAAGAAACCCAAAACAAAAACCAAAATCCCCCAGCTACCAACACTTGTATTTATCCTAAAGATACAGCTAACACAAATAGCAACCATTGAGATATTAATTAGAAAAGTACCAAGTATACCACCACCAATCCCAACTCCTCTACACTTCCTAATTTCCCCATAAGAAAAATAGCCCTAGCACCTTCCCCCTTCACTGTGATCCAATCCATGGCTATAAGATTAAGGTCTAATCAAATAAAACATTCTGCCCCTATACAGTTAGAACCACCTACTTTCACAATAAGACAAGGTCTTCCTGTAGTGATTTTTGAGAAGAAAGATTTCATGGTTAATTTAGCTGAGAGATGCAAGTACACTATTGTTGGAACATTTACCAAAACCATGCCTAAAATTGAGCTTATCAGAAAAAGTTTCATCTTGCAAACTCACCTAACTGGAGGGGCTAAAATAGCACATTTTGATTATAAGCATGTATATATTGACTTGGATAATGAACATGACCATATAATAGCTTGGACTCAACAAAGAATGTACATTTAAGGCAAATTAATGAGATTGTAGGCATGGTCTCCTACTTTCAAACCTGTTAAAGAGACCCCCATAGTTCATTTATGGGTTACACTACAAGGTCTACCTTGGCATTGTTATAACATGAAATTTGTCTCTAAATTATTACTTCCTATAGGAAAGGATCTATACTTAGATTCTGCATCTATTCAGAAACTTTGGGGTAGTGTGCTCAAGGTTAGAATATAACTTGACATAACCAAGGAGAGACACCCTCCCATATGGTTGGGATTTGATAAAAAAAATCAGACTATTGAAAAATAGCAATCTATTCATTGTGAGGGAATCTCTGATTGCTGTACTTACTGCAAACACCAAGGTCATCTTATTCATGTCTACAATATGAAAAGAAGAGATGATGAATAAAAAATAAGGAAAGAAGTAGAGGCTGCAAATAAAAACAACAACAAACCAGCTCATGGGGATAACAACAAGGTAACTTCTCATAACCATAGTTCTCAACTTATTACTACCAATGGATCTTATAGTGTTTTAGGTATCAAGGATAACCAACAACAAAACTGAGGAGCAACATAAACAGTAGGATGGACAATGGCAACCACAAAACAAGAAAATATTTAGAGGTTACAACCAAATCAAACAAAAATATAATACTAATATCCCATAGGATCAGGGTCAAAAAATTATTCCTACTAACATCAAAAAAGGAATGAACAACCAAGTCAACATGAAAAGTAAATAGGTATTAACTCATCTCTCCCCTCCTCAAAACCCCTTGGTAACTCTGATGATTCCATTCCCAATGATACCCCCCAAAAGGCTATAATACAACAAGGAATAAAGACCACAAGTATTGACTCAGTTCTCCCCTCCCTATAAACCCTATGTATATCTGATGATCCCATACCAAGAAATACTCCCAAAAATAGCTAGAGCACAACAAGGAATAAATACCACATGGATTGACTCGATGCTCCATCAACCCTTCCCCAATAATTTATTTACTGTTTTGGATTAGGCTGAGAAGTCTGAAGGTGATGAAGGAGGTTGTCTAGAAGAAATCACTAACATACATGATGGGGAACCAAAAGGGGTGGTAGACC
The DNA here is from genome assembly GCF_947179165.1 of Solanum dulcamara. NCBI lineage: Eukaryota > Viridiplantae > Streptophyta > Magnoliopsida > Solanales > Solanaceae > Solanum > Solanum dulcamara. The sequence goes on from NC_077244.1 coordinate 30,678,949, forward strand.
TCATGTTATACATGAAAATAGGGTTGATGACCCTAAGTTGGAACTTAGAGCTCTTACTAGCACTGAATTACAATCTCTCACGTTTCACACCAATATTAACAACAACAACTTCACCAGCAATACTCTGAATCTTGATGATGTCCTTATTGAAGATATTCATCCACATGTTGAGGAATCTAGCTATGAGGACTCTTCTCAGGTTAAAGCAACTTTAGCTCAATATTTGAATAATAACAAGTTGGAAGCTGACTGTTCAGTTTGCCAAGTTGTTGATATTGCGCACAAAATAGCTAAGCAAATGGTTACTCAAGTTGCTAATATTGCTCACAAAATAGCTGAGAAAATGGTTACTCACTCACCTGAAAAGGTACAGGATCACCAACCAACTAACAACAGAAATTATGGTCAGCTCAGTCAAAAGAAAAGGGAAATATTAAAGAAAATAAGAGAAATTTGCATGGAAAATGCTAAGAAACATGAACTCCAACACATAGATTAGAAAAAAGCTAGAAAGCCTGCAAACTTCAAAGATAAATGCTCTCTTAACACTATTCTTGGAGGTTCTGATGATGTCAAATATATTATTATGAGTATAATTTTATACACAGAGAAGATGAATTTGACAATGACACATTACCTGTGGAGGATCTAGAAGAAGTTGAAGAAACTAGCAACCACCTCATCCAAGCATTTTGTTCAACTTATGATGTTGTTATGCAGGAAGAGGTCCAACAAAATTCAGCAAAGCAAGGATTATTTCCTAAGGATCACCAATAAAGATCCCATTTCAACCAAAAAGTCACTACTAGTACCTCTACTAATAATGGTAGAAGAGTCACTAGATCCCAACTCAAAGGTGTTTTATGATTAATAAAATTATTAGGAACGCCAAGGACATCAGTACCAAAGGTGTACTGGAAAGACTCAAAAAACTCAAGTAAATTCATCAACTCTCTCTCATTGCCATACTTGAACCCTTTTCTAATAATTCCCACCTCCATAATTTCATAAATGAACTTCAGATGGATCATGCCACTTATAATCCAATGGTAAAATATAGATTGTTTGGAACCTTGATATTGACTGTACTATTATGGTAATAGATGAGCACCAAATTACTTGCATAATTAAGCGTATTGCATATGTTACTCCCTATATGATGACATTTAATGTGAGGCAAAAAATATACATTTTTAGACATTATTTGCCTCGCATTTAGAATTTTTATTTATCTTTTTTGAGCATTTTTTTTTGTTTTTTTTAAAATAATGGACCTTACCCAAGGATCTCACCCGTCGTGGCAGTCAGGGGTTGAGCCAAACACCCCCAAGTCTTAACATAATATAAGAATGCAAAATTACAAGGAGGAAGGAATAGACCTTACCTCCAAAGTTATGGTGGTTCATAAGTCGAGGGCATACTATGGCCGTTCGACTTATCCCCATTTAAAAAAAGTAGTAAACTTAGACTATGTACCTAAGAGAGGACTCCTCTCAATACAATAGTTCTAGGAAATCGTAAATAAGGTAGACTCTCCCCTTACATAAAAATATAAGGAAGAAGTCTGTTCAATTATAGATAATGAAGGACGGAATAGATAAAGGAACTATCCTACAAGGAGGTTACAATGATGCAGATGATTGATGTAGTTGAGACTCTTGTTGAAGAGTGCACTATGCAAATCTCAACAAATAAGGCCTATTCATCTATGTGAATAAGTATAAAAGAGCTCAAGTGGATATAATCCACTCCACTGCACTTTTTGTAATTTTTTAGTGATTGAGAACACCATGCAGGGCCAAATTGCAGCTTCTTGGACTTTGTAGGTATAATGTGACTGCTACAACTGCACAAATGAAGCAAACAAAAAGGGAAGTACATGTGTTAGATAAAATTTTGTAGGTCTGCAAAGTACCTGCAATGTACCTATGCAGTAGAAAAGAACATGAAGGACCTACTCTAGTCCTTACCTCTAATGGTAAGTTAGTTAGTCGATAAAAGCAATAAATGAGAGAGACTCTCCCCTTTACAATATAATTCTAACACTAGGTTCTTCAAAAAAAAGGCCATAACTAACTACTGGAGACAACCAATGTGAAGAACATGCAGTACATCAAAATAACTGGAGATCTCATGGTGGTTTCTTGATCCTCTTGAGTCTTCTTCTTCTAAAGTTGGCCATTTCCAGTTTATCTAGTTCAAAACATGATCTTGCTTTTTTGGGAATTTCTTGCTTAGTAAGGTAGATTTATGGAGAAGAGCATTTGTGGCTGTGTTTGGACAAAGTATCAGCTGTAAAGTTGGCTTCTCTATATATGTGGGTACACTTGAAGACATGGAATTGGTGGCTGATGTTTTGCAGCTTCTGAAGATATTCCTTGATAGACCTTGAGGGTTTTGCTAGATGTTTTAGCTATCTTATTAGTAACTCAGAGTCTACTTCTAGGGTCACATTTGTATATCCCAAATGAAGACACCAAGATAAACCAAAGATGGTTGCCAGCATCTCAGACTGGTTGTTTGTGCCTTCTCCAAAAGGGACTGCAAAGGCAAAGATAAGGTCGCCTTGAGAGTTTCTGAGTAGTCCTCCTCCACCTATGTTTCCAGGATTGTGGAGTGCACTGCCATCAGTTTTCAACTTCACTATGTAAGTTAATGGTTTCCTCCAATAGATAGTGCTAACTTTGACTTCATTAGTGCATTTTTCCACAAGAAGGACCAGCTCCTTCCAATTAGTAGATTAGCTGATGTAGGGGCATGCAGTTATTAGTAAATTGGATGTATCTTTGGACACTAAGTACATCACTCTTGCAAGATTAGTTTGTTTCCCACCATATTTGACATTACATCTATTCTTCTATAGGTTCCAACATATGAAGATGAGGATGGATTGGAGGATAAGTTTATGAACATCATTCTTGTATTTGGTCGACCACTACCTCATTATTAAGTTCCTAAGAGGTTTGTAGTCCTTGTTCATTCCTAGGAAGTCTGCAAATGCACTCCAAGTCATCTTGGAAAAGTGTCCAGAAACAAAAACATGATCAATGGTGTCCTGGCTAGGTCTGTAGCAACAGTAGCATTGAGATAAGGACTGTCCAAAGCTGATGAGCTTTTCATTGGTTGGTAGCTTCCCTCTAAGTGTTCTCCATAGCAGAAAAGAGCATTTAAAAGGTATATGCTTGTGCCAAGTTTGAGAATTGATCCTTGTCTTATTCCTTTTGTCCCTAATAACATCCCATGCAGAGGAGCATCTAAACTCCCCACTGCTGTTGTGTGTCCAGGATACTTGTTTAGGCTTTTGAGGGTGATAGTTGATGTGAGTTCCCATAATGTTAGAAACAAACTAAGAAGGAGCTTCTTTAATAACCAGGTCTGCATTCCATTGGCTATTGATCAAGAAAGAAGAGACCCTAGTATTGTTCATTCTGGTACTTGTAGATCTGTGGTTTGCTAATGGTCCAATTCCCAACCAATTATCCCACCAAAAGAGGCATGAACCAGACTAGATTTGCCATTGGATATGAGGTTCAACTTTGTGCTTGTTCTTCATCAAGTGTTTCCAGACTAGTAATTGTCCAGTATGCCATTTTTAGTGATAGAATTAGACCTTTGACAATACTTAGCTTTGAGGAACTCACCCCATAAAGTGTTCTTAGTTCTGAAGTTCCACCACTGTTTGTATTGGAAAGACTTAGCCACATCTGAAATATGTCTCACACCAATACCTCCTTCATCATATGGATAACTTATATTCTTCCAAGAGGACCAATAGTATTTCCTCTTATCATTTTTCCATACCTAGAAGAAGTTTGTTGTGATACTTTGAATTTGCTTGATGGTAGTTAATGGTGGAGAACTAGATGAGAGAAAATGTATAGGAAGGGCTTGAATTACATGCTTAACAAATGTAACCCTTCCTCCATAACTGAGAATTTTGGATTGCCAACCTGTAATCCTAGCTACAACTTTAGCAGTAAGCTTTGAGTAGTAGATGATTTTTTGCCTGCCAATATAGAGAAGACACCCCAGGTAAGTGATAGGACTGCTCTTTTGCTTGAAACATGTAACCTTCCTAATTCTTTTCATAGTAGAATTGAAAGAATTAGAAGGAATCATGAAGTGACTCTTGTCTCTGTTGATCAACTGTCTTGAAACACTCTCATAAATCTTCAATGTTTCCATGATGAGCTTCAAGGTGTGGGTTCTCCCAGAAGTAAAGATGATTAATCTGGGGGGGACTGTTTTACATAAAGAAACCATGATATTGAGGGTGTTGGTGGATATTAAGTATGAGTCTAGATAAAACTTCAGCACCAAGAATGAACAAAGTTGGAGAGAGAGGATCCCCTTGTTTAAGACCTCATGTGGAATGGAAAAAGTCATGTCTTGAACCATTAACAATGATAGAGTACCAATTGTCAGACATAATCCTCCATACCATATCAATGAACCCTTCCTCAAATCCCATTCTTCTCAAGACTAGACAAATATAGGACCAAGATACCCTATCATAGGCCTTGGCCATGTCAAGTTTGATTACAACATTGCCTCCCATATTTGGTTTCTTGATTTGGTGTATGATTTCTTGTGCTAGTATAATGTTTTCTGAGATGCTCCTATTCTTGACAAAACCAAATTGGTAGAAAGCTATAATATTGGGTAGAATAGGTTTTAGTATAAGGTATAGGAATTTGGAAATGATCTTGTTGGTGAAGTTTCTAAGGCTAATAGGTCTGAACACAGATATTTTATTAGGATGGTTGACTTTTGGGAGTAGGACCAAACAAGTATGGGTTTAGTATTTAGTCATAGTTTGTTCACAAAATAAAGATAGGACCATATTGAGGAGATCTTCTTTTATGATATCCCAACATACTTGGAAAAACTTTCCATTCATACCATCAGGGCCAGCTGTTGAATTGAGGTTCATAGAAAAGACAACATTCCTCAATTCCTCCATGGTAAGGGTAGCTTGAAGATCTCTATTGTGATCATCATTAACCATCCTAGGGATATAGTGAATAGACTCCTCCTGATTATATTTTTCCTTACTAATGAAGATGTGTTGAAAGTGCTCATATACAGCCCTGGCTATAGCTTCATCACCCTGCAGCTAAGTACCTTCTTCATCCTAAATCTTATTGATGTAAAGTTTCCTTCTTTTTTCTCTAATCAAGGCATGAAAGTACCTGGAGTTCATATCACCTTCTTTGAACCAATGCAATTGAGTTTTTTGCTTGAGCATGGATTGCTCCATTTTCAAGTACTTAATATATTCTGCATTGATGGCATGTAACTTGATTCTATTCTCATCAAAGTTTACAAAAGTCATCTCTTCTTCAGCTTGTCTAGTCTTGTCTTCATATTCTTTAACCTTGGCATAAATATCCCCAAATTATATTCTAGACCACTTACTAAGTGTAGATGTTAACCTCTTCATTTTCTAATGAAAAATCCACATTGAATTACCATCTATACACTTGTTCCAATAGCTACTAACAATATCTAGAAAGATAGGTTGATCAGTCCAACAGTTTAGGAACTTAAAGTATTTGGTGGGGTTGTAAGAATGGTCAAACATTTCTATGAGTAAAGGAAAGTGATCAAAATCCATAGAAAACAGATGAGTAATGGAAGCTTGAGGCATAATTTCCAACTATTTGTCATTGACTATTCCCCTATCCAATCTCTTCTAAATTCTGAAGAGTATTCCTCTTTGATTACACCATGTATATTTTTGTCCATAAAAGCCAAGATCTTGTAAACCACAGGCTTCAATGATGCTGATAAATTCCATATTCTTTCTCATATTGTAGGTGACACCCCCAAGGTTTTCCTTAGGATCAGTTATAATATTGAAATCACCTAAAGTGCACCATAGAAGAGAGGTAGTCGATTGATGTAGCATGCTGTCCCATAGGCCTCTTCTAAGATGATCCTTGCATTTTGCATAGATAAAAGTAGTGAACTGGTTTGGAACCATTATATGATTAAATTCACAAGTGATCGATTGCTCCTCATTCTCCAAAATCCTGCATTCCACATCTTTGGTCCAAAAAAGCCAAATTTTACCATTTGTATTATGAATAGCATGGTCCATGTTGAGATGGTTTTTGAAATGATGAAGCTTAGAGTTATCAGAAAATGGCTTCGAGATAGAAATAAGGGAAATCTAGTGGATGTTTTTTAGTTGTTTGATTCTTTCTGTTGCTCCTTGGGTATTAATACTCCTCACATTCTAGCTGAGTGCACTAATCATTGGGAGATTTTAGAAGTGAAGAGTCTAGTGTGTGGTCTTCCTATTAGGGCAGAGTTGGTGGGGCTATTTGACTTGATACTAAAACTGGTTTTGTGCACACCTCTAGGGGACAAACATTGAGAGTTGGTGACTTGCTGAATCTCATCCTCTAAATCCACATCCTTTTTATTGGCTGGACTAAAAGCTCTGATTAGTTGCTCACTGAAAGCATCATCCTCATCTTGATCCTTCAATGATTGAATATTATTTTCACCCTCATTCTCAGACTCAATCACTACATATTTATCCAAATCAGGAGGGACTTTTATGTTAGTGTTGAAACTGTATTTGGGATGAGAGTTTGTGGGTTGCTCTGAATTCTTTCCTGCTGATCGCCTGTGAGGGGTGTAGTTGTACTGAATTTGGAGAGGGACAACAGTTTTCTTTTCCTCAATTCTTTTTTTGATTGGATCTCTTCTTTTTTTTCTCATCTTATTCTTTTTTTCAGTAGAATCCTTGGCACTTATACTTACTACAGACCCCATATCTTTTTCCATTGAACCTTTGATTGTTTAATGGTAAATAACATATCTTATAGTATTTGAGTGCCTAATTGTTTGCTCATTTTTTTTGTAATTACTGAGAGTTCAATAAGGTGTTGATCAGTGTATTCAGTAGTAGCAGGGGCTCTAAAGTCATACCTAAGGTCAGCGTTTGAGTTCGCATGCATAACATGAGACAGAATCCCACCCATTTTGGTCACCCCATCCTGTAAGTTAGTAAGGGTCTCCTTTACATTTCCTTCTAAACCTCCAACAGCTTCTGAATCAACAACATCAGAGATATAAGATAGGGGGTACAGGGGGATTGGGAGCATTGAGTTAATACCTGAGGTCCTTATATCATCACCTGTGCATTGAGTATTAGGGGAAGGGGCTTTGGGAGTCTTAAGTCAACAATATCAGAGATATGAGGTATGGGATGCAGGGGGTTGGGAGTATTGAGTCAATACCTGAGGTCTTTATATCATCACCTGTGCATTGAATATAAGGGGCAAGGGTCTATGAGAGTCTTAAGGAGGGCCCTCATTCTCAATGCAAGCTAGCTCTTACTTGTGTTTAGTGAGGCAAACTGTGCACGCTAAGAGAAGAGAGTCAATGCCTGGTCCTTGATGATTGATGTTGTCTTGGTTTGTTGGTTGCTTCCGCATGGAAGAATTTCTTTTGCTAATTTGTTCTCCTACAGCTTTGTTAGTGGGTTGATCTTGTATATCAATATCAATATAAATATTAGAATTAATAGTGGGATTAGAATTATTACCGACAAAGTATGTTTCTGTTGTATTTAAATATCTTTAGTTGTTTCTTGTGTTCCGATGGGTCTAGAACATGGTTTTGCTGAACATTGTTGTGCCCCTTATGTTCTTATTCCTTTGAGTTTGCCACCCATCTTCATCCTTATTATCAGCAGCAGCTTGTGGTTGTTCCTTAGGACTAAATGTGGAGGCATTGTTCTTCAGTTGTACCTTAGTATTTTGTGTTTCTTCTTGATCTTTGCTCTCCATTTCTCCTTTGTTTTTGTTCTTCTTAGCATCTTCTAATTCTTTTCTTTTTTTTCTTCTCTTCATCCCCCTTTTGAACAGTATATACATGCAATATTCAGGGATATTTTCATAATGTATTGTTTGCCATCTCCCTAAAGTGATGTCCTCTTCATCATACCCCATCCACATATATGATGGCTTTTCTTTAGTAAGGTTCACCTACAACCTCACCTTATCTATACTTCCCCTTGTCTTTTGAATAGAGGCAGTATCCAGGTAGAGCACTTTCCCTATAGGGGCTAAAAGAGCAGTCACAAACTCCTTATTGTAACAATGTCAGGGCAGTTTAAGTAAAGCTACCCAAATAGTCACTATAGGTGTTTCTTCTTCAGGTCTGAAGGTGAGGGTCCATGTTTGGATTCTCATAAGTTTGTCTACTATAGTCATTTTTTGTTTAGTCCACACAGTGATGTAGTCCAACTCATTATCCAAGTCAATGTAAACATGTCTAGCATTAAAATGTGCTATCTTAACCCCTCCTGAAAGTTGAGTTTGTAGAATGAAGTTCCTTCTAATTAACTCAATTTTGGGCATGGTTTTTCTAAACTTGCCCACTAGAGTGTACTTATATCTTGCAGCCAATTTAACCATAAAATCCTCTCTATTGAAGATCACAGCAAGTAGTCCTTGCTTAGTAGTGAATTTAGGGGTGGTCAGTTCAATAGGAACTTCATTCTTTTCTTGGTTAAGTCTAAGTTTGGTAGCAAGTTTGGATAATAGTATAAGGTGCAAGTTGAGGGAACAGGTCGTACCTATTAGGCAACTGATTCTTTTGGGTGTTTTGGTTGTTATTATCATTTGGCTGGATTTGGTTAAGGACTGATTTGGTTCCTAGTTGCTAGGACCAGGTCTGTCAAAGTTGTTAGACACTTTAGGATAGTTATTTTGGACATGGATGGGCTTTTGAATCTGCCGGTGATGGCCTTGCTGAGGTTCCATTCTTTTAGACACTTTGGGTATAGATTCAAGTATGTTATCAATGCGGATAGTGTCATGATGTGTGCCTTGCATTGAGTTGATTACAGTAGTACCAGGATTCTCATTTGGATGATGTTGTAAATGATCTCCACTGGATTTCAACATATTAGCATCATATTTGAGCATGTTAGAGAGATCAGAGTTACCTGCAGTTGTTCTTTTTTTTTGCAGTTGTGGATGAATTACATTTACATCAACTTTGTGTTGATGTTGGTTCACTAAGTTATCACCCTCATTAGCGTAGGATGCTTTGTTCTTATCATTTATTTGGCCATCTAACAAGGTACCATGAGGTGTTATACCAAAGGTGAAATTAGACGAGCTGATTCGACTAATCTCATTGCGGCGACAGTCCAAAACAGTAGTTTGCAGCTTGTCATCCAAAGAAATATCATAGTTATTTTCAACAAGTTTGGCTCCAGTATCATTCTTTTTGATATTCAAATTGTTGAGTTGAGATTCAAGGGAAAATACATGGTGGGGTTTGTTTGGTTCATTGAAGCCCCCCTTTTGGCATTGGTGGTTGCCTTAGAAGTTTGTCGTAGCTCCGTTACTATCGCCAAAAGTTTTTTCCACCACTATTTTGTCGATTATTTCGTCTGAGTTTTTAGTGGTAGGAGCTCATTGACATAGAGAACAAACCCCAGTACTCAAATCGATTCGAATGTCCCCAGAGGTAGGTCAATTTTGAGGTTGACTCAGTTCTTCAGTGATGTTAATAGTAGACTTCATCAATTCAGCTTCACTCAAAATTGCTACTACGATTTCAGTTTCGTTTTACAGATTCGAGGAAATATAGGTTGAATTAGAAGATGATGTTTGATGGTAGTCATCCAGTGGATTGGAGAGATCCACTAGCGACATTGAAGCCATTTTGGTAGATCAAAGATAGTGAACAGTTGTACTATTGTCGTTGGAATAGTACTGTTGTACTGTTGTCATCGGTTTGCTTCTTCATCGGAATCGTTGGATGCTTATGCGGCGGTAGTGCAGAAGTGTAGTATGAGTACCAAAAATTGGGACTCAGCAGGCATAAACTTTACGAATTGTGCTAAATTGTGTATTTTATTTGTAGGATTAATCTGTCGCAAAAATGAAGAAATTTGGAGTCAAAATGAAATAAACCTGGAAGATCAAAAAAGAAAATCAAGCAGATAATTTAATGGATTAAATTGAATATTATATTATATTTATATTTATTCTAACATATGCACAAACTAAAGGAAATGAAGGAACGTGTAAACTGCCACATGGCTGATATTGAGCATAACAACAACAATTGAAGCAGCGACGCACGTACAGTGCAAATCGAATTCTTTTGGTTTTTGGTTTTCTCAATTAATTTTGGACTCAGTTATTTTATTTAAGATTTTTTACACCTATAAATATTCTATAAAATTAGTTTTTAGGTGACAATTAACTTTTGACATAGGATTCATTTTTTCTTCTTCTTTTCTTAGACATTAACAGCTAAAGACTCTTGTTCTAGGATTGTGGCTACGAATGATTGTTAAACATTAATTTTATGGCTGAAGTTGGTTTTTGTGTAAATTACTCTTGTATTATTGAATTTCTATTTTAATACTTAGCTACAATTATAATATATTTATTATCCACTCTTGAACTCGAGAGAAGAATAGAGGGATAGAATGTGGAAGGCAATTCTAGGTTAGAACTTAGATTTATTTGTATCAAGGATAGAGATATACCTAGTATACCACATTTGGTTACTAAACAGGATGAAAACTAAATGCTCAACAGTTGATTCTATCATCCTCGCTCAATTATGTAGTTAGATGGTCAATTGGGGTAGGTGATTAGAGGTTGAGAGATCATGATCATAATATTAACCCTAGAAATCAGTAATTTGATAACCTTGGAAAATCCATGAAAGAGATGTGAAGCATGAATTCTTAGTATGATGCATCCCTGGAATTTCGTCAATCATTATAAGTTAATATTTTTACTTATATTTATTCCTTGCAGTATTTAGTATAAAAATATTAATTTTTTAGCTAGCTTTAATAAATAATTAGACTTAATATAATTTAGTAAAATAGTTAATCGGCAAGTCCCTTTGGGTTCGACATCCAGCTTCTAAAAAGAGTCACTTTCTTACTTACGTGACCGCATACATTTGCGTGTGCGTTTGTATGGAACAACTTTTTGGCGCCATTGTCGAGGACTTAGAAATTAACTATTTTCTAGGTTATATTTTTCTTTGTAATTATTTAAGTTTTAATTTTTTATTCCTTTTTAATTCAAATTTTTTAAAAAATATTTTGGTACTCTTATTGATATGGATGAATAGGATAAATAGTAGTTGGGCGATGGATATCCATGTCATTATTGTGGAGGACCCCACTTGAATGTCGATTGTGCACATCTAACCAATATTTTAAATGAAATGTTTGTCATATGTGTGGTGGTCATGAATATTTGAATGATTGTTCTAAATCTTATCCCCCCTCCCCTGATCCCCTATTATGATTCTCTTATTATTTTTTATGTTGACAACCGTAGGGAATGGGACGATGAGGAGCAAGGAGTTGCGTGTTTTAATAGAGAATATTGTAATAACCTCCTAGGTCATTTCTGTGTTTTTGAATATTTTTACAGTTTTACCCTATCGCATAGCTTCTTTATATCTCTTATGTGATGTCAGGATGGTGGTACGCTCCCCAAGGTATTTGGTTGAGTTTTGAGGTGATTTAGCCATTTTTAGGCTTAATTCTTGAAAGAGTTGACTTTAGTCAACATTTGGAGATTCGGGCATCGTATAAGAATTTCGACGGTTCCATTAGCTCTAGAAACTCTATTTTGGTCTAGAAGGAAGGTTGTTTTGGATTTTGGAGTCTTCATTTTGAGTTTGTGCGATATGTCATTTTAACTTTAAAGTTTTAACCAATTTTGACTTTGGTCAACATTGAGTGAACGCGCTCGGATAAAAATTTCATCAGTGCAGTTAGCTCTGGAATGCCAAGTTTGATTGTGAACGACCTTAGGCTTGGATCCAGAGGTGCTCAGAATGAATTTGAGGCACAAAATGACCTCCGTCAGAAAATTTATCGATTCCATTGAGTTTGGAATACCAATTTTAATTGGGTAGCATAGTTTGTTTGTGTTCATGGGGTTTCGAATGAATTTCGAACCCCCAACAGAAGAAAACCCAATTCTCCAAAGTTCAGCACCAGTTGAACTGCTGGTGCAGGAACTTTTGCTCATCGCATTCGTGACCTAGGGGTCCACGATCGTGAAGGCATGATACCCTGGGCATCTCCATCACGTGATTGACCATGACGATCGCTTGATTGGCCATTGTGATTGTGATAGGTTTGCTTGATCGGACCTCACAATCGCAAGGCCCAACACGTGATCGTAAAGGGCAATTTCACTAGCTTTAGTGAAATTTTTAGAGCTCCACTTGGTCTTTTTCGACGATTCTTATTTTGGTGAGTTGGAGATTCTTGTGGGGACATTTCATGACCATTTTTCATCGAAAAAAAACTAATATATTTTGCATAATTCTGTTGTTTCCTTACATTTTTTACTATTCTAGGGCTTAAAATTAGTGGGGTTGTATTCAGCTCTACCGGTGCTCGGAATGTGTCAATTTTTTGGGCATAAGTTCCTAGAGCTATTTGGGACCTTATGACAGAGTTAGTTTTTTTGTTTCATGTGCGGGTTCCAATGTCAAATTTTTAACTCGATTATAGTTCCATTTTTAATTATAGTAATATAGGTATCGTTGTCTTTGTTTTGATCTGTTCTTTGAAAATTTGATAGAATGGCATTGTTCGGAGGCAGCACGAAAGGGAAAAGTTCAGGTTTAGTGGTTCGTGTGAAGTTTTGGCCTTGAGGTAGGTTATGGTTTACTCTTATTAGACTTGGCTTGGTTAGAATTGGTATATTTTAAGTAGTAGCATGTGATTAGGTTGATGATTTAGGTGTTGATATCCTATTGAGCAAATTGAAGTTGATGATCATCGTTAGAACTAGTTTGGGTTTTAGCCTTGGAGACTTAATCTAGGTGATATTTTAAATTGTTTGCAACGCTTAGAATCCTTAGAACTTGCGTCTAGGTAGTTTCACCTTAAGATGCCGCTTGGTTGACCTGTTTAGTTTTGGTTGCTCATTTGTTGTAATTTCGGCGTATGTTTGTGCCTTATTTGCTTATGATATTGAAATATTGGGCCTGAGGTCGTGCTTTCGGTACACCAGAGTCTTAGGTTAGTATTTTAGTGCCCTTGATGGGATTTTTCCCAACTTAAGTAAATATATGATTTTTGGCATACTACTTGTCTTGATTTACCTTGCCGGTGTTTAAAAACATTTCTAAAGAATGAATAAATGGTAAGATTAAGACCATGGATTTATAGATAAGTATGAGGAATTTAAGGAAATATCGGTGCAATTTTATCTATGGTATTTCATGGTTGATGAGCTCGAGGTATGATTCTGGGTGGCCCTTTTTATTGATGAGCTCGAGCGTTATTCCAGGCGCTTCATGATACTTTTAAGGGATATTGAGACATAACTACAAGTTTACATTTGTGTATTCTTCAGGTATTTTATGAGTTGATATTATTGAGGTGATTACACGATTTATTAGATTTTCTTGATTATTGTATGATCTTCCCGTACCCCTTTTCCAGAGATCATAGTTTTATGCTTCTTCCCTATTACTATTAGTATTATTGTGCTGCTTATTGTATATTTACTCTTTTTGAGCTCGATCGGCCTATGATCCCTACTGAGTACCCCATATTTTGGAACTCCTATTGTACTTCTGCATCTTTTTTACGCTACTCCTAGTTCGAGCCATCCTCAGCACGCGTCTGATCATCAATAATTGTGCCAAATCAAAATAGTGGTGAGATCCCGGCGTTCAGAGACTTGCTACATTCCCTCTTTTCCACTGGCATGTATTTTGTATTTTGGACAATCAGTTTTGCGTTGTATATTCATATGTTGTCAGCTTTTGTACTTTCTAACTCTAGTATAGATGCACCAGGTCTGGAGTTTTTCTAGTGTCAGTCCATCTTTTTGGTCACTTTTGGGCCCTTTTGTATAATTTGTATCATATTTACATATCTATATCTTGGCCCAATTTCTTTTGTTATATTCGTCTTGCTTTCGCCTTCTTATGTTATTGATTATTTAGTTAAATTGAGGTTTGACTTCCGCATTAGTTAAGTTTGGCTTTACTATTTGGGTTTATAGTAGGTGCAATCATGGCCCGAATTTGGTTCATAACAGAGTGGTATTAGATCTTAGGTTCACCAATCTCACCATTAAAGGAGCAAGTGTCTGGTAGAGTCCTGCGGATAGGTATGATAATGTCTATATCCAATCTTTGGAGGTTGAACAGTTCAAGCTAGATATGAGGTTGAGCAGTTCGAGCATCAGTCAACGGAGGAGGATCCATCCTATCCCTCACCCGACTTTGTGATCAACCCAGTATTATAGGATACTCTAGCCTAAATCCTCATCTTCATAGAGGGTATGTCCCAATTAAGGATCCTACCTAGCACAGCAGTTAGGACTCAGGTCCGAGAAGAGGCACAAATTTCAGTCCAGGTCGGGGCACCGTATGATTAGGGCCCAGTCCTATAGCCTACTACTACAACTCCTCGTCCGATAATTCAGCATATCCCTATGATTTTTCAGCACATGGAAGTTAGACAGGTTATGACCGCAGAGGAGCAAAAGATGTTGGAGAGGTTTATCAATTTTTTCCCCTCCTAGGTTCTTAGGTATCGCGGGTGAGGATGCCCACAATTTTCTAGTTAATTTCTAGGAGAGGTTGCATAACCTCAAATTGGTGGAGTCCAACAGGGTTTATTATAGTGCTTTCCATCTTGATGGACCAGCGAAGCAGTGGTGGAGATCTTATCTTAGCTGCAGACCCATGGAATCACCGTCGATGTCATGGACTTTAGTAGAGAAGTATGTGCCCCGTAGTTTGAGGTATAGGCAGAAAGATAAGTTCACAGTGCTAGTACAGGGATTGAGGATGGTCACAGAGTATGATTCTTGGTTCTTTGAGCTATCTAGACATGCTACCATGATTATGCCGATAAAAGAGGAATGGGTGCACTAATTTGTCAAAGGGTTATCTATTCCTTTGAGTTTGGTTATAGAGAAGATGGTTGCATCAGGCTATTCATTCTTATAAATAGTAGATCATACTCGTACTATTGAGGTTATACATCATGTGGCCTACGGAGGTAGAGATAAGAGGCCTCACTGTTAGGGTAGTTTTAGTAGTAGAAGTCATCCACAGTAATACCCATCTAGTAGACCAGTTTAGGCAGCCTTATAGCTTACCGATGATGAATCAGCAAGTGCCGATACTTAGAGAGGCCAGACTTTGGGTCAGTCTTCTCGGGGTCAAACTTCTGGGTATTCAGGCTGTGGTGGCCATTTAGGTTCAGTTAGGACATCACAGGGAGGTTCGTTCAGGGGGGTTGTGCTATGAGTATGGTGTGATAGGTCACTTTGCCAGGGAGTGTCCTACTATTAGCCATCGTAGACACCAGAATCAGTGGGATCCACAAGGTCAGCAGGTTTAAGCCCCCAAGGCCCAAGTTCATCCATCCAAAGAGAGTGTGCAAGGTGGCAGAAGTTATTCTCAAGGTACTAATGGTGTCCATAGGCGAGCCGGATAGGTGGTAAATATGGGTGCAATCACATGTATGCTTTTCTTGGTAGCCAGAAGGCAGAGACATCAGATGTCGTCATCACAAGTAAAATCTTTATCTCTCATCAGCCTGCCTATGCTTTATTTGATCTGAGGTCCACTTACCCGTATGTGTCAACTCGTTATGCTACTCGATGGGATGTTTTATGTGAGCCATTTTTTGTGCCTATACATGTAGCTACCCCCATAGGTGATTCTTTAGTAGTGGATCGAGTGTATCGATCTTGTGTGGTGACTATCTTGGGGTATGATACTAGAGAGGACTTGATTATGCTAGATATAGCAAACTTTGACTTGATTCTAGGCATGGATTGGTTGTTTACTCATCCTGCGGTTTTGGATTACTTCTCCAAGATTGTTACCTTGTGTATGCCCGGCATTCCTCTAGTTGTATGGGTAGGTGCAGTTAGTCATGTGTCATGTGGTGTTTTATCTTTCCTCAGGGATCAAGAGTTAGTGGGAAAGGGGTGTCTATCCTATCTTGCTTATGTCCATGACACTAGTGCTGACACTCCTTCTATTGATTCGATTCTGGTGGCTCGAGAGTTCCCTAATGTATTTTCCATTGATCTACCTTGTATTCCTTCTAAGCATGATATTGATTTCAGTATTGATGTTGAGCTGGGTACACAACCAATCTATATTCCACCGTATTAGATGGCTCCAGTTGAGTTAAGAGAGCTTTAGGTACAACTCCAAGACCTCTTGGGTAAGGGGTTTATCAGGACTAGTGTGTCTCCCTGGGGTGCTCCTATTCTATTAGTGCAAAAGAAGGATGGTAACTTACGTATATGTATTGATTATAGGCAGTTGAATAAGGTGACCATCAAGAATGGGTACCCAATGCCATAGATTGATGGCTTAGTTAACCAACTCCAAGGTGCAGCGGTGTTCTGTAAGATAGAATTGAAGTCAAGGTATCACAATTGAGGATTAGGGAGTCAGATATCCTAAGATTGATTTTAGTACTCGATATGGTCACTATGAGTTCTTAGTCATGTCTTTTGGATTGACTAATTCCCCCGCAGCATTTATAGATTTGATGAACCATGTGTTCAGACCCTACTTAGACTCCTTCATCATTGTATTCATCGATAACATTCTAGTCTACTCCGGGAGTAGAGAGGAGAATGAGCAGCACCTAAGGATAGT
This sequence comes from Solanum dulcamara, assembly GCF_947179165.1. Lineage (NCBI taxonomy): Eukaryota > Viridiplantae > Streptophyta > Magnoliopsida > Solanales > Solanaceae > Solanum > Solanum dulcamara. The sequence continues at coordinate 30,695,626 of NC_077244.1, forward strand.
ACTTCAGACCTTGCAGGATTAGCAGTTGTATGGAAAATCCACTATGTGAATTTTGGCTTGAGTCTGTGGCATTCCTAAGGAACATGATGTCCAAGGATGGGATTATGGTAGATATGGCAAAGATAATGGTAATTCGTGATTGGTCTAGGCCCACCTTTCCTATCGAGGTTCGGAGTTTCATCCAGTTTCCATGGTATTACAAATGGTTTATGGAGAGGTTTTCTTCTGTTGCAACGCCTTTAACCAGATTGACTTAGAAGAATATTCCTTTCCAGTGGTCTAACCAGTATGAGGCGAGCATTCTGAAGCACAAATCCTTGTTGACTTTAGCTCTAATTCTTACTCTTTCTATCGAGGACTAGAGATTTATAGTGCATTATAATGCTTCAGGCATTAGCCTAGGGTGCGTTATGATGTAGCAGGATAGAGTTACTGCATATGCTTCTAGGGAGCTGAAGGTGCATAAGTGAAACTACCCCACACATTATTTAGAGCTGGCGATGGTAGTCTTTGCATTGATGATTTTGAGGCACTACTTGTATGGAGTCCATTGTGAGATCTACACTGACCATTGTAGTCTTCAGTACATCTGCAGTCAAAAAGACCTTAATTTGAGACAACGCAAGTGGTTGGAGTTACTAAAAGACTATGATGTCACCATTCTCTATAACTCAGGCAAGGCAAATGCAGTAGCAGATGCTTTGAGATGGAAGGCACTGATATGGGGAGTTTGGCATTCTTATCTATTGAGGAGAAGCCTTTAGCATTGGACATTCAGTCCTTAGCTAACTAGATGATTCGTCTTGATATTGTTTAGCCAAGCAAGGTACTTGCTTGTGTAGAGGCTAGGTCTTCCTTGATGAAGCAAATTCAGGCACAACAGTTTGAGGACCTGCAACTGAGGGTGATTCTTGATAAGGTACTCAGTGGAGAGTAAGGCGACCTTAGATATGGAGGGAATTTTGACGATTGAGGGTCGTATCTGTGTTCCTACAGTTGGAGATTTAGTTAGGCTCATCCTTAAGGAGGCCTATTATTACACATATTTCGTTTATCCCGATGTGGTGAAGATGTATCATGACCTACAGCAGCATTATTAGTGGTTTGGGATGAAGCGGTACATTGCAGCTTTTGTGGCTAGGTGCTTGAACCGTCAATAGGTTAGAGTCTAGGTGGTTTGACCCAGCGACTACCTATTCCAGAATAGAAGTGGGAGCTTATAGCTATGGACTTTATAGTGCATTTACCATGTAACTCTCAAGGTTTTAATGCTATTTGGGGCATCGTATATCAATTGACCAAGTTTTCTCACTTCTTACCAGTCCAAACTACCTACACTTCACAGAGGTTGGCTTAGATTCACATTCGAGAGGTGGTCCGATTGCATGGGGTGCCAGTATATATCATTTCATATCATGGTACTCAGTCCAATTCACATTTCTAGGGTCTACACAGAGAGAATTAGGTGCTGAGTTGAGCTCAGCATAGCTTTCCACCCCAAATCAATAGTCAGTTAGAGAGGACCATTCAGGTATTAAAAGACATGCTATGGGCCTGTGCTATTTATTTTGGAGGTCAGTGGGATCAGTCCTTAGATTTGGTAGAGTTCACATATAATAATAGCTACTATTTAAACATCGAGATGACATCTTTTGAGGCATTGTATGGTAAAAGATGTCTTTCTCCAGTAGATTGGTTTGATGCTTTGAGGTTAGTCCTTGGGGCACCTATTAGTTGTGTGGCTCGATGGATAGAGTTCATATAATCTAGGAGAGGCTTTGTACTTCCTAGAGTAGGAGAAGAGTTATGCTGATAAAAAGGTTTGGCTTTTGGAGTTTTAGGTTGGAGATTGAATATTCCTGCGAGTGTCGTCCATGAAAGGCGTGATGATATTCGGGAGGAGGGGTAAGCTTAGCCCCAGGTTCATCGGGCATTATGAGATCTTGAGATGGGTAAGGGAAGTAGCTTATGAGTTGGCCTTTCCCCCTGAACTTTCAGGTGTTCACCCTGTGTTCCATGTTTTTATGTTGCGGCGGTAAGATCCAGATGAGTCTCACTTGCTTCAGTAGGATTTAGTTCAGTCTGATGAGTCCTTAGCCTTTGAGGAGGAGCCTATGACTATTTTGAACAGGAAGGTTAGGAAGTTGAGGACTAAGAAGATTACATCAGTGAAGGTCCAATGGAGGCATCGTTTGGTCGAAGAGGATACTTGAGAGACAAAGCAGGCCATGCGGACCCGATATCCTCATCTTTTTGAGCCATCAGGTACCATTCTTCCTTGAATTTTGAGGATGAAAGTCTTTTTAGTATTAGATGTTGTAATGACCTCTAAGGTTATTTCTGTACTTTTGCGTGTTTTTAAAATTTTACCCCTTCCCGTAGCTTCTTTATAGCTCTTATGTGATGTCAGAATGGGTAGCACGCTCCCTAAGATGTTTGGTTGAATTTTGAGGTGGTTTGGCCATTATCTAGGCTTAAGACTTGAAAGAGTTGACTTTAGTCAACATACAAAGATTCGGGCATCATATGAGAATTCTAACGGTTCCATCAACTCCAGAAGGTCTATTTTGGTCTAGAAGAAAGATTGGTTTGGGTTTTGGAGTCTTCATTTTGAGTTTGTGCGATTTATCTCTTTAACTTTAATGTTTTGGCCAAGTTTGACTTTCATCAACATTTTGAATAAATGTACTCGGATGAAAATTCCGTCAGTGCAGTTAACTTTGAAATACTGAGTTTGGTCTAGAACGACCTTTGGTTCGGTTCCTGAGGTGCTCAGATTGAATTTTAGTCCATTTGTACATTTTGAAAGTCAACATTTTAATGAAATGGCCTCCATTGGAAAATCCATCAATTTCATTGATTCCGGAAAACCATTTTCTAGTTGCATAGCATAGTCTGTTTCCATTCGTGGAGTTCAGAATGAATTTTGAACCCCCATTGGAGAAAAACCCAATTATCCAAAGTTCAACACCAGCTGAACTGTTGGTGCAGGAACTTTTAACTATCATATTCGCGACCCAAGGGTCCGCAATCGCAAAGCCATGGGACCCTGGCATCGTGATCGTGTGATTGGCCATCACGATCGCAATGGGTTAGCTAGATCGGATCTCGCGATCGCGAAGGGAAATTTCACTGGCATCAGTGAAATTTAATGCCCGTTTCCAACAAATTTTTGATTTTCAGAGCTTGTCTTGGTCTTTTTGGATGATTTTTGTTCCAGTGAGTCGGAGATTCTTGTGGGGATATTTTAGGATCCTTTCTCATCCTAAAAACCTCGTAAGTTTTGCATAATTTTGTTGTTTCTTTGCATTTTTTACTATTCCAAAGCTTGAAATTGGTGGGTTTATTTTGAGCTCTTTCGGTGCTCAGAGTGTGTTCATTTTTGGGGCACAAGTTCCTTGAGATATTTGGACCTTGTGACGGAGTTAGTTTTTCAATTTTATGTGTGGAACCCAATGTCGATCTTTTGACCGGATTTTAGTTCTATTTTTAATTATAGTAATATAGGTATCATTGGCTTTATTTTGGTGTTTTCTTCGATAATTTGATAGAGTGGCATCGTTTAGAGGTGGCTAAGAAGGGAAAATCTCATATTTAGCGGTTCATGTGCAATTTCGTCTTTGAGGTAGGTTATGGTTTACTCTTGTTAGACTTAGCTTGGTTAGAATGGATATAGTTAGAGTAGTAGCATGTGATTAGGTTGGTGATTTAGGTGTTAATATCCTATTGAGTAAATTCGAGCCGATGATCATCATTAGAACTAGTTTGGGTTTTAGCCTTGAAGCCTTAGTCTAGGTCATATTTTGACTTGTTTGCGTTGCTTAAAATCCTTAGAACTTGCATCTAGGTGGTTTGAACTTAAGATGCCACTTGGTTGATTTGTTTGGTTTTGGTTGCTCATTTTTTGTGATTTCAATGTATGCTTGTGACTTATTTGATTATGATATTTAAATGTTGGGCCCGAGCTGTGATTTCGGTACAACGGAGTCTCAGGTTAGTATTTTAGTGCCCTTGATGGGAGTTTTTTCCAACTTGAGTAAATATATGATTTTTCGCATGCTACTTGCCTTGATTTTCCTCGCTGGTGTTTAAAAACCTTTCTAAAGAATATATAAATGGTGAGATTAAGACCCTAGATTGATACATAAGTATGAGGAATTTAAGAAAATACCAGTGATATTTTATTTATGGCATTTTATAATTGATGAGCTCGAGGTATAATTTTGGACGGCCCTTTTATTGACTTTGGGGTACACTTTATTTCATATTGATGAGGTGTGAATTCTAGGAAGTCTGTTGATACATATTCTTGGTTAATATTTCAATGTTGATGAGCTCGAGGTATGATTCCGGGAGACCATTTTTATTGACAAGTTCGAGCGTTATTTCGGGCGCTTCATGATACTTTTGGGGGATATTGAGCCATAACTATGAATTTGCATTTGTGCATTCTTTCGATATTTTATGAGTTGAGATTGTTGGTGTGATTACACAATTTGGTGGATTCACTTAATTGTTGTATGATCTTCCCGTACCCCTTTCCCCGAGATCATAGTTTGTGCTTCTCCCCTATTATTATTAGTATCATCGTGCTGTTTATTATATATTTACTCTTTCTGAGCTCGTTCGACCTATGATCCCTACTGAGTACCCATTTTTTGGTACTCATACTGCACTTCGACATCTTTTTGATGCAGCTCCTAGTTTGAGCCACCCCAATGCACGCCTGATCATCCGTAGTTGTGCTAGATCCGAATTGTGGTGAGCTCCCAGCGTTCAGAGACTTGCTACATTCCCTCTTTTGCACTCTTGTATTTTGTATTTTGTATAGTCTGTTATGCGTTGTATATTCATATGTTGTCAGCTTTTGTACTTAGTAGCTCTAGTATATGTGACACTAGGTCCGGGGTTTGGTTTAGTGTTAGTACATCATTTTTGGTCAGTTTTGTACCTTGTTGTATATTGTGTATCGTATTTACATATATATACCTTGGCTCAATTTCTTTTGTTATATTCTCCTTGTTTCCATCTTCTTATGTTATTGAATATTTATTTTAATTGAGGTTTGAATTCCACATTAGTTGGGTTTGGCTTGCCTACACGAGGGTTACAGTAGGCACCATCATGGCTCGAATTTGGGTCATGACATGCTGCTAGCTAGGCATAGAGGCCTCAGGGAGTTTTTTCTAACCCTTGTTCTAAATTTTAATATCTTATTTTCAAGTGTCAGATGCAGATTCATCCAATATATTGTTTAGGGTTGTCATGACCCAATTCCTCGAGCCATGAAAACACCTACTATAACAACCCATTAGGTAAGCCAGTCTGTAACCCAAAACAGCTAGTAATAGGTTTAAGCCTAGAAAAAAAATAAGAATAAGCAAAGCTAATATAGTAGGATAAATATGCAGAAGACAAACCAAAATAACTATATATAACTGATCCCTCTCAAAACCTAGAAGACACTAGTACAAAGCTACTACAAATAAAAGATAAGTAAAAGTCCCAAAAGTGGAGCATAAACAAATACAACAACTGGCTAGTCTAAAAATCCAAAAGTCGGGCCATCCGTGCTGAAGGAGACAGAAATGATCCCAAAATGTCAAGTGCTCACCCTATCTCCAATGTAGACTACTACAAGCTTGATAGGTCAACAACGCTATTAATTAGTATATGCAGAGTGTAGTATGAGTACAGAGATAATAGGTACCCAGTAGGCATCATAAGCTGACTGAGCATGAAAGGTAAAACAAAATGAAAAAGCGGAATAAATCCAAAAAAGAGTCAGAAATAGAAACCTATGGTAAGAAATTAAGTAATCATACGTGAATAAGAAAACAACCAAGTAGGAAAAACTATAGCTAACTACACCCAATTAGTCCCCATAAGCCCAACCGGGACACTCATGTGCAATTTAAAATAAAAACTCAAATGAAACACCATAAGCTTGCCAAGTACACAAAATATCTAAGACAATAAGGACTAGGAATCAATGAATCTAAACCTCTGAGAACTAAAGAACCATACCCAATCTTAAATCACAAGTGACACAAATATTGAGATTGGACTGGGAATCTTGATGCTCATTAGAATTATCAATACGGTCGAGGCCGGGACTTAAATCTGGATACTCTTCATGAGGAATAAGTCATTCGAGGTTAGGCCTTTAACCCAGATACTCTCAAATGGTATTCCCAAAGTGGAGGTCAGAACTCGAATCCATATACTCACGAAATACATAATCGAAGATGCCGAAGATTCCCATTTTAAAATGTATTGTAGTACCCACCTTGGATTGTCTTCCACAATGAAATAAGACAACATAACCATCTGATCTTCGTCTAATACAGATCTTGAGACAAAAATAGATTCTAATAACATTAACGTATCTCATAAGCCGCGGACTTGGGAAAATATGGATAAAAGTTTTAGAAGAGCAAGGTTATTGCCTAACTAAGGCTTAACTATCAGACTCTAGTCTTATATACCAGCCTACAAGGATCTAAGCTAGTCGAAACGACGTCGGGGCATCTAAGGAAAGTTTTAGATAATTATAAATAGAAGTTCAATAACATACAAAGCATAGTAAACAACAATAAGGGATACATGCTCTCAACTACCCGAAATTCCCGAAGAAGGCCTGAAACATGATTTCTAATCATCTAATATATATATACAATAGCTACCCAACCCGGATTCAATCAATTTCATCAAGTATTTACACATTCCAGCTCAATATAAGGAATAAGAAGTCGTAGCCTGCTGTAGGCCTAAACGTGTGCTCTAACTCACAATATTGGAGCTTTTCCTTTCTGTCCGGCCTCTGATCACTGATATACTATCAAAAATCTATTCACAATGTCAATACGGTCATTTTGACACTAAAATCACAAGAAACGAAGATAGACCAATTTTGAGGTTAAAAATAGGAATGTGGGACCCACTCTAATAATTTAGGAATTAACTTTGTGGAAAGATCCTAAATACTACACCCAAACTTATGTTCCAAAATGGAATACAATTTGGGACTGAATCAGCGTATAATAAAACATGCAAGAAAATTCTCAAAAAAGCTCAAAAAACCTAAGGCAACAGCTTCACAAGCAAATTTACCTCAAATGAAGGACCTAATCCACTTTCCAAAGTCCCCAACACCTTCTCCCAGTAATTTCCCATAATTTGACCTTTGAATCACCCAAATCGGCCTTAAAACAAGTGAGAAATAAATATTTTAACTTTGAGAAACAAACTAAATTTCGGAGTATCAAATAACTACCAAGTGTCGCAACAGAGACCTTGAAGTTTGCTTAAGTGACCCCCACAAAGAGGTGGGCATCCCTTTCGTGACAGCAGTTCGCTTAAAAGACCAATCACTTTAGTTTTAGGCTAGTCTATTTAGCGACCCCCTCCCATAGTACCCTGGTCTCTTTAGCGACTCCTTGTTGCTTTAGATACCAGGGGTCTCTTTAGCGACGACACCAGATACAGTTGGTGAAAAATGAGGTTTAGCATTGTTCAAGTCTCCTATGGGGTTCTTGGGATTCTTTTGGAACTTTGTGCGCGTAAATGAGATATGCTACCCACTAAATTCGATGTTTCGGATTGAATGGTGCATTCAAAAATTCCATACGAGATCAATTTAATAAAAAGTGGGTCCCACACTCAAGTGCCAGTTTTAGACAAGTTACATAATGGGCCTTAAGATTAGATCGAAAGCCTCGGGAAGCACACAAAGGGTCATTCTAGAAAAAAATCGACATTCTGGAACTAACCACACTGACAAAATTTTTGCCGGAGTGCATTTTTTAGTAATGTTGGCCAAAGTCAACATTAGGCCAAATTTCAAAGGTTAAGTGTCAAATGGCCTCAAACTCGTATCAGTTGCCTCGATACTCTTGCAGACCATGCTACTATCCTAATTTGGTCATTCTAGAGCTGATGGAACTATCAGAATTCTGTTATGAGGTTTTGTTTATCTATAATAATGATCAAAATTAACTTTTTAAGTTATAAAAGCTCCAAAATAGTAAAATAGGCCGACACCCAAACAAACGGCCAAGCAATCGAGATACCAGTGCCAGCACATCATAAATGATCTAGGGTCGCTATAGAAAGGCTGTAAACTGCGAAAAGGAAATAGTATAGGAAAATGACCTGGAGGATCATTACACTATCCACTACTAAAATAACTTTGGTCTGAAAAAAGTAAGGACAAGGACATACCTAAGGGTTCAAATAAGCCAGGAAACTACTTCTGCATCTCTTTCTTGATCTCCCAAGTATCCTCCTCGAATTGACAGTGCCTCCAATAGACCTTAACAATAGGAATGGCTCACGATCGCAGTTGTCGGACATCTCGGGCTAAAATGGCCACTGGCTCTTCTATAAAGGTCAGACTGTTATAACCCAACCTAGGGCCTAGTCATAACACGGCGATCAAAACCCCGAAGGGCTCTAACCAAGCCTCTTGTACATATCATAAGCATACATAAGGTAAAGTAACAGCGAAAAACATCATAATAGAATCTAAACCATGAACGGTAAATAAAGGATATCACATGACAACATAGACTCGAAACATTTGCCCAACTAGATGCCTCTACTCATGAGTATAGGCGGGGGCTAAGACATGTCCCTAGCTCACCCTTAATATGAAAAATAACCAACTTGATAACTAGTCCTCGATAAATAAGGACTTACCACACACACCACTGGATAGGAAAGCTTAACTAGCCACGTAGATAAATATGATCTTCAACCTCAACCCCTACATTATGAGACAATGTAGGCAAAAAGTATGCATTAGTATGTTAGAATGTATTAAGTATGAGGGCATGACATGCAACGTAAATCATGAGATATAATGGTCAAGTAAAACACATGATAAGATGAGATAAGTAAAGTCATGAGAAAACCATAATGACCAAAGCATTTAAAAAGCATAATTTAAATCATGGCATACATAAGAGATCATACATATGTGGATAGGAACCATAACCGATAATAAGACCATGCGAGATATAACATGAAATCCCATTGTTTCCCCATACAACAAAGAAAAAAGAGAATCTACTTGCCAAGGTAGACTCTACCCCGCTAGGCGGGTCATACATATGTTATATGTAGATCCAATAGCTAGGTCGGCACGTAGTTTAAGAGATATGAGGTTGCTACTAGGGATTTTAGTAGGGCCCCCACCTCAAGTCCACTCGGTGCGAGGTCAAATTCTAAGGAATATATACATAGCATAGAAATCATAAATGACATATATCATAATCATGATCTTAGGTTTGAAATCATAGAGTAGCTCATTTACATAACATACTTGTAATGTGAGAATTGTCCTTTCATCATTATAATCATATGTGCATAATTCATGTAGTTAGGCCCTAGGTCACCACATAGGGCCCTAAGTCACCTTACTTCATAGCTTGCATGAAATTCATACCTTGAACTTAAAGTAAAACTCGATTGCATAACCAATTGACTTGAAAATCATCTAATTGACTTGAAAACATGCATGATCATAAACTTTCTTTCAGACCATACATAATTCATAAAGATAATATCCTTCGAAAGTATAATTGAAAATATTCATAATTTATATTATGAACCCTAGAGATTAATATAAGAGAATTCATGGAAAACTGTTCAATTCAACGCAATAACCATTAATTTATATCAAAATAGACTCATAATCATAATTTGAATCATAATTCATGCAATTGGAATAGAGATCATAAAACCCATAAAATACCATACTTTAATTTGATAGAAAACTTTGAGAAATTGATTAGGCTTCATAGATGAAAGAATCAATGAATTAATATCCACATTCCTTAAGTGAGGAAACCAAATAATTTGGAAGAACTAGAGAGTTTTGATGGAGAGCTTGATCGAATTTACTTGAAGTCTTCAATGGAGTCCTTGAGAGTCTTTTGTAGAGAGAGAAATATTTGAGTAGGTGAATTGTAGAAGAATGAATAGAATTAGAGGTTTAGGCTAATTTATAGAGATGAATTAGGTCCTAAAAACGTCCAGGTTCATTAGCTAACAATTAGGGAAAAGTCTAAAGTGCCCTACTAAAAACTAAATTCAGCCAAAAAACTATCGCCAGGTCCGCAACGCAGAGGCGAGCAAGTCTGCGATGCATACTTGACGCTCAGTTTACTGTTTTGCGCAGTTTCTTTGAAAAATCTATCTTTCGATATAAGGGTCCTAAAAATCCACTGAGACTATTTTCCCATAGGTTTTGATCCCCTAATCGATATTTGAAACTTGGATTTTCCAAAAAGGTTAAGGACAATGCATTATATGAGGGCCTATTCCCAAGTCATTCTTAAGGCACTTGTGAGCATTTTGAGGAATATTACACAGACGATCATCCAACTCAACTGAATCATACTAAAGCACATGAGACTCATCTGGAACATACCGACATAGAGTCAAAACATGAAAGACCTGGTGGATAGATGATAATGTTGGAGGTAGGTCTAACTCATAGGCAACCTCTCCAACTGTCCTCAAAATCTCAAATGACCCTATATACCTGGATTGAGCTTGCCTCGCCTCCCAAATCTCATCACGCCCTCCATGGGAGACACTCGGAGAAATACCTAGTCACCAACTACAAACCTCAATAGTCGACACCTGTGATCCTCATAACTCTGATGCCTACTTTAAGCCATCCTGAGCCTATAGTGAATCACCCTAACCTAATTTGAAACCTGCTGTAGCAATTCTGGACCATGCTACCTAGGATCTATAGACTAAAACCAACCAACCGAATAGCGACAAGGCCTAGCATACAAGTCCTCAAATGGGGCATTTGAATACTTGAGTGGTAGCTGTTGCTATACGCAAACTTTGCCAACGGCAAAATCTGGTCCCACTAACCCCCAAACTCCAATACGCAAGCTCGCAACATATCCTCCAAAACTTGAATAGTGCACTCTGACTGGCCATCGATCTATGGGTGGAAAGCATTCTAAGATCAACTCGGGTGCCCAAATCTCTCTGAAAAGCCTCTAGAAGCTCGAAGTAAATTGAGACCATTAGTCTGATATAATAAATACTCACACCCCATAGAGACGGACTACCTCCTGAATATAAACACGAGCTAACCGCTCTGCACTGAATGTAGACAAAATCGGGAGAAAGTGAACTAACTTGGTCAATCGATCAACAATGACCCAAATGCTATCAATACCCTTGGATGTATAAGAAAATCCCATCATGAAGTCCATAGTGATACACTCCCATTTCTACTCGGGATTTGGTGATCTCTAAAACTCTCTACCAAGCCTCTAATGCTCGACCTTCATCTGCTAGCAACTCAAATAATAGGACTAATAGTCAGCAATATCCCTCCTCATACCGTACCACTAGTAGTGCTGCCTTAATTCACGATACATCTTCGCAATGCCTGGATGGATGGAGTATCTGGAATCATGGGCCTCACTAAGGATCAACTGAATCAAACCTCCCACTCAAGGAATGCATAGACGACCATTAAATCGTAACACTCCATCTAAATCAATATAAGCCTAGACACCCTCCCCCTACAACACCCTATCCCTAAGCTCTATCAATGATTCATCCTTAAAATGTCGGGTACGGATCTATTCAAGTAGAGAAGACTAGGCCCCCACAAAGGCCAATATCTGCCTGGAGTCCGAAATATCAAATCTAACCATCCTATTAGTTAAGGACTGGACATCCAAAGCTAAGGGTCGCTCCACAGTAGGAAAATAGGCTAGGCTACCCATACTCCCTGCCTTCCGGATGAAGGCATCCGCTACTACATTTGCCCTTCCCAGATGGTAGAGAATAGAGAAGTCATAGTCCACCAAAAGCTCAATCCAGCACCGCTGTCAAGAAGTAAGATCCCTCTATTTCATAATGTAATGTAGGTTGGGATAATCTACATCTTGACCATGAAAACTACCATCGCTAAATCTAGAATCATGAGTGGGATAGTTGCGCTCGTGTGCTCTCAAATGCCTAGAGGCATATGTTATAACCCAGCCCCGTTGCATCAAAACATATAGTAGACCAACATCGGATGCATCACAATACACTATAAAGCCCTTGCCCTCAATTAGAAGAGTCGGGATAGGAGCGGTGGTAAGAAACTTCTTGAGCCTCCGAAAGCTTAACTTACACTCCTCATACCAAACAAATAGGACATCCTGATGGCTCAACCGGGTCAATAGGGATACAATGGTGGAGAAATTCTCGACGAAGCGTCTATAGTAACCAGCCAATCCAAAAAAGCTTTGAACCTCTATGATAGATGTAGGCCTAGCCCAACCACGAATAGACTCAATCTTCAGCAAATCTACCATGATGCCCTCTTTGGACACAACATGCCCTAGAAATGTCACAAACTCCAACCAAAACTCGCACTTTGAGAACTTGGCATAAAGCCGCTTATTCTCAAAGTCTGGAGTACAATTCTCAAATGCTACGCATGCTCCTCTTTACTCCACGAGTAAACTAAGATGTCATCGATGAGTACAATCACGAAGGAATCAATATAGGGTCTGAATACTTGGGTCATCAAATCCATAAAGGAAGAAGGGGCATTATTAAGCCCAAATGACATCATAAGAAACTCGTAGTAGACATAGCGATTCCAAAAGAGAGTCTTAGGGATATTTGCAACCCTAATTGTCAAATGATGGTAACTCGATTTTAGATCAATCTTAGAAAACATGGAAGAACCTTGTAGTTGATCAAACGGGTCATCAATACAGAGCATGGGGTAACGGTTCTTCACTATCACCTTGGTCAACTGCCTGTAATTGATGCACATCTGCATGTTTCCATCTTTCTTCTTAACAAATAAGATAGGAGCCCCCCATGGTGATACCCTCGGATGGATAAAACCCTTAACAAGGAGGTCCTCAAGCTGAATACTAATCTCTCAGAGCTTTGCGGGAGCCATCCAGTAAGGTGGTATTGAGATGGGCTTAGTGCCCGGCTCCAAGTCTATAGAAAAATCCATATCTTTCTCCGGATGTAGGTCAGTAGGAAATACATCAATAAACTCTCAAACCACAGTAACAAAATCAATAGAGGGGGCCTTGTTGGATACATCCTAAACATACACTAAATAAGCTAGACACCTAGAGGCAACCAACTACTTAGCTCTCATAAAACCACCTTGCCATAAAATAAGAGGAATACCATGGATGGGTAAGGTAACGGTCTTGGTATAGCAATCAAAAACTGCATGGTAAGGAGATAACATGTCCATGCCTAAAATAACATCAAAATCCAACATATCAAGAAAAATAAGATATGCCTGGGTATCATGCCCCTGAATAGTCACCACACATGATCTACAAACTAGATCCACTACAAACGAATCTCCTACTGGGGTCAAGGCTTAAAATGGTACCGCTAAATAAATGGACATATATGAATATGTAGAACCTGGATCAAATAAAATTGAAGCAGTCTGCTGTGATAACATTGTCAAATGCCTCAGCCTCTACCCGCGCTAGAGCAATATAGAAGTGACCCTATCGGCTTCCATAAGGACCGTCTATCCTACCACCCAACCTTCCTCCCTGAAGGCCTCTCCAAATACCCTGGTGGCTGCCTCCATGGCCTTATGTCTAATCTCTGCCACCACGGCCCTGACTCTGGTCTCCACCTCCATGGCCTTGACTCTGGTCTCAGCATTTAGGTGGAGGTGGTATTGCTGATATTGATCTAGATCGATAGGGGTACTTTCTGTACCAGCGATCAAGTGAACCATATTATAACACCCTAAATATGAACGCCTTATAATAACTCGATCGTGGTTCGAAGGGAGAGAATATGATCCCCTTGGCTCTAGCCTATACTAGAACCACCCTAACGGGGCTTCCTGCCATCTAAAATTGGTAGAACAGCCGGCTGGGCTAACCCTAGTGATATCTATCCTGCTGAACCTCTGATAAGGTCTATCATAGTTGTCCCTGCCTCTAGTATTGGACCCACTATAGCTACCTTAGTGTCTGGCCCTCTTGTCGCAGCTCCCTTGAACCTCGCAATGAATGTGCTCTATGGTATGAGCATGATCAAAAACACCATTAAATGAATGGCCCACTAAAACAAAATGCTTTGTCCCTAACCTCAACTGATACCTCAACCCACGTACAAAGCATTGCACCCTCTCTATCCCGATGGGTAGAATCATAGTAGCATAATAGGAAAGCTGATGGAATCTAAACTCGTACTCTAAAACCATCATAGGACCTTGCTCTAACATAGTAAACTGATTTCAAAGTCGGTCCCTGACACTTCTAGGGATATATCTAGCTAGAAAATCCTCTGAAAACTCAGTCTATGATAAGAGAGGCGAACCAGCTAGTCTAGATTGTAAATAAAAGTGCCACCACTGTCTGGCTAGGCGCCAAAACCAGTGAGTAGTGAAATCAGCTCCTCTAGACTTTGTAAGACCTAAAGATGAGAGATACTTATCGCAAGTAGTCAAAACCTCCATAGCTTGCTCCTCACTTGCTCCTGAAATTATCGAAGGTGACAATCTTTGGAATACCCCCAACATCTTATACTCCTATAATGTCATAACACCCTCTGGGCCAGTTGGCTGGGGTTCTACAAGTATTGGGGGTGGCTGAACCTTAGGAACTGGTGTTATAGGCTGATCTCGCGGTGTTGGCATATCTAGAGCTAGTGTTGGGGCCTGAGGTATAACCCCAATAGCTATGAGTAACTGTGCAATGGCCACCTATAGAGCTAGAGTCATGACAGGTGCAGTTGGGGGCTAAGACAATCTAGGTCCCTCCCGCTGAGTAGGAATAAGGGAGCCCTGGTGCTCTTCTACGTGCTTTAGAGCCATATCTCTATCTGGGGCTGGAACTGGTGTTTTACCCCTACCTCTACCTCGGGACCGACCTCTAGGACTGCCCTGGGATCTGTCTGCCGGTCTTGGCGGGTCATCACTAATAGTAGTACCATACGTATGAGCCATCCCTATGGAAAAATGAAGCAAATAAGATTTCATCAAACCAATAAGACACACACGGGGTATGAAGTGATACAATATAAAAAAAATTCCTAATGACATCCTGTAGCCTCTCGAAAAAGGGTTACGTTCATCTATGCACCAATCCACTGAATTCAACTAGACGTTAGCTCTGTACAAGTGAGACAGTTGAACTTGTAGCTCTGATACAAATTTGTCACAGCCCGATTTCTCTAGCCATAATGGTACCTACTATAACTACCCAGTAGGTAAGCCAACCTGTAACCCAGAACAACTAGTAATAGGTTTAAAGGTAGAAACTAAATAAGAATAAGCAAAGTTAATATAGACGAGATAAATAAGCGGAAGACAAATAAAAATAACTATATACAACTGATCCCTCCAAGAACCTAAAAATCACTAGTATAGAACTACTATAAAATAAAAGATGAGTACATGCCCCAAAAGTGGACCATAAACAAATACAACAACTGCCTAGTCTAAAAATGCAGAAGTGGGCTATCTATGCAAAAGGAGACAGAAATGATCCCAAAATATCAAGAACTCACCTTATCTCCGATATAGACTACTATAGGCTTGATAGGTCAGCACTGGTGATTGGTGCTCGGATCTGCATCATGAAAGTAGATGCAGAATATAGTATGAGTACCAATACAACAAGTACCCAGTAGGCATCACAAGATGACTGAGCAGGAAAGGTAAAGCAATATGAAAAAGAGGAATAAACCCAAAAGGAGTCAGAAATAGAAACCTATGGTAAGAAAGTAAGTAATTATACGCGAATAAGAAGAGTACCAACTAGGAAATACTACAGCTAACTACACCCAACTAGGGCCCTATAAGCCTAACCGGGACACTCGTGCACAATTTAAAATAAAAATCTGGACGAACCACATAAGCCCACCAAGTACACAAAATAGCTAACACACAAGGACTAAGAATCAATGAATCTGAACCTCTGAGAACTGAAAAACCACAGAATAGCTAACACAACAAGGACTAAGAATGAATGAATCTAAACCTCTGAGAACTAAAGAACCACATCAAATCTTGAACCACAAGTGACACAAATGACGAGGCCAAACCTGGAATCTAGATGCTCGTTAGAATTATCAGTATAGTTGAGGTTGGAACTCAAATCCAGATGCTCTCCATGAGAAATAAGTCGGTAAAGGCCGGGCTTTTAACCCGGATACTCTCCGAAGGGATTCCAGAAGTAGACGCTAGAACTCAAATCTGGATACTCACAAAAAACATAATCGAAGGTGCTGAAGATTCCCACTTTAAGTTGTATTCTAGTAGACACCATGAATCACCATCCAAATGAAATAAGCCAACACAACCATTTGAGCTTCGTCCAAGATAGATCTTGAGCCAAAAAAAGAGTCTAATATCACTAATGTATCTCATAAGTCACGGGACTTGGGAAATTATGGATAAGAGTTTTAGAAGAGCAAGATTACTACCTAACTAAGGCTTAACTATCAGACTCTAGTCTACTACACTAGTCTACGGGGATCTAAGACAGCCGAAATGATGTTTGGGAATCTAAGGCAAGTTTTAATCACCCTAAACTAAGGCCAACATGCTCCTGATAAATATAAACAGGAGTTCAATAACACATGAAGCATAGGTAAACAACAATAAGGGATACATGTTATCAACTACCCAAAATTCTCAAAGAAGGCCTAAAACATAATTTCTAATCATCTAATATATATACAATAGCTACTCAACCTAAATTCAATCAATTTCAAGAAGTATTTACAAATGCAGCTCAATATAAGGAATGAGAAGTTGTAGCCTACTCCAACTCACAATGCTAGAGCTTTTCCTTTTTGTACGGGCTCAGATCACTGTCACGCTATCAAAAATGGATTCACAATGACAATATGGTTGTTTTGACACTAAAATTACAAGAAATGGAGACGGGCCAATTTCGGAGTGAAAAAACGAAAATGTGAGACCCACTCCAATAATTCAAGAATTGACTCCGTGAAAAGGTCCTAAATACTACTAAACTTTTGTTCCAAAATGGAACACCATTTGGGGCTTGAATCAGTGGATAATCAAACATGCAAGAAAATTCTCAAGAAAGCCCAAGAACACCTCAGACAGCAGGTTCACAAGTAATTTTACCTCAAACGAAGGTCCTAATCCACTTTCCGAAGTCCCCAACACCTTCTCCAAGTAATTTCCCACAATTTGACCTTTGAATCACCCAAATTTGACTTAAAATGAGTGAGATATAGATATTTGAACTTTGAGAAACAAATTGAATTATGGAATTTGAAATAACTCCCAAGCGTCACAAAAGCAACCTCGAAGTTCGTTTAAGCGACCCGTTGCTTTAGCGACCCCCGCCCATAGTGGCCTGGTCTCTTTAGCGGCAGCACCAGATACAGCTGGTGCAAAATGAGGTTTGGCATTGTCCATATCTTCGATAGGGTGCTCAGAATTTATTCAGAACCCCGTGAGCGCAAACGAGATATGCTACCCCACCAAATTTGATGTTTTAGATTCAATGGAGCATTTGAAATTTTCATACGATGTCATTTTAATAAATAGTGGGTCCCACATCCAAGTGTCATTTTTAGCCAAGTTCCACAACGAGCCTCAGGATTAGACCGAAAACCTCGGAAAGTGCACAAAGGGTTATTCTATACAAAACTCAATATTTCAGAACTAACCACCCTGACAGAATTTTTTTCCGAGACCAGAGTCAACCTTAGGCGAAATTTCAAAGGCTAAAGCGTCAATTGGCCTCAAACTGTTATTGATTTCCTCGATACTCAAGCCGACTATGCTACTAGCCTAATTTGGTCATTCTAGAGCAGATGGAACAGTTAGAATTCTGTTTTGAGCTCGTTTACCTGAAGTAATGACCAAAATCAACTTTTCAAGTTATAAAAGCTCAAAAATAGGAAAATGGGCCTAAAACTCAAACGAACGACCAGGCGATCGAGCTACCAGTGCCAACAGGTCATAAATGACCTGGGGTCGCTATAGGAAGGCTCTAAACGAAGAAAAGGAAGCAGTATAAGAAAAATGACCTGGAGGGTCATTACAAGGGTGGAGAGTGTTTTAGGTTTGTTTAATATATCGTATTAATTTTTATTTTATTTTTTGGGTAAAAGACAAATTATTCGTGTCCGGTCTAGGACGCAGACTGTTCGCGGACCTCATTGCAACAAAAAAAAACTCTTCATCCGCTTTTTAAATTAAAAATAATAAAAAAGATTTATTTTTTTGTTTAATTTTTAATTTTTTTATTCTTTAGTAGAAGCACACTTAGTCCACCCCTTGGGCTTTCTTTTTGGTTCTTTTTCGAGGGGGTCCCTTTGAACTGAGTATCTTTTATTTTTTTAGGGATAAATTTTCTTTTTTTCTTCTTTTTATTTTTATTTTTACTTATTTTGGAAAAGAAAAGATAAGACTTTTTGACTTAATACTTACTATTTAGGCCTAATTTTGAGTAGTACTTTCCTGTGAATGCTTGATTGCTAATTAAATTGCAGACTTTTGACACCTAGGTTCATGGTTGTGAATCTGTATATAGCTTATTTTATTTTGTAGTTTGTTATGACCATGTCTATCTTAGAAGCAGAATTAGTTCATCTTGCTTGAAACTTGTGCCATGTATGGTGAGAATTTGCATATATTCTATGTTTTGCATCTTAGTCTAAAACTTTTCATGCATGTTAGTAAAGAGAAATAAAAAGTATTACTTTGTTTAGAAGATGATAATAGGTTTTCCTTATTTTGTCTTGTAAATTTTAGTCTTTCAGATATTATACCACTAGTTAGCCCTTTTGAGCCTGTAGCCTTTTGTTGGTAGCCATATATTTTACTTGACATTTTTGTTGAATTTCTAGTTTTTGCACCTTGCTTCTTTGAGCACTGTAGCTTTGACTCTTTATAATTGTTAAATATAAAAAAAATGGATGGTTGAGTGAAAAAAGGTAATCAATAATAGCTACAAAGTAATGAAAAAAGTCCTCTTTGAAAGAATGTGACATGAAAAAAAAAATTGCTTGAGAGAAAAAAAGTGAAACATTCTTGATGAGATGAAATTACTAGTGAAATAATTGTTAGAGAGATGGTTGAAAATAAAGAGAAGAAAATAATGGGTGAGAAAGTCTTAAAAGTGCAGAGTGCTTAGGAAAGTGTAAGTCACTATTATATAGTTTTTCTACCCGTCCTTAGCCTACATTACAACCCATTAAAGTTTTATTTGATTCTATTCGAGTATACTTAATTAGTGGAGATGTACATAATGGACAAGCATATGGTTCTTTGTGCATACATATGAATTCTTTTGTGAGTGTGAGAATTGTTCTTTGATGCTAAGTACTTAATTTATATTCAATTCTTAAACTGAGTATTTGGACTATTTCTTCTTGTGAGGGCACTTGTTTCATGATAGATATGTGATTTTATTAGGTTTCTTTGATGGAATAGGTGAGCAAGCTTAAATTTGATGAGTTAGAGTCCTTCATTGAGGCTAGGAGGTTAGAAGTTCGTTGTTTTAATGTATATCTTGCATAATGATCGAGAATTGTACTTAATATTATGAAATTTGTGCATATCCTAATTATGTGTATCAACCAAAGTGGTGGCATTCCTAGTTGATTGTTTGATGAGCTTTAATGCTTACTCAAGTACAAGCAAAAGTCTAAGTGAGGGGTGGTGATGTGAGGCCAAAAATATATATTTTTAGTCATTATTTACCTCATATTTAGTATTTTTATTTGTTTTTTTAGCATAAATTTTATGGATTGTGCTAAGTTGTGTATTTTATTTGTAGGATTAATCTGATGCAAAAATGAAGAAATTTGGAGCCAAAAACGAATTAAAAATGGAAGATCAAAGAAGCAAATCAAGCAGGCAGCTTAATGGATTAAATTTAATATTATATTATAGTGATATAAGTGTCAAAAACACACATAAACAGTTACTTTTTTTTGAGTTTCATACATAAACTATAGGGAGTGTGAGTTCCATACATAACGTATCACTTATTAGTTTGAAAAACACATCTCATTGTTGTGTGTAATACACTCTCTTTTATTTGAAAAAAAACTTTGCCACATGGCATTGCACGTGAATAAAATATTTCACCTTGAAAAAATAAAATAAACTTTTAATATTAATTAAAAGTTAAATATCAAAGTATTACTATCCAAAAAAAACTAATTATTTTTTAAAAAATAAAATTTAAAATATTTTTTCACCCAAATCTACCACCCCCTACCCCATCCACCCTGTCCCACACCCCCACCCCCGACAATTTCCTGCACTTATATTTTTTTAAATTTATTTTATAAAATATTTTTAAAAAATTTTGACTTCACCCCCCCCCCCCCAACTCCTTCATATATTATTTTTATTAAAAAAAAATTAAAGTCTACCCACCTCATCTAACCCGGTTCCTAATTTATTTTTAACTTTTTTTATATTTTTAAAGTGAAGGATTAGATGGGTGGGATATAATTATTTTTCTTTTAAAAAATTAAAATAATATCTAAATTATTATATGAATAGGGGGGTACGGTGAGAGGAAGTGGTGGAGTGAGGTAAGAAAAATATTTTATATTTTATTTTATAATATTTTTTGGGATAGTAATACTTTAATATTTACCTTTAATTAATACTAATATATTATTTAATTTTTGTCAAGGTAGAATGTTTGTCCGTGTAAAGTGTGATGTGACAATTTTTAAAAAAATAAAAGAGAGAGTAGTACACACACCATGATGAGAATGTAATAAAAGAGAGATGTGTGTTTCTCAAACTAATAAGTGATAGTTTAGGTATGAAACTTACACTCCAAATAGTTTAGGTATGAAACTAAAAATAAGGTGATAGTTCAAGTGTGTTTTTAACACTTTATCTCTTAATAAAATGAATTTTCTCATTATGCTAATTTGCTTCATGATAGAACATTATTTTCTTATATACTTAATTAGTATTTCTCATTTTTATCATTCAAAAGATAATGTTTATACTTTTATGAAAAATTTATTACATGAAATCAAAAAATGAAAATATCATAATTTTTAAAGAAGTAAAAAAAATGATAATGAAAGCGAATAATAACCAACATGAATTGTGGTGCAGTGGTGAGACAGCTTCACCCTTAACCAGAGGTCTCGGGTTCGAGCCCTGAGAATGGAATAAATTCATTTGGGAGCATCATCCCCGAATGGGCCTTGCAGTGCGCGATCTGGATTTAGTAAGGACTCTACGAGCTCCGAACACCGAGTGGAAAACCAAAAAAAGAAAGTGTATAATAAATATTTTAAAGATTTAATTAGGATAAAGAGGGGTTTGATTATTGTTCAAAATTAAGGTGGAGTTTGATTTTAAAAGTAATGCTGGGATGGGAAAAAATGATTTTCAACCATTTTTGAATAGGTGATATACAAAGTTTTGGATTCTTGAGAGAAGTGATAATGTTGAATCTCTTCATTTTTGTTCAAAAATATTGTTCCAAATATCTTCACTTTAAAAAAAAAAAGAAGCTTATTTTTATTATATATTCAAATATTATCGAAGTATTATTAAGCTTAGATGAGGTCATCCGGGTAGATTAATAACATAAGGGATAAAATAGTGGATAAAAGTTTCGTCCAGTAAGAGAATAATGTACTGAAACCATTCAATGATATATAGAGGTAGTGTAAACTAATCGTAATCGTAGAGACGGTAGGAACTTCTTTTATAGGTAAAACAGTGAACAGAGAAGGAGATTTATGTTTCTTAATTATTTGAGTTTTCTACTCGATACCTTGATTTGAATATTCCATATCTTTCAAATGATGAGTTTATCAAAAATTCTTTTCCGAGTGTTAATTCAGTCGAGACCCAACTCCCACAGTTTTTTGTCTCTTTTAAGTGTCACATACGTGCATCTCAAACTACATATCTGACCAAGTGCATGTCAACGGGCAGTTTAACACAAATTCTACAAGATGGTATTGAAAAAGTTATCCTTCTCCCAGGCATATTTATGCATAGTCACGACCAGGAGAAATTCAGGAAAGGATGATTACGTCATACGAGGAAGAGCATTGGTGGAGCTCAATCCCCAAATAAAAGTATAAACGACAGGGAAATTGGAATACAGAGTGCTTTTTATTCACACAAGAATTCATGGTTCTAATTGTTATTAGGAGTTTGGAGTTTGAAGTTGTTGTCACACGTTATCACACCCACCCCATTCTTGGGGCTGCCTAAACAGCTAAGGCAAAGCACATGGAAGACTCAATCCGGTCCCCTCTTCTTTTTCCACAGGTTTAGTAACACAGTAACACCCTCCTCCAATGTAGCTTTCTTATTGACTGCATAATTCCAGAGCTCTGAGATGATGTATCTTCCACTCGGGTTGTAATCGTTTATCTCTGTCAAAGCTGCTGTCACAGCTTTGCAAACTTCCTCACCATAGTTTTTCTTCAAGTCTTTCAGCTTTTCATCTTCATCGTCTATCACATTCTGAAAGGAGTAATATCAGCATTTACATAAATATACATAATTGATGCTACCTCTATGCAAATACAAGTAAACCAAAGAAAAACAACCGACATACATAACCAGTTTTTTCAACATATCCAACTAAGATTAAAAAACAGATCCCAGCACTCCAGTAAAATAAATCAAAAAGAAATCTACCATTTCCTATCATCATTGCACACACGAAAAACAAAACAAAAAAGGACTAAAAACACGCTCATCAAAGTAATTGTTCATTGCATTTACAGGAGGAATCGCCTGCTCAGCTTCAATTATTCATTTCTCAAATGTAACTAAGACGAGGTTGATATTTCATTTTGTTTCAATTTTTTTTGTTTTTGTAAAATATATCTTACTTTGTTAAGAATTTAAATATCAAATTATACAAGCACTTGATACTATTCAAGAATGCTCTAATATTTAAAATTGTCTATGTATAAATCAGAAATTTACTGCAAATTGATTGAAAAAAACTCATTTTTATATTTATTTTTTGATTGGTGGAAAACAATGCACCCATAATATTTTGTATATCTTCAAATGTTTACATTACATTTGTTTTTTACAAATTTAAATGTTCACAAAACATACCACTGTCTTTATGAACACTGTGTGTGGCATGCGAACTTCTTTTTTTCAATTAGTAAATTATGTGCTTCAGTTTCCTACTTGACACCTTCAAATTGGCCTCATATCCCATCAGTACGTTTTAAACTATTTTTTTTTCGCACTGCAACATTATGAAATGTTTTGGAATTACCGTTACCTCATCTAAAACATAGAAATACATCCATGGGTGTGTCAAATATATCAAAGTAGAAGCAGTAAGCTCCAGCATTATAATATCTACCAACATAGGGAAATCCACCTATATCCCAGGATGCACCCAGTGACTTTGTTAAAATAAGTACTTAAAGCCATGATTTTTGCTATGTTGTTCGTATCCTACCAACTTTGACCTCACTTGTTTCATCAGGATAGTGGAAGCTTTAGTGCACCGGGCTGCCCTTTATAGTAATATTTCCTAAAGAACCTTTTGTCTCTAGTTGTACGTTTCTGTCTTGGTAAAAATATAATGTACGATAAATCTACTTCTACATCAAACTAGTAGCCTTAGAAGTCAAAGCATGCATCATATATCATCATGCATAGCTTATTATCCCTAGTAGCTGCATAGGAAACATTAACCTCTCTTCCATTTCCAATTTTTCTTAAGTATAACCTTTTCCTAAAAACACTTCTAATTTTCTCTTTTTATTTTGAAAAACAATTGTTATCAATTAGTCCTCAGAATAGCATTCTTAAAGGCTTTCAGCATTTATACTTAAAAGTGAACTTGACATTTTTTAGCTTTATTTTCCTGTAAACAATTGTCAGCTTGCTATGAAATTTGTTGGTTTTTAGCAAAGAAATTAAGAGAATAACAGATAAAGGCTTAGAGAAAAAAAAAATACAGCAGTGTTGCCAAAGGAAATTATTTTATTAATAACTCAGAGACATGCATTTCGAGCTATAATTTATAACCAGAAAACAGAAAAAATATGCTACTAAACTTATCTGCAAATTCAAATAACAAACAAAAAGGAACCTAACTCCTAAATTCAAGCCAAACAGGACTCTAATATATATAGTTTAAAATTCCTAAAAGTTAGCTACTCATAAACTAAATTTCCACAAAAGAAATATTTATAGAAAATGTAGCTAGCTGTTTTATTTTTGCAATATCCTGAGACATATTTTCAACAAAACTTCACTGATTCTCCGGGACCTTCAATAGTTTTTAGACCAAGAATTAAATGTATTTTGGAGCATGGGATATACTAGGACCTGTTTTTCCCTTTTTTTAGTCCGAAAATAAGATGTATTATGGAACAACAAAAAATGATTGAAATCATGTGTACGAGAAAGAGACTTGCAAATTCTCATCGCATGAGCAATGAGATGGTATAATAGTATTAAATAAGCTATCCATGCCAGTAAAAATTCCCAAGCCTGTAAACATATTGAAAATATTTCCCACGACAACAGTAAATCCAACTAATACAAACTTAATAAACACCCTATCAGCCTACATGACATCTTTGTAGTAGAAATTAAAAAAAATTGAAAGTCAAAGTTCTGTTGTTTCCATTCTGTTTTTATATCGAACTTGAAAACTATAGAATCCACTATCCTTATTAAAAAGACAGAAAAAAAAACTACAGACTCCACTGTGAATGAAAAGCATACCTCAGGTTTCCCGTTAACCATAACGACTTTAATGGGATGCCATCCAGGGTCTCTAAGGTATTCCTCCCACAATGAGCATAACTCTGTAGCTCTTTCATCTGCTTCTGACTCATTATAGTTCCTCTTCATTGCTTCGTGGAATGGTCTGTTGTCAAGCTCTCCCATCCTCTTAACACCAATTGGACCAACTCTTGGTAGTTCTTTCAAACCCTATAAGAGCAATTCAGTTACTCCATTACCCAAAGCCACACAAACACCCCCAAAAAAGAGATGAGGACATGAATTTAATGAAAAACAAGAAAAGATAACAAAGTAGTATCTTCATGTAAAAACCTAAATAATGGCATCCTTAATAAACAATTTCAATGTTACAAATGATCGAGAAACCATGGTCAATCAGAAAGACATGAATGTAAATCAGTAAATGTACCCCAACCATCAAACCACAGTATAAAACCAGATGTTTAGTAGAAACTAAACTCTAAAAACAATATATTAAATAGTCACCTCCCCTAGCCTCAAGCAGGAAGCTATTGTACAATTATTATAAATAGGCTATTACAAAACTAAGTATAGAATTAAATTACTTCACTTACATTAACCAACTCTTTGCGAGCGTCTTGCAGCTCATCATTACTGTTTCTTTCCTTCACTATCAGAGTTTGGTTTAATGCTTCTAAACCATCGTATTCTTCTTCCTTCTCTCTTAAACTTTTAAGGAGTGTGTCCACCTTTTTCAAAACTTCTTGATCACCTTCATCTTCAATATGTTTCATCACGTTCAGCGACCCTCTCAACTGCTCAATTTCCAGCTCTACCGCTTGTTTCGCATCGAGTTGTTTTTCCAGCTGAATTATTCTCTTATGGAGATCTTCCTTTTGCCTCTGCAATCAGTAAGATGACACCTAAGGGATTAGTTATTTGTTATACGAACTTGATATAAGAGATGAAGAGAGTTACAATACTAAGAGTAATACGAGAAATACACGCACCTTCTGCTCTTCAGCCAATTTCAGTACTTTTTCATCGACCTTTCTTTGCTCTTCAGCCGCAGCACTAAGTGAGGTATTTAGAGTAGCATTCTGGAATAACAATGATGGGCGTTCAAGTTAACCATCTTCGATATGGATAAAAGAAGCAAATGTTCTTCCTAGTTTCATGAAGGATTCCAACATCCACCCAACGAAACTAATTTAGAAGGAAAAATACTGATGCACATAACTAAAGTATAAAATGAAAGTAAACCTGAAATTGGAGTCAGCAAATCGTATATAATGGACCAATCCCTCTCTAAGTGCACACCAAGTGGTCAAAGGGTCTAATTTGGATGTATTTGTATAATTACTAAACATTTATGAGTAACTTTAGTGTTATTATTATTAATAAAAACTCACTCCTGTGTTTTATGTTGTGCATTGCAAGTTATGAGCCTAGGTTAGAAGAAAATGATAAAAAGCCCAAAAATATGCAAAAGATATCAAAACAGAGTTTTTGACTATTGAAGATAATGTTTTTGAAGTCCGCAATACGTAATGAATAGTCAAGCAAGAGATGATGGCAATTAGAGATTGGAGCAACAATTTCAATCAAGATACACATGACTCAACTTCAACAGAGAGTAGTGCGTTCGTGTTAACAATCTTCGAAATTGATAAACATAGCAGATGCTATTCCTCATCTCTTGAACGGTTTCCAACATCCACCCAAAGAAATACTTTCAGAAAACTACTTTGATGCACCCGACACAAGTATAAAACGAAAGTAAGCCTGAAAGTGGAGTCATAAAATGGTATATAATGGATCAACCACTGTCTGATGATGCATTGATCAACAGGGTTTAATCCGGTTATATTTATATAATATTAAAACATTTATGAGTAAGTTTGCAGTTATTATTATAATTAGAGAACAGTCTTCTGTTTTATAATGTGCATTGCAAGTTGTGAGCTTAACATTAGAAGAAAATTATGAAAAAGCCCAACAATATAGATATATAAGGAGAGAATTTGATTATAAAAGGTAATATTTTGAAGTCAAAAGACGATATATAATGAAGATGATGGCGATTAGAGATTGGAACAACAATTTCTATCAGGAAACTCAAGGAGAGTAACGTGTTCATTTTCGAAATGAATAGAAGTAGCAGATGCTATTCCTTATTTCATGAAAGGATTCCAACATCCACCCAATGAAACTACTTTTAGAAAACTACTTTGATGCAACCTGAAAGTGGAGTCATAAAATGGTATATAATATATCAACCACTGTCTGATGAGTGCACATCAACTGATCAAGGGGGTTTAATTCGGATTATTTATATAATTATTAAAACATTTATGAGTAAGTTTACTATTATTATTATTAGAAAACTCACGCTTGTTTATGATGTGCATTGCAAGTTGTGAGCTCAACATTGGAAGAAAATGATGAAAAAACCCATATCAAAGGAGATGATTTGATTATTAAAGATGATGTTTTTCGTAGTCAAAAGGCAATACATAATGAAGATTCAAGCAAGAAATTATGGCAATTAGGGATCGGAACAACAATTTCCATCAAGAAACACATTGCTCAACTTCAACAGAGAATAACTCTCAATATGTAAGAAATATAATCCCACTTTTGGAAGGGAAATGGTCTGAGTCTAATTCCAAACAGTTTAAACTGTTCGTCATTCAGAGTCTCCTACAAAAGTTATGACCTTAACACTGGCAATGCAGAGGAAAACCAGCGAATTTCGGGCCCAAAATTTGCAAAAGGGGTGATTCCATCTTTTTCTAATCTATCCCATGTGTTAGAAATAGTCCCAAGGCTTGTTCTTCATGGGGATTCTAGCATTTTAGACTACTTTGAGAGCAAAAACTTGGAGAATTAGTGGAGTTCCTTCTTCTCTTTTCTTCTATTTGTTTCCGTGTTTTGAAAGTTCACGTTGAGTCATCTGTAATGGCCACTGGCCATGAGTGGTTGATTTCTGTCTTTGCTAGGGTTATGCTGAAACTTTTCATGATTGTTATGGATAAAATTTATTCTTTGAATTAATTTATGTTCTTGAATTATTTATTCAATTTTGTGCTTAATCATCCGATAGCCTAATCAACTCTCAGATGCTAGCTGCGAACCCTAGGTTTGATGGCGACCCTGGTAGACAAGCCTCAAGACCTTTCATAAGATCACATGACAAGGAGCTAATAAACTTAGGGGTCGTTTGGGGTGAAGGATAGCATCAAATAGTCCCGGGATAAAATTATAGTGCCACTTAATTTGTTGTTTGATTGGCAAATCTGGGATAACTTATCCCGGGATTAATAATTAGTACCGAGATAAGTTATCCCTCCTCCTGGGAGGTATAGTAATCCCGGGATAACTTATTCTGGGATAAAATAGAGAAAATGACAAAAATATCCTTTTAAACCTTTTTTATACATCATTTTTCACATTATTATATATTCACATTATTTTAAATACCATGTATAATAACATTTATAATCTTCACTACTTATTTTCATAATAATTTTTTAATTAAAAAATTAAACTATACAAATATAATTTTTATTTATTAATTTATTTGACTAATTTGTATGTTTATTTATGTTTTGATTTCTCTACTACTAAATTACATATTTTTAAATTTTATATATATATATATATATATATATTAGCCACTTAAAGCTTGTATTTTATATATCAACTAAAATGAAAACTTTAGTATTTTACAATTTAAGAGTGATATGTGCTTAAATAAAGTGATATAAATAATAAATCCTATTTTACTTTAACAAATTTAAGATGAAAGTTCTATTTTTAAGCTAAATAAGATGAAGGTTTAATTTTTAAAACTTTTATTTTTAAGAATGAATAACCAAAACTTGCAAAGAAAATATAAAAAACTAAATAAAGTGAACGTTATTTTTGTAAACAAACCACTTGTTCTTAAAATTTATGCAATGCATATTATTTTGAATACAACAAACCAAACAATCAATAAGAAATAATCTCAACATAACTTATACCATCATAACTAATCCCCAGCATAACTTATCTCATCATAATTAATCCCATCATAACTTGTATTCAAACTAAATGACCCCTTACAAGCTTATGCAATGAAGATGGAAGCACTTGAATTGCACCAGATCTCTGCTTTGCCTAAAGTGTGAGGTGAGCGCCTTTCAAAACACAGGGATGGATGGTATTCATGGTTGCTTTGAAACTTGTAAAGAAGGTTTTCAAGTTGATTCATTCAACTTGAAGGTTTCCTATTGAATTAATACTTCTTTTTGCATAATTAGAGTATTCTGCATTAAGTGTTCTAGGTATTGCTACTGAGTTGTGTTTTTTCAAAATTTTACTTGCTTTCTTCATTTTCTTGTTTTGCCTAGTTATTTGATTCATCTTGCTTTTGATTGGATAGTGTATGCTCATGAACCTAGCATTAGGGAATTGCATCGTGGGTGAATATGTGTGGGTGAATAGGCATATACTTGCTCATCTTACATAGACAGATTCTTATTAAGTCTATTCTCATACACATGTAGTGAAGGTTAATTTGAATGAGCGAGCAGGAATTGAAAGATTCATACGAGTAAAAAAAAAACACTAGTTTGGCAACTCTTGTGAATTAATTTAATAGAATAAATATTTGGTCCTAACAAGATTGCCAAGGGAATAACCCAAGGCTTCTTTAAATTCTGAAGCAAAAACAAACCTAGGCTTCTTCAGCACCCAAGGGTGTGGCCTAGCAGTCAATGAAGTGAGTTGAGAACCATGAAATCGCACATTCAAATTCCAGTGGAGGCAAAAATACTAGGTGATTTCTTCTCATCTATCTGAGCTTTAGTGGACAAAGTTACCCAGTACCCATGCTAGTGAGAGGTAGCAGATACCCCATGGAATTAGTCGCGCGCAAATTGGCCTAGACACCACGGTTAACAAAAAAATAATATACCCCAGGCTTCTTTATCTTGTGAATTTTTTAAAAGTGTGCATGTTTGCTTTTCTTGCTATTTGTTAGTTTATTTCTTGATTTTAGTTATTAGTTTAAATTTAAATCACCTAAAATTACATTGAGTTTTAATTTTCACTTAATAGCTAGAAAATCTTTAGTCTCTATAGTTTAGTTAATCAATTTCAAGTCCTCATCGGAACGATACCATAATCACATTTTATTAATTGAGCAACCACGTATACTTGTGTGTGCATACTGTACTCACACTTTATTACTTGCGCGACCACGTATTGTTTGTGCATTTTGGAGAAACACTACCCGCCTAGTGCTTCAGAGCATTAGAAACTGTAAAGAACAAGGTGAAGAAGATAAAAGAAGTTAAAAGAGGAAATAAACTGATCATTTTGGAATTTGACTAAACACAGAGGCTCCGTCATAGAAACATTGGCAAAAGAAGAGGCTGGAAACACAACTGGAATGTCCAAACAACTGTCATAACTACATGCAGTAGTTCTCATACCATGCTTGATCATAGGCTAGACTAAGTCATCAGAACATCAATAAATGTTGTGAGCCACTACAGAAAATTTAACCCTTATGGAAGGAGAAGCGTCCTGCTTCTAGCAGACCCTCAATTTCGCATGTAATAAATAAAAAAGAAGATGGTACAATTCCAGATTCAGACAAGTAATAGCCAAGGACGAAAAGTTATACCTGTTCAAGATCCTCAGACAGTTTCTTCCTATCACTTTCATTTTTCGCCTCACGTTTCTCCAGTTCTCTACCTCGGAGCTCAAGCTCTTTCTTTTGAGATTCCAATTGCAATTTCAACTTTTCATGATCATTAAATATCTTCTGGAAATGATCACGTGCACTTGACTGGATTTTTCTTATCTCTGCTCATAAAACAAATAAAAGGACATGACGCGTTATAGATAACAAGAGTTCCTAATAGCATATACAGACCCCTAACCTTCATTGTACGCTTGATGCAGTTTATCTTTCTCTTCAACCAATTGTTTCAAAGACTGTGAAGTCTCCTTAAATTTGTCTGCCATCTCCTTTAGGTGTAACTTCTTGACTTCGATAACATTTGTCAAATTAGAAACAAGCTTGTTCGTCTTCCGAGCTTCTTCTTCCATGATATCAGAAATGGTTCTAAGGTCTCCAACCTTGCGTAGATTTTCACCGACGATATTAATAGCTTTATAGTCATCGGCACGAGCAATCCAAGCATACAGACCAGAGTTTTTGCCATGGTTGGCTTTCCAGTCCTTCTTGCCATGATGGTCAGCCTCATAAGCTTTCTCATATGACATTGCATTACCAAATCCGGACCAGTCTTTGTTGAATTCAACAAGAGCAGTACCAGAATGGCCTTGGTAATTCCACAGAGGACGTACCCGTGTAGGGTTGAAACCTCTCCTTGTCAACTGATCCCTCAGCTTAGAACCACTTTCTCCCACATTGCGTCCATCCTTAAATTCAGTGGGAATGTTCACAACAACCCCGATCCAAGGCCAGACAAACATCTCATCACGGTCATGATCCGCAAGAGGGTCAGCTTGAGGATCCGGCTTGGCATCAGGTTTAGATGAATCATCACCAACTGCAACATCAGTTTCCAAGTACTTTGCCAAGGCAAGATGATTCGCCTTGTCTCTTGCAGTTCTCTTATTAGAGCTACAGCTTCCCACCCCACTTGCATGCTGTACGAGTTCGTTGTACAAAAAGTCACGCTTTCTTTTCTTTGGACAATAGGGGCAAGTGTATGCCACATCTGATATCTTAAGAGAGTGATTTCCGCTCTTCAAATCTTCATAAGATTTTTCTCCATATTCTTCAATCTCTGATTCACTTATATCAGTGTCTTCCCCGGAGCTATGATCCATAGAACCCCCTTCTTGCAAGATTTAAGCGTACAAGAATGCACCTGGATAATAAAAAAACAGATAACCTCATCAAATGTAGGTGAAAGAGAGCATCATTTAAAGTACACCAGCTCAGGGGTATTTGAACCACACATTAGTTCAGCTTACTTAACCCTTCAAACCCGGGCCCTATCAAAGGAGATATAGAGAGGCTAGAAGGCATGAATAATAGTTGACAAATGAAGCATGTAGAAGCAAAATTTTACAAGGAAATTTCTCACATGAAGTGTTTGCTATCAAAGGTACACTTAGTTTCATTTACAACAATTCATGGAAGAATGAACCAATCAAAAGACTATAGGAAGAACTCATGAAAGTCATTAAGCACCAATTGCTTGGAAGGAGAAGAAAATGTAAAACTCATCCCGGTAAGATTTACCTTATTATGATAAAGTTCATCCCTTGCCCTCTTCTTCAGAAACATAATTACTGTCATATGTGCTAAATAAAAGTAAGACATACAGTCGTTTTACCTTACAAATGCAAACCACTTGCACAATGAAAAGAACTAGTTTTACTTTGAAGGTCTCCCGAATAGCTACCCATTCGAAAACCTGGAAATCAATAGTAATATCGGTAGTTTTCGACAGCATTGTAATATTTTGAAAAAAGATTACAGATATTATACATGCACAATTAAAAGAAGCAGGTTTACTTTGAAGGTTCTCCACCATACACCCATACAAAGACCTAGAAATCAACAGTAAAATTCACAGTTTTTGACAGCAATTGAATACTAGGTAACAGGATTACAGATATTAATATAGGATATTTTGTGCTTCCTGTTTTACTTTTTTACCACAACATTCTTTGTTCACGAGCAAAAACTTGCAAGTTGAAGGAGAATAAGCAGCATGATAATGCATGGTGGTGAATTGCAATAATTACACCCTGACCGGACTCAAAAAAGAAATAGCTTTCATACATCTCAAATTTAGATTAGAACTCATAAATGAAGACATTTTGATAATAACCTTGCAAGTTTTAACCATATGGAAGCTACATTTTACTAAAATAAAATACAGAGCTGCGTGAATTGTTCACTTCCTTGGCTTTCTTCAGATTTTTGGGCAGCCTAACGACTAATTAACCAAAATAAAACAGCCCCAAACAGAAATCAAATGTATATACAGACATGCATCCAAGGAAGACATAGCAGAGTCAAAAATTAAAAATTAAAATCTTGTTAAACAACACAAAACGAGCAGAGGGGAAAAGAATTGTAAATCGATCTCAGATCTACTTGCCTAGATTTTCCAGACCGGGCGTCAAGCGGCAAAAGAAGGTATTAAGCAGCAGATTCTCTTGAAGAGTGAATAGGGTTTTCTGGTAGGTAGTGAGTGAGCTTAGTAAATTGGGTTTTGCTGAGCACAGACAAAAACAGAGATTAATAGTCAAGTCTCTTCCAATTTATATGTGAAACAAAATCAGTATATTTCTATATTTAAAATATAAAACAATTTACTTTTTAAATGTTTATTTTACTCTTAATTAGATAATCTATATCCACATATTTGTGATTTATTTTAAACTACAAATTTCAAAAAAAATTATATTATTTTTAAATTTTATATTAAGTCAAATAACCTCACATGAAAAGAGTACTAAAATAGAAATCATACAACTCAATAAGAGTCAATTAAGCTCATATATCGGAACGTGTCGACAAGTAGTCAGCAACTCTGAGTTGTGGTCACGCAGCTGCTTGGCTCATTACTTAAGTCCAGTGAATTGAGTGAGGAGTACCAAACACAGCAGTAAATTGTGAAGAATTAATTTCTTGTGAGGTCTTCGAGGACATTGTAAATGAGTTTCCACGTCCACCAAAAGCTACACGATAAGTAGTATTAGTCTTCATTTCTAGAAAAATTGTTTTGTGCCTCATACTTGTGACACTAATTATATGTGAGATTTTTGGTCACGATCCAAGCTATGTCTTAAATGTGACACGGTGATTAGAATTTCAAAAGACTCCAATCAAACCTCTTAGCATATCATACACTAGCATACATAAGGTAAATAAAGAAATAACGCTAAAACATAAGCTGCGGAAGTAAAGTGTCAACATTAATAAAAAAACAACATAGACTCCATGAACATCCAACATGCCTCTACTAATCTAAATGGGGGCATAAGAAAAGTTCCTAGCTCACCAAAAACTAAAAGAAAAAGTCATAGGAACATCAAGAAGATATAAATTGTCACGTCCTCGAAACATGAGGACTCACCAACAATGGTAATAGTAATCAACTCTAGCCACGAGTCGGATGTGCATAATGCTCGTCGGATCCTACATTATGATACAATGTAGGCAAAAGTATGCGTTAGAACATGAAATGCACTAAGTATGTGAGAAATATGCATGAACAATGAAAATAGGACATAGTCAATATGAGCATGGAATGCATGACAAATATCTTGAAACATGAGTAAAACCTTGAAAACATTTGAATACTATCATAACCACGTGGTCAATGCATCATAAGAACTTTTACCATATCGTATACTTTGATATAGGATAGGACCTTTAACCGACATATAACACCATGTGAGCTATAAAATAGAATCTGATATAACTCCCACATCAAGAAAAGAGAGACTACTTTGCCAAGATAGACTCCATGAGAACCTTCTGTCATAATGTATGGGAATGTCCCAACTATACATATGTATGTCGACAAGGCTACCACTACATACAACATCCCAAAATGTGTATATACGCAAGTGGAAAAGGCTTCCACTAAGAATGAGAACGTTCTAAAATATAAGTCATATAGACACAGCTGAACACATATACACACAACCCACAAATATGTCTACAGAACTCTAAGAGTATGAATAGTATCATATGAAGGGACAGAGCCCAGTTGTACCCCTAGATAAATATATATATACATCAAAAAAGATATGTAACAAAATTCTAGGGGACAATGGAGCATCCAAGATAGTCGAGTAGAAGTCCTAAACTGGTGGATCACCAAAGCGAGTATCTACATCTGCGGATATGAAATACAGCCCCTCGAAGAAGGGGTTCAATATGAGATAAATCATGAAATACAATAAGAAAGATCATAACTAAAGTAGAGAGTCTAGGAGACAAGTATGATAATCAAGAACTCACTGTACCTGTGCCTTATGAAACAAATAATGCATATCATATACATATACCGTATCTGGACCTCTAATAAGGGACTCGGTGAATAAAGTCATGTGCATGTATACTGTACCCAGCCCTTCATGTGACTCCGTAAATGATATAGTAAAACTATGCATGATAACATACTCAACCCGGTACTCGGTGAATAATACAATAACAGTATGCATGAGTGGAATATCATGAGAAACCATATAAAATTAAATTATCATCTGAGATTCAATAAAATAATCAAAATAAATCATCATTTGAAAATCAAGACCGCAGTCATCTCAAGTACCCTTCGAATGTCATTATGAATTATACCAAAATATGATGGCTGGAATCTTACACATGTATCAAGACATAATGATATAAGTTTTGGAAATCAAGAACATTAGTCATTCTAGTGTCTCTAAAAATAGGATCTTCTTTAGAATTTATACATTCGTGTCCGTTTATTTCATATGGATCATGCTTAAAGAAAGAATGGTAGCTTCACATACCTTGAACTCTGTCTAAATTTCCAATGTCTACTTCTCGAGCTCGTGGGTGTAAATTTAAGATAACATTGGCCACAGTTAGATATCCATATCACTTACTAACTAATCCAAGTACGAATGAAACTTAACAAAATTCGAGTAGCATTTTCCCTACAAACTTAATAATCCTCAAAATTCTATTTTAGCCAAACACCAATTAAAATTTCAACAACAACAATACCATTAATTTCATATCAAACTAGAATTAAATTCATCCTTAAGTTACTTCCAAAATAGCCCAATATACATTCGGATGTCAATGCTTGTATACACTTCTTTATTTCCGTATATCCATAGTATATCAACAACAAAAACTACAGCCAATCCCCCAATATTCTAGACCACAAAATAGTTCATAAAAACTATGAAACAGTCCCCAAAATATCATTGCAAAATAGCCACAATTATCATACCAAATAGATCCAAAATATCGTCACAAAACAACCACAAAAATTATTAAAACAGCCCCAAATATTGTCACAAAATAGTTTGATATATGCTTTGTATACAACATCTTCATATAATTTATTATTCCAAATTCAAGAACAAAAATTCATCAACAATATAAAAAACAATATCAATAATTATTATACATCATAATACAGTTAATTCCATTCATTTAGTCCACCTAAAACAACCCCTTAATCCATAAATCTCTACAAAACAACAAACGAGTTTATAACGCTATTTTCTCCATTCTAATCCGTTAAAACTCTAAATAAACTTGTTAACAATGAAAAAAGGAATTTTATATTACCTTAAGTATGCAGAAACCACATTAAAACTCTCCTTTTTGGTTGATTTTTAGCTCAAATTAAAGGCAACGTGACGTACAACACTTTTCTATTCATGAGCGTCGAGATTCAAGGCTCAGATTTGGGTCAAAATTGGTGTTTCTCTCTAAGATTCTCCTCTCTCTCTCTCTCTGGAAATTCCTGGATGTTTTAGTCTGAAAAATAAAGGAGAAAGCTAAAAATATTTCTTGAACAGCATGGGTATTGGGCCTCACCTGACTTGAATTTGGGTTGGGCTGAATACACTATTCAGTTTAACCTATATTCCTTAAAACGTCCATGTCTCCTTATCCCGATATCACATTTAGACCCAAAACCTATGGTAGGAAATATGTTTCAATTATCTACAACTTTTATTTTGAGAGTTTTCTCAAATTTCCAAATACTGAAGGGGTTATGGCCTCCCAAAGTAAGATCACCCGAAAATGTAACTTAAAATTATTTTTTTTGGATTGCTTCCACTTTGATTACTAACAATTCATGCCATTTTACAATTCAAAATTAAAAATACTTGAATTTATGTCCACTAGATCACGAATAGTCCAATGTGCAAAAATACGGAATATAACATTCTTCCCCTCTTTAGAACATTCGTCCTCGAATGTTAAACTAGCCTCATAAAGTCTTATAAGGAATTCGAGGGAATCTCTTTTATTGCTACAATATATAGTTTCATATATCAATCAATATAATCAACTTATAAGTTTAGATTACCTGTAGGCATAAGGAATAAGTGAGGATACTTATTTTTTATCTCTTCTTCGGCTTCCCAGGTCATCTCTTCTCTATTCTTGTTTTGCAACAATACTTTGATGGAAGCCACCTCCTTAGTATGTACCCTTATGACTTGGAGATCAAGTATAGATCCTCCATCACTAGATATCATCCACGGGAAATACTTTAGAAGGATCACCAATATATTTGCGAAGCATCGACAAGTGAAAGACTGGGTACACTGCTTTCAAATCAAATGGTAGGTCCAACTCATCGGCAACTTTTCCCACCCTACGAACAATCTGGTAAGGCCCAATGTACCTTGGGCTAAGTTTCCCTTTTTTGACAAATCTCATTACACCCTTCATCGGTGAAACCTTTAAGAAACCCAATCCCCAACTTTAAACTCTAAGTATTGATGTTGATTATCTGCGTATGACTTCTTTTGACTCTAAGCTGCTAATAAATTTTCCCGAATGAGTTTCACCTTATCAATAACTTGCTGAATCATATCGGGGAAGATTAACTTAGCCTCACCAATATCAAACCAGCCAATATTGTGACTTGTACTTCCTTTTATATAAAGCCTCATACAGTGCCATTTGGATGCTAGAATGATCGCTATTATTATAGGCAAAGTCGATTAGTGGCAAATGATCATCCCAGCTACCTCTGAAGTCAATAACACAGGCCAACAACATATCTTCTAGCGATGAATAGTATGCTCAGCTTGTCTGTCAGTCTGAGGGTGAAATATTATGCTAAGACTCACCTGTGTCCCTAATCCTTCCTGGAATAATCTCTAAAAATTAGCTATAAACTGAGCTCCTTTATCCGGTTTAATAGATATGGGGACCCCGTAAAGTCTTACTATCTTCTTAATATATAACATGTCATAGTCCTCGGCTGAATAAGTAGTCCTGATTGGAATAAAATGGGTTGATTTTTTCAACCTATCTTCAATAACCCATATAGAATCATATTTCCATGGAGTGCGAGATAGGCCTATAATAAAATCCATATTAATTCTTTCTCATTTCAAAGTCGGGATCTCCATCTCCTATGATAATCCACCAGGATTCTAATGCTCAATCTTAACTTATTGGCAATTTAGGCACTAGGCTACGAACTTTGCTATGTCCTTCTTCATGCCATCCTACCAATATAAACATCTGAGGTCATGATATATCTTTTTTGACCCTAGATGAAAAAAATAACGGGCAGAGTATGCCTCTCCCATAACATGTTGTCGTTTCCCTACAATCTCAGGTACACATAATCTGCCCCTATATCTTAGCACTCCATCAGGTGTGATCTCGAATAGGGTCTTTTTCTTTTGAAGGGATGTATCCCTATACTATGCCATAACAGGGACCTCATATTGGCATCTCTATACTTCTCCCATGATAGAGGATTCAACAACTCCTCAAACAAAAACTCCATCATCATCAAAATCAGCCAAATGGACTCCAAGGTTAGCTAACTAGCAAATCTCATGGACTATCTTTTTCCATTCTGGTTGTACCTCTTCCAAGCTAACCATAGATTTATGGTTGAGTGCATTTTCTATAATATTTCTTTTCCCTGGGTGGTATAGAATGTCAACATCATAATCTTTCAGCAACTCTAGCCACCTTCTCTGTAAATTCAGCACCTTCTGCTAGAAGATGTATTGGAGACTTTTGTGATTTGTGTAGATATCAACATATACGCCATATAGATAATGCCTCCATATTTTCAAAGCATGAATTACTACTGCTAACTCCAGATCATGAGTTAGATAATTTCTTTTATACTTTTTGAGCTGCCAAAAGGCATAGGCTATGACACTACCATGTTGCATTAATACACAACCTATCCCAACATTGGAAGAATCACAATAGATGACATATCCATATGGTCCTTCAGGAAGAGTTAGAACTAGGGCCGTAGTCAGCTTATCTTTTAGAAATTGAAAGCTTCATTCACAAGCATCGGTCCACTGGAACTTAGCTATCTTCTGAGTTAGCCTTATTAAAGGCACTGAAATCGAAGAAAACTTCTCTACAAATCTCCTATAATATCCTGCTAACCGAAGAAAACTATGTATCTAAGTAGCTGTCATAGGTCCAGGCTAAGTCTTTACGGCCTCAATTTTCTGTGTATCTACTCGAATACCATCAGCTCTAATAATATGCCCCGAGAATTCTATTGAAGTCAACCAGAATTCACATTTAAAGAACTTAGCATACAATTTTTGGTGCTGGAGCACCCATGTACCATCCTCAAATGATTTGCATGCTCCTTTTTTAATCGTGAATAGACCAAAATATCATCAATAAATACAATCACGAACATGTGTACGAATGGCTTGAACACTCGGTTTATTAGATCCATAAACATTGCTGGAGCATTGGTCAGCCCAAATGACATCACCCTTAACTCATAATGCCCATATTGGGTCCTAAACGCAGTCTTTGAAATATCTACTTCCTTTAACCATACCTGATGATAGCCTGATCGTAGGTCTGTATTCGAGAAACACTTAGCACCCGCAATTGGTCAAATAAACTATCAATCTTGGAGAGGGGATATTTATTCTTTATTGTCATCTTGTTCAGTTTCCTATAATTAATACACATTCGCAGTGACCCATCTTTCTTTCTCATGAACAATATCGGTTCCCCCTAAGGTGATGTGTTGGGCCTAATAAAGCCCTTTTCTAACAAGTCTCTCAGCTTCTCCTTTAATTCCTTCAATTTTGCATGTGCCATTGTATAAGGAGGAATAGAAATGGGCTGAGTATCTAGCAATACATCTATAGTGAACTCTATCTCCCACTTAGGAGGAATACCTAGAAGTTCATATGGAAATACATCTGGAAATTCATTAGCTATCGGAACAAACTAAAGAGTTGGTACTTCTATTTTCAAGTCATGTAGACGAATTTGATGATAAAAATAACCCTTTCTAACCATTTTCCTTTCCTTGAGGTATGAAATAAATTTACCCCTCAGCGATAATGTATTGCCCATCCGTTCTATGATTGGCTCTCTTGAGAACTGAAATCGAACTACTTATTCTCTACAGTCAATATTAGCATAACAACAAGCTAACCAATCTATACCTATAATAACATCAAACTCATTCATATCTAACTCTATCAAATCTTCCTTTGTGTGAAGACTATATATAATCACCGAATAATCTCTATATACTTGCTTAGCTAAAATAGGATCTCCTACCAGAGTAGCTACCTTAAATGGTTCCATCAATTCAGGTTTTATTCCGATTCTATCAGCAACAAAGGGAGATGTATATTATAAGGTGGAGTCTAGATCTATCAATACATATATGTCCCAATAGAAAATCTTTAATATACATGTAACCACATTTGGTGATGCCTCTTAATCCTGTCTAATGGCCAAACCATATATGCGGTTCGAGGGACCGCTAGAACTTGAAGCTCCCCCACAACCTCTACCACGGCTTGCTGATGTATGAATTCCTTGCCCCATGGTACGTATAGCTACCGAAGAAGAAGAACCAGTAACTGACCCAGTAGGCTAAGCCACACCACCTAGGTTACCCCCAAATGGACACTCCCTTATAATATGGCCTTGATGACTGTAAGTAAAGCAATCCCTGTAGCAAAATGACATTCCCTAAAATGAGGCCTACCACAACGAGAACATTGAGGCAAAGGTGGCCTCGACTGGCGTGAACCCTTATTTATCTGTGAACTTGAAACATTGGAGCTCTGACCGGATCCTGAATACCCTGTGCTATCGAATCTCCTACCTGTGAACTATGGGGGTGCACTCTGGGCTAGCTGAGAAGGATATCTACTATACTGTTGAGGCTTCCCACCTTAAAACTCACCCAAATAACCAGTCGATCTATCTCTCTTATATTAGCCTTTGCCATAATCTCTATCGAGCTAACGCCTTCTATGCCAATCCTCTACCCCTGTGCATATGCCTATACCCGAGTAATATCCATACTTGGCTAAAAATCCATTTCCATACAACTATAAATTAAATATTGATCCAGCCCCATCACATAATGATGCACTCTATCAGCCATATCAGCTACAATAGTGGGTGTATGACTCTCTAATAAATCAAACTCAAGGCTATAATCTCGAACACTCCTTCCATTCTACCTTTAATGTAAAAATATATCAACTCTGGCTCATCTCATCTTTGGAGGTAGAAAGTTGCCAAGAAAGGCCTCTACAAACTCATCACATATCATTGGAGGAGGACCCTCGCCCCAATAGAACTCCTAAGATTTATACCAATTAATAACTACATCATGCAGCCGATATGAAGCTAACTCAACAGACTCAGTATCAGAAGCCTAATTATCCTCAACATATGTTGCACCTATCAGATAAACTCCTATTGGTCATCTGCAAACCTCGACCTATAGAACTCTAGGGGGTTACCAGTTAAGAAGTCACGAACCCTTAAACTATCATGTCTATCTGCATAATCTACTCCTAGCCCATGCTTGCAAGCCTGTCCTGCCATTAATTTGGTCAGTAACTGAATTGTGTCTCTCATGGCCCTATCCTCCACCCCTGGCTGGGGAGCTGGAGGCTCAGGTAATAGGAACTCAGGAGTTCGCAGTGGAACACCCCAGATCTATAGCTGTTGCTACTCTAAGCTCCTTTGGAGGTGGTGGTATAGCAAAGCTTGTTGACTAAAGTATAATCTCAGGTATGGACTGGGCACTTGCCCTAGTAACTCTCTGAGACTTACTAGTCTCTCCTTCTATTGAGTTTCCCTTCTAGGCAATTATCGCATTGTTTGGAGGCATAACTGTAAACATAATAATCTATTAGGGGGGATTATCCTAATAATATAGCTCTATCGCACAATCTATAATAAGAAGAAAAGATAACATCATAAATATCTTGTAGCTTCCTATTTATAGATGTGGTGCACAACACACTGATAAACAAGACTCTATTAGACACGGTCTGTAGACACTCCAACAATGAACTACTCTGATACCACTTTTTTCTTGAGCTAACCCCATAGGTCATGGCTAGTGCCCGAACTGGAAACTCGTGTACACACCTGGTATGTATAATCAATCTACAACTAAACATGATATGGAACTCTTACGAATAGAACATTGTCTCAAAACTGTCATATATGTATATATATATATATATATATATCAAAGCCACCTATCTCTTGAGGAGTCACAACCATCAAAAAATAGCATAGTATGTAAGCCGACAAGGATGTCATAATGTGTGGGAACATCCCAACTATACATACGCAAGCCGACAAGGCTGCCACTACATACAACATCCCAAAATATGTATATATACAATCCTACAAGGATGCCACTACAAATAGGAACGTCCCAAAGTATAGGTCATATAGACAAAACCAAACACATATACACAAAACCCAAATATATGTCTATAGACCTCTAAGAGTATCAACAACTGAATAGAAGTCCTAAGCTGGTGGATCTCCAAAGCGAGTATCTGTACTTGCGTGCATGAAACATAGCCCCTGAAGAAGGGGGAGTACGAGATATGTACTCAGTTTATAAAGAATGAAATACAATAAGAAAGATAATAATTGAAGTAGACAGTCCAGGAGACAAGTATCTTAATCAAGAACTCACTGTACCTATGCCTTACAAAACAAATCTGGCATATCATTATCATATACCATACCTGGCCTATTATGGGACTCATTGCCATAATCGTATCATCATGTTATCATATCATCATATCATCATATACATATACCATGCCTGGCCCTTTAGTAAGGGACTCGGTGAATAAAGTCGTGTGCATGTATACCATACCCGGTCCATTATGGGACTCGGTAAATGATGTAGTAAAATTATGAATGATAACATAACCTGCTTGGGACTCAGTGAATAATATAATAATAGTATGCATGAGTGAAATATCTTAAGCAACAATATACAATTAGATTATCATCTAAGATTCGATAGAATAATCAAAATGAACCATCATTTGAAAAGCAAGACCGTAGTTATCTTAAGTACCCTTCGAATGTCATTATGAATTATACCAAATATGATTATACCAAAATATGAATTATACCAAAATATGATGGATGGAATCCTATACATGTATCAAGACATAATGATAGTTCTGAGAATCAAGAACATCAACCATCCTAGTGACTCTAAGAATAGGAGTTTCTTTGGAATTTATACATTCATCGTCCGTTTGTTTCATATGGATCATGTCAAAAGAAAAAAGGGTATCTTTACATACATTGAACTCCATCCTTAGGTTACATCCAAAACATCCCAATATACATTCGGATGTTAATGCTTGTATACACTTGTTTATTTTCGTACATCCATAGTATATATACAACAACAACTACAGCCAATCCCCCAATATTCCATCCCACAAAATAGTTCATAACAACCATGAAATAGCCCCCAAAATATCATCACAAAATAGCCACAAATATCATACCAAACAGCTCCAAAATATCATCACAAAACAGTCATGAAAATCATGTAAAACAACCTTGAATATTGTCACAAAATAGTTCGATAGACGCTTTGTATATAATATCTTCATACACTTTATTCTTTCAAATTCATGAACAAAAACTCATCAACAATATAAAAAACAATATCAATAATTATTATACATCATAACTCAGCTAATTCCATCCATTTAATCCATCTATAATAGCCCCTTAATCCATAAATCTCAACAAAATAGCAAATGAGTTTATAACGCTATTTTTTCCATTTTAATCCGTTAAAACTCTAAATAAACTTGTTAACAATGAAAACGAGACTTTAATATTACCTTAAGTATGTAGAAAACACATTAACACTCTTCTTATTTACTGATTTTTAGCTCAAATTAAAGGCAACGTGATGTACAACACTTTTCTCTTCATGAGCATCGGGATTCAGAGCTCAGATTTAGGTCAAACTTGGTGTTTCTCTCTAAGATTCTTCTCACTCTCTCTCTCTAGAAATTCCTATATGTTTTGGTCTAATAAATGAAGGATAAATCTAAAAAATTCCTTAAATAGCACGGGTATTAGGCTTGACCCGACTTGGAATCGGGTTGGGTCGAATACACTGTTCAGCTCGACCTTTCTTCCTTAAAAAGTCCTTTTCTCCTTAACATAATATCACATCTAGACCCACAAACAATGGTTGGAAATCTATTGAAATTATGTACATCTTTTATTTTGAGAGTTTTCCCAAATTCCCAAATGCTGAAGGGGTTTTGGCCTCTCGAAGTCAGATCACCCGAAAACATAACTTAAAAATAATTTTATTTTTGGATGGCTTCCACTTTGATTACAAACAAGTCGTGCCATTTTAAAATTCGAAATTAAAAACAATTGAATTTATGTCCACTAGCTCACGAATAGTCCAATGTGCAAAAATACGAAATATAACATGTAGTACACCATCCCCCCATAGAGAGAAAGCCTCAATGACGTTTTTGGCAATCGACTTCTTCAATTCAACCTGAATTGAATCATTGTCTTTTTTGGCCTTGACGTTTGTTGTACGAGACAATTCTAAACCATTATATATAAGAACTCCACCATCATTACAATCAACCAAACGCACACCTAAATATGCCAATCTATGGACCTCTTTTACCAATTCCCTCTTACCTTCCATAACCTATGCAACATTATCCATGGACAACCGACTAAGAGTATCGGCTAGAACATTTGCCTTACCGGGATGGTAGAGTACACTAATGTCATAGTGTTTTAGGAGTTCAAGCCACCTTCTTTGCCTAAGGTTCAAGTTCCTTTTGCTAAACACATATTGCCAGCTTTTGTTATCAGTAAACATATCAACCTATACCCCATAAAGATAATGGCGCCAAATTT
Organism: Solanum dulcamara; assembly: GCF_947179165.1. Lineage (NCBI taxonomy): Eukaryota > Viridiplantae > Streptophyta > Magnoliopsida > Solanales > Solanaceae > Solanum > Solanum dulcamara. The sequence continues at coordinate 30,740,298 of NC_077244.1, forward strand.
TCAAAGCAAATACAACTGCCGCAAGTTCAAGATCATGGGTTGGATAATTCCTTTCATGCACTTTAAGTTACCTAGAGACATAGGGTATAACCTTACCATGTTGTATCAAGACACAACCCATACCAACACGTGAAGCATCATAATAAATAACAAACCCATTTGAACCTTCGGGCAATGTTAAAATAAGAGCCGACGTAAGACGATCCTTCAATATTTGGAAACTTTTCTCACATTCATCCGACCATTGAAATTTCACCTTTTTTTAGTGTCAACTTAGTTAAAGGCAAAGCAATATATGAAAACACTTTAATAAACATTCTTTAGTATTCGGCTAAGCCCAAAAAGCTTCTAATATCTGAAGGAGATAATGGTCTAGGCCAATTCTTAACCGCTTCCGTTTTCTTTGGGTTTACTTTAATCCCATCAATGGAAACAACATGGCCAAGAAATGCAACTTCCCTCAGAGAAAACTCGCACTTACTAAATTTAGTGAATAATTGTTTCTCTCTCAATGTTTGCAACACAATCGTCAAATGACCAATATGATCTTCCTCATTTCGAGAATAAATAAAGATGTCATCAATGAACACCACTACAAACATGTCTAAATATGGCTTAAAAATATGATTCATCAAATCCATGAATATAACAGGAGTATTAGTCAAACCAAACAAAATTACTACAAATTAAAAATGACCAGACCTTATCCAAAAAGACATTTTGGGAATATCACACTCCCTTACCCTCAATTGATGATAACCGGAACTAAGGTCAATCTTAGAGATGTAGCTTTCTCCTTGTAATTGATCAAATAAATCACCTATCCTTGGAATTAGATACTTGTTCTTTAGGGTGACATTATTCAATTGCCAGTAGGCTAGACACATTCAGAGTGACCCATCTTTCTTCTAACAAATAACACAGGATCTCCCCGTGGTGAAATACACGGTCTTATAAAACCCTTATCCAATAAATCTTTTAATTGTTCTTTCAAATCCTTAAGTTCCGCTAGAGCCATATGGTAAGGAGAAATAGAAATAGGTTGAGTATCAGAAAGGAGATCTATGGCAAAGTCAATTTCCCTTTCGGGAGGAATATCAATGGCAAAGTCAATTTCCCTTTCGGGAGGAATATCAGGAAAATCATCGGGAAATACATAAAAAACACATTAACTATAGGGACTGACTCAAGAGTAGGAGTTTTAGAATCGATGTCCCTAACTCACACAGTATGATAAATACACCCCTTGGAAATTATTTTTTGGGCCTTAATACATGAGATGAATCGACCCTTAACCATCGACTCATTATCCGTCCATTCAAGAATAGGCTCATTAGAAAAGTGAAAATTAACTACACGAGTCCTACAACATATAGATGCATAAGCAGTATGAAACCTATCCATGTCAAGAAAGATGTCAAAGTCAGTCATGTCAAGTTCAACAAGATCATATGGAATAATTCTGTGCAAGACCCATACTGGATGATTTCTATAAGCTCTCTTGGCTAATACTGAATCACCAATGAGAGTATAAATTGAAAAAGGTTCTATTAACAATTTAGGGCATATATCAAATCTCATAGCAATATAAGGAGTAACAAAAGACAAGTTGGCATCCGGATCAATAAATGCATAAACATCAAAGTTAAAGACTCGTAACATGCCTATGACCACATCGGCAGTTTGATCAACATCTTGCCTAGCGTGAAGAGCATAAAATCAGTTGTTACGTTGTACACCCTTAGGTTGTTGCACTTGGCCACCTAGAGGATAACCGTCTCCACCTTTGTTGGCAATATGAGTGAACTCGAATTGCTTATGGCCTATCTTTCCACATCCATAAAAAGCACCCGTTCCCATTAAACACTTCCCTTCATAATTTTTTCCACACTTTACATACTTAAGAAAAGAAGGGCTACTAGCATTCACACCTCCTTCTCCTTGAGCTTTAGGGTATGGCACCCTATTCTTAGAAAACTTCTTCCTCGAGCTTTGGCCTTTTAGATAGCATCCACTACTACTAGTGGTCCTAGCATTGGAGAACCTACCTTCATACGGTCCCTCTTAGAAACCCTCATCTTCATCTCCTTAAGCTTTTCTCCTTCAATTTGTTCAGCAAAAGTTATGAGCCGAGATATGTCCATCTCCTTAACAAGCATAGTTGTTACACCCCACATCTTTGAACTCGGAATGTCCCTTAAGTTACTTAGAAGCTAGTATGTGAGCCACTTAAGTTACGACACTATCAAACGGCTCTAAGGAAGGGAGAATGTGATACCCCATACTAGAGAAGGTTGGAGATGAAATCATAAGAGTCCGGAAGGAATTGGAGGCCAAGTAATGGGTCGTAGGACTCGATTTATCTACGTAAGCTACTAACTTGGAAGTCTTACACACTTAAGCTATTGGAGTACGTACCAAGCTTGGGTAGCATGGGTTACATAGGCTCTTAAAATAAGACGCGATTACGAACCTACGAGAGGGAGCAAAAACTAGTTTCCGAACTTACGAAAGTGAAGCAAGCAGGTGACAAGCAGGCAGGTGACTCACCTACTTGGGATGGACCCCACGCTGCCACGTGGCAGTTTTGTGTTGGAAGCTTGGACGAGGTGTCACCCTAGGAGGCTGTCACGTGTCACCCTAGGGGGATGCCACGTGTCACCTCCTAAGGAGGTGTATATATACATGTTGGCTGACTCTTTAACTCATTTTCCATCCAAAAACATCAGCCAAATGAGAGGAAAAACGTGAAGAACCAAAAGGAACAAGGCAGCAACGTTTTTGAAGAATTAAAGGTGAGTTCTTCAATTTTCCTCCGTGAATTAATTATCTACAATGTTTTTCAACCATGTGGGGGTGTATACATGTGTCTTAGGATTCCTACGGAACCATGGTTGCAGTTTACACTTGGAAAGAAATAAGAGAAAGTTGAAGGAAAAAAATGTTAAGAACTAATTAACCAACCCGTTTTTGGAAGGGACTGTTGTTAGTAATATTAGTATAACTTCTTGTGTACAGATTTTTTCCAAGTGATTTAATATGTTTTGGAAAGGTAGTTCGTGTTTCTTTAACTTTCATTCAGACTCCAAAATCCATTTTTACTTGTATCAGCTCGAAACATGGTGATGAAGTGTAGAGGAGGTACTGCTCAGATTTGGTTTTGGAAATTCTACACAGACAGCTGTAAGTATTTTGGTCATATCTTTTTGTACAAAATTGATGTAGAGATGATTCGGAATTTTTTGCGACCCTAAGACACATGTATATAACTTTTATGAAGGACGTAAATCCTATTTCCCTCCATTACCCCTTCGAAATGAAGCGACAAGGTAAAACAGTAAGCTGTCCAGATTTCACATTTTGGATAGTTTTGGCGAGTTTGACAAGTTTAATGTAAGGTAAGGTTTCTTCTTTAAATTTGAGCTTTATGTGTTCTTATGGAGCATGTTACACTCCCTATAGGTGGATGGAAGTGTGTAAATATCATTGGAATACTTGGCGTTCGGAATAAACTAAATTGTAGTCGTTATAGTCGAATTGTCGTCAACGTAAGGCGTTGTTCTTGTGAGTTGCTGCTGCAGGGGTGTGGTGTGTTATTTCAGGACCTAAACATGTTCTAATATGGTTTAGGTTGATGCTGGTTGAAGCCAAATGACCCCCCCATTGCGTACAATTATAGGCGTTACAAAATAAAGGCTAGACGCCCTATTGTGATATCGTATTTTTGAATAAGTCGTTTAGAGTTTATGTTGTATATTGTTGGTATGAATTGCTGCAGGTTGTTGTTGTTGGTTAGCTGTAGGTCTTAGGGACCTAATTGGAAATTTGGATAGGGCACATTACAGGGGAGGTGCTGCCCAATTTTCGTCGACGCCTTAGCGAATAACAAAACTAGTCGGGGAAACGACTAAGGAAATAGATTCCATTAATACTAAGGTGTAACCTAAGATGCTGGAAAGTTAAGAGGGGTTGATATTTATATTACTTTCATGTTGAATAGGTTCAAAGGACGGCGAGGCAAGCAGGATAAGGAATAATTCAGACAAGGTATGTAAAGCTTTCTCGTGGCATATTTTGGTATAAACACGTACAGTATCTTTCTTTCCTTTTGGCAAGATTTAGCCTTAAGTGAATTGTGTGTGGAATGTGGGGATAATTCCATTCCCAAAACTCCAAGTATGCCTCATAACCCCTATCCACTGCTTAGTATTGGAAGTTCTGCAAGAATTGAGTGTTGCCTAGTAAGGCTTCTACATGTTAAACAGTAGTGTGTGGAATGTGGGGATAATTCCATTCCCAAAACTCCAAGTATGCCTCAGAACCCCTATCCACTGCTTAGTATTGGAAGTTCTGCAAGAATTGAGTGTTGCCTAGTAAGGCTTCTATGTGTTAAACAGTAGTGTGTGGAAAGCTATCTCTCATTTCCGTTGATACGTATTTGGTACGAAAGTGAGATTATGATGCCATAATGATTCACCGAGCCCCATGATGGGCCGGGTATGAAATATGTGTAGGCAGATCCCATAAAGGAAAGTACAGACTATATATAGTTTATGCTCTTTCTTCTTCTGGCATATCTTAGTTGTAGATTAAACATGATATGAGTTCCGGAGTAACTCCATTCTTAGCATCTCTTATTTACGTCTGAATATCGTACTTTTATAATAATCGAACTATTTCCCTGGAAACTTTTATATGTTAAAAAGGTAACAAATGTACAGGCTCCAAGTCTTACAGACTATTTGTTAACAAATGTTTCTGGTTCCATGAGCGATTTGGCTTTACTTTAGTACATGTCTAGGAGCCCCAAGATTATAATTGATATTGCCCATAATGGTATTTAGAAGCCACTCGAGATGACTACACTACTACTCGAGTCCTCCGACAAAATTTTAATCTTCTTATACGGTCAAGTCTCTAATAATGATTTAAATTGCATATAGTTACTCACTACTCTACTCGTGTATATCGTAACACCTCTTTCCTTGAGTCCCGGGCCAGAATATGTTCTCGTGCACAGTTCACTGCATTATTCCCTAAGTCCCTCAATAGAGGGCCAGGATACGTGTATAGATATATGATGATGTGTTGTAATAAGGTGGTGATGCCACTGGGGCCATGATGGTTTTACAGAGATGATTTTACAGAGATGATTCACCGGACCCCCGAAAGGGTCAGCTATATGATATGACTCGAACATGCATGTTTTTATAATTCACAAAGTACAGGTACAGGTTTCTGAATTGATATCTTATCCCCTATTCTCTATCTCAGATATACTTCCAGTTGTATTATATTATGTTGTGCATACTCAGTACATATATCGTACTGACCCCCTTTCTCGGGGGGCTGCATTCATGCCCGCAGGTACATATACAGATTTTGGGAGTCCGTCAGCTTAGGATTCCAGGCAGCTCAGATGGAATAGGCTCCATTGTGTCGGGGCCTAGTTTTTGGTACTTTCCACAGATGTATAAAAATTATTTTGTCCATTCAGGGGTACGGCGGGGGCCCTGTCCCACCATATGTTGTCATTTATATGTTTAGAGGTCTGCAGATATGTATATGTGGGTTGTGTATGTCAGTTTGATTCAGCTGGGTCTACATGATATATGATATATGTTATTATGTTATGGCAGCCTTGTCGGTTTGCGTGCCCTATCGTGTTGTGGTACAAACGAAAAGGGCTACAGGTTTATGAAAATGTTATCGCCCAATGGGGCTTTGTTACATGATATTGTTTATTTACAATTCAATGTGACCACAGCTGATAGATATGTATACGGGGGGTCCAGATCGGACCCCAGTCGCGGCTTACGGGGTTGGGTCATGACAATAGTAGTACGACATTCCTTAACAACCAAGTCGGACACCCCTGATATGAATTTACTCATTCGAGCACATGGATCAGTAACCAATGAAGGAGCATACTTGGATAGCTTAGTAAACTTGAGGTCATAGTACCTCATCTCTGTATTACCTTGTCGAAGATTTTTGAACTCCAACACTTTAGCCTCCCTTAACTCTAGAGGGAAAAAGTGATCAAGGAAAGCATGTTTGAAAGCTTCCCATTTAATAAGACATTCATCCACTCTCTCCATCTTCCATTGAGTGTACCAAACTTGAGAAAAACCCTTAAGTTAGTAAGCCGCCAACTCCATATTTTCTTCCGAAGCCACCCCCATAATACTCACTATCTTGTAGACCTCATCAATGGACTCTTGAGGATCCTCATCAACCTTTGCGCCATGAAACTTCATAGGGTTCATTCGTGCAAAGTCCCTCACTCTTGAGGCTAGAATAGGAATATTAGGAGGAGCCGCAATCCCTTGGTTGGTAACCAGTTGAGCTAGCATAGTAATAGCAGTTTAGAACTCCATATTACTTACTTGGTCTGGTAGAAGACCATTGTATTGAGGAGTCAGGGGAGCCTGGGCTTCATTATCATTATTTTCCCTTCGGAATGGTGGTTTTCTTGGATCCATTCTTCCGAAAATCAAAAAGAAAGACTGTTAGGGAAAAGAAGTCTTACGATAAACTCTATAGAATGACATATATCATAAAAGAAGTGAGAATTCCTAAAACATCTCATAGCCTCCTATTCATAGATGTGGAGCGCTTAATAACCATGAATAAGACTCTACTTGATGTGGCATGTTGGACTCCCTAGGACACTCAAACCTTATGCTTTGATACTAAGTTTGTCACGATCCAACCTAGGGCCTAGTCATAACATGACGATCGAAACCTTAAAGGGCTCCATCCAAGCCTCTTATACATATCATAAGAATACATAAGGTAAAATAAAAGAGAAAATATCATAAGAGAGTCTAAACCAAGAGTAGAAAAAGAAGAATGTCACACGATAATATAGACACGAAACATTTGTCCAACTAGATGCCTCTATTTATGAGCATAGGTGGGGGCTAAGATATGTCTCTAGCTCACCCTCAATATGAAACATAACAAAAGTATTTGAAAATAATAACCAAATCGATGAGTAGTCCCCGATAAATGAGGTCTCACCAAAAACACCGATGGATACGAAAGCTTAACTGGCCACATGGATGAATATGACCTTCAATTTCAACCCCTATATTATGAGACAATGTTGGCAAAAAGCATGCATTAGTATGTTGGAATGTACTATGTATGAGGGCATGACATGCAACATAAATTATGGGATGCAATGGTTAAGTAAAACACATGATAACATTAGATAAGTAAAGTCATGAGAAAATCGTAGTAACCAAAGCATTAGAAAAGCATAATTTAGGTCATGAAAATACATAAGAGATTGTACATATATGGGATAGGAACCATAATTGACAATAAGACCATGCGAGCTATAACATGGAATCTCATTGTCTCCCTATAGAACAAATAAAAAAGGGAATCTACTTATAAAGGTAGACTCTACCCCAATAGGCGGGTCATACATACGCTATATGTGGATATAATAGATAGGACATGAAGGCAACCTACAGTGGCACCTAGTTTAAGAGACAAGAGGTTGCTACTAGGGATTTTAGTAGGGCCCCACCTTAATTCTACTCGGTGCTAAGTTAAATCCCACGAAATACATATATAGCATAAAAATCATAATGATATATATCATAGTCATGATCATAGGTTTAAAATCATAGAGTAGCTCATTTTCATAAGTGCAATGTAGGTATTGTCCTTACACATTACAAATCATACATACATAGTTTATATCATTAGGCCTTAAGGCACCACATTGGACCCTAAGTCATTTTTTAATAATTTGCATGAAAATCATAATTTGAAACATGCTTATAGTCTATGATCATACTTTAAATACATAATCATAATTGATACTTGAAAATTAGGGTAGAATATACATACATGATCAATTGACTTAAAATCATGAAATTAACTTGAAAACATATATGATCATATACTTTCTATCAGCCCATACATAATTCATAAAGATAATATCATTCAGAAGTATAATTGAAAATACCCATAATTAATATCATGAACCCTAGAGATCAATGTAGGAGAATTCATGGAAACACTCTTTAATTCAATGCAACAACCATCAATTTATATTAAAATAGACTCATAATCATAATTTAAATTATAATTCATGCAATTGGAATAAAGATCATAAAACCCATAAAGTACCACATTTTAATTTGATAGAAAACTTGAGAATTTGAGTGGGATTCATAGATAAAAGAATTCATAAATCAATACCCACATACCTTAAGTGAGAAACCAAAATAATTTGGAAGAACTTGAGAGTATTGAGTAAACTTACTTAAAGTCTTCAATGGAGTCCTTGATAGTCTTTTATAGAGAAAGAAATATTTGAGTAGGTGAATTATAGACGAATGAATAGAATTAGAGGTTTAGATCAATTTATAGAGGAAACTCTGCCGAAATTCTCCCAGAACAAAAAAATGAAGTAAAACATAGCTTATAACATGTTTGGGAAATTGATATCGAGTACCCGTATTATGCTAAAGTAAAGTTGTAAGAGGTACTCTTCATGTCGTCAATAAGGGGCACCCTCTTTACTTGGGAAAGTTTATTTCAAAGAAACAAAAGTCTGTCTGAGCAGTACAGTTCAGACCGTAGTATCTCCAACAATAATTGTGTTGTCGGAAAACAAAAGAGAAGCTCAGGTTGAAGGGTAAGATGTCCAGTAATTGAGATTCACTCTTTTTGAAGGTTCCAAGCCCCCAACTCCTATTGTAAATTAGATGAGTTATTCATAACTCGAGGGTAAACTCGGAAGGGGAACAGGTAGGTCAAGTATTAACAGAAGTATTATGATGTTTAAGAAATTTTGGTTTCTTCCAACAATGGTTGGAAAATGATTTATGATAACAGTTTATAGTTTTCCACCGACTAATTGGGAAAAGAACTCCTAACGGAAGCATCTCAGGGAGATGTCAGGGACGAATACGAATTAAAAAGGGGATATGTAAGTATGAATTGAATAGTGTGATACGAGTATGCAGGGACAAAGTGGAACCACTAGTAAGACGCATTTAGTACGCGTTGACTATGTTAAAGGCCTGCGTTGAGAACGCAGTAAGAGCATGGAGCTTAAGAAAAAAAATGAAAAATGATGCGTGTACACGATGTCGGCCCAAAAATGGTGGAACCCTTAAGGGACGAGGATGGCAAACTTAAGGAACAAATGACGTAACTTCTATTCGCCCCAAGAAGCAAAGGATATAGGTTGGGGCAAAACCACTACTTCGAGAAAACCTGGAATAGTTATCATCGGAATACTAGCACTACCTAATTGAAATTGGAACAACTACAAGTACATACAGAGGAATGTACGAGTACCCCCTAAAGGGGGGAAGTTAATGAGAAAATGGCAAAAGTAGGAGGAGGCAATTGATATAGCAATAAATGTGAGATAGACGTCTAAACTTCGATAAGATATCTTGCTAAACCAAGTTGGGAAGGTCCGGAAGTTACCAATAATTGGAGGGAAGCCGGAATGCTACATAAGGTAGTGTTAAGAAGTTTGTGACGAGACCCTGAACAACATAACACTAGAAGGCGTCTGTGTATAAAAACAGGAGAATGTACCAATGAAAGGATATCGAATAATTCAAGAGACACTACAAAGGATAACGACAGTATGCTAGACCAAAAGCCAAAATGTTGGTTATAGAGTTAGTCGCAAATGATGTTGCGATAGATAAATAACCAAAGAAAAAGTAATAGGAAGCCTCCTGTGGTAGAAAATAAGAAGAACACAAAGTGAATAAAGGATCGTGGAACTAAAGGTCTACACCGATGCTAGATGCAAGATAACAGACGAAAGGACAGGGCAAAACATAAAGACTCGCGAGACAACGCTGAGGTAAATCTGGAGCTAAGTTGAGTGCCCGCACCTCGTGGAAAAGGTTTCAGTGAAACGCGACACGAAGACTTCCCATAGAGGTCACCCATCCTAATATTACTCTCGCCCCAACACGCTTAACTTCAATATTCTGATGGAAGTTAATGTATTAGTGCTGGTGTGATCGCGCGAGATGGAAGAATCTGAACTAGTAACGGAGAAACCATATGAGATTATGTACCCAGAGTATTATAAGATACGTTAAGGAAATTCTAACAAGGACTTAAGCAAAACAAGGAGGATTAGCTACTTGCTAACTGAGGACACATTCGAATGCCATAATTCGTTAACATAGTACCTGTTAATAAGAGGCAAACCACCGAAGGGTTATATGGGCTAGTAGGCGAGGGAATTTCGACACCATTGGGCAACCAACTCTAAGGGCAAGAAAAAGCAAAACAGTTGATATAACTTACAAATGACAGGAAGCAGTGCCCAAGGTCGAAAATCCCACAATATGACCAGGACTACAAAACTCATTTTGCACTCCAGCGCCAGATGACTCTGGAGGGAATGTTACTTGTGGAATAACGATATTAGTCCCTACTCCTTCGATCAAAGGTTACCTAATCCGCCGAGAAGGTGTAAAATTATAGGTAAAAAAAAAGTGGTAGGACCTTACGGAGTCCCCACAGCTATTATCCCAAGCGAAGGAGCCCAAGTTGCAACTAACTACAGAGAGGTGCAAAGATAAGTTAAGCCAAACTACCGAGATGGAATTAGTACTACGGGTGAAGTAAGACATGGCCACGATTGGACCAAAGATCTACCCCGACCTCGAGTGTAGGAAGGGAGGAAAAGCAGGGTAAGACATGAGGACTGGCGAGGTAACGCTAGAATACTTCTTGTACCCTCTCTTATTCTTGTAAAAGTAAAAAAAAAATTGACACAAGATAATGTGTCTAGAGGATTATAAGCGGGGGTAAGGGAAATTGTGAAAAGGTTTAAGTAAAACTGACTGAACTGGCTGGTTACTATAGGATAGCGAGCTTCTATGCCAAAACTCTTTTGGAATTACACCAGATCATGTTAGACAAAGCACAAAATGACTACGAGCGCCATTATATGGGGGGACTGCAACATTATTCGGTAGCCAACCCTAAGGATTTGAAAAAGATGGGAAGAAGAACCCAAAATATCGAATGCCAGTTAAAGTTCTGAAAAGAGTCGAGAAAGACTATACGAGGCTAACGGTCCCCAAATTATCCACGTCATTACGCACCCATTTTATACTCGGTAAGAGTAGGGTGCTATATGAGTTGTTGTGATTAGGCTAATGAATCAGCCCATTTGCTTCCAATCAAGAGCACCTATGCTGCTGAAATTAGAGGGAGTTATAGAACATGGAGAATGGTAAGGTTCCGTGAGGTTTCCTCATCTAATATCCTAGATAAAGGGACTTCAATTATAATTAACGCCTTGAGATCAGTCCAAGAAGAGGTCAGGAGCACAGACAGGTCTTAGTACCGCATTTCTCCCACGAGCTACTAAACAGACTGAGCGCACTATTAGACGCTAGAAGATATGCCACAAGCCGGGAGATTAACTTCGAAGGTAGCCGAAATGATTATCCATCACTTATCAAGTTGCCTACAATAATAATTACTACTCTAGTATTCCAATGGCCTCGACATGATTAAGTAAGCTATTGAATAAAAGCCCAAAGTTGGCAGGAATAACATACAGATAATTGACGTCGATATACAGAGTTCAAATTGATGATTGGATGTTCATCATAGGGTCACCTAGAAAAGGAACTTGACCCAGAATATGTTAGACGGTATCAAGTTACTCATAAGGTGGGCAACGTGGCTGGTAAGTTAAGCTTACCACCTCAGTTGGAAACTATACGCCCAGTCCATTAGATACTGACGAGTCACCCAGGGTATATTCCATAGGTGAGGTCGAGGAGATGGAATCTGGTGAGGAAAAACCTACCGCCATCCTAGATCGGCGAACTGAAAGATTATAGAATAAAGACGTACCTTCCGTCATGTTATGGTGGAAAAACCAAAACCAGAAAGAGAATGATAGGGGAACTAAAGAGAACATGAAATACAAGTATTCGCACCTGTAACCGATGTCTACAGGTAACTCCAACTCTTGAGCACTCGTATGTTAATAATATAGATGGGAATGTATGTGATAGCATAAAGGAAAGGAACCCCTCTATAATTTATATAAAGTCTTAAAGGAAGTTGCATTTAACATTCGGGGACGAATGTTCTAAAGGGGGGAAGGATGTTACACCCCACATCTTTGAACTCGGAAGGTCCCTTAAGTTACTTAGAAGCTAGTATGTGAGCCACTTAAGTTACGACACTATCAAACGGCTCTAAGGAAGGGAGAATGTGATACCCCATACTAGAGAAGGTTGGAGATGAAATCATAAGAGTCCGGAAGGAATTGGAGGCCAAGTAATGGGTCGTAGGACTCGATTTATCTACGTAAGCTACTAACTTGGAAGTCTTACACACTTAAGCTATTGGAGTACGTACCAAGCTTGGGTAGCATGGGTTACATAGGCTCTTAAAATAAGACGCGATTACGAACCTACGAGAGGGAGCAAAAACTAGTTTCCGAACTTACGAAAGTGAAGCAAGCAGGTGACAAGCAGGCAGGTGACTCACCTACTTGGGATGGACCCCACGCTGCCACGTGGCAGTTTTGTGTTGGAAGCTTGGACGAGGTGTCACCCTAGGAGGCTGTCACGTGTCACCCTAGGGGGATGCCACGTGTCACCTCCTAAGGAGGTGTATATATACATGTTGTCTGACTCTTTAACTCATTTTCCATCCAAAAACATCAGCCAAATGAGAGGAAAAACGTGAAGAACCAAAAGGAACAAGGCAGCAACGTTTTTGAAGAATTAAAGGTGAGTTCTTCATTTTTCCTCCGTGAATTAATTATATACAATGTTTTTCAACCATGTGGGGGTGTATACATGTGTCTTAGGATGCCTACGGAACCATGGTTGCAGTTTACACTTGGAAAGAAATAAGAGAAAGTTGAAGGAAAAAAATGTTAAGAACTAATTAACCAACCCGTTTTTGGAAGGGACTGTTGTTAGTAATATTAGTATAACTTCTTGTGTACAGATTAGTTTCTAGTGATTTAATATGTTTTGGAAAGGTATTTCGTGGTTCTATAACTTTCATTCAGACACCAAAATCCAGTTTTACTTGTATCAGCTCGAAACACGGTGATGAAGTGTAGAGGAGGTACTGCTCAGATTTGGTTTTGGAAATTCTACACAGACAGCTGTAAGTATTTTGGTCATATCTTTTTGTACAAAATTGATGTAGAGATGATTCAAAATTGTTTGCGACCCTAAGACACATGTATATAACTTTTATGAAGGACGTAAATCCTATTTCCCTCCATTACCCCTTCGAAACGAAGCGACAAGGTAAAACAGTAAGCTGTCCAGATTTCACATTTTGGATAGTTTTGGCGAGTTTGACAAGTTTAACGTAAGGTAAGGTTTATTCTTTAAATTTGAGATTTATGTGTTCTTATGGAGCATTTTACACTCCCTATAGGTGGCTGGAAGTGTGTAAATATCATTGGAATACTTGGCGATCGGAATAAACTAAATTGTAGTCGTTATAGTCGAATTGTCGTCAACGTAAGGCGTTGTTCTTGTGAGTTGCTGCTGCAGGGGTGTGGTGTGTTATTTCAGGACCTAAACATGTTCTAATATGGTTTAGGTTGATGCTGGTTGAAGCCAAATGACCCCCCAATTGCGTACAATTATAGGCGTTACAAAATAAAGGCTAGACGCCCTATTGTGATATCGTATTTTTGAATAAGTCGTTTGCAGTTTATGTTGTATATTGTTGGTATGAATTTCTGAAGGTTGTTGTTGTTGGTTGGCTGTAGGTCTTAGGGACCTAATTGGAAATTTGGATAGGGCACATTACAGGGGAGGTGCTACCCAATTTTCGTCGATGCCTTAGCGAATAACAAAACTAGTCGGGGAAACGACTAAGGAAATAGATTCCATTAATACTAAGGTGTAACCTAAGATGCTGGAAAGTTCAGAGGGGTTGATCTTTATATTAATTTAATGTTGAATAGGTTCAAAGGACGGCGAGGAAAGCAGGATAAGGAATAATTCAGACAAGGTATGTAAAGCTTTCTCGTGGCATGTTTTGGTATAAACACGTACAGTATCTTTCTTTCCTTTTGGCAAGCTTTAGCCTTAAGTGAATTGTGTGTGGAATGTGGGGATAATTCCATTCCCAAAACTCCAAGTATGCCTCATAACCCCTATCCACTGCTTAGTATTGGAAGTTCTGCAAGAATTGAGTGTTGCCTAGTAAGGCTTCTATGTGTTAAACAATAGTGTGTGGAAAGCTATCTCTCATTTCCCTTGATACGTATTTGGTACGAAAGTGAGATTATGATGCCATAATGATTCACCGAGCCCCATGATAGGCCGGGTATGAAATATGTGTATGCAGATCCCATAAAGGAAAGTACAGACTATATATAGTTTATGCTCTTTCTTCTTCTGGCATGTCTTAGTTGTAGATTAAACATGATATGAGTTCCGGGGTAACTCCATTCTTAGCATCTCTTATTTACGTCTGAATATCGAACTTTTATAATAATCGAACTATTTCCCTGGAAACTTTTATATGTTAAAAAGGTAACAAATGTACAGGCTCCAAGTCTTACAGACTATTTGTTAACAAATATTTCTGGTTCCATGAGCGATTTGGCTTTACTTTAGTACATGTCTAGGAGCCCCGAGATTATAATTGATATTGCCCATAATGGCATTTAGAAGACACTCGAGATGACTACACTACTACTCGAGTCCTCCGACAAAATTTTAATCTTCTTATACGGTCAAGTCTCTAATAATGATTTAAATTGCATATAGTTACTCACTACTCTACTCGTGTATATCGTAACACCTCTTTCCTTGAGTCCCAGGCCAGGATATGTTCTCGTACACAGTTCACTGCATTATTCCTTGAGTCCCTCAATAAAGAGCCAGGATACGTGTATAGATATATGATGATGTGTTGTAATAAGGTGGTGATGGCATTGGGGCCATGATGGTTTTACAGAGATGATTTTACAGAGATGATTCACCGGACCCTCGAAAGGGCCGGCTATATGATATGACTCGAACATGCATGTTTTTGTAATTCACAAAGTACAGGTACAGGTTTCTGAATTGATATCTTATCCCCTATTCTCTATCTTAGATATGCTTCGAGTTGTATTATATTATGTTGTGCATACTTAGTACATATATCGTACTGACCCTCTTTCTTGGGGGGCTGCGTTCATGCCCGCAGGTACATATACAGATTTTGGGAGTCCGTCAGCTTAGGATTCCAGGCAGCTCAGATGGAAGAGGCTCCATTGTGTCGGGGCCTAGTTTTTGGTACTTTCCACAGATGTATAAAAATTATTTTGTCCATTCAGGGGTACGGCGGGGGCCCTGTCCCGCCATATGTTGTCATTTATATGTTTAGAGGTCTGCAGACATGTATATGTGGGTTGTGTATGTCAGTTTGATTCAGCTGGGTCTACATGATATATGATATATGTTATTATGTTATGGCAGCCTTGTCGGCTTGCGTGCCCTATCGTGTTGTGGTACAAACGAAAAGGGCTACAGGTTTATGAAAATATTATCGCCCAATGGGGCTTTGTTACATGATACTGTTTATTTACAATTCAATGTGACCACAGCTGATAGATATGTATACGGGGGGTCCATATCGGACCCCAGTCGCGGCTTACGGGGTTGGGTCATGACAATAGTAGTACGACATTCCTTAACAACCAAGTCGGACACCCCTGATATGAATTTACTCATTCGAGCACATGGATCAGTAACCAATGAAGGAGCATACTTGGATAGCTTAGTAAACTTGAGGTCATAGTACCTCATCTCTGTATTACCTTGTCGAAGATTTTTGAACTCCAACACTTTAGCCTCCCTTAACTCTAGAGGGAAAAAGTGATCAAGGAAAGCATGTTTGAAAGCTTCCCATTTAATAAGACATTCATCCACTCTCACCATCTTCCATTGAGTGTACCAAACTTGAGAAAAACCCTTAAGTTAGTAAGCCGCCAACTCCACATTTTCTTCCGAAGCCACCCCCATAATACTCACTATCTTATAGACCTCATCAATGGACTCTTGAGGATCCTCATCAACCTTTGCGCCATGAAACTTTATAGGGTTCATTCGTGCAAAGTCCCTCACTCTTGAGGCTAGAATAGGAATATTAGGAGGAGCCGCAATCCCTTGGTTGGTAACCAGTTGAGCTAGCATAGTAATAGCAGTTTAGAACTCCATATTACTTACTTGGTCTGGTAGAAGACCATTGTATTGAGGAGTCAGGGGAGCCTGGGCTTCATTATCATTATTTTCCCTTCGGAATGGTGGTTTTCTTGGATCCATTCTTCCGAAAATCAAAAAGAAAGACTGTTAGGGAAAAGAAGTCTTACGATAAACTCTATAGAATGACATATATCATAAAAGAAGTGAGAATTCCTAAAACATCTCATAGCCTCCTATTCATAGATGTGGAGTGCTTAATAACCATGAATAAGACTCTACTTGATGTGGCATATTGGACTCCCTAGGACACTCGAACCTTATGCTTTGATACTAAGTTTGTCACGATCCAACCTAGGGCCTAGTCATAACATGACGATCGAAACTTTAAAGGGCTCCATCCAAGCCTCTTATACATATCATAAGAATACATAAGGTAAAATAAAAGAGAAAATATCATAAGAGAGTCTAAACCAAGAGTAGAAAAAGAAGAATGTCACACGATAATATAGACACGAAACATTTGTCCAACTAGATGCCTCTATTTATGAGCATAGGTGGGGGCTAAGACATGTCTCTAGCTCACCCTCAATATGAAACATAACAAAAGTATTTGAAAATAATAACCAAATCAATGAGTAGTCCCCGATAAATGAGGACTCACCAAAAACACCGACGGATACGAAAGCTTAACTGGCCACATGGATGAATATGACCTTCAATTTCAACCCCTATATTATGAGACAATGTTGGCAAAAAGCATGCATTAGTATGTTGGAATGTACTATGTATGAGGGCATGACATGCAACATAAATTATGGGATGCAATGGTTAAGTAAAACACATGATACCATTAGATAAGTAAAGTCATGAGAAAATCGTAGTGACCAAAGCATTAGACAAGCATAATTTAGGTCATGAAAATACATATGAGATTGTACATATATGGGATAGGAACCATAATTGACAATAAGACCATGCGAGCTATAACATGGAATCTCATTGTCTCCCCATAGAACAAATAAAAAAGGGAATCTACTTATAAAGGTAGATTCTACCCCAATAGGCGGGTCATACATACGCTATATGTGGATATAATAGATAGGACATGAAGGCAACCTACAGTGGCACCTAGTTTAAGAGACAAGAGGTTGCTACTAGGGATTTTAGTAGGGCCCCACCTTAATTCTACTCGGTGCTAAGTTAAATCCCACGAAATACATATATAGCATAAAAATCATAATGATATATATCATAGTCATGATCATAGGTTTAAAATCATAGAGTAGCTCATTTTCATAAGTGCAATGCAGGTATTGTCCTTACACATTACAAATCATACATACATAGTTTATATCATTAGGCCTTAAGGCACCACATTGGACCCTAAGTCATTTTTTAATAATTTGCATGAAAATCATAATTTGAAACATGCTTATAGTCTATGATCATACTTTAAATACATAATCATAATTGATACTTGAAAATTAGGGTAGAATATACATACATGATCAATTGACTTAAAATCACGAAATTAACTTGAAAACATATATGATCATATACTTTCTATCAGCCCATACATAATTCATAAAGATAATATCATTCGGAAGTATAATTGAAAATACCCATAATTAATATCATGAACCCTAGAGATCAATGTAGGAGAATTCATGGAAACACTCTTTAATTCAATGCAACAACCATCAATTTATATTAAAATAGACTCATAATCATAATTTAAATTATAATTCATGCAATTGGAATAAAGATCATAAAACCCATAAAGGTCCACATTTTAATTTGATAGAAAACTTGAGAATTTGAGTGGGATTCATAGATAAAAGAATTCATAAATCAATACCCACATACCTTAAGTGAGAAACCAAAATAATTTGGAAGAACTTGAGAGTATTGAGTAAACTTACTTAAAGTCTTCAATGGAGTCCTTGATAGTCTTTTATAGAGAAAGAAATATTTGAGTAGGTGAATTATAGACGAATGAATAGAATTAGAGGTTTAGGTCAATTTATAGAGCTGAATTAGGTCCTAAAAATATCTAGGTTCATTAACTAATAATTAGGAAAAAGTCTAAAGTGTCCTTACTTAAAAACTAAATTCGAAAAAAAACCATCGCTTAGGTCCGCGACAAAGAGGTATTCCCTGATAGGCAAATTTTGAGCGAATGAGATTTTTTCTAGATTTTGACTTGATAAAAATTGCACTGAATAGGAGCAAGTCCGCGAAGCAGACTTTCCATGCACTTTACTTTTTTGTGTAGTTTCTTTGAAAAATCTATCTTTCGATATACGGGTCCTAAAAATCCACCAAGACTATTTACCTGTAGGTTTTGACCCCCTGATCAATATTCTGGACTTAAATTTGCTAAAAAGATTAAGAATAATACATTCAATGAGAGGTCTATTCCCTAGGCATTCTTAAGGTACTTATGAGCATTTTGAGGAATGTTACACTTCTAGGTGGGGTTTGGTTAGATAACACAGTTGTTTATCCAAGGGAATCCTAGTAGCAATCTAATGTCTCAAACTATGTTGCCCATATAGGTTGCCTTCATGGTCTAGCTAGTGGGTCCATATAGCCGAGTTGAGTTGAGCTGAGTTGAGTTATCTTTGGATTATGCCATGGCAAGGTAATTTCCCCTATTTGGATGCAGGAGTCATTGACCTTCTCTATACAGGTGTCATTGGATTCCATATAGCAGCTCGCATGATCTTAGTTGTCAGTTAAAGGTCTTATCCCACACAAGTTCAAGTTAAGATTTAAGATGTCAAGTTATGAGTTGAAAGTTGAAGTTCTATGATATGCATTGACCAAGAATTTCTTACGTTTAAAAATTATTTTTAAGTTATACTCATGCTCATTATGATTGTTCATGTATCTTATGGAATATTGATTATCTTCTCTTACTTGTCATGCATACCTCACATACTTAGTACATTTAAATGTACTACCGCATATTTTGCCTACATTATTTCATAATATAGGTACGAATGACACTCACAACTACCCTGCCTGTGGCTAGAGTTTTTTTTAGATCTCTAAGAAGTTGGTGAGTCATCATTCTACCAAGGAAAAGAATTTATTTCATGTTTCTGTTGCTTAGACATTTCTTCTATTACTAGGGTGATCTAGGATCTTGTCCTAAGCCCCCACTGAAGGTTAAACTAAAGGCATTTTTAGATATTGTATTGGTGTAGTCTATTTTGTACATTTATAGAGTTGGGTTTCCCTAAGTCCCTACCCCACTTATAATTACTTCCGCTTATATTTATGTTGTGCTTTACCTTATGTATGCAATGAATGCTAAGATGGCTTATGGTTGGGGTCATTCGCATCCCTATTGTCGTGTTACGACTAGGCCTTAGGTTGGGTCATGAAAAGCTTGGTATCAAAGCACAAGGTTTAGAAGAGTCCTAGGGAGTCTAAAATGCTACATTAAATAGAGTCTTATTCATTGGTGTGAAGCACACCACAAGATAGGAGGTTATGAAATGTTTAGGAAAGGTCTCATTTCTTTCATGATCTATGTTGTGCAGTAGAGTGGTTAAGTCTTTTTCCTCTAATGCTTGTTCTTTGCAATTTTTAGAATATGCCTCCATGAATATACCCTTCTAGAAAGATCGTTATTAAAGAGGTGAAACAAGCTTTGAATGACCCTATGAATAATTAAGTTTCCAGTGCCGAGTTCTAAGCGGCCTTTCAAGTATTTGATCAAGCTATTACAACTCAAGTGGTGACTTGTGAGGTGGTTTCTCTTGTGAATCTGAATTCTAGCATGGATGAAACATGGGTTCGTGACTTATTGAGGATGAATCCTCTGGAGTTTTGGGGTTCTAAGGTTAATGAGAACCCAAGAGTGTGTTGATAGTATCGATAAGATTGTTGAGATCATGGGGATGAGCCTAGTTGAAAGGGAGGAGTTGGCTTAGTACCAATTGATGGGTGTTGCATAAATTTGATTTGATCAATGGAAAAGTGAGAGGCCTAGAAAGGCAGAGCCCGTGACTTGGGATAAGTTCAAAAGGGTGTTTATTGAACATTTTTTCCCACTAAAGTTGAGAGAGAACAAGGTGCAAGAGTTCATCAACCTCAAGCAAGGTGGTATGAGTGTGGGGGAGTATTGCCTCAAGTTTAACCAATTGTCAAAATGTTCTCCATTCTTGGTGGTCGACTTAAGAGCTTATATGAGCAAGTTTGTATCGGGTATGTCGGATATGGTTGCTATGGAGTGAAAAATATCTATGTTAATTTGAGAGATGGATATAACTAGACTCATGACCTATGTGGAGCAAGTAGAAAGTGAGAAGTTAAAGTTGAAGAATAGGGAGTCTAAGAGGCCAAGGACCGATGATAGTGAATTCTCTCACGCTATGTCCGGAAGTGGTGGACGTTCTCATTTTTGCCAAAGGTACTTCGGCCAAGGTTATTCTAATTCTACTACTCCAAGATTTAACAAAGATAGGCTACCCAACCCTAAACCTCAAAGTGGTGCTTCCATTGTCCAAGTTACTCCCATATGCAAGAAGTGTGGTAGGAACCACAAGGGTGAATGCCTAGCCGGATTGAATGTGTGCTACTGGTGTGGTAAGCCAGGTCATCATACTAAGGAATATAAGGGTAAAGTTGTTCTTCCTCAAGGATAAGTTGCTCAAGGTTGACAAGTGCAACCAAAGGGTGGTCAACGCAATAATAGGTTCTATGCTCTCCATGGTAGGTAAGAGGTGGAGGAGACGCCCGATGTTGTTATTGGTATGCTACGCATCTTTCACTATGATGTTTATGCTTTGCTAGATCCAAGTGAAAATTTATCTTTTGTTTCTCCTTATGTGTCCATTAGACTTGATGTTACTCCTGCGATATTGTTAGAGCCTTTCTCCATTTATACCCCCTTAGGTGAGTCGGTTGTGGATAAAAGAGTGTATAGAAGTTGTTCGGTTATGATTTTCCATAAAGTTACCTTATGTGATCTAGTTGAGCTTGAGATGACCGATTTTGATATCATACTTGGGATGGATTTGCTTTATGTATGTTATGCTTCTATTGATTATAGAACCCGAGTGGTTGAGTCCAATTCCTAAATGAGCCGGGCCTTAAATGGAAGGGTAGTAACTTTGTGTTTAAAGGTTAATTCATTTCACATCTTAAAGCTTGGAAAATCATTTCCAAGGGTTTTATATACCATCTTGTGAGGGTTAGGGATAAGAATTTTGAAGCCCCGATCTTAGAGTCAGCCTCTATTGTAAATGAGTTTCCGGATGTGTTTCCTAATTAATTAACCGGTGTACCTTCTAAAAGGGAGATTGATTTTGGTATAGACCTTCTTCCAGATACTCAACCAATTTATATTCCTCCTTACCGTATGGATTCGGTGGAATTAAAGGAGTTGAAATATCAATTGAAGGACTTATTAGATAAAGGGTTCATTAGGAAAAGTATTTCTCCATGGGGTTCTCCCGTATTGTTTGTTAGACAGAACGATGGTTCACTATGTATGTGCATTGATTACTGGCAATTGAATAAGGTAACCATCAAGAATAAGAACCTAATTCTGAGAATAGATGACATGTTTCATCAATTGCATGGAGCAAGTTACTTCTCCAAAATAGATCTTTGTTTCGATTATCACCAATTGAGGGTAAGGCAGTGTGAATTTCCCAAAATGGCTTTTCAGACAAGGTATGGCCATTATGAGTTTCTAGTTATGTTGTTTGGTTTTACCAATGCTCCCGTGACATTCATAGACTTAATGAATAGGGTGTTAAGCAATACTTGGATATGTTTGTGATTGGGTTCATCGAAGACATTTCGGTTTACTCTCAGAATGAGGAGGAGCATGTAAATCACTTGAGGATTGTGTTGCAAACTATAAGAGACAAACAATTATTTGCAAAGTTCAACAAATGTGATGTTTTATTAAGGGATCTTTCTTGGTCATATTGTATCCTGTGAGTTGATTATGGTGGAACCTAAGAAGAATGAAGTGGTTATATATTGTAACATCCCTCAAAAATACCCACAAAATACCTTAAGAATGCCTTAGAAATACGCCGCTCATGTAAAGTATTATCCTTAATCTTTTTAGAAGATCCGAGTTTAGAATATTGATCATGGGGTCAAAACCTGCAGGAAAATGGTCTCGGTGGATTTTTATGACCCGTAGAACGGAAAGAGGATTTTTTAAGAAACCACAAAATAGTGTGGTCGGTGACGGGACCGGATCGCAGACCTGGGAATAGTTTTCCGGCCGAGTTCACCGTGATAGGACCACAACAGGACCGTGTCGCGGACCTGGGAAGCAGTTCTGGCCGAATTAAGTTTTTTTAGAGCATTTTAGACATTTTCCAAATTATTAGTTAATAAACCTAGACGTTTTTAGGACCTAATTCAGCTCTATAAATTAACCTAAACCTCTAATTCTATTCATTCTTCTATAATTCATCTATCAAATATTTCTCTCTCTACAAAAAGGCTCTCAAGGGTTTCCATTGAAGACTTCAAGAAAATTGATTCAATTTCTCCATCAAAATTCTCAACTTCTTTCAAATTTATTGGTGTTCTCACTCAAGGTATGTGGGTATTAATTCATGGATCTTTTTATCCATGAATTCCAATCAATTTCTCAAGGTTTTCTATCAAATTAAAGTATGGTATTTTATGGGTTTTGTGATATGTATTCCAATTGCACGAATCTTGATTTAAAGTATGATCGTGAGACTATTTTGATATAAATTGATGGTTATTGAATTAAATTGAAGAGTTTTTCCATGAATTCTTCTATTTTGATTTCTAGGGTTAATGATGTAAATTATGAGTATTTTAATTCATACTTCTAAAGGATATTATCTATATGAATTATGTATACACTGATATAAAGTTTATGATCATGCATATCTTCAAGTAAATTTCATGATTTTCAAGTCAAATGATCATGCATCCATGTCATACCTAAATTTCAAGTACAAGCTATGATCATGAATTTTCAAAGTATGAATTATGACTATGTGTTTCCATGATGATCATGAATTATAAGTATGTTTCAAGGTATGAATTTCATTCAAGTTATGAAGTAAGGTGACTTAAGGCCCTTTGTGGTGACTTAAGTCTTATTGATATGAATTATGCAAAAATGATTGTAATGATGAAAGGACAATTCTCACATTACAAGTATGTTATGAAAATGAGCTACTCTACGATTTCAAGTCTATGATCATGACTATGATATATGATATTATGATCTTATGTTATGTATGTATTTCATGGGATTTGATGTAGCACCAAGCATAATTGAGGTGGGGGCCCTACCAAAAGCCTTAGTAGCAGCCTCATGCCCCATAAACTACATGCCACCGTAGGTTGCCTTTATGGCCTAGCTAGTGGATCCACAAATAGAACATGTTCATGATTAGGAGTCTACCTTGGCAAAGTAGCCTCCTCCTTCTCGATGTGGGTATCATTGGATTTCATGTTATAACTCGCATGGACTTATTATCGGTTATGGTTCCTATCCCATATATGTATGATCTCTTAAGTATGTTATGATTTCGAATTTATGTTTTTAAATACTTTGGTCAATTATGATTTTCTCATGATTTTATGTATTCCAACTTATCATATGTTTTACTTGAACTTTGCATTCTATGATTTACATTGCATTTCACACCCTCATACTTAGTACATTCCAATGTACTAATGCATACTTTTGCCTACACTATCTTATAATGTAGGGGTTGAGGTTGAAGATCCTTATCATCCCGTAACTAGTAGGCGTTCCTATCCCAAGGTGTTGTGGTGAGTCCTCATTGACCGGAGACTAGTTTCAAGTTACTTACTATTTTCTTGTTAAAAGACTTTTGCTTATGTTTTGTATTGAGGGTGAGCTAGGTACAAGGCTTAGCCCCCACCCATACTCAGGTTTAGAGGCATCTAGTTTGACTTATGTTTGAGTCTATGTTGTCATAAGACATTTTTCAATTTCTATTCATGTTATAGACTCTCTTATGATGTTTCTGCTTTTATATTTCACCTTATGTATACTTATGATATGTACAAGAAGCTTGGTTGGAGCCCTTCGGGGTTTCGATAGCCGTGTGACGACTAGGCCCTAGGTCGAGTTGGGAAAGAAATTGGCCTGGATTATTGTTCCCTTTGGATATTAGGAGTTTCTTTGGCCTAGCCAGATACTATAGGATATTTTTGGAAGGCTTTACATTGATATCATCACCTTTGACCAAGTTGACTCAAAAGAAGGTTATTTTCCAATGGTCGAAAGCATGTGAAAAGAGTTTCTAGGAGTGGAAGGATCGTCTAACTACCACTCCTATCTTGACCTTGCCAGGAGGTTCCGATAGTTTCATGGTATATTATGATACTTAAAGGGTTGGTCTTGGTTATGTATTGATGCAACATGTTAAGGTAATAGATTATGCTTCTAGGCAACTTAAGCTGCATGAACGAAACTATCCAACACATGATCTTGAACTAGCAGCGGTTGTGTTTGCCTTGAAGATTTGGAGTTACTATCTTTATGGTGTCCATGTGGATGTGTTCACCAACCACAAGAGTCTAAAATATATGTTTAAGGAAAAATATTTAAACCTTCAGAAAAGAAGATGGCTTGAGTTATTGAAGGATTATGATATAAGTGTTTCATATCATCTGGGAAAACCTAATATGGTTGCCGATGCACTAAGTAGATTTTCCATGGGTAGTGTGGCACATGTTGAAGATAAGGAAGAATTGGTAAAAGATGTTGATAGATTAACATGCTTAGGTGTACACTTGGTTGATTCCAATGACAGGGGTTCTCTTATTAATGATAGTTCGGAATCATCTCTTGTAGAGGATGTTAAGGTCAAGCAAAACCAAGATCCAATGTTGGTTGAGTTAAAGAAGTTGCTTGCCAAAAAAGTCATTGAAGCTTTTCTCAGGGAGGAGGGATGGTGTACTACGCTACCAAAGTCATTTGTGTGTACCTAATGTTGAGGGGTTAATAGTGTTGATATTTAATGAGGCCCATAGTTCCCAATAAGCAATTCATCCGGGTTCCACCAAGATGTATCATGACTTGAGAGAAGTGTATTGGTGGAATGGCATGAAGGACATAACAGAGTTTGTAACAAGGTGTTCAAATTGCCATCAAGTTAAAGTTGAGCACCAAATGCCGTGAGGTCTAACCCAAGACATTGAGATTCCTACTAGGTAGTGGAAAGATGTGAATATGGATTTTGTAATGGGTTTGCTTCATACTAAGAAGAAACATGATTTTATCTGGGTTATTGTGGATCGGATGACCAATTCCGCTAATTTTCTACGGGTCAAGACTTCTTATGGTGCATAAAATTATGCTAAGTTGTATATTTGAGAGTTGGTAAGACTTCATGGTGTGCCTTTGTCCATCATATTGGATCGAGGTACACAATTCACTTCACACTTTTGGAAGTTGTTTCAAAAGGGTCTCGATACAAAGGCTAAGTTAAGTACCACTATTCATACTCAAACCGACGGTCAAGCCGAAAGAACGATCCAAACTTTAGAGAATATGTTAAGGGCATGTGTTATTGAATTTAAAGAAAGTTGGGATGAATATTTTCCATTGATTAAGTTTGCCTATAATAATAGTTATCACTCTAGCATCCAAATGGCTGCTTTTGAAGCATTGTATCGGATAAGATGTAGATCCCTAATGGAATATTTTGAAGTGGGTGAGATGTCCTTGATTGGTCCAGATTTGGTTATTGATGCTATGGAAAAGGTAAGACCCATACGGGAAAGATTAAAGACGTCCCAAAGTCATCAAAGGTACTATTCCGATGTTAGGAAAAGAGAGTGAATTTGAGGGGAATGATAGGGTCTATTTGAAAGTTTCGCCCAAGAAGGGTGTAATGCATTTCAGAAAGAAAGGGAAGTTGAGTCCTAGATACATAGGACCTTACAAGATATTGAGATGTATTGGCAAGGTGGCTTATGAGTTATATTTTTCACTTGAGTTAGTTATGGTTCACCCGGTATTTCATGTGTTGATGTTGAGAAAGTTCGTGGGTGATCCAAACTCCATTGTGCCATTGAAAGATTTAATAGTTTTTGGAGGATTTGACTAATGAAGAAGTTCCGATGGAAATTTTAGACCGGCAAGTCAAGAAGTTAAGGAAAAAAGTGGTTGTGTCCATCAAGCTATTATGGAGGAATCAACAAGTAGAAAGTGCTACATGGGAGGCAGAGGCGGATATGATGAAATGATACCCGTACATCTTTTCCTCTACTCAAGCCTAAAGTAGTAAGTTATTCTTATTCAAGCTAGTTGAACTCTTACGTATTTAGTTCCTCGTATGTCATTCATATGCATGCATTTTAAGATATCATGTTCATGTTGGGTTGCTAGTCCTCTTTCCGTGTCCTTCCTATTATAAGTTAATCTCATTCAAGGAAAAATGTTTCCAAGGGGAGATATTGTAAGATCTCATAAGTTGAAAAGATGGAAACGAGGAGAAAAGTCTTAAAATCTCGAACCCACCCATGTGAACGAGTTCCTTTATGGCTCGTATAGCTTTCCACGGCTCGTATGTTTGGGTCGTAGAGTGACCCTTCGAGCACAGTTTGATGTTGCCCTCAGGAGAGGTTGAACAGCTTGAAAGGATAGGTCATCCTTAAATGATGGGTCGTAGAAATACCTCATAAACCAAGTTCAAAGGACAAGTTTCAAGGATCCCTCAAGCCAAGATGACGACTTGACAGGACATCTCATAGAAGCAAGGACGGGTCATAAATACCAACCATCACAAAACTTCAGAGACTTGAATTGTATAGGTTTATTCAAGGTTCTTCTTTAATTCCTAGTGAATTCAAGTAAGGTATGTGGGAATTTATTCATGGGACCTTTTCTCCCATGAAGTACCAAAGATTTCTCAAGTTTTCATTCAATTTATAATTGATTATGAACCCTAATTTTGATGAATTATATTGGGATGAGTTGATTTTATTTTTAGATGTTATCAATGATCTTTATATGCATATTTTCATATAAATTGCATGATTTCAAGTCGAATCATAGATTCCCATGCATAAGATTTATTTTCAAGCTATTATCATAAGTTAAAGATGATCTTTATGAGTTAATATTGAGTTAAATGATTTATAAAGATAGTTTTCAATGAGTTACAACTGAGATTATGACTTTTCAAGTTAAAGAGATAATGATCAGATTTAAGATCATTAGATGTTTTGAGATAATGATCAGAGTTAGGATCATTAGATGTTTAAATATGGTGATAAGGATAATTCTCACTGAAGTTATAGATTCTTATGAATCACCAAGTTAGATGAGCTATTCTTAAATATTTTAAAGAAGGATTGATAGGCAGTTACTATCTTTCCTGACTATCATATGAGTATGTTTTCCGACTTTCCGTAGGGATATTGACTAAGCATCAAGAAGACTTTTAGGTGGGGTTTGGTCAGATAACACAGTTGGTTATCCAAGGAAATCCTAGTAGTAACCTAAAGTCCAAAACTATGTTTCCCACGTAGGTTAACTTCCTGGATTAGATAGTGGATCCATATAGCCGAGTTGAGTTATCTTTGGAGTATGCCCTAGCAAGGTAGCCTTCCCTATTTCAATGAAGGAGTCATCGACCTTTCTCAATGCCGGATTCATTGGATTCCATGTAGTAGCTCGCATCATCTTAGTTGTCAGTTAAAATTCTTAGCCACACAAGTTCAAGTTAATCTTTAAGATATCAAGTTATGATTTGAAAGTTGAAGTATTATGATATGCATTGACCAAGAATTTCTTATGTTTAAAAATTGCTTTTACGATATACTCATGTTCATTATTATTGGTCATGCATCATATGGCATATTGATTATGTTGTCTTAATTGTCATGCATACCTCACATACTTAGTACATTCAAACGTACTAACACACATTTTGCCTACATTGTCTTATAATGTAGGGATGAACGATACTCACGACTACCCCACCCATGGCTAAAGTTTTCTTTAGATTTCTAAGGAGTTGGTGAGTCCTTATTCTACTGAGGAAATGACTTTATTTCATATTTCTATTGCTTAGACATTTCTTCTATTGCTAGGGTGAGCTAGGAGCTTGTCCTAAGATCCCGCCAAAGGTTAAACTAGAGGCTTGTTTAGATGATATATTGGTGTAGTCCGATTTGGACGTTTATAGAGCTGGGTTTAATTAAGTCCCTTACCCCACTTATGATTACTTCCGCTTATATTTATATTGTTCTTTATATTATGTATGCAATGAATGCTAAGATGGCTTATGGTTAAAGTCCTTCACATCCCAATCACCGTGTTATAACTAGTCCATAGGTTGGGTCGTGAAAATATAGTATCAAAGCACAAGGTTTAGAAGAGTCCTAGGGAGTCTATCATGCCACATTAAGTAGAGTCTTATTTATTGGTGTGAAGAATGCCACATCCATGGATAGGAGTCTATGAAATGTTTTAGGAAAGGTCTCACTTCTTTTATGATCTATGTCATGCGGTAGAGTGGTTAAGTCTTTTCCCTCAAATGCTTTTTCTTTGCAATTTTTAGAATATGCCTACATGAAGATACCCCATTAGAAGAAACGTGGTTGAAGAGCAGCAACAAGCTCTGAATGACCCTATGAATTATCAAGTTTCGAATGCCAAGTTTTGAGCAGCCTTTCAAGTACTTACTCAAGCCATTATGGCTCGAGTGAATCATGAGGTGGTTGCTCCCGTGAAACTGAATACTAGCATGGCTGCAACATGGGTTCGTGACTTCATGAGGATGAATCCTCCGGAGTTTTGGGGTTCTAAGATTGATGAGTATCCCCAATAGTTTGTTGATAGTATCCATAAGATTGTTGAGATCATGGGGATTATTCCGATTGAAAGGGCGGAGTTGGATACATACTAATTGAGGCATGTTACACAAATTTTATTTGATTAATGGAAAAGTGAGAAGCCTAGAGAGGTGGAGCCCATGACTTAGAATGAGTTCAATGAGGTGTTTCTTGATCGCGTTTTCCCACTAGAGTTGAGGGAGGCCAAGGTGAAAGAGTTCATTAACCTCAAGCAAGGGTTTATCAGTCTAAGGGAGTATTGTTATACCCCGTACTTGTGTAGTTTGGAATATTTTCTTAAGCTTCTTAAAAGTGTCATGTGATCTATACTATCTATCACGTTATCAAACAACTCTAAGAAAGGGAGAATGTGATGCCCCATCTTTGGCATAGACTAATTTCATATGAGTAGGGAAGGGTAGAAATAGGTGTGTAAGGATTTGAAAGGAGTTGGAGGCCAAATAAAAAGTCATGGAACTCGACTTACTTACATAAGCTACCAATTTGAACATCTTACCTAATTAAGCTACTTGACTACATGTCGAGCTTAAGTAGTCAGGATTATATAGGTTCTTAAAGTGAGATGAGATTACGAACCTAAGAAAAGGAGAAAAAACTAGATTCCAAACCTATGAAAGGAAGAAAGTTGGTGATGTACCTACTTCAAGTAGGTGATGCACCTACTTGGCGTGAGTAGGTGATGCACCTGCTAAGGTGGACACCATCAAGGACACATGGTAGCAGTGGGGTGGCTGCATGAATGAGATGGCTCCCTACAAGCTATACACGTGGCACCCTTAGGGGATGACATATGTCACTCCCAAGGAAAGTGTATATAACCTTAAGTTATGACTAAGGATTTCATTTTGGTCTTCTTCCACACTTAGAAAATTAGAGAAAATTTGGGAGAAAGCAAGAACAAGAGAGGAACGGCCATGGCTGCTCCAAATTAGGCCCTCGAACCTTGGTCCGTAAATTAATTTTCTAAGGTATTTTCTGATCAATTGAAGGGAGTTAATAACGTTGAGTAAGCATTGGAGTAGCAAGATGAACTTAAAGTGCACACCACATATTTCAGCCAACTTGAGAGACCCACTTGTTAAGGTAAGATATGATCGTCTTTTTACACATTTTATGTAAGGGTTTAGATGTATTACAAATTTGTAAACATGGATTGGAAGTATAAAAGTATGTACGTTAGAATTGGGTGTTGTTGGAAGCTGTTTGGGGATGCTTGTGTACTTGGAAATGGTAAATCCATTTTAATTACTATTGTGATAAATGTTGTTGAAAGCCATGTAGGAGATGGTTGTAGTTGGACATGGCAACCCACTTTTCACTACCATTTGGTTTTTATTAGCATGAATTATGTAACGAGAAGAAAGGTATTGAATGGTTAAAGTTGAAATTGAGTTGTCCTTGTGAGCTGTTGCAGAACTTACCATAATATTGATATGGTTTTCTTGTATATAAATGGATGAGGTTGTGGTAGTTCTGTGGCTGATTTGTATGTAAGGAAAGTGAGTAATATAGGGGAGGTGTTGTCCAATTTTCTTGAAATAACGTACTAACAATGAAGTATGTTCAATGCCTCTTTGTAACTTAACTATAGTGCTTAACGCCTTAATATAGGTTAAGGTGTTGTTGGGCGGCGTACATGCTAGGCGGTGAAAAAGCGCTCAAGGTATGTAAAGCTATACTTCTTTTCTCTTGGCATGTCTTAGCCATAAGTGGTTTGTGTATGAAATATGGGGATAAATCCATTCATAAAGCTCCGAGTATGATTCATGCCTCTTATCCACTTCTTGATGTTAGAACTCTTACAATAATTGAGTTATTGCCTCTCAAGTCTTCTATATGATAGAAAGTAGTAAGTATGTAAATCTTATCATTTCTTTTCTTTTGGCATGTCCTACATATAAGTGGTATGTAATGTGAGCTTTGAGGGTAATTCCATTCGTAAGTTCTGAACATGGTTCATGACACTTATTCACTTTTGGATGTTAAAACTCTTAAAGTAGTTAATCTACTACCCTCGTGCCATTTATATGTTGAATAGTAATTGGATTATAAGATCCTATTCCTAAGGACTCTACGATGACAAACGTCTCTAATTCCATAAGTTGTTTAGCATTGTCTTGATACATGTCTTTGATTCCTGAGGCTCCAGTTGATATGATCCCTAATGACATTTAGAGGGTACTTGAGAAGATTACTACCCTGATCTTCAAGTGATGGTTTGCTTGACTATTATATGATGATTTAATTTGCACATGGTTCACACTACTCTACTCGTGCATACTGTTAATTCATCTTTCACTGAGTCTTGAGCCAGGTATGTATTCGTGCACAATTTCACTGCGTTGATTCACCGAGTCCCTCACTAAAGGGCCGGGAACGGTATATCTATGTATGATAATATGATATGATGATGAGATGATGGCGCTGGTCCCTATGACGGTCCTACATGTATATGACAATTTCACCGAGTCCCTAATGAGCCGAATATGATATATGATATAAGCATGAATGATTTTATTTCATAAGGTACAGGTACAGTGGTTTCTTGAGTATCATACTTGTCTCCTGAATATCTACTTCATATATGATCTCATTTATAATATGTTATGCTTTATATACTCAGTACATATATCTTACTGACCCCTTTCTTCAGGGGACTGCATTTCATGTCTGCAGGTACAGATATGCATTTTGGGGATCCACCAGCTTAGGATTTCCACTCAGCGATTTGGAAGTGCTCCATTGTGTTGGAGCATAGATTTTGGTACTGCCCTTTGATGTATATATTCATTTATTTAGGTTTACGATGGGGCCCTGTCCCGTCATATGTTACTATTGCTATTCCTAGAGGTCTGTAGACAGGTATGTGGGTTGTGTATAGATGTGGCCCAGTTGTGCATAGTATGACTTATGTTTTGGGGCGTTCCCATTCACAATTAAAGACTTCTCGGCTTGTGTATATGTATATGTTATATGGCGGGACATTCCTATAGGTAGTGATTGCCTTATTGGCATGCGTACTATGTTATCTTTGATGTTGTAACTCCTTAGGAGACAAGTGCGTTAATATATAATTATGGGACAGTGTCGAGATGTCATTCTATTTCCTTAAGTCCCATACCATGATATGTTATGAAATGAACTTAGATAACCAGGGTGTATACAGGTGTCCAATTCGGCACTAGTCATGGCCCACGGGGTTGGGTCGTGACAAGTATGCTCTCAAGTTTGCTCAATTGTCAAAATATGTTCCGTTCTTGGTGGCTAACTCAAGAGCTCATATGAGAAAGTTTGTATACGGTGTGTCAGATATGGTAGCAATGGAGTGAAAAAAGGCTATGTTAATTCGAGAGATGGATATATCTATACTCATTACCTATGCGTAGCAACTAGAAATTGAGAAGTTAAAGTTTAAGAATAGGGAGTGTAAGAGGCCAAGGATCGATGATAGTGAATTCTCTCGTGCTAAGTCCGAAAGTGGTAGACTTTCTCATTTTCGCCAAAGGTACTCCGGCCATGGGTCTTCTAATGCTACTACTCCAAGGTTTGACAAAGATAGGGTGCCCAACCCTAAACCTCAAAGAGGTGCTTCCATTGGCCAAGTTACTCCCGTATGCATGAAGTATGGTAGGAACCACAAAGGTGAATGTCTAGCTGGATTGAATGTGTTCTACCGTTGTGGTAAGGCGGATCATCATACTAAGAAATGTAAGGGTTAATATATTCATCCTCAAGGCCAAGTTGCTCAAGGTGGACAAGTCTAACCAAAGGGTGGTCAACGTAATAATAGGTTCGATGCTCTCCATGGTAGGCAAGGGGTGGAGAAGATGCCCGATTTTATTATCGGTATATTACTTGTCATTCACTATGATGTTTATGCTTTGCTAGATCCACTACGTAATTCATGTAATTGACTCCGAAAAAAGCCTCCAACTACTACCCCAAGTTCATGTTCCTCAAGCGAACACAATTCACACACCAAAATAGACCCTAACATGCACAATTGATCACCTTCAAGGCCTAAGAACTTAGAAACGCAAGGGAAACATAGAATTTTAGCTCAAAGGAACCTCAACTTCTAATTCTAAACACACTACTGGGTTCCCCTTTAAAATCTACGCAAGTTAGCCTTTTGAATCACCAAATATCCTAAGAATTGAAGGAGAAAACATGCTTTGAATTTAATACAAAATCTAGAAAATGGGTCATAAGAAAGATCCTCAGGTGTCGCAAAAGCGACCACCTGTCGATTGCATACGCGACTCCCGCCTAAGCAACCAGTCTCTTTGGAGACAAGGTTGCCTCTTAAGAAACACCCTCCCAAGTGGGTTGGTCACTTTAGTGAGCTACTGGCCACTTTAGCGACCATGGTTTTCTTAGGCGACTACAACAGACACTGCTAGTGCAAGAAAGAGCTTAGCATGCCAAATCCTCCTACGGGGTGCTCGGGATTCATTCAGATTCAACGTTCCAGACTCAATGGCGCATTTTAAATTCCCATACGAGGTTATTTTAATGAAAAGTAGGTCCCACACCTAAGTTTTATTTTGAGCCAATTTCCACATCAGCCCTCGGGATCAGACCAGATGCTTTGAGAATCGAACGAAAGGTCGTTCTAGACCAAACTTGACATTTCGAAGCTAACCGCGCTGTTAGAATTTCCATCCAAGCGTATTTTCCAAGAATGTTGACCAAAGTCATCTGTAGGCCAAATTTCTAAGGCAAAAGCGTCAAATGTTCCTAAACTCATACCGATTGTCTCGGTACTCATGCCAACCATGCTACTAGCCTAATTTTTCCATTCTGGAGATAATGAAACCATTAAAATTTTGTTTTGAGGTCAGTTTCCTAAGTTATGACCGAAGTCAACTTTTTAAGTTATAAAAGATCCAAAATAGGGAAATGGATATAAAACCCAAACGAACGATCATACGACCGAACAGTCAGTGCTAGCAGGTCATAAATAACTTAAGGTCGCTATAGAAATACTCTAAATGATGGAATGAATGCTTAAATTCAAAAATGACCTAAAGGGTCATTACAACATCTACTATAAAAAGAACTTTCATCCGCGAAAGTAAGAGTCACGAAGTTCCTGATGGCTCAAATAAGCTGGGGAACTGTGCCTGCATCTCATTCTCAGTCTCCCATGTAGCCTCCTTGACTAGACAATGCCTCCAATAGACCTTAACTATAAGAATGGTTTGGGAACTCAACTGCCTAACTCTCTGGCCAAAATAGCAACTGGCTCCTCAATATAGCTCAAACGAACATCCAAGTCAACCGCATCATACTGAAGTACATAGGACTTGTCTAGAACATACCCATGCATCATCGAAACATGAAAAATTGGATAAATAGCTGAAAAGGTCGGGGGTATAGCTAACTCATAAGAAACCTCGCCAATTATCCTCAATATCTCGAATGGGCCAATATACTTGGTGCTAAGCTTACCCCACCTTATAAATCTCATCACACCCTTTATGGGAGATACACGGAGGAATACTCTATCTCTAACAAAAAATCTAAATGGCCGATGCCTGCGATCCGCATAGCTCTAGTGTCTTTTCTAGGCTGTCCTGAGCCTATCCTGAATCACCCTCACATAATCTAAGACCTCTTACATCAAGTCTATACCATTCGGCATATGCTCCGTAGACTCAAACTAACCAATTGGAGAGAGACAACGCCTACCATATAAGGCTTTAAATGGGGCCATCTGGATAATAGAATAGTAACTATTGTTATACGCAAACTCTACCCAAACTCTGCCAAGGGAAAAATTAAATTGCACTGAACCCCAAAATCTATAACGCAAGCCCACAACATGTCCTTAAAAACTTATATAGTATGCTCCGACTAACCATCAGTCTACGGGTGGAAAGTTATGCTAAGGTCGATATAGGTACCCAACTACTCTTGAAAAGTCCTCCATAAACTAGATGTGAACTGTGAACCCAGTCTGAGATGATAAAAATAGGGACACCATGAAGGTTAACCACCTCCCGAATATAGATACGGGCTAACTTTTTAGCATTGTAGGAAGTATGAATGGGAAAAAAGTATTCTGACTTTGTCAATCAATCCACAATGACCCAAATACTATCAAGACCATGGGAAGTGCGAGGTAACCCCATAATAAAATCCATGGTGATTCATTCCCATTTCCACTTGGGAATGGGTAATCTCTGAAACTCGCCACCAAGCCTCAAATGCACGGCCTTAACCTGCTGACAAGTCAAATAATGAGACACATAATCTGCAATGTCTCTCTGCATGCCTCTCTACTAGTAGTGCTACCTCAAGTCATGATACATATTAGTAGTGCTCGGATGGATAGAATTTTTGGAATTATGGGCCTCGCTAAGAATCAACTGAATCACACCCCCAACTCTCAGAACACGGAGATGACCTCAAAACCCCATCTAAATCTAAGGTAGCTAGGCACTTCACCTCCCAAAACCCGATCTCAAAGTATAAGTAACTCCTGCTCCTCAAACTGACGGCTGCAAATCCGATCCAACAGAGATGAATGAGCTTTCATATAAGCTAGCACACACTAGGAGTCAGAGATGTCAAGTCGAATCATCCGGTTAGTTAAGGATTAGATGTCCAAAGCTAACGGTCACTCCACAGTAGAAAGGAAGGCTAGACTACCTATACTTACCGCCTTCTGAGGCTTTCACTACTATACTTACCGCCTTCTGAGGCTTTCACTACCACAGTAGAGGTTATATTCCTTTAGCAGCTCAATCCAGTGGCGCTATCTCGTATTAAGATCTCTATGGCTCATAATGTACTAAAGGCTCTTATGATTAGTGTAAATCTCACATCAAACTCCATACAGGTGTGCCTCCAAATCTTAAGCACAAATACTACCGCAGCCAAATCTAAATAATAAGTAGGGTAGTTGCGCTCATGCAGCTTAAGCTAGCTCGATGCATAAGTAATAACCCGGCCTTGCTGCATCAGTATACAACCCAAACCAACGTCAGATGTGTCACAATAAATGGTGAATCCATCTCCCTTAAATGGAAAAGTCAATATAGAAGCAGTGGTAAGCAACTCCTTAAGCCTCAGAAAGATTCTTGCTGTTTTCGTAGCATCTTTTTTGAGTCAGGAAGTTGTAATCACAGAAGAATTCTTGATTCTATATGGAATATTCCTTTTCAGCTTCATTTTTGTGTTTCGTCGCTTTACTGGATGGAAATGCTTAGCTTACTAAACCAGCAACAGCGGAGTAAGCTCCCATATCCGTGAAGGACTACTTTCCAGCAGAGGAAAACTTCTCGTTGCTGCGCTTGCCGTTAAAGAGTAAGATGCTGATTCTATAGCAGCTCCGATTCCTTCACCGAGAACAAGAAGGAAGTCTTATAGAACGAACAAGCGCTAAAGAAGGGGGTGGGATCTCTCCTAAAAGAAATCACACTCTTCCAACCATACAAATGGGACATCCTGGCGAGTCAACCTAGTCAAAGATGCCACTATAGTAGAGAACCCCTCAACAAAGAGCCTGTAGTACCTTGCCAATTCGATGAAGCTACAAATCTCAGTCATAGAGGTGGGTCTGGCCCAATAACAAATAGCCTTAATCTTCACCGGATCTACCGTAATTCTATCCTTAAACACCACATTTCCCAAAATGCTACGGAATCAAGCCAAAACTGGCACTTTGAGAACATAGCATAAAGTCGTTAATCTCTCAAAGTATGGAGCACTACTCTCAAATATTGTTCATGATCATCCCAACTCCGCAAGTATACTAGACTGTTATCAATGAAGATTATGACAAACGATTCCAAGCATAGCCAAAACACCCGGGTCATCAAGTCCATGAATGCAGCAGGGGCGTTAGTCAAGCCAAAAGACATTACTAGGAACTCATAGTGGCCATAATAAGTCCTAAAAGCAGTCTTAGGGACGTCTGCTGACCTAATCCTCAACTAGTGGTAGCTTAATCTCAAATCAATCTTAGAAAATACCACGGTACCCTGAAGCTAGTCGACTAAGTCATCAATCCTAGGCATAAGGTAATAGTTCTTCATCGTCATCTTGTTCAATTGCCTATAATCGATACACATCCTTATATTATCGTCCTTTTTCTTATGGAATAGGACTGAGGCACCCCAAGGTGATACACAAGGCTGAATGAATCCCTTATCCAAAAGATCCTAAAGTTGAACTCTAAGTTCCTTGAGTTCTACGGGCCTAATATGGTACGGTGGGATAGGAATAGGACAAGTACCCAACTCTACATTAATGGCGAAGTCAATATCAAGGTCAGGAGGGAGGCCAGGCAGAATAGCAAGAAACACATCTGTAAAATCTTAGACTATAGGTACTAAATCAATTATAGGGCCCTCCCTACTCAAATCTATAATACAAGCCAATAATGTCAAACACCTGCAAGACACTAGCCTCCGATACCAAATAAAAGAAATCACCCCAACTGGCGTGCGACTACAGAAGCCCTGCCACACCACTGATGGAATGATAGGCATGGCTAAGGTAACGGTCTTGTCATAGCAATCCAAAATCACACAGTGATGGGATAACCAGTCCATGCCTAAAATCAAATCAAAATCCACCATATCGAGCAAAATTAGATCAACCTTCATATCACGCCCCTGGATAGTCACACACAGGACCTAAAGACCTGATCTACTACTAAAGAATCACCTACTAGGGTAAAAACACACAATGGCTAAAATAATAGCTCTGAACTCATACTTAGTCGACGAACACAATATATAGATACATAAGAATATGCAGAGTCGAGATCAAATGAAAAGGATGCGGGTAGATGGCATAATAAAATTGTACTTGTGATCACATCATCCGAGGCCTCAGCTTCTGTTCTAGTTGGAGTTGCATAAAAGTAGGCCTGGGCTCCTCTACCCTGCATATTAACTCTACCTCCTGACCTGCCTCCCCGAGGACCTCTATATGCACCCTGATGACCACAACTGTGGTCTTGGCGCTAGCCTTCATCTCTATCTCGAGGTTCTAGAGCAGGTGCAAGTCTATCTAAATATGGAGCTAATAAGGCTAGACAGAGGTGAGGGCACTCGGCGGACCAATGATCTAGCTCCCCACACTCATAAAATCTTTGTGATTGTCGGCTGAAGGCAGAAGGTCGGCCATCTTAGTTGGAAGAACCCATCTGCAAACCACCTTGACCTTGACTCAGACCGGTACTAGAGCCAAGATAATGCTGATCACCCTCTAAATTTTGAACAGAGGCCTAGAAGAGGTGGCTAGAATGACCGGCTAAAATCTCTAGAGAGATTTATCATAGGAATCCTTGGGTGTAAAGAGGCACCCATAATGGCTATCCTCTTACCTAGCTCTCTTATAGCTGCCCCTTGGGCCTCACAGCGAAGTTGCTCAAGTGTACGGGCATGGTCTACCACCTCCAACAATGAGCGGCAAGCTGATACTAAGGACTAGGTCTGGATTCATAGCTGGAGCCTCAATCCCTTGACGAAGCATCAGACTCACTCCACCTCTGTAGGTAAGATCATGGTGGCATGCCTAGAAAACTTGTGGAATTAGGTCGCATACTCTAATACGGTCATGGAACCATATTCCAACCAATAAAACTAATCTCAGAGCTAATCTTTAAAGCTCCTGGGAATAAACTGAGCCAAGAAGGCCTCTAAAAACTCAGTCTACCTCACCAGTGGAGACCTATCTAGCCTGGTCACCAAATATGTATGCCACTCGCTGCAAGTAAGTAGAAACTCATGGGCATCCTCACCCACAGCACCAGAAAACCTCAGCGATGATAGTCTAAGGAATACCTTGAGCATCTTCTTCCCCCGAAGCAGCATAACACCCTCCAAATCATTAGACTGAGCAGCAGGTGCTGGTGGTGGCTGAATAATCGATGCCTCTAGCGCAGGCTGATCCTGCGGCACTAGAGCAACTGGAGTTAGGGCCTACTTCATGACCCTAATGGTAGCTAATATCTAGGTGAACATTGCCAGTAAATCCTGAGCTACGATTGGGCCCATCGGCCTCTGAAATGCCAGAGCTACTTGTGGCTCCACCTCTGGCTCCAGAGTCTGTACTCTACCTCGGGCTGGTGCTACAGCCCTAGAATGACCTCGAGGTTGATCTCTACCTTTAGCGCTCATACGAGACATCTTATAAAAGAGAGGAATAAATGAGATTACCATAAACCAATAAGACATACACCGCATGATAGCAATACAAAAGAGACACGTTCCTAATGAAATTATGTAGCCTCCCAAAGATAAGTCATAGACGTCTCCATGCTGATCTGTAAGACTCTACTAGAAGTTAGTTGTATACAAGTGAGACTAGTGAACCTGGGCCTCTGATACCAAGATTTCACGATCCAATTTCTCAGGTCATGTTGGCGCCTACTATGACCCATTGGTAGGTAAGCCAACCCATATCCTAAAATTGCGAGTAATGGGATATCAAGACAGAAAACCAACAATTCAATCAAAATAGTAAAGAAATAATAGGAGCATACAGGAATGGGTGGAAGCAACTAATATATACAAACCAAAAATACCTCTCTAAGAACCTGGAAATCACATCTATAGAGCTACTAATAAAAAGAGTGCAAGTCCCAAAAGTGGACCACAAAAATAGAGATGTCTCAAAAAGCAAAAGATAGACAAAATGTAAATACAGAGGGAGACAGGTAAATTCAAAACATAATTTCCTTCCTCCTTGCCTCCGATCACGACCATAGCTTGCTCGAATTAATGTTGGTAGCTAGTACTCGAACTGCATCACCAATAAAAATACAAAGTGTAGTATGAGTACCATAAGAATAGGTACCTAGTAGGCATCATAGGCTGACTAAGCAAGCTAAGAAAAAGTAAACTGAAGTGCGAGTAAATGATCAAAACCAAAGGCAAGGCAGAAGTAAATGTCGGTTTGTATATGAGCATACTTAACAAACAAAAAGGCAGAATCTAACTAAATTCGTTGGGCTCCCATAAAATTAATGGATACACTCGTCGAAAAGTGTAAGTTAACCACCTATACGGACTCCCATAAGCCCGGTAGGTGCAAGAGAAGTTAAATTAAAATGAATAGTACCAAAAGAATTTTAATAATATCACCATTTCTTGGTCTTGAACCAAACCATTCCCAAACTCTAATACCTTAACCCAAAGTTAAGGAAAGATGAAGACCTGAACTGCAGATTCAATAAGGAATTGGGAATTTAAGCACGTGTATGTTGGACCACGGACTTCAACAGAGTAATTGCAGCTAATGGGTTGACATGAGTAAGCTAGACCATGGACTTCAACTGGGTAACTGTAACCAAGAGGTCAAACATGAGTATGTTAGACCTCGAACTCCAACTAGGTAACTGTAGCTAAAGAGCTTGACATAAGTGAGCTAGACCACGAACTTCAACCGGGTAACTGTAGGCAAGGAACCAGACACAAGTAAGCTAGAGCACGAGCTTGAACCAGGTATTTGTAGCTAAGGGATCAGATCAAACTAGATTCAGCAACCAATCGAGCATTACAGAAAGTGCCTCCAAATCGAGTGCCATCAATATATCATTCCCACCCAAACTATATACAACCAGAATTCTTGTGAAGCCTCCCAAATTCAAGAACCAAGTGATACTGGACCGATAGAATAATAGATTAATATGGAGGTAAAGTCACAATTTGAGTTACTACCTAGCTAAATATCATACTATAAGAATTAAGTCTGATATATTAGTCTACAGGGAGCTAACCATTCGAAACAACGTTGGAGAGGTTCTAAGGCCCAACAACATCAAAATTGTGCAAGTCTAAGGAAATCACTAGTCTACGCCTACACTAAGGCCCAACATGCTTCCAAGCATATAACCATAGGAAAAGCATACTACACAAGGCATGGAAGAATGATAATAGATCGAATCATGTATAAACAGTGTAATATTTTCCCAAAATAGAGCCTATGACATGAATTTTAAGGAATTTAGCATGATCGACACCCCAACCCCTCCAACTCATATAATTCAATATATAATTGCATAAACATGCTCAGTCTGACAAGGCAAAATCATAGCCTACCTGTAGGCCGACCGAAAGTACTCCAACTCACAAAATCGGAGCCTTTCCCTTCAAGCGGCCTCCGAATGTTGCCATGCTATCACCAATAGAATCACAATGTTAATATGGTCGTTATTACACTAAAAGTATTGAATTCAAAGACATGTTAATTTTAGAGTAAAAAATTAGGAATTATGGGACCCACTCCATAATTTATGGAATTGACTTTGGGAATAGGTTCCAACTACTACCTCCAGCTCATGTTCCATATTGGAACATAATTCGCACACCTAAACAAACCCAAACCTAACATGAACAATTGATCAACTACAAGGCCTAAAAACTTAGAAACGTAGGGGAAAAATGACATTTTACCTCAAATAAAGCCTCAACTCCTAATTATGAACATACCACTGGGTTCCCCTTGAAAATCTATGCAAGTTAGCCTTTTGAATTGCCCAAATCGCCCAAGAATTAAAGGAGAAAACAAGGTTTGAATTTCATACAGAATTTGGAAAATGGGTCTTAAGAACGACCCTCAGTGTTGCAAAAGCGACCACCTGACAATCATTTGAGCGACAATGTAGCGACGCTTGATCGCTTAAGCAACTAGTTGCTTTAGCGACAGGGTTGTTGCTTAAGCGACACCCGCCAAAGTGGACTATTCGTTTTAGGGAGTTTCTGGCTACTTTAGTGACATTATCTTTAGCGACCAAGGGTCACTTAAGCGATTCCACCAGATACTACTGGTGCAAGAAAGAGCTTAGCATGCCAAATCCTCTGAAGGGGTGCTCAAACTTTGTTCAAAACCCCATGCATGCAAACGAGATATGCAACCCCACAAAATTCAACGTTCCAAAATCAATGGAATATTTGAAATTCCCATATGAGTTCATTTAACAAAAAGTGTATCCCACACCCAAGAGCCATTTTGAGCCAATTTTTACAATGGGCTCAGGATTAGATTGGAAGCCTCGGGAAGCAAACGAAGGGTCATTGTACACCAAACTCAAAATTTTAGAGCCAACTATGCTATAAGAATTTCCATCTAAGCACGTTTTTCAATAATGTTGACTAAAGTCAACTATAGGCCAAATTTCAAAGGAAAAAGTGTCAAATAATCCTACACTCATACTGATTGCCTCGATATTTATACCTCTATGCTACTAGACTAATTTTTCTATTTTAGAATTAATGGAACTGTTATAATTCTATTTTAAGGTCATTTTCCTAAATTTATTATCAAAGTTAACTTTTCAAGTTATAAAAGCTCTAAAATAGGGTTATGGGCCTAAAACTCAAATGAATGATCAAGCAAGTAAACAGTTAGTGCCAATAAGTCATAAATGACTTAGGGTCACTACAGGAACGTTTTAAATGAGGGAATGAATGCTTAAATTCAAAAATACCCTTGAGGGTCATTACAAAGCCATAAGCTCAAAATGATCCCTTGAATGACCAGTGACTAATGTTGAATTACGAGTGGCTTTTCACGTACTCACTCAAGCCATGGCATCCTAAGTGAATCATTGTGTAGTTGCTTCCGTGAAAAAAGATGTGGGTACGGCGGCAATAAGGGTTCTTAACTTTATAAGGATGAATCCTCTAGAGTTTTGAGGTTCAAAGGTGGATGAGGATCCATAAAAATTTGTTGATAGCATTCACAAGATTTTGGAGATTATGGGGATTAGCCTAGTTGAGAAGGTGGAGTTGGTACTTACTAATTGAATGATGTTTCTCAAGTTTTGTTTGATCAATGGAAAACTGAGAGGCTTAGAGAGAAGGACCCCGTGGCTTGGGAAGAATTCAAAAGAGTGTTTTTTGATCACTTCTTCCCATTAGAGTTGAGGAAGGACAAGATACAATAGTTCATAAATCTTAAGTAAGGAAGTATGAGTTTGAGGAAGTATTCCCTCAACTTTACCCAATTGTCAAAATATGCTTCATTCATAGTTTCTGACCCAAGAGCTTATATGAGCAAGTTCGTGTTGGGTGTGTAGGATTTAGTTTCTAAGAAATGCAAGATGGACATGTTGATTCGAGAAATAGAAATATCTAGACTTATGAACTATGTGGAGAAAATAGAGGATGAGAATCTAAGGGAGAAAACTAGGGAATCCAAAAAAGGCAATGACTGATGGTAGTGATTTCTCTCATGCTAGGTCCAAAAATGATGGGCGTCCTCATTTTTGTCAAAGGTATTCTAGTCAAGGTTACTCAAATGCTACTAATCCAAGGTTTGATAAAGATAGGGTGCCCAACCCTAAGCCTCAAAAAGGTGCCCCAATTGGTGAATCTACCCCTGCATGCAAGAAGAGTGGGAAAAACCACAAGGGAGAATGTCTAGATGGTTTGTATGTGTGCTATCAAAGTGGCAAGGCTGATTATCATGTTAAGGAATGTATGGTTAAGTATGTTCGTCCTCAAGTACAAGTTGCTCATAGAGGCCAAGTTCAATAAGTTTCCCAAGCTCAACCTAAGTGTGGTCAACGCAACAACCGGTTCTATGCTTTTCATGGTAGTGAAGAGGTGGAATATTATTATCGGTATGTTGTGAGTCTTTCACTATCATGTTTATGCCTTGATTGATCCAGGTGTAAATTTGTCTTTTGTTGCTCCTTATATGGCCATGAGATTTTATTTTATCCCCGAAATATTTATGGAGACTTTTTCCATTTATACTCCCGTAGGTGAGTCGATTATGGCTAAAAGAGTCTTTAGAAATTATCCAGTTTCAGTTTTTCATAAAGTCACCTCCATCAATCTAGTAAATCTTGATATGACTGATTTTGATATTATTCGTGGTATGGATTGGCTCCATGCATGTTATGCCTCTATATGTTGTAGAACCCATGTGGTTAAATTTTAGTTTTTAAATAAGCCAGTCAAGAATGAAAAG
The DNA here is from genome assembly GCF_947179165.1 of Solanum dulcamara. NCBI lineage: Eukaryota > Viridiplantae > Streptophyta > Magnoliopsida > Solanales > Solanaceae > Solanum > Solanum dulcamara. Next base: position 30,784,313 of record NC_077244.1, read on the forward strand.
GTAGTAATTCCATGTTTAAGGGTCAATTAATCCCATGTCTTAAAGATTGAAAAATGATTTTCAAATGTTGCATCTACCATCTAGTTTGGGTTAGAGATACTAACTCTGAGACTCCTACTCTTGAGTCAGTTTCAGTTGTTAATTAGTTTTTGGAAGTTTTTCCTAAAGATCTCCTAGGTATTCCTCCTGAAAGAGAAATAGACTTCGGTATCAATCTCCTACCTGATACGCAACCTATCACCATTCTCCTTACCGAATGGCTCCAATAGAATTAAAAGAGTTAAAGGATCAGTTGAAGGATATGCTAGATAAGGGTTTCATTAGACCGAGTCTCTTATGTGGTGCTCCAGATTTCTTTATTAGAAAGAAGGAATATTATATTCGAATATGTATAGATTATCGATAGTTGAACATGGTCACAATGAAGAATAATTATTCCATTCCAAATATTGATGACTTATTCGATCAACTTCAAGGAGCGATCCAATTTTCAAAGATTGATCTTTCATCGAGGTATTATCAACTCCGATTAAGGGAATTGACATTTTGAACACGATGCTTAGAACTTGGTATGATCACTTTGAATTCTTGGTTATCTCTTTTAGACTAACGAATGCCCCCGCAGCTATGAACATAGTGTTCAAGTAATAATTGGATATGTTTGTTATTGTATTCATTGACAATATTTCGATCTACTCTTTGAGTGAGGAAGAGCATGCCGATCATTTGAGGACTGTGTTGCAAAGTTTCAAGGACCGTGAGTTATATGCAAATTTTAGTAAATATGAATTTTGGTTAAGATCAGTTGTGTTCCTTGATCACATCATTTCTGGAGAAGGAATTATGGTTGATCCAAAGAAGATTAAGGCAGTTAAGAATTAGCCTAGACCGTTGACTCCTTCCGATATTCAAACTTTCTTGGGCTTAGCCGGTTATTATAGATGGTTTGAGGAAGCTTTGTCTTGTATTGAATTGACCTTGACTACTTTGACTCAAAATAAGGTGACGTTCCAATGGTCTGAGGCATGTGAGAAAATCTTTCAAGAGTTATAGGATAGGCTTACCTTCGGTCTAGTGTTGACTTTATCGGTAGGTTTCGACGAGTTTGTTGTGTATTGTGATGCTTCTCAAATTGGTATTGGTTGTGTTCTAATACAAAATTGCAAAGTGATAGCTTATGCTTTAAGGCAACTCAAGGTACATGAAAAGGATTACCCAACTCATAACTTGGAGTTGGTGGCAGTGGTATTTTCTTTGATGTTCTGGAGACACTATCTCTATGGTGTCCATGTGGATGTTTCCACCGATCCCAAAAGTTTGAAATATGTATTCACTTAAAATAAATTGAACCTTCGACAAAGGATATGGCTTAAGTTGTTAAAGGACTATGATATGAGTGTGCTATACCATTTGGGTAAGGCAAATGTGGTTGCCAATGTTTTTTATAGATTGTCCATGAACAGTGTTGCCCATATTGAGGATGAGAAGAAAGAGCTAGTGAGGGATGGCATAGATTAGCCCATTTAGGAATTTGATTAGTTGATTTGAGGATGGTGGTGTTATTGTTCAAAATGGTTGTGAATCATCTTTGTGGCAGATGTTCAGGAAAAATAAGATAGTGATCCCGCTTTGGTTGAATTGAAGAAAGCAACAACAACAACAAACCCAGTATAATCCCATAATATGGGGTCTAGGGAGGGTAGAGTGTACGCAGACCTAACCCCCACCTTGAAAGGTAGGGCGGCAGTTTCCGAAAGACCCTCGGCTTTAAGAAAGGACAAGAAAACAGTTTTTGAAAAAGCCTTTGAGGCTTTCTCCCATGGAAGAGATGTTGTTTTGAGATATTAAGGCCTATTGTATGTTCCAAATATTGATGGCTTGAAATATATGATATTTTCTGAAGCTGATAGTTTGCAGTATTCTATTCCTCCTAATTCTACAAAAATGTATCAAGATTTGAGGGAAAAGTATTGGTGGCATGGCATGAGAGATAATGCAGAATTTGTGGTTAAGTATCCTAAATGTCAACAAGTGAAGGTTAAGCATCAAAAATTGGGAGGTTTGGCTCAAGACATTACGATTCCTACTTGGAAGTGGGAAGCGTTGAATATGGACTTCATTACTGGTTTACCTCGTACTCGTAGGCAACATGACTCTATTTGGGCGATGGTTGACCGAATGACTAAGTTGGCTCATTTTCTTTTTATTAAAACTTTATATGTAGCTGATATTATGCTAGATTGTATATTTGAGAGCTTGTTAAGCTTTATGGTGTTCCATTGTCTATCATTTTAGATTGAGGTTCTTAGTTTACATCGCAGTTATGGAGATATTTCCAAAAAGGCCTTGGTACACAAGTAAAGCTTAGAATAGCTTTTCACCTATAAATGGATGATCAGGCCAAGTGTACCATCCAGACCTTAGAGGATATGTTGAGAACATGTGTTATTTATTTTAAAGGAAATTAGGATGACCATTTTCCATTAATAGAGTTTGCCTATATAACAGTTATCACACTAGCATTGAGATGGCTCTATTTAAGGCTCTGTATGGTAGGGGGTGTACATCCCCTATCAGTTGGTTTGAGGTTGGTAAAGTTGCTTTGATAGGACCCGAGTTGGTATTTGAGGCTATGGAAAAAGTGAGGTTGATTAGAGATAGACTAAAAACAGTCAAAGTCAACAAAAGTCCTATTCGGATATGAGAAGAAGAGAACTTGAATTTGATGGTAATGATTGGGTTTACTTGAAAATTTCACCCATGAAGGGTGTGATGCAATTTGGTAATAAAGGAAAACTAAGTCCTCTCTATTTTGGGCCATATACGATTTTGAGGTGAATTGGTAAGGTGGCTTATCAATTTGATTTGGCTTCCGATTTAGCATAGGTGCATCCAGTGTTTTATGTGTCTTTATTAAGGAAGTTTGTTGGTTATCCTAGATCCATTATGGTATTGGACAGTATTGAGGTAAAGAAGTGTCTTTTTTATGGGGAGGTTCCGACTGAAATGTTGGACCAACAAGTTAGAAAGTTGAAGAACAAGGAAATAGCTTCAGTTAAAGTGTTATGGAGGAACCAAGAGGTTGAGGGTGCTACATGGGAAGCTGAAGCCGATATGATGTCCCAATATCCTCATTTATTTCCTTCTGTGTCTAGTTAAGGTATTTAGTTCCTTTGTGATCCAATCAGCCAAAATCATATATTTCATTTGTTTTCATTGTTCCATATGCATTCATGTTCATGAAATGAGTTTATTAATGGTTTCATATGCATTCATGTTCATGAAATAAGTTTTAAAATCATGTTTTAGCTTAAGATAATAGATTTCATGTTTAATGCATTATTAAGATGTTTTGCATTCATGTTGGGATGTTATATTCCTTTCCTATTCCTTTTATGCTAGTTTAAGTCTCATTCAAATTTGAATATCCCCAAGGGAGAGATATTAAAAGACACCGGAAGTTGAGAAGTCCTAAAACAAGATTCAAAAGATGATATTTCAGAAAAATGTAGTTTGTAGCACTAGATGATAACCACGAAGTCCATCACAGGCTGTGCTCCTTACCATGATTAATGGTGTGCTGCTGTGGTAGAGGTTCAGAAACTCAGAACTTGTAGGTAAAGGTCCCAACAAGGACCACAAACTGTGGTGAAGACCATGAGTCGTTGTTCCCTCTGTGGTGACCACCTCTTGTAGACCCCTTTTAGGACAATCTTCATGCTCCAGGTTCACAGACTGTGAAGGTCTCCGTGGAGGAACTCCTAAAAGTTTTCTCTATTCCCCATATTTCAAGTTTAATTCTACCACCATGGAATACCACAAAGGGTCGTGGTTCCAATAACAAACTGTGGTGTGTCTCGTAGTGGACCCCTTCCAAAAACCCCTTTTTCCCAAAGTTGAAGTCCATCACCACGACCCTGAGTATGGCCCATATTGGCCTTCATGGGCAGAGGGAAAGTCCCGTCTAGGTGCCCAGTTCCAGATTTAAGTTTGGTAAATAATGAAATATGGACTTAATAAATATGAGTATAGGATGTATGACCAATATAATGAGAAGCATAAATAAGACTTAAAACATTTCAAATAATATTGTAAGCATGTGGTCAATGCATCATAAACATCACAGTGAAACTTATATGGTTTCAATAACTTGTGTGGGATAAGACCTTTAACTGACATCTAAGTCCATTCGAGCTATAACATGGAATTTGATTTAACTCCACATCGAGAAGAGAGAGGCTACTAGCTAAGGTAGAACCCATCGGAACATCATATACATCATAAGTGATATATGGATCCACTAGCTAGTCCATAGAGGTAAATTTGCAGGAGCAACATAGTTAGGGACTATAGGTTGCTATTAGGATTCCCTTCGGTAGCTACTTTTGGATACCGAACCAAACCCCACTTAAAAGTCCTCTCGGTGGTTAGTTAATATCCTTACGGAATTCATAAATCATAGTTATAGACATCATTGGAAAGATAATATTATAGACTAATCTTTATCATAAAATAATCATAAGAATAGCTTATTAACTTAATTGATTCATAAGAATCTATATTGGTGAGAATTGTACATACCACCTCTTTAACATGATTGTGTGAGACTTGTCCTTTTACACCATAAGTGTAAGACCCCAAAAGTTGGAAAATTGGAAAACAAGGATCAAATTATGAATTTAAAGAAAAACTCAGTTTTGGCACTAGGTGATGACCACAAAGACCATCACAGGCTGTATTCTTCACCATAGACTATGGTATGCTACCATGGTGTGCTACCGTGGTAGAAGTTCAGAGCCTTTGTAAAGTAGGAGGTGTAGATCTCCTATCAGTTGGTTCGAGGTTGGAGAAGTTTCCTTGATAGGACCCGAGTTAGTATTTGAGCCCATGAAGAAGGTTAGTCTCATTATAGAAAGATTGAAATGGCCCAAAGTTGACAATATTCCTATTCGTATGTGAGAAGAAGAGAACTTGAATTTGAGGTTAATGATTGGGTTTATTTGAAAATTTTACCCATAAAGGGTATGATGCATTTTGGTAAGAAAGTGTCACAACCCAGACTAGGGTCGAGACGTGACTCACCGATCAGGGTACGAGGGATCTGAACCAAGACATTTAGCATACATTTCATATGTAAGGTAAAGAAACATAATAAGAAAAGAAGAAGAATAACCTAAGGTAATATGTCCAAAAAGACTATATCAACTCCTTTTCAAAACATGCCTCTATCATACCAATATATATGGGGCCATAGAACAAGCCACAAGCTCCCCAAAAAAGAAAAGAACTTCTCAAATAGAAACATAGTCTAAAAGAAGCAAGGGAAGAAATAATCTAGATAGGTAGTCCCCAAAGCATGAGGAAATACCAAATCAAGTGAACACATATTTTATCTAGCCATGAGAGTGTGTAGGGTAGTGATTGCCGAGACCTAAATTATAACACAACGTAGGAAATAAAGTATGCGTTAGCACTTTGAATGTACTATGTATATGAGAAATTCAATACATGGCATAAAAGCAATGACGTATGATCAAGGCTAGAAAACATAATAAGTAAACCATTTATGCGTGATAGTGAATCAAGAGTAAGGATTTGAACTTTGCCATAAAAGTGCTTGTATAATGCATGAATAGTCATGAGTTATTATGAGTAATCATAAAAGAGCTTGTAAGTTCATAAGTAGTAGTAAGGACCTTAAGTCGTGTTATGAGTCATAAAAACCATGAGTGAGAAAAACATACTATATGTTGTAATAAACACATTAGCCATAATAAGAAATACCTTAAACCTTGAAACAGGAACCTTATACCTTTTGTGAGACTGGCCATTAACAGATACAAACCATGTAAACTATGACATGGATTCCCAATATTTACTCATATATCGGAGAAAGGGGGGAGAATACTTGCCAAGGTAGAGTTCGATATGCCTAAGTGGATCCACTAAGCAACATGAAGGATCGAGCATCAACTACCGGCGACCCTCTAAGGAATCAAGCCTCTTCTACTGGTGATCCTTTAGCCTACGGTGGCACGTAGTTATGTGATAATGGATCTTTTTATAGGTCTTTTGCCTTTGCTATGAGAGAGAATGCCTATCCCAAAGTCCACTCGGTGCTAGGTAAAATCTCAATGGAATAGACAAACCATAAGACATAAACTCAATCATCATGTGGAGGGGCCATATCTACTACCCATCCACTCTTTATAAAAGTGTAGTCATAGAATAGCTCTTTAATCTCCTCTCATGTCGTATGAGCATAGACCTTACATCATTACATATCTTTATTTATAAAACATATTTAGGGCCATAACTAACCCTATCATTAACTTGCTTGAAACATCATAAAAATATCATTCATAACCTCTTTTTCATAAAGCATCTTTAAACTCATTCATAAATCTTGTCAAACATTCATAAAGCTTTCATTAGATATAATTTGAAATTTGAGATCATAACTTATACTTGTAAATTTAGATAAAACATACGTGCATGATCAGTTGGCTTGAAAATCGTGGAGTTTGAGTGGAAACATGAACGACCATATACTTCATATCAATCCACACATATTTCATGAAGATGACATCAATTTGAAACATAATTGAATGTACCAATAATTCATATCATAACCCTAATTATCAATGTAGGAAATTTATAGAAAATCACTGAAATCATCATTTATAATCTTTACCAATATTCCATAAGTCTCAAACATCATTTATAAAGCCTTAATTGAAAAACCTATTTAAACTAATCTTAATTCATGAGAATCACCATTTGAAAATAGCATTATGCATGGACATTAATAATCCAACTTTAAATCATGAAATAAATGTATAATTATTCTTATAATAATCATTGATAGCAATTAAAAATAAAATTGAAACAACCCAATGCAATTCATCAAAACTAGGGTTAGAAACCAATAAAATCTGAGATTTTGAGGAAAATCTTGGGACTCCATGGGTTAAAGGACCCCATAGATCAACTCCCACATACCTTGATTGAATCCACTAAAAGATTAAAGAGAAACCTTGTTGAGCTTGAGATCCTAGCTTGAGTGTGGGAGAAGACCTTTTAGACGAGCCCTTCGGAGAGAAGAATTGTGATTTTTGAGAGTTAATAAGAGAATGAGAGTTTAGGAATACTTAGGGTAGTCATTAGTTGAGAACCGAGTCCCAAAAATATCCAAATACATTGAGTAACTTGTAGGTAAAATACCAAACAACCCTCATAAAATTTGATCGAAAGATCCTATGAATCATTCTTACGAGTCGTCAAAAAGTTTACGGGTCGTAGACCCAATTCGTCCTGCCAACCCTTAGAAAAAGGTAAAAATTCTGAGCCTCTAATCTTTGTTTATGACTCATCTTCATGATTCATAAACATTTCTACGGTTCTTAACTTGTTCCTATGAGTCATAACTCAAGGTCATAATATTTCTAATTTGGCAGTCTTTAGTAAAATAGTCATAACTTTTTACGACGAACTAAAAATGAGGAAAACTTAGTGGATTTAAAAAATGACTCAAATAAATTTAATTTGATAGGACATGGACTACCTAATTCATTATATTCTAGGATATATGATCATTTAAAGTTGAGTGAAGTAAAATCTTTCACCAAAATGCAATCGATAAGGAAGCTTTCAACTTGACTTTGTGCTATGGGATTCTTGAAACCTTAAAACATCTTCAAATATATTCCCACACTTATAAATTGACATTAATATCTTGCACAATTAATAATCACCCTTTACGACACTACAAATGGCTTCTATGACTGGTCATTTAGTGTATTGGTCATCAATATGAGTCATCAAAGTAGTGCTCAAAAATCATAGGCTACTAGAATGAAACTTAGTCCCTGTGATTCATCCTTACAAGTCTTCAACTCTCTTATGAGTCGTACAAATGAATCATTGAACCCCACTGATGTTTGGTCATAATTCAACCCTTAGAACACATCCTATGAGTCCACCTTATAACTCATCGAATCTTCTACGTGTTATAGAACCCACTAGTACTATAGGTCTGAAATCCTAAGCTTTTGAATCACTTTATGACTCATCATTATGAGTCATTGTTTGGTTTATGAGTCATTATTTGGAGTCGTAGACCTTTCCTCAGACTTAATCAATTTCCCACCTCCTGAACCACACCTACAATTTACTTCTACGAATCATAGAAGTTCCTACCAGTCATAGGTTGACTCGTCAAACCTAAATTCAGAATCCTTTTCTTCAAATTTTCCCTTCGTCTCACATTCCAATTTTTGGGGTCTTACAGAAAGGAAAGATAAGTCCCTTCTATGTTGGCCATATAAGATTTTGAGGTGGGTTGGCAAGGTGACATATGAGTTGAATTTGCCTTGTGATTTGGCATTGGTGGATACGGTGTTCCATGTGTTTTTGTTGAGGAAGTTTGTTGGTGATCCTAGATCCATTATTCTAATGGACTACATGAAAGTTAAAGGGATTCTTTCATATAAAAAGGTTCATATTTAGATCTTAGATCGACAAGTTACAAAGTTGAGGAATAAGGAAATAGCTTCAGTCAAAGTCTTATGGAGGAACCAAGAGGTTGAGAGTGCTACATGGGAAGCCGAAGCCAATATGATGTTCTGATATCGTCGTTAATTTTCTTCCATACCTAGTTGAGGTATTTATAGTTCCTTCATAATTCAATTAGCCCAATTCATGTGTTTCAGTTGTTCTCATGGTTTCATAGGCATTCATGTTCATGAAATAAGTTTTAAAGTCATGTTTTAGCTTAAAATAAAAGATTTCATGTTTTATGCATTATCGAGATGTTTTGCATTCATGTTGGGCTGTTATGTTTCTTTCCTATTCCATTAATGTTATCTTGAGTCCCACTCGAGGAAGAATGTTCCTAAGGGAAAGATATTGCAAGACCCCAAAAGTTGAAAAATTGGAAAACGAGGATCAAAAGATAAATTTGCAGAAAAACTCAGTTTTGGCACTAGGTGATGGTCACGTAGGTTATTTCAGGCCGCATTCTTCACCATGAACCATGGTGTGCTACCGTGGAAGTTCAGATCCATGGTCCCTACAAAGAAAAGAACATAGGAGGGACTATGTGCCATTGTAAGACCCCAAAAGTTGGAAAGTTGGGAACCAAAGAGAAATCCTCAAAAAATGTGACTAGACTCAAGTTTATGAACGTCTCTATGAGCCGTAGAGATTTCTACAACTCATAAAAATAAGTCGTAGAGGGAGTCTGGGTAGTTGATCAGGGACAACCTCAGAGGAAGTCCTATGACCCAAGTTGAGGACCTGTAGTCACTCAGACGACTGTAGAAAAAAATCATAAGACAACATCAGAGGCCAAGTCCCATAAGTCCCTCAAGGTCAAGTCGACAACTTGACAGGATGACTCATAGGAATTATTACAATTCATAGAAATGACTCATAATGAAAGTCTTGTGTCTCTCAAAGTTGCAAATTTTGGGACCTATAGGACGGACCAAGTCTATGACCTGCAGACAAGTTGACAAGTCATAATAACAACCCATTCTAAAACATCATAAGCTTAATTTTAAGCATATTCCTCAGACCTACAAGCCGAGTCATCTTGACAACATGTCATTCCTTCGATGATCCATAGAAGTCATCTCATAGGGTCAAGTTCATGATTTAATGAGGGCTAGTTATGTTATTTTCCAAAGTTTGGTTCAATGAACCTAGAAACTTTTATGTCCAAGTTCAAGCCTATATATATTCAATTCTTCAAATTACCCTCCTATCCAATTCATTCTCCTAAAAGTTCTCTAAGTCAAGGTCTCCCAAGTCTCACAAGGTTTCTTTTTCAAGCTCAAGCTAGGGTTTCCGGATTTCTTCAAGGTTCTTCTTCAATTCTTAGTGAATTCAATCAAGGTATGTGGAGATTGATTCATGGGTTCCTTTCACCCATGAAAACCCTAGGTTTTCTCAAAGTTTCTTTTGATTTCAATTGAACTATGAGCCCTAGTTTTGATGAATTGCATTGGCCTACATGAATGCCCATGCAAAAATCTACTTTCAAGTTATGATTATGAAAGTTAAAGATGATTTTATGATTTGATTATGAGTGAAATGATCTTCAAGTAAAGTTTTCATGATTTACAGTTGAGATTATGATTTTATGATAAAAGTTATGAAGATGATCAAAAGTTAACATCAAAGAAGTTATTATGGTTTGATAAGTACAATTCTCACACAATTATGTTAAAGGTGGTGATAAGTACAATTCTCACCGAAGTTATGGATTTTTATGAATCACAAAGTTAATGAGCTATTCCTAATATGTTTTAAAGATAGATTAATAGGCAGTTGCTATCTTTTCCTATTATGTTATGATCATGTTTTATTAGTTTCCATTGGGCTATTGACTAAGCACCGAGAGGAATTCTTAGTGAGGTTTGGTATGATAAAACAGTTAGTTACCCAAGGAAATCCTAGTAGCATTCTAAATCCCCAAACTACGTTGCTTGTGTAGGGTTGTCTTTATGGCCTAGCTAGTGGATCAACATATAGCATAGTCGAATTGAGTTGAGTACCATTACGGAGTATACCCTGGCAAGGTAGCCTCCCCTTCTAGATGAGGGTTCCATCGGATTCCATGTAATAGCTCGCATGGTCTTAGATTTCATTTAAAGGTCTTATCCCACACAATTTAAAGTTAAGCTATAAATGTATGATAAAAGTTTTATGATATGCATTGACCATGAATTGCATATGTTTTCAAATGCTTTTCAGTTCTACTTATGTTCATTATTATTGGTCATGTATCTTATGGCATATTGTTTATGTTCCTTTACTTGTTCATGCATACCTCATATACTTAATATATTCAAATATTCCAAGGCATATTTTGCCTACATTGTCTTATAATATAGGGAAGTAAGTCATTCTCGATCATCCCATTCATGGCTAGAGTTGCCCTAGATTCTCAAGAAATTAGTGAGTCCTTATTTTATCAAGGACCTGACTTTTATTCTGGCCATTTATTTGACTTTCTTTTATTGTTTGAGTGAGCTAGGAGCTTGTCCTAAGACCCATCAAATACTAGATTAGATGCATGTTTAGATGGCTTATAATGTACTCTGATTGGACATCTATGGAGTTGATTTCTCTTAGTCCCTTCCTTGAGTTGATTTTATCTGCTTACTTTTAATATGCTTCTATACCGTATGTATGTAATGTATGCTAAGATAGCTTATGGTTGGGGTCCATTGCATCCCAATCGTTGTGTCATGGCTTGGCCCTAGTTCGAATCTTGATAAACTTGGTATCAGAGAAAAGATTTAGAAGAGTCGTAGGGAGTCTAACATGCCGCGTTAAGTAGAGTCTTACTCATTAGTGTAAAGCATACCACATCCATGAATAGAAGGCTACGAAATGTCTTAGGAAAAGTTTCACTTATTTCATGGTTTATATCATGTGGTAGAGTAGTTAAGTCTCCCTTTAACACTTGTTCTTTGCGATTTTCGGAATATTCCTCAATGGAGATACCCCGCTAGAAGGAACATGGTTGAGCAGGAGCAACAAGCTCCGAATGATCCTATGAATGATCAAGTTTCCAATACTGAGTTCTGAGCGTCCTTTCAAGTACTTGGTTAAGTTATTAAGGCTTACGTTAACTGTGAGGTGGTGGCTCCTATGCACCAAAATATGGGTACAGCGGTGACAAGAGTTCATAATTTCATGAGGATGAATCCTCTAGAGTTTTGTGATTCTAAAGTTGACAAGTATCCACAAGAGTTTGTTGATAGTATCCACAAGATTATGGACATCATGGGGGTTAGCCTGGTTGAGAGGTCTGAGTTGGCCGCGTATCAATTAAAGGGTGTTGTTCAAATTTAGTTTAATCAATGGAAAAGTGAGAGGCCTAAAGAAGTGGAACTCGTGACTTGGCATGAGTTCAAGGGAGTATTTCTTAATTGATTTTTCCAATTAAAGTTGAGGGAGGCCAAAATGCAAGAGTTCATAAACCTTAAACAAAGTGGTATGAGTGTGAGGGAGTATGCCCTCAAGCTTACTCGATTGTCAAAAGTTGCTCCATTCATGGTTGTCGACTCAAGAGCTCTTATGATCAAGTTTGTATCGAGTGTATCGGATATGGTCTCAACGGAGTACAAAATGGCAATGTTGATTCATAAAATGGACATATCAAGATTCATGACCTATTCGGAGCAAGTAGAAAGTGAAAATCTAAAGGAAAAGAATAGGGAGTCCAAAAGGCCAAGGACCAATGGTGGTAAATTCTCTCATGCTAAATTCGGAAGTAGTGGACGTTTTCATTTTTTCCAAAGGCACTCCATCCAAGGATCTTTTAATTCCACTAATCCAAGGTTTGACAAAGAAAGGGTGACCAACCCTAAGCCTCAAAGAGGTGATCCTATTGGCCAAGTTACTCCCACACGCAAGAAGTGTGGTAGGAACCATAAGGGTGAATATCTAGTTGGGTTGAATTTGTGCTACCAGTGTTGTAAGCCGGGTCATCACGCTAAGAAATGTAAAGTCAAAGATGTTTGTCCTCAAGGAAAATTTGCACAAGGTGATCAATCACAACCAAAGGATGGTCAATGCAACATCAGGTTTTATGTACTCTATGATAGGCAAAAGGTGGAGGAGACTCCCGATGTTGTTACCGATATGTTATGGGTCTTTCACTATGATGTTAATGCCTTACTTGATTTAGGTGCAAATTTTTCTTTTGTTTCCCCTTATGTGGCCATGAGGTTTGATGTTCTCCCTGAAATATTGTTAGAGCCTTTTTCTGTTTATACTTCTATAGGTTAGTTGGTTGTGGCTAAAAGAGTTTATAGAAGTTATCCGGCTACAGTCTTCCATAAATTTACCCTATGTGATTTAGTTGAGCCTGAGATGACCGATTTTTATATTATCCTTGGTATTAAATGTCTATATGCATGGTATTCTTCTATTGATAGTAAGACTCACATGGTCAAGTTCCAATTTCCAAATAAGCCTATCCTAAAATGGAAGGGTAGTAATTATGTGTTGAAAAGTCAATTAATTGCGTACCTTAAAGCTCAGAAATAGATTTCCAAGGGTTGCATTTATCATCTTGTGAGGGTTAGGGATGAGAATTCTAAAGCCCCTACTTTAGAGTCGGTCCCCATTGTGAATGAGTTTACAGATGTGTTCCCCGATGACTTACCTGATATTCCTCTCGAAAGAAAAATTGACTTTGGCATAGATCTTATTCTGGGTACTCAACCTATTTCCCTTCCTCCTTACCGAATGGCCCCGGTAGAATTAAAAGAGTAGAAGGATCAATTTATGAAACTCCATGGTTTTTCTTCTTGTCTAACATACGTAGCGTGGCATGGTTATATAAGGTGTATATGAATTTATATAGTACATCGGGAGAATGATACTACAAATGTGTTGTAATATCAAGAAACTAATTTTTTAGGTCAAATGAATCCTTTAAAGAATGGTTCAGGGTTGAAGAAATAATTTGGGTAGCACCTCGCCCGTTAGGAAGGTTTAAAAGAACTTGCACCTTCAGAGTAAGACCAAGAGTGTCTAATATTATAAGGATAATGTGCTATGAGGTATTATAATAGTACAACAGTCATATGTTATGTTTTGAAGTCAAACAAGTTGCAAAATAAAGGTCTACAAAGTTATAGTAAGTTTAACTAGGTGCCTTCCTAGACCGCTTCTTCCCATTAGAGCTAAGGGGGACCAAAATCCAAGAGTTCATCAACCTCCGTCAAGGGAGTATGAGCGTGAGGAAGTATGCTCTCAAATTCACTAAGTTGACAAAGTATGCTCCCTTCATGGTCTCCGACCCAAGAGCTAGGATGAGCAAGTTTATTTTCGATGTCTCAAGCTTGGTGTCCAAAGAGTGTAAAATGGCCATGTTGGTAAAGTAGATGGGCATATCTTAGTTAATGACTTATGTAGAACAAATTGAATAAGATAAGCTTAGAGAGAGATCAAGGGGGTTCAAAAAGGCTAGAGTGGATGGTGGAGGGTTTAACCCTCAAAGTCCGATTATGGTAACAATGGCAAAGGACAAGGTGGGCAATGATTTATGGGACAAGTTTCCACCAATAATCTTTCTCTAAGGTTCAACAAGGACAAGAGTGGTAAACCAATAGTTCTAAGAGAGAATGTTTCTATTCAAACTTTCCCCACTTGCAAGAAGTATGGAAGGACTCACAAAGGGGAATTCTTAGCCGCCTCCAATGCATGCTTCAAGTGTGACAAGCTAGGACACCATGCTAAGGATTTTAGAGATGGTGGTGGTAGGCCTCAAGGCCAAATTGCTCATAGTCAATAAGTCCAAGGAGGTGTCCAACGCACCAACAGCTTTTATGCCTTGCATGGGAGATGAGAGGTTGAGGATGCACCCAATGTCATTACCGGTATGTTAAAGGTATTTTCTTTTGATGTGTATGCACTATTAGATCTGGGTGTAAATTTATATTTTGTTACTCTATTCCTTGCTAATAGATTTGATGTTTTACCTGAAATATTATTAGAGCCCTATTTCGTGTCTATCCCCATTGGTGAGTCGGTTATTGCTAGAAAGATCTATAGGGGTTTCCTTGTGTCCATCTTGCATAAAGTTATTCCTTGTGATCTCATTGAGCTTGACATGATATACTTTGATGTCATTCTTGAGATGGATTGGTTACATGCATCTTATGCTTCCATTGATTGTAGGACTCGTCGAGTCAAGTTCCAATTTTCAAATGACCCTATTATTGAATGGGAGGATCTTGATTCGGTGGTAAAGGGTACGTTCATTTCTTATCTTAAGGCCCAAAAAATGATTTCTAAGGGTTGTATTTACCACATTATGAGGGTTAGGGATGTCGACTCCAAAAGTCCTCCTCTTGAGTCGGTTCCTATAGTCAATGAATTCCCCAATGTCTTTCCCGATGACCTTCCTAGTGTCCCCCCCAAAAGGGAAGTTGATTTTGGTATCAATCTCCTCCCCGATACCCAACCTATCTCTATTCCTCCTTACTGTATAGCCCCAGCAGAAGTGAAAGAGTTGAAGGAACAATTAAAGGACTTGTTAGAGAAGGGATTCTTAAGAACAAGTATTTCGCCATGGGGTGCTCTCATTCTATTTGTGAGAAATAAGGATGGGTCACTTCGAATTTGCATAGACTACCGGCAATTAAATAAAATGACAATTAAGAACAAGTACCCACTTCCTACAATAGATGACTTATTTGATTAATTGCAAGGAATAAGTCACTTTTCCAAGATCGACCTTCGGTCCGTCTATCACCAACTATGGGTGAGGGAGTGTGACATTCCCAAAATGACCTTCCGAATAAGGTATGTTCACTTTGAGTTTGTGGTGATGAGTTTTAGGTTGACGAATGCACCGATAGTATTCACAGACTTGATGAATAGGGTATTCAAACCTTACCTTGATACTTTTGTGGTGGTCTTCATTGATGATATTTCGATTTACTCTTGGGGTGAGGAAGAACATAAAAATCACTTGAGAGTTGTGCTTCAAACATTGAGGGATAGACAATTATTTGCAAAATTTAGTAAGTGTGAATTTTGGTTAAAGTAGGTGGCATTTCTTGGTCACGTAGTATCCGGTGATGGAATCAAGGTTGATCCTAAGAAAACAAAGGCAGTCAAGAATTGGCCTAGACCGTTGTCTCCTTCAGATATTAGGAGCTTCTTGGGTCTAGTCGGGTACTATAGATGGTTTGTCAAAGGTTTTTCTTCCATATCATCTCCTATGACAAAATTAACCCAAAAGAAAGCCAAATTTATATGGATGGATGAGTGTGACAAGAGTTTCCAGACCTTGAAAGATCGACTTATCTCCGCTCCTATTTTGACTCTCCCAGAATGATTAGAAGGGTTTGTAGTTTATTGTGATACTTCAAAAATTGGTTTAGGTTTTGTCTTAATGCAAAGAGGCAAGGTCATAGCCTATGCTTCTAGGCAATTAAAGGTGCATGAGCGTAACTACCCTACCCATGACCTTGAATTGGCGGCCATTGTTTTTGCTTTGAAGATTTAGAGGCATTACCTCTATGGGGTGCATATGGATGTGTATACTGATCATAAAAGTCTTCAATATGTGTTTACCCAAAAGGACCTTAATCTAAGGCAAAAGAGGTGGCTAGAACTCCTTAAAGACTATGGCATGAGTGTGTACTATCATTCGGGTAAAGCCAATATGGTTGATGATGCACTTAGTAGAGTGTCTTTGGGGAGTGTGGCCCATGTGGATGAAAGGAAGAGGGAGCTGGTGAAAGATGTTCACCGGTTGGCTATATTAGGGGTGAAGTTGTGTGGTACTAATGATGGTGGTATGGTTGTTCAAAATAGGTCTGAATCCTCTTTGGTGGTGGATGTTAAATCAAAGCAAGATCTTGACCCAAAGTTTATCGAGTTAAAGAAGTCGGTAAAGGAAAAGAAGATAGAGGACTTTTCCTAAGGGGGAGATAAGGTGCTATCTACTAAGGTCTGATATGTGTTCCAGATGTTGATGGCCTAAAGAGTTTGATCTTGACGGAGGCTTATAATTCTACATACTCCATTCATCCCGGTTCAACGAAAATGTAACAAGACTTAAAAGAGTTGTATTGGTGGGGTGGCATGAAAAAGGACATAGCAAGGTTTGTGTCCAAATATACGAATTTCCAACAAGTGAAGGCCGAACATCAAAGGTCGGGTAGCCTATCCCAAGACATTGAAATCCCTATTTGGAAGTGGAAAGATATGAATATGGATTTTGTAGTGAGTTTGCCTCATACCCAAAAGCGTCATGACTCGATTTGGGTAATTATTGATAGAATGACTAAGTCAGCTCACTTCCTATCGGTGAGACTTACTAGAGTGCCAAAGACTATGCCAAGTTGTATATTCGGGAGTTGGTGAGGTTGCATGGTGTGCTGTTATCCATTATTTCGGATTGTGGTACCCAATTCACTTCTCACTTCTGGAGATTATTTCACAAAGGCCTTGGTACTAAGGTAAAGTTGAGCACCGCATTCCATCCTCAAATGGATAGGCAAGCCAAAAGGACGATTCAAACACTTGAGGATATGTTAAGGCCTTGTGTGTTGGAGTTTAAAGGAAATTGGTATGATCATCTACCGCTCATCGAGTTTGCCTATAATAATGGTTACCACTCAAGTATTGAGATAGCGTCGTTTGAGGCTTTGTATGGGAGACGATGTATATCATTAGTTGATTGGTTTGAAGTAGGCGAGATGACCTTGTTGGGCCTTGATTTGGTAGTTGATGCTTTAGAGAAGGTGAAGATCATTAGAGAAAGGTTGAAGATAGATCAAAGTCATCAAAGTTCCTATTCCGACACTAGAAGAAGGGATCTTGAGTTTAATGTGGACGATTGGGTGTATCTAAAGGTTTCAGTCATGAAGGGTGTGATTCGATTTGGTAAAAAGGGGAAATTGAGCCCTAGGTATGTAGGGCCTTATAGAATCGTGAGATGTGTTGGCAAGGATGCATATGAGTTGTAATTACCATTGGAAATGGCCATAGTTCATCCGGTGTTTTATATGTCTATGTTGAAAAAAAGTGTGGGTGATCCTACTTCCATTGTACCTATGGGAGTAGTGAATATTGAAGAAAACTTGACCTATGAAGAAGTTCTTGTCGAAATTTTGGACCGGCAAGTTAAGAGATTGAGGAACAAAGATGTTGTATCTGTTAAAGTTCTTTGGAGGAATCAACAAACAGAAAGTGCAACATGGGAAGCGGAAGTAGATATGATTAAGAGATACCCTTATCTTTTTCCCTCTACCGAAACCTAAGGTATTAAGTTGTCATATGCTTGCAAAATTATGAAATATGTTTCAAACAATGTTTTAAATTACACTATTGCATTAATGATGGTTTGGTTTACACTCTAGTCTACTCAAGCTACGTCTTTCCTCATTAGAGGACGAATGTTCCCAAGGGAGAGATAATGTAACATCCCCTAAAAACGTTGTATATGATGTTTTAATTCTCGCCAAAAAAATAATAGTCTCTGTATTTTTGAAAATAACTTTTCATAGGATGGTCCAAATTAGGTGATTCAAATTTCTGAGTAACCACAATATCATTACCTACAACCTTTGTGAAGATCATATTTTAAGTTTCAGATGTTAATTAGGTCAAATAAATTAATTATTGTAAGACAGGATGTTGTGGCGGAATGGAGTGTTTATAGAAAAAAAAATCATATCTCACTGTAGGATACTCCAAAATTGTTGATTCTTGAACGACAAAAAACTAGACTTCCATATCTATAATTCCTATGAGACTCAAAATCCTAATAAGGAATTCATCTTGTTCAAACGTAGCTCCGAAAAAGAGTATTCTGTTAAAGAGAACTCATCTCAACTACCATGGAAATATCTAGAACCCTTTGACATCAACCATGACATCAAAATCCTCAATTGAATTTTCAAGATCATCCTTTATAATTATTTTTATTTATTATTAGGTCCCTCTTCTACACCTATAAATACCCACCTTATTTCCTCATTTTACTCATCAAGCTTTCTCAAGCAACTGTTCTCTCTATACACTTTTTTACTCATTCTCAAATATAGTTTTAGTTCTTAGTAGTGAAGAAATATTATTCCGGTGATTCATATACTCCGAGTAGTACACAAAATGTTCTGGCAAGGAGAAAAGCTAGTACTCAAGAGTGTTCATTAAGTCCTTCGGTTCCGACTAAAGCTTCGAATTCCAAGTATGTAAATCTTCAATGAGAGTATTCCTTCCACTCTTATGTCTAAATTATTTTGATTATATGATAAATTATATTTATTTTCTTTAAGTTTTACTCTAAGTTATGTGGGTATATCCATTGGTTCTTCCACCCATATGGTCCAAAAACTCTTTCAATCAAGTCTCTTGATTTCAAGTAATATTTTCTTATGGGTAATTCTTATTTTTACTTAATAGCATGAATCATGGTTAAACTAATAAGTATTGGTCTATTTTGATGCAATATTATTTTATATTTTTGAATTGATGGTTTGCAAGTAATTTCTCTATTTATCTCTTTAATGGTCCTTGAAATTCATGATGGGTTATTTAAAGCATGATTTTTAATTAATGGATTTCAAAAAAATTATGCATATTTATTTACATACATGTTTGCAAGTTGAAGTGATTTGAACCCACCTAGTTTTACTATATTTTCAATGAAGTTTGACTTGAAAGCTTTGACTCCAAATGAATATTTAAGAAAATAATGTCTATAATAAAAAGGGAGTATTATAAAATAAAATAATGATGAAATGATATGAATGATGGATTCTTTATGCAATAAGGACAATTCTTGCATAATTGAATTACCAAATATTTTAATGAGCTATTCTACCGAATATGATATTTTGAACTCTCAAGCTATATGCTATGAATATTTTGAAGTATTAAACTATTCCGTGGGATTGACTTAGCACCGAATGGGGCATTGAGGTAGAATTCGGTAAGGGAATCCTAGTAGCAACCCTTGTTTCATTAATATGTGCCAACATAGGAGCCCTTGTAGTCTTAGGATAATGGATCCATGAAAGCCCTTAAAGTTAAAGTTAAAGAAATGAATGAAATTGATGGAGTTCTACCCGGCAAGTAGTCTCCCCGGCCAACGTAGGGGGATATGTTGGATTCAATGTAATAGCTCGCATGGTCTTAAATGTCGGTTATTTTCATTTTCCCACAAAATGAATATTTTAAAGAATATGTATATGATTTATTATGCATGCATTACATTATGTTCTATATTACATAAATTTTTTAATGTTTCCTCAATGTTCATGCATCCGTACATACTTAGTACATTCAAAGTACTAATGCATATTCTTTTACCTACATGATATCACCATTTAGGGACCAGTGCTCCTCCTCGTTCTTCTCAATGTGGCTAGTTGAGATTCCATTGAAGACTACTTTTGGTGAGTTCCCATATTCTGGGAACAATACTCCTTTATCTTTCTAGCTTACGATATATTGAGATATTTTACTATGATATTTCTTCTATTATGATTGAGGGTGAGCTAGGGACTTATCTTAGCCCTATTAAATCTAAAAGTTAGAGGTATTTTGGACATATATAAGTTGAAGATTTACTATTATAATTTTCTCGTGTTTATTTATCATCATTACCTATGAAAGGCTAAAAGAATGCTAAGAGGCTTGTTTGAGGTACTTTCGGGTTCCTCATTCGCCATGTCACATCTAGGACCTAGGCTTGGGTCGTGACAAGTGGTTAGCTTCTTGTTATGCTAATATTGATAATAGAAACAAGATAGTTCGGTTTCAGTTCCCAGGAGATCCAATTATAGAGTTTCTAGGGAATACAGCGTCACCGAGAGGTAAATTTATTTCATACCTCAAAAAAAGAAAGATGGTTAGAAAGGGTTATATTTATCATCTGGTTCATGTGCATAACTTGGAACCAAAGGTACCGACTCTTCGGTCAGTGCTGGTAGTCAATGAATTTTCAGATGTATTCCCAGATGAACTTCCAAGCTTCCTCCTTAGCGGGAGATAGAGTTCACTATAGATCTGTTGCCAGATACTCAGCCCATATTTATTCCTTCTTATATAATGGCACCTGCAAAATTGAAGGAATTAAAGGAGAAACAGAGAGTCTTGTTATAAAAAGGCTTTATTAGGCCCAGCGCATCACCTTGGGGAGCATTAGTACTATTCATGAGAAATAAAGATGGAACCCTGTGAATGTGTATTGATTATAGGCAGTTGAACAAGGTGACAATAAAGAATAGATATCCCCTCCCTAGGACTGATGATCTATTTGACCAACTGTAGGGTGCTAAGTGTTTTTCAAAGATAGAATTATGGTCAGGCTATCACCAAGTGCGGGTAAAGGAGCCATATATTCTAAACACTGTATTAAGGACCTGATACGGACATTATGAGTTTAGAGTAATGTCTTTTAGGCTGATCAATGCTCCAGCAGTGTTTATGGATCTAATGAACTAAGTGTTCAAGCTATTCCTAGACCTGTTCGTGATTGTATTTATTGATGATATTCTGGTCTAGTCACGATTGGAAGAGTAGCATGTAGATCATTTGAGGACGATACATGGGGTGCTCCAGCATTAGAAATTATACGCGAAGTTCTCTAAATATGAATTCTGATTGACTTCAGTAGCGTTCTTGGGACATATTATTAGGGTTGATGGTATTCAGGTAGATACCTAGAAAATCGAGGCCATAAAGACTTGGCCTAGTACTACGACACCTATAGAGGTACGTAGTTTCTTGGGGCTAGTAGGATATTATAGGAGATTCATAGAGAAGTTTGCTTTGATTTCAGCGCCTTTAACAAAGCTAACTCAGAAGGCGGGTAAGTTCCAGCAGACTGATGCTTGTGAATGAAGCTTTCAGTTGCTGAAAGATAAGATAACTATGGCCTCAGTCCTAACTCTCCTTGAAGGAGAGATGGATAAGTTATTTATTGTGATGCTTCCAATGTTGGTCTAGGTTGTGTATTGATACAACATGGTAGAGTCATAGCCTATGCCTTCTGGCAACTTAGGAAGCACAAAAGAAATTATTCAACTCATGATCTGTCGTTAGCAGCAGTAATTCATACTTTGAAAATATGGAGGCATTATCTATATGGTGTAAATGTTGATATCTACACAGATCATAAAAGACTCCAATATATCTTTAAGTAGAAGAAGCTGAATTTGTGGCATAAAAGGTGGCTAGAGTTGCTGAAAGATTATGATGTTGACATTCTATACCACCTAGGGAAATCAAATATTGTAGCAGATGGACTTAGACATAAATTGATGGGTATCTTAGTAGATGTACAGCCAGAACAGAAGGAGATAGTCTGTGAGATTTGCCAGTTAGCTAACCTTAGAGTCCGTTTGGCTGATTTTGATGATAGTGGAGTTTCTATTTAAAGAATTATTGAATCCTCTATTATGGGAAAAGTAAAGAAACTCTACTACGATGACCCTATTCTGGCACAGTACAGAGATGCATCCCTTCAAAAGGAAAAGACCCCATTGGAGATCATGTATGAAGGAGTACTGAGGTATAAAGGCAGATTATGTGTACCTAAGATTGTATAGCTACGGCAATAGGTTATGGGAGAGAAACACTATGCCTGTTATTCTGTTCATCCAGGGTCAACAAGATGTATCATGACCTCAGATGTTTATATTAGTGGGATGGCATGAAGAAGGACATAGAAAAGTTTGTATCCAAGTGATCGAATTGCCAACAGGTCAATATCGAGCATCAAAATCCTGGTGGACTATTACAGGAGATGGAAATCATGACTTGGATATGGGAAGAAATTAATATGGATTTTATTATAGGCCTACCTCGCACTCCATGGAAGTATGATTCTATATAGGTTATTGTAGATAGGCTGACAAAATAAGCCCATTTCCTTCCAATTAGGACTACATATTCAGCCGAGGACTATGCAAAGTTATATATCAAGGAAATAGTAAAACTTCATGGGGTTCCCACATATATTATATCGGACAGAGGATCGCAATTTACAGCTAACTTCTGGAGATCATTCCAGGAAGGATTAGAGGCACAGGTGAGTCTAAGCACAGCATTTCACCATTAGACTGATGGGTAGGCTGAACGTACTATTTATATGTTAGAAGATATATTGTGGGCCTGTGTTATTGACTTTAGGGGTAGCTGGGACAATCATCTTCCACTTATCGAGTTTGCCTATAATAATAACTATCATTCTAGCATCAAGATGGCACCGAATGAAGCCTTGTATGGCAGGAAATACATGTGACCTATTGGTTGGTTTGAAGTTGGTGAGACTAAAATAAAGGGAAACTTATCCCGAGGTACATTGGGACTTACCAAATTATTCGTAGGGTAGGCAAGGTTGCCTATGAGTTAGACCTACCATCTAATTTAGAAGTAGTGCACCCAGTCTTTCACGTGTCGATACTTTGCAAATATATTGGTAATCCTTCTAGATTATTCCCCATGGATGATGTCCAAGTGACAAAGGAGCTATCTTATAAGGAACACCCTATAGCTATACTTGATCACAAGTCAGAAGGTTCCGTACCAAGGACATGGCTTTCGTCAAGGTGTTGTCGTGAAACTAGAATAGAGAAGAGATGACTTGGGAAGCCGAAGAGGACATGAAGAATAAGTATCCTCACTTGTTCCCTATACCTATAGGTAATCTAAACCCCTAAATTGGTTATATTGATTAATGAGAAAACTATGTGTGATAATTATTACAGAGACTTCCCAGAATCCTGGTAAGATCTTATGAGGCTAGTTAACATTCGAGGACGAATGTTCTAAAGGGGGGAAGGATGTTATATCCCGTACCTTTTTACATTGGAATGTTTTTAAGCATCTCTAAAGCTACCACGTGATTCATGTTATCTATGGCGTTAGCAAAGGATCCTAAGGAATGGAGGATGTAACGCCCCATATCTTGCATAGACTAGTTCTATGTGAAGTAGTGATGGTTTGAAATTGGTTTGGAAGGATTTGAAAGGGGTTCGAGGCTAAATAATTTGTCATAGTAATCAACTTACTTGCTTAAGATACTGGTTTGGATGTCTTACATAATTAATCTACTTGAGTACACGTCTAGCTTAAGTAGCAAGGATCACACAGGTTCTTAAGGTAAGACTAATTGCTAACCTACTAAAAAGAACAAGTAGGTGATGCACCTACTTAGAATGGGTGGACTGTATTTAAATAAAAAAATGCAAGTAGGTGATGCAGCTACTTACGAACTTTGTAGCACCCCCTTAGGGAGGATGCCACTTACGGGAAAAAAAGGTAGTTGTTTTTTTTAAATCACAAATAGTCAACACCATTATGGATCCGTAAAATATACAAAATTCGAACCAGTAGTTATTACAAAACTATTATCTTCCTTTGTGCAAAATGACAAGCCAATATATAAATGCAGTACAAGCATAACTTGAGTTAAAAGCACACTCCAAAATAGCAAAACTAGTCACCATGTTCATTTTACAAGCATATAGTTTTGTTTTCACAAGCCTTCAAAATTTCATACATAAGTGCCACATGTATCATGTACAAGTCCCTCAAAATATTTACAAAAACTAGATGCATATGCAGATGTGATCTTCACAAGGGCTCCAAAAAATCTACTCCAAATGGCATCTTCATACCTCGTCTCGCACATTACCTACGATAGAAAAACACTATCGCTAAGCATAAAGCTTAGTGGTGTAAAAACTTTGGGCTTAGAGCCATTATATTCTTTAATTCCCTTGTTCGTCGCAGGTGGCTCAATAAGGTAAAAGAAAGCCCAAGTGAACAAGTATATCAAAGTATCGAATACAAACATTGAAGAGTTTCAAAATCAATATCAATATTCGAAGGCTCAAGTATTAAGAAACTTATAATTCAATTTGAAAGAGTTGTTAAATAATCAATTTCACCTAACAGGTATGTCATGACTTCACACTAAGAATAATCAATATCAAGATGGACTAAAGCCCTGAAATCAATAAGGGTCGTCACCCAATATCAAGAGAATCAATAACCATGTTGAAAGTGGCTTTCCACTCGTACTCGAGAATGGACGAAACCCCATCGGCAAGATGAAATAAAAATTCAAAGTCAAGATGGGCAAGATACGAATAGATAGGCATGCCAATATCGATGACAAATCACCGTAACAAGAAGTACAAAGTCCAAACAAGAATGCAAAATGATCAAGCAATTCATACAACTGGGCGGTTTAACGAAAGTTTTGCAATACTTGAGATAATAGTCATACCATAATATAAGACAAGGAGTAAGGAAATAACCCATCAAAATAATTCAAATTTTAGAAAAATAAAATATTCCAAGTTCAATTTTATACACAAACCTTAGCGTTTTAGCATACAACAAGTTCTACCACAACTCGAGGAGCTCAATTCCTCTCCTCTATAGACCAATCAAATTCCACTTCATCAAATAGTTCCTTTTACTTGTATAAGAACATATATACCTTAAATACACAATAAAATATCTATTTAAGTTTAACAGTCTCATCATATTGAAACTAAACATGAAATTAATAAAAATCAGCCCAAACTATTCAAAAAAAATTTTTAGACAACCTACTATCTTGTATTGTTGCTCAGTTTCGAAGGGGTAAATAGGGGAAGTAGGCTTTGTGGCCTCAATAAAATTTATATACATGTGTCTTAGGGTTTCATATAATTTCGAATCACCCCTACAACAATTTTGTACAAAATGGTATGCTCAAAATACCAACAGCAGTCCATGTAGGATTTTCAAAACAAAATATGGGCAGCACCTCCCATATACTTCATCACCCTTTATTGAGCGGATAAAGGCAAAACTAGGTTTTAGAGACTAAATAAAAGTTATATATCTATGAAATATATTTCCAAAACATCTTGAATCACTCGAAATGAAGCTTTACACAAGGAGTTATACTAATATTACTCACAGTAGTCCCATCCAAAAATGGGTTTGTTAACAAGAAAAAGAACCTTCTCGCTTCCCCAACTATAAATTTTACATTGTTAAAAACCTCCACTTAGTCGAGGAATACCTTATATAATTAATTTATGGAATGAAATCGAAGGACTTACCTTGTTTCAAGCCAAATCTGTGGCTGCCTCTCTCTTTTCTCTACGTTTCTCTCTTCTTTTCTCTCACTTTCTAATTGTAAAGAATAACTTATGATGAATTAGTCATCAATACATGTATATATACCCTATGACACATGGAAGCCCCTAAGGGTGACACATGTCTATGCCCTATGAGTGCCACCTCATGCCATGCCTCCAACCCTAGGCTGCCACATGGTAGGGTGGGGTCTACCTCAAGTAGGTGTGTCACTTACTTACCCCAAGTAGGTGCATCACCTACTTGACACCTACTTCAAATAGGTGTACCATCTACTTGTTTATTTTCGAAGGTTCAAAATCTTATTTCACCTTAAGAACCTATGTAGTCCTCGCTACTTAAGCTCGACGTGTACTCAAGTAGCTTACTTATGTAAAACATCCAAGTCAGTAGGTTATCCAAGTAGGTTGATTACCATGACTCATTACTTGGCCTCCAGATCCTTCCAAATCCCTCTAGACCTATTTCATACCGTCACTACTCACATTGAACTTCATTGATAACGTGGATCACCTGACAATCTTTTAGAAAAAACATAAAAAGAAAATTGAGGTGTTACAAACTTATTACAGGAATTAAGGAGGTGATGCACCTACTTTCTTAAAGCAATAGTCAAGATTATTTCGGGATACGCGATAGAGATTTTTATTCCCGATTTTAATAAATACACGAATTGGTTATAAATTTTATTTGGTCTAGATTATTAAGTGGGGATTAAGGATTAATTGAGATTAATTAATCTGGTTAGACCACTAAGTGGTCCCCACAAAGGTATATGGCTAGAGCTGATTGGTATGTGGCTTTTGAAGGGACACATGTCCACAATGGACACATATCAACCATATGGACAGCATATGGGTAGCATACATATATCTATCTTAATGATTAAGAAGCTCATTTTATCTCATTCTTCTTCAACTTAGAGTTAGAGAGAAAGAGGCTCTCAACTTCCTCAAGTGAAGAAGAAAAGAGAGAGTCACGGCAGCCATGGCATCTCCACCAAGAAAGGCCAGCCTTCATCTTCTTTTCACCATTAAATCCCTAAGGTAATTCAACCCTTTAGAAGGTCCATAGCAACGTGGTATTGATCCTAGGGGTAGCATGATTGAATTAATTAAAGTCGTCAAGTTTTAGTCAACTGAAGGAAACAACTTATTAAGGTAAGGTTTGATCATATTTTTACATATTTAGTAAGGGTTTAGATGTGTTGTAAATATGTAAACGTGAATTGGAGGTATGAAATTATGTATATTGGCATTGGAATGTTGTTGAAACCATGTAGGGGTTGTTTGTATTTAGAAATGGTGAATCAATTTTAATTAACATTTTAGTTGTTCTTGTTATGGATTATGTAATTAGGATGAAGGAATTAAATGGAATTGGAAGTGAGAAAACTCCGTGATTAGTGTTGGTGTTGAAATGGAAAGCATTGGAGTGGCTTAAATTAGATTGGGTTGATTATTGTTATTGCTATTATTGTTATGGATTATGTATCAAAAGTGAAGAGATTGTATATGTTAATGTTAAATTCCCATTTGGGCTGTGTTGGGGCTGTTCTAATCTAAAAATGATGGATTAATTTCGATGAATGTTGTGGTTGTTGTTGTCACTGGTTGTATGCTGAAAGTGAAGGAATTTGATAATTTAAGTTATAATTAAGGCTCTAGTGTGGTTGTAATTATTTGACTATTATAAGGTCATCTGATGAAATGTTATGGATGCAAATTATTAAGAGTAACTTGGTTACATCATAGTTGTTATGTTAAAGATTATGAAACATCATAATGTGTGGGTTGATTCGGAATAGTGTGCGAGCTGTTGCAGAACATTCTTGAATCTTTCCTTGGCTAACTTTGATATAACACTTAAATGTGTGGTTGTGGATGTTGACTTGGTTGTTATGTAGTTGGGTTGAATATAAGAGAAATATCACCTAATTTTTTAGAAATGAGCTGCTAACATTAGAATGCATTTTAAAACCTTCCTGTATCTTAACCATACTTCTTTACATCTTAATCTAGGTTAAGATACTATTGGGCAGCATACGTGCTATGTGGCAAATAACCACTAAAGGTATGTAAAGCTATCCCTTCATTTTTTTGGCATGATCCATATGAAACAAATGGACGATGAATATATAAATTCCAAAGAAGCTCATATTCTTAGAGACACTAGGATGGCTAAGGTTCTTGATTCCCAAAACTTATATCAATATGTCTTGATACATGTGTATGATTCCAGCCGTCTTATTTTGGAATAACTCAAATTTTGGTATAATTCACATTTGGTATAATCCATAGTGACATTCAAAAGGTACTTGAGATGACTATTGTCTTGATTTTCAAATTATGGTTCATTTTGATTATTCTATTGAGTCTCAGACGATCATCTAATTGTATATGGTTTCTCATGATATTTTAATCGTGCATACTATTATTACCTCTTGCACCAAGTCCCAGGCTGGGTATGTTATCGTGCACAGCTTTATTACATCTTCATCGAGCCCTTCACTAGAGAGACGGGTATGGTATAGTATATGTATATGATGATACAATGATATGATAATATGATAATATGATGATATAATTATGGCATCGAGTCCCATAATGGGCCGGGTATGGCATATGAGAATTATATGCATGATTTGCTTCGTAAGGCATAGGTACAATGAGTTCTTGATTTTCATACTTATCTCCTGGGCTCTATATATCAGTTATGATCTTTCCTATTGTATTTCATACTTTACATACTCAATATATATCTTGTACTGACCCCCTTTCTCGGGGAGCTGTATTTCATGCCCGCAGGCACTGGTACTAGCTTCGGTGATTCGCCAGCCTAGGATTCTTATTAAGCATTCTTGGAGTTCTCCTTTATCTTGGATCCTAGACTTTTGGTATAGACCCCTTTTTGATGTATATATATGTTTATTCAGGGGTACGACGGGGCCCTATCCCACCATATGATACTTTTGATACTCTTAGAGGTATGTAGATATATGTGTAGGTTATGTGTATATGTGTTCGATTATGCTTGTATGATTTATATTTTGGGACGTTCCCATTCATAGTGGAGGCTTTGTCGACTCGCGTATGTATATATTTTGGGATGTTCTATGTAGTGACAGCCTTTTCAGCTTGTGTATTAGGATGTTTTAATTGATTGCACCTCCTCGAGAGACAGGTTATCTTTATACACATAGGTAATGCTGAGATGACATCATATTTTCACAAGGCCTCCATATGGTGTTTGGTTTCAGTTTGACAAGTTCAAACACATATGTATACGAGTGTCCAACTCAAGCACTAGTCACGGCCTACGGGGTTGGGTCGTGACAGGCATTGGGATTGCATCTATAGTATTTTCAGGAGTCTATTCAGTTTATACTCCACTCGTTCAGTTAAATAGGGTATTCGATATATATATATATATATATATATGTATATATATATACATATGTATATATATATATATATATATATATATATATATATACACACACACATATATATATATATATGTGTGTATTATTTTGTCGGCTTTCTTGATTATATATCCATATGTGTGAACTCTTATTCGTCTTTAGGTGACGTAACTTAAAAATATTAGAAAAGGCATTTAGTATTGGCAATCAGTCCCTATTCAGTGTCAAAGTGTATTTTAAAAACTTTAAAGTAACACATCGATTTCCAAAATTCTCAAATATAATTTGTATGTTTAAACTACTAAAACACTTGTTTTTTTTAAAATACTTTCTTTTACTAATTATCAAGGAATCAGGTATAAGAACTAAGTGAAATACCTTAAGCTCATTATGGACAGCTTTAAGGTTAAGTTACTTTTTCTAAAAAGTTGAGTTAATTTTTCCAGTTTATTTGAAAAACATATAAGGTTCCGTGAGGCGTTTACATGCTATACGAAAGTAATTATGAAATTATGAAAATAAGAGTACTAATGAGCCAAAATTAGCTAAGTTATTGTTATGCCCTATATGTGTATTCAAAGTTCATATCATACATGCCATTTTATGCATGGACTTCGAGCTATAATTGGAGGTAAGGGGCCTATTTACCCAGATGATTATATATATTGTACAGATGGCCACAGGTTGGCAATATAATGCTGGTTAGCCAATGGAAAGACCACCATTGCTAGCATTTGATTGGGTATGTCATGCATTTGCATCAATATATATATATATGTGTGTGTGTGTATTTACGACATGCGATTATACGAGCAAATCATGCATATTTTATTACTATGAGGTCAATTGTCAGTAGTGAAGGCTATCAGAGTTTCAGTTTCAGGTGGTATTTCTATTACCCTTTTTATCGCCACTATTTATGATTTCACTTTCTACCTTACATACCAGTATATTTTATTCATATTAATGTCCTATTGCCTAGGGACACTATATTTTTGTTTCATGTGTGCAGGTCCAAGTAGGGATTCTGATCGACCCCTCTGCTAGGATTTGGGATTCAGCTATGAGTTGGTAAGCTCCACCTCTTCCTAGATCTTTCATAGGATATTTACTTTTAGTATACAGTTTAGGATATAGTCGGGGCCTTGTCCGACAGTGTTTATGACACTCTTAGAGGCTATTGGGGACACAATATTCTAGGTTTGTTTCTTGCATCTTTTAGTCTCCAGCCTATTAGCTTGGAATGTATATATATGTGTGTATGCATGTATGTGTTCACTTTCAGCCTCATCGGCTAGCTAGTAATTTATTATCTTGGCTTATCTACCTTTGATTATTTAATTTGTTGTTATTCAGGTCATGACCTTAGTGGTCCAGGCTTAGTATTTCAAATGTTGTGCTGCCCAATCTTTTTAGCCTCAAGTTTAGTTAGACAGTATGTTTTTGGCAAACTCAACCAATTATAGTATCAAGTGTCAGTCGCACCTTCCTTATTTTGGGGTATGACACAATTGAAAGACTTGTTAGAAAAAGGTTTCATTAGACCATGTATATCCCCATGGATTACTCCCATTTTTTTGTTAAAAATAAAGATCGTTCACTACGTATGAGCATTGACTTCTGGCAATTGAACAAAGTAACCATCAAGAATAAATACCCAATTCCAAGGATAGACAATTTGTTTGATCAATTGCAAGAGGCGAGTTACTTCTCTAAGATTGATCTTCATTCTAGTTATCACCAATTGAGGGTGAGGGAGTGTGATATTCCCAAGATGGTATTTTGGACAAGGTATAGCCATTATGAGTTCCTAGTTAGGTCATTTGGTTTGACCAATGCTCCCGCGGCTTTTATGGACTTGATGAATAGGGTGTTCAAACAATGTTTGGACATGTTTGTAATTGTGTTTATTCATGATATACTGGTTTACTCTCATAAAGAGAAAGAGCATGCAAATCACTCAAGGATTGTGTTACAAAATCTAAGAGACAAGCAATTATTTGCCAAGTTCAACAAATGTGAGTTTTAGTTAAGGGATGTGGCTTTTCTTGGTCACATTATGTCTGATGAAGGGATTGTGGTTGATCATACGAAAACTGATGTGGTTAAGAATTGGCCTATACTATTATCTCATTAGGATATTAGGAGTTTTTTGGGCCTAACTGGATACTATAGGAGATTTGTGGAGGATTTTCATCGATCTCATCACCTTTGACCAAGTTGACTCAAAATTAGGTGAACTTTCAAAGTTTGGAAGCTTGTGAGAAGAGTTTTCAAAAGTTGAAAGATCGCCTTACTACCGCTCCTATTTTAACTCTACCAAAAGGGTTTGATGGTTTTGTGGTATATTTTGATGCTTCAAGGGTTGTTCTTGGCTGTGTATTGATGTAACATGGTAAATTCATATCCTATGCCTCTAAAAAACTTAAGGTGCATGAATGAAATTATCCAACCCATGATCTTGAACTAGCGGCGGTTTTGTTTTCCTTGAAGATTTGAAGACATTACCTATATGGTGTCTATGTAGATGTGTTCACTGACCATAAGAGTTTACAATACATGTTTAAGCAAAACGATTTGAACCTTCAGAAAAGTAGATGGCTTGAATTATTAAAAGACCATGACATGAGTGTGTAGTACCATCTGGGCAAAGCAAACATGGTTGCCGATGCACTAAGTAGATTGTCCATGAGTAGTGTTGCATGATTTGAGGAAGATAAGAAATAATTGATCAAAGATTTTCATAGATTGGCATGTTTAGGGGTGAGTTTGGTTGATTTAAATGATGGAGGTATTCTTATGCATAATGATTCAGAATCATCTCCTGTAGCGAATGTTAAGGCTAAGAAAGAACATGATCTGGTGTTTGTTGAGTTGAAGAAGTCATTTACTGAAAAAGCTATTGAGGCTTTCTCCTAAGGGGGAGATGGGGTGCTACGTTACCAAATTCAGTTGTGTGTACCTAATGATGATGGGTTGAGAGAGTTGATATTAAATGAGGCCCATAGTTCTAAATATTTGATTCATCCAGTTCCAACAAGATGTATCATTATTTGAGGGAAGTGTATTGGTGGAAAGGCATGAAGAAGGACATAGCGGAGTTTGTAGCTAAGTGTCCAAATTGCTAAAAAATTAAAGTTGAGGATCAAAGGCCGAGAGGTCTAGCCTAAGACATTGAAATTCCTACTTAGAAGTAGAAAGATGTGAACATAGACTTTGTAACGGGTTTGTCTCGTACTAAGAAGAAACCTGATTCCATTTAGGTTGTTGTAGATTGGATGACTAAGTAGGCTCATTTTCTACCGGTTAATACTTCTTATGGTGCCAAAGATTATGCTAAGTTATATGTTTGTGAGTTGGTAAGACTGCATGGTGTTCCCTTGTCCATCATATCAGATTGAGGTACATAATTTACTTCACACTTTTGGATGTCGCTTCAAAAGGGTCTCGGTACAAAGGTTAAGTTAAGTACTGCCTTCCATCCTCAAACCGACGGTCAATCCAAAAGGAAGATCCAAACTTTAAAAGATATATTGAGGGCATGTATTATTGATTTTAAAGGAAGTTGAGATGAACAATTGCCATTGATTGACTTTTCCTATAATAATAGTTATCACTCTAACATCCAAATGGATCTTTTTGAAGAATTGTATGGGAGAAGATGCAGGTCCCCAGTGGGACAGTTTGAAGTAGGTGAGATGGCCTTGATTGACCCCGATTTGGTGATAGATATTATGGAGAAGGTAAGACTTATAGGGGAGAGGTTAAAGATGGCCCAAAGTCGTCAGAAGTCCTATTCCAATGTTAGGTAAAGGTACCTTGAATATGAGGTGTATGATTGGATCTATTTGAAGGTTTCACGTACGAAGGGTGTAATGCATTTTGGCAAGAAAGAGAAATTGATCCCTAGTTATGTTGGACCTTGTAATATATTGAGACGTGTTGTCAAGGTTCCTTAAGAGTTAGATTTTCCACTTGAGTTGGCCATGGTTCACCCAGTGTTTCATGTATCTATGTTGAGAAATTTCCTAGGTGATCCAAACTCCATTGTGCCACTAGAGGATGTAATATTGAAGAGAAATTGACTTATGAAGAGGTTCCAGTGAAAATCTTAGACCGGTAGGTTAAGAAGTTAAGGAACAAGGAAGTTTTGTCCGTCAAAGTGTTATGGAGGAATCAACAAGTAGAAAGTGCTACTTGGGAGGTGGAGGCGGATATGATAAAACAATACCCGTACTTCTTTCCATCTATTCAAGCCTAAAGTAGTAATTATCATTATTTGAAGTTAATTGAACTCTTACGTATTCAGTTCCTCCTATGTCATTCATATACATGCATGTTCATGAAAAGTTGATTTTTTTAAGTCATTATTCTATGTTAAGTTGAATGCTTTCATGTTCCGTGCATTTTAAAGTGTCATCATGTTCATGTTGGGTAGCTAGTCCTCTTTCATTGTCCTCTCTATGATAAGTTAATCTCATTCGAGGATTAATATTCCCAAGGAAGAGATATTGTAAGACCCCGAAAGTTAGAAAGTTGGGAATCAAAAAGAAATCCTAAAAAAATATGACTGGACCCAAGTTTACGAACATCTCTAAGAGCTGTAGTTAATCATGGAAAACCTCACAGAAAGGTCCTACGACCTAAGTTGATGACCCGTAGTCCCTCAGATGACCCGTAGAAACAAGTCGTAAACAAACATCAGAGGCCAAGTGCCAGAGGTCCCACAAGGTCAAGTCTACGACTTGATAGGATGACTCATAGGAATTATTATAAGTCATAGAAATGGCTCATAACCAAAGTGTTGAGGCTCTCAAAGTTGTAAGTTTTGGGATTACAGGATGGACCAAGTCTATGACCCATAGACAAGTTGATGAGTCGTAATAATGACCCATTCTAAAACATCAGAGGCTCGATTTTAAGCCCATTCCGTAGACCTGCAAGATGAGTCATCTTGACGACTCATCATTCCTTTGATGATCCATAGAAGTTGTATTGTAGGGTCAAGTTTCGAATTTATGAGGAATAGTTATGTCATTTTTCAAAGTTCAGTTCAATGAACTTAGACAATTTTTGGCCAAGTTCAAGCCAATATATATTCAATTCTTTAAATTCCCCTCCTATTTAATTCATTCTCCTAAAAATTCTTTAAGGTAAGAACTCCCAAGTCTCACAACTTTTCTTCATCAAGCTCAATCTAGGGTTTCCAAATTTCTTCAAGGTTTTTCTTCAATTCTTAGTGACTTCAATCGAGGTATGTGAGGATTGATTCATGAGTTCCTTTTACCCATGAAGTCCCAAGGTTTTCTCAAATTTTTCTTTCAATTTCAATTGAACTATGAACCCTAGTTTTGATGCCTTGCATTGCACTAATTTAATTCTATTTTTAGATGTTATCAATGATCATTATATGCATGCTTTCATAAAAATTGCATGATTGTGAGATGAATTATGAATGCCATGCATAAAGCTACTTTCAAGTTATGATTATAATAGTTAAAGATGATTTTATGAGTTGATTATGAGTTCAATGATCTTCAAGTTAAGTTTTCATGATTTAAAGTTGAGATTATGATATTATGATGAAAGTTATGAGGATGATCAAAGTTAAGATAAAAGAATTTATTATGGTGTGATAAGTATAATTTTCACATAATCATGTTAAATATGGTGATAAGTATAATTCCCACCAAAGTTATGGATTCTCATGAATCACTAAGTTAATGAGCTATTCCTAATATGTTTTAACAATGGATTGATAGGCAGTTACTATCTTCCCCTATTATGTTATAATCGTGTTTTATGAGCTTTCATTGGGATATTGACTAAGCACCAAAAGGACTTCTGGGTGGGTTTTGGTCCGATAACTCAATTAGTTACCCAACAAAATCCTAGTAACAACCTAAAGACCCAAACTACGTTGCCTGCAGAGGGTTGCCTTTATGGCCCTAGCTAGTAGATCCAAATATAGCACAGTTGAGCTAAGTTGAGTACCATGATGAAGTATGCCCTAGCAAGGTAGCCTCCCCATTCTTGATGAGGGTTTGATCGGATTCCATGTAATAGCTCGCATAGTCTTAGATGTTGGTTAAAGGTCTTATCCCATACAAGTTGAAGTTAAGCTATGAGTTTATGATAAAGTTTTATGATATGCATTGACCATGAATTACATATGTTATTTAAATGCTTTTAAGGTTTACTCATGTTCATTATGATTGGTCATGTATCTTATGGCATATTGTTTATGCTCCTTTACTTGTTCATGCATACCTCACATACTTAATACATTCAAATATACTAACGCATATTTTGCCTACAATGTCTCATAATATAGGGGTAGAGTTGTTCTCGATCATCCCATTCATGGCTAGAGTTACCCTAGATTCTTAAGGAGTTGGTGAGTCCTCATTCTATAGAGGACCTGACTTTTATTCTCATCATTTTCTTCATTTTCTTTTATTGTTTGGGTGATCTAGGAGCTTGTCCTAAGCCCCCATCAAACACTAGATTAAAGGCATGTTAAGATGGCTTATGATGTAGTTAGGTTGGACATCTATGGAGTTGATTTCTCTTAGTCCCTTCCCCTAAGTTGATTTTTTTGTCTTACTTTTAATATGCTTCTCTACCTTATGTATGCGACGTATGCTAAGATAGATTATGGTTGGGGTCCTTCGCATCCTGATTGCAATGTCGCAGATTGTTCCTAGTTTGGGTTGTGATAGCCGTGGTGGGAACCATGACCATAGTGACTTTCGTAGAGGACACCTCTCTTGAGGCCCTCAGACTCGAGCTCAAGTCCATCCTCACAGGCGACCACCATGGGTTGTGGGGCCCATGACAGACCATGATGGGTCTCGTGGTAGGGGACCATCTGAAACCCCTTTTCAGAAATCCTAAGTCCCTCACCAAGATGGGGACCACGACCTGTATTGTCTTTCACGGGCGGTGATGATAGATCATTTTCATTCAAGATTCAGTTTTAAGTTGGGGTTATTTTGGTCTTTTCACAATATTTTAGTAATGAATGTGGTCTTGTTTTAGACTAAATTCCTACCTATTAACCACCCTACAGTCTTCTAACCCTCTCATTCTCATATTATTCCCCAAAATCCAAAACTGTCTATTCCCAATTTTCTCTCTAAGGTCTTCTTCTTTCACAAGCAATTCAAGGAATTTTCTTCAAGGTCAAGATTTCATTCTCTTTAATTTAGGGCTCATCAAGGTAAATGTATGTGGGAATTCATCCATGGGTGATAAGGATCCTATTCGAAAAACTAGGATAAAGAAAAGGATATGTAGAATTATCGAAATCTAATCGAATTTATGAGCAACAAAGGACTTATACCTTCACCTCTCAATTGAATCCGATCAAACAACAATAACCCAAACTTAATAAAAAATGAAAAAGCCAAAATTGAATCCACAAAGAGGATAACTAGATGATTGATAAGCAAGAAGTTAACACGAGCAATATCAAGAATCCTCCCTAATCACTCAATTACAATTGCCAACTATGAACTACATTAATGCTAGGGTTCACCTACAAACTACAAGCTTAAAATCTCTCAAATATTCAATTCATCATAATCTAAGTCTTCTAAAACAACAAAATACTATTATATATACTAATGAAATAAAGACACTTTCTTTACAATTTTATCCTGAAAGAGATAAGGGCCTTATTTGGTTGTCGTTTTTTGTGAATTCTTGAATTTAAAATATGGTCACTTGCACACATAGCCTATTTATTCTTTCTCTTCACCTTTATGGACCTTCTACGCATTATATGTCTTTATTTGGTGTCTATCAAACTCCTCTAAAGCTTCCATGTGATCCATGCTATCCATGTCGTTATCAATGGGTACCTTTCACTCATGGAATCGCAAAAGACTCCTTCTCAATTCTCTTATGATTTCTTCAACTTAAAGTCCTTATTTCATTATTTGCATTGGGTCTTCTTAATTATGATATGTATCTACGGTATTAGCCTAAGTATGCATAATTAACATCATATTGCATGATTTCAAGTTGAATTTCAATGACCCATGCTATATACTAGTTTTAAGTATAATTTTTGAGATATGATCATGATTTTCAAGTTATTTCAACAAAATATTTATGAATTATATTAATAATGTTTTATGCAAAGAAGTTTATGAGTAATAATTTAATGATGTTTTAAGCAAGTTTATGAGAAAGGGTGATTTGAGATCCTAGAAGGTGATTCAAGACTCTAATAAAAGAGTGACTTAAGATCCTTGATGAATAAAGTGACTAAATATTATGGAAACGATTTGTAATGATGGAAGGCTTACATCCATATTACATGAATTAAATTACAATGAGATGTTCCTATCAACAAGTTTCTATGAATTATGATTATGAAAATCTTATGACTATGACAAGTATGTTTTATGTATGTTATGATATGTATTCTGTGGGATAATTTACTTAGCACCGAATGTACTTTGAGGTGGGGGCTCGACCTAAGCCTTAGTAGTAACCTCTAGTCTCTTGAACTACGTTTCCACCATAAGTTTGTCAATATGTCCTAGCTAGAGGATCCACATATAACACATGATGATAATAATTAGATGGAGCCTACCTTAGAAAGTAGCCTCCCCCTTCTCGATGTGGGGATCATCAAATTCTATATAATATCTTGCATGGTCTTAATGTCGGCTATGGTTATCCCCAGATATGTAAGTTATCATAATGATTATGATGTTTGATGATGTGACCAATGAGGTAAATGTCTTATTATTCTCATGACTTTACTCATGTTTTAATGATATTGGTCTTGTATCCATGATCCATATTGATTATGTTTGATGTTTATTTTTCATGCATATTCTCAAATACTTAGTGCATTTCATGTACTAACACATACTTTTTGCCTACACCATATCATAATGTAGGGTCTAGAGGTCACGTTCATCCTCCTCTTATTCGTGGCTATAGTTAACACTATACTTTGTTGGTGAGTCCTCATGTTTCGAGGATGAGACATTCACTTGCTTAATAATCTATAACTTCCTTTATCTTTATTATTTTGTGAACTAGGAGAGTGTCTTATGCCCCCATCTAGTATTAGAGGCATGTTAGATAGTGAGAGTCTATGTTGTCTTTTATTCCATATTTTGAGACATGTTCTTATTGAGATTTTTACTTTCGTATCTTGATTCATCTTTATTGCTTATTACCTTATGTATGCTCTTGAATATTATGCTAAGAGGCTTGGTTAGGGTCCTTTGGTCTTCTAATAACCGTGCTACGGCTAGCTCCTAGGTCGGGTTGTGACAAATTTGGTATCAACGCATAAGGTTCAAGTGTCTTTGGGATTCTAACATGCTGCGTCGAGTAGAGTCTTGTTCATCGGTGTGAAGTACGCCACATCTATGAGTAGGAAGCTATAAGGAATCTTAAGAAATACTTTACTTCTTTCATGATCTCATCATGCTATAGGGTTGAACTCTAAGGTTTCCTTGTCTAACGCTTTCTCTTTACGATTTCAGAATCATGTCTCCATGAAGATATCCCATTTGAAGGAATATTAAGGGAGAGGAGAAATAAGATCTGAATGACCCTTTTAATGATCAAGTGATGAATGCAGAGTTTTGAGCCGCTTTCCAAATGCTATCCCAAGTTGTTACCACTAAAGTGAATCGAGGGATAGATGCTCCTCAAATTATGACTACACCGACTTTAAGGTTAGACACTTCACAAGGATTAACTCTCTCAAATTTCATATATCCAAGGTTAATTAGGATCATCAAAACTTTATGGATGAGTTGTAAAATATCGTTGATATTATGGGAGTTTCTTCGGAGGAGAAGGCAAAATTGGCATCCTACCAACTCAAGGGTGTCTCTCATGTTTGGTGTAACCAATGGAAAGCCAAAAGGGTTTAAAAAGGTCTCATGGGTTGGGAGAATTTCAAATTTGTATTTCTTGATCAGTTCTTCCCACTTGATTTAAGAGAGGCGAAAGTGTTGGAATTCATAAACCTCAAGCAAGGAAACATGAGTGTGAGGGACTATGCCCTTAATTTTACAAAGTTGTCCAAGTATGCTCCATCCTTGGTAGCCGACTCTCATGCCTGAATGAGCAAGTTTATTTTGGGAGTGTCGGAATTGGTTATGAAGGAATGCCAAACCACTATGATCATTAAGGATATGGACATCTTTAGGCTCATGACTTATGCCGATCAAATTGAAGGAGAGAAGCTTAAGGAGAGAAATGTAAGGGAGTCCAAGAGGGCTCAGTTTGAAGGTAAGTTTTCTCACAACAAATCCGGTGGTGGTAATGATCATTTTTGGAAAGTTCAAGGTTCTTCACAAGCTTCGGGTCAAAGGTATGACAAAGATAGGGCCTTCAATCCTAAGGCACAAGGTGGTGTTAGTGGATCTACTCTTCCTAAGTGTATCAAGTGTGGGATAAATCATAGAGGTAAGTGTTTGGATGGAACGGGTGCATTCTTTGGATGCGGTAAGATAGGGCACAAGATTTTTGAATGTCCTAACAAGGGAAAATAAGGGCTTCCTCAAGGTCAAACTACTCAAGGTGGACAAATTCCACAAGGTGGCAGCCCACACCAAAATAGGTTATATGCCTTTCAAGCTAAGCAAGAAGTTGAGGAGTCCTCCGATGTGGTCACAAGTATGTTGAAAGTCTTTGACTTTGATATTTGTGCATTGTTAGATCTGGGTGCTACTCTATCATTTGTTGCTCCTTCTCTTGCTATGAGATTCATTGTTAGTCCCAATATCATGCTAGAGCCTTTTTTGGTCTATACTTCAGTTGATGATTCAATTTTGGCGAAAAGAGTTTATAAAAATTTTCCAGTTTCAATTATTTCATAAAGTCACCTCCGTTGATCTTGTAGAACTTTATATGACCAATATTGTTATTCTAGGTATGGATTGGCTTCATGAATGTTATGCCTCTATATGTTGTAGAACCTGTGCAGTTAAGTTTTAGTTCTATAATGAGCCAATCCTAGAATAGAAAGGTAGTAATTTTGTGCTTAAGGGTCAATTTATTTCATGCCTTAAAGCAAGAAAAATAATTTCCAAAGGTTGCATCTATCATCTAGTTCAGGTTAGATATACTAACTCTGAAACTCTTACTCTTGAGTTAGTTTCAGTTGTAAATGAGTTTTTGGAAGTTTTCCCTGATGATCTCTCAGGTATTCCTCTCGAAAGGAAAATAGACTTTAGTATCAATCTACCCCCCCTGCCCTCCCTGATACTCAGCCTATCTCTGTTCCTCCTTACCGAATGTCCCCAATAGAACTAAAAGAGTTAAAGGATCAATAGAAGAATTTGCTAGATAAAGGTTTTATTAGATCGAGTATCTCTCCATAGGGTGCTCCAGTTCTCTTTGTCAGAAACAAGAATGGTTCTCTTCGTATGTATATTGATTATTGGGATTTGAACAAGGTCACAGTTAAGAATAAGTGTCCCATTCCAAGGATTGATAACTTGTTCAATCAACTTCAATGAGTGAGTTACTTTTCAAAGATTGATCTTCGATCAGGTTATCATCAACTCCAAGTAAGGGAATATGACATAACTGAAGATAACCTTCAGAACTCTGTATGGTCACTATGAATTCTTGGTTATGTCTACTGGACTATCGAATACCTCTATAGCTTTTATGGATTTGATGAACATGATATTTAAGTAATACTTAGATATGTTTGTTATTATGTTCGTTGATAATATTTTGATCTACTCTCAGAGTAAGGAAGAGCATGCTGATCATTTGAGGATTGTGTTGTAAATTCTCAAGGACTGTCAATTGTATGCAAAGTTTGGTAAATGTGAATTTTTATTAAGGTCGGTTGCTTTCCTTAGCCACATTGTTTCTGGTGAAGGAATTATGGTTGATCCAAAAAAGACCGAGGCAGTTAAGAATTGGCCTAGACCATTGACTACTTTAGATATTTAGAGTTTCTTGGACATTTATTATTAATGGTTTGTGGAGGGTTTTCCTTCCATTGCATCTGTCTTGACTACTTTGACTCAAAAGAAGGTGAAATGCCAATGGTCTGAGACATGTGATAAAAGCTTCCAAGAGTTGAAGGATAGGATTACCTCCACTCCAGTATTGACTTTAACTGAAGGTTCTGATGGGTTCGTTGTGTATTATGATGCTTCACAAGTTTGTCTTGGTTATGTTCTTATGTAAAATGATAAAGTAATACTTATGCTTAGAGGCAACATAAGTCACATTAGAAGAATTAGCCAACTCATGATTTAGAGTTGGCGGCAGTGGTATTTGCTTTGAAATTGGGGAGACACTATCTCCTTAGTGTCTATGTCGATGTTTTCACCGATCACAAGAGTTTGCAATATATATTCACTCAAAGGGACCTGAACCTTTGACAAAGGATATGGCTTGAATTATTGAAAGACTATGATATAGTGTGCTATACCATCTGGGTAAAGCAAATATAGTTGCCGACGCTCTTAGTAGATAGTCCATGAACAGCATTGCTCATATTAAGGATGAGAAGAAAGAGCTAGTGTGGGATGTGCATAGATTAGCCCATCTGCGTGTTCGATTGGTTGATTCCGAGGATGGTGGTGTTATTATGCAAAATAGTTTTAAATAATCTATTGTAGTGGATGTGAAGGCAAAATAAGATGGTGATCCGACTTTGGTAGAATTGAAGAAAGTTGTTGCCAAAAAGTCATTGATATTTTCTTCTAAAGAGGAGATAGTGTGTTGATATATCAAGGTCGGTTGTGTGTTCCAAATATTGATGGCTTGAAATATATGATATTGTCCAAAGCTCACAGTTCGTGATATTCTATACACCCCAGTTTCACAAAGATGTATTGAGATTTGAGGGAAGTGTATTAGTGGCATGGCATGATAAGGGATATTGCGGAGTTCCTGGCTAACTGTCCTAATTGTCAACAAGTAAAAGTTGAGCATCAAAAATTGGGAGTTTTGGCTCAAGACATTGAAATTCCTACTTGGAAGTAGGAAGCCTTGAATATGGACTTCATTACTCGTTTGCCTCGTACTTGTAGGAAACATAACTCTATTTGGGTCATTGGTGACCGAATGACTAACTCAGCTTATTTTCTTCCTGTTAAGACTTCATATAAACTCGAGAACTATACTAGATTGTATATCTAAGAGTTTGTCAAGCTTCATGGTGTTCTATTATCTTTCATCTCGTATTGAGGTACTCATTTAACATCACAATTTTGGAGATCTTTCTAAATGGTATTGGTACTCAAGTGAAGATTAGTATAGCTTTTCACCCACAAATGGATAGTCAGGTAGAGTGTACCATTCAGATATTAGAGGATATTTTGAGAGCATGCGTCATTGATTTTAAATGAAATTGGGATGACCATTTTCCATTGATAGACTTTGCCTATAATAACAGTTATCGCTCAAGCATTAAGATGGTTCCATTCGAGGCTTTGTATGGTAGGAGGTGTAGAACTCCTATCGATTGGTTTGAGGTTGGAGAAGTTTCTTCTATAGGATCCGAGTTGGTATTTGAGGCCATGGAGAAGGTTATACTCATTATAGAAAGATTGAAAATATCCCAAAGTCGACAAAAGTCCTATTCAGATGTGAGAAGAAGAGAACTTGAATTTGAGGTTAATGATTGGGTTTACTTGAAAATTTCACCCCTAAAGGGTGTGATGAGTGTAACGCCCCTAATT
Source organism: Solanum dulcamara (assembly GCF_947179165.1). Lineage (NCBI taxonomy): Eukaryota > Viridiplantae > Streptophyta > Magnoliopsida > Solanales > Solanaceae > Solanum > Solanum dulcamara. The sequence goes on from NC_077244.1 coordinate 30,827,081, forward strand.
ATTTAAGGTAATTTTCACATTTAAAGTGTATATTTCTTAATGATATGATCAACTACTACTTACCGATTCCTTGACTAGAATTTTATTACATGAGAAAAAAACTTAATTTCATTAAATTGTGTCATATTATGACGGATTGTCTTAGGGTAGTTTAGTAAATGTCCATAATATTATATATATATAATATCCTTCTAATAACTATAATCAAGGTGTGATTTATTTTTTTAAGAAAGACAAAGTTGGGTAGCCTTAGTGACTTTTTGGACAGCCACCTGATTTTTAGCAACTTTAATGATGGATATCACTTCTATATTATATCTTAATGAATCTCCACTAAGAAGTTTGGTTATTTTAGACTAAATAACATTTATAAATATTTTACAATGAGTTATTTCACAAAAAAATCACAAGAAAAGCTGGTTCTACATAGTTGAAACTCAAGATACACCTTAACTCTTGGTAAGTGTTCAAATTTGTTTTTGGGACTGTGTAGCTATTAGTAATTCTTGAATCTCATGTTGTGTAGACCTTTGATTTTAGTAAATAATATGATTTGGAAATATAAAACATGTACCTACAACTCTAATGTTTATGTTGGAGCCTAGATCTGCTGTTATGAAGTCAAAAGCAGAGGATGAAACATAGGACAAGTTATGTCCAGATTCTTTATTTAAAAATCCCTCATGTATAATTGTTAGTGTTTCGATGATATATTTTTGTACAAAATATATTTTTTGGTGATTTATTTTGGATTGCAACCTTATGACATAGATCTAAAAGTTTCATACAGGGCATAAAGTCCAATGTTGCCATTTTCATTTTCAAATTTAGATACAACCTGAGGTACTTGGCTTGCCGAATTTACTATTTGGGTAACATAATTTGGTTGAAAATATTCTAGGCTTATTTTTAATGATAAATCTTGGTTTATGTCAATATTACGGAGGATCTGGAAATTAAAGAGGGCATTTAATGATATTTTTAAGGTTTTTTATATTGTGTACAAGTTGAGGAACTTGAGACACTGGTGTCTACGGTTCGAACTCTTGAAGTCGTATTGGATTATTGTATGCTAAAAGGCTGAGGTTTGTGTATTAACTTGTACTATACTCTTGTTACCTGCTAGTATATTTGGAAGCCTATCTTGTGATGTTGGTTATTTCTTGTTAGTTTGTATTATCATGTTTGTATCTTGGAGACTTGCAAGACACTTGTTTAACTCGACCACTTATACGAATTGCTTGATCACTTGACATTCTTGTAGACTTTGTCCTTCTTGTGGTTGTGACTTTGTCACTATTGGCATGCCTCTTGATTCGGACCCTTTTCCATCTTGATTATAGATTTTTAGTTCATCTTAAGTATGGAAGTTGTCCTTTTTGAGTACGAATTAGGAAGCCATTTTAATATGGTTCTTGGTTCTCTTGATTATTGGATCTTTACCCTTCGTGGTGGACACATCCATAGAGGCCCTTAGACTCGAGCCTAAATCCATCCTCACAAGCGACCACCACAGGCAATAGTTCTCATGACAGACCGTGATGGGTCTCATGGTGGGCGACCATCCGAAACACCTTTTCAGAAATCCTAAGTCCCTCACCACGATAGGGACCAAGGACCGTATTGGCTTTTACGGGCCGTGGTGATGGACCATTTTGATTTTAGATTCAGTTTTAAGTTGGGGTTATTTTGGTCTTTTTCCAATATTTCATTAATGAATTTGGATAAATTTTGAGACAAAATTCCTACCTATTAACCACTCTAAAGTCTTTTAACCCTCCAATGCTCACATCATTCCAAAAAATCCAAAACCTTCTCTCCCAAGTTTTCTCTCTAAGGTCTTTTTCTCTCTCAAAGTTCAAGATTTCATTCTCTTCAATTTAGGACTCATCAAGGTCAAGGTATATTGGACTTCATCCATGGGTACCTTTCACCCATGGAATACCAAAGATTCCTTCTCAATTCTCTTATGATTTCTTCAACTTAAAGCCCTAATTTCATGATTTGCATTGGGTCTTCTCAATTATGATATGTATCTATGTTATTAGCCTAATTATGCATAATTAACATTGTTATATTTCGTATTTTTGCATCTTGGACTATTGTGAGCTAACGGATATAAATTGAAGGACTTTTAATTTTGAATTTTAAAATGGCATGATTTTTTATAAATGAAAAGTTATATGGATAATATATGTGAAGTAAAAGACATCTCAAGAAGGACCCTTGAGCCAAATCAAAGTAGAAGCCATCAAAATTGTTTTCTTAAAGTCACATTTTTGGGTAAGCTGACTTCGGGAGGCCATAACCCCTTTACCATTTGGTCATTTGGGAAAAATCTCAATATGAAAGTTGTAGACAATTGAAATATATTTTCAACGATAGGTAGTAGTTCTGGAGGCGACATCAAGTTAAAAAGATATAGATATTTTAAGGCAGAAGGGTCAAGATGAATAGTGGATTCGGCCCAACCCGATTCCAACTCGGGTCAAGCCCAATACCCACATCATTTAAAGAATATTTTCAGTTTTCTTCTTCATTCTCAAACAAATAAATATCCAGAAATTTCTATAGAGAGAGAGGAAGATCTTAGATAGAATCACCAAATCCGACCAAAATCCGAGTCCCGAAATCTGAAGCTCATGAAGAGAAAAGTATTGTACATTGCGTTGCCTTCAATTTGAGCTAAAGATCAGTCAAGAAGGAGTGTTAATAGTGTTTCTATACACTTAAAGTAATATTAAAGTCCCTTTTTCATTGTTAACGAGTTTATTTAAAGTTTTAACGGATTAGAACGTAGAAAATAGTGTTATAAACTCGTTTGATGATTTGTTGAGATTTATGGGTTAAGGAGTTGTTTTAGATGGATTAAATAGATGGAATTACCTTAGTGATAATTTAGATACCAGTTTTACCATTTTTAATTTCAAAATTTAGATACAACTTGAGGTACTCGGCTTTCCAAACTTACTGTTTTGGTAACATTATTCGGGTGGAAACATTCTAGGCTTATTGTCAATAATAAATCTTATTTTATGTCAATATTTTAGATTATTAATGTTACTTGATGATTATATGGCTAGTTTGGAAGTAGGGAGAGTGAGCAGTATAGGGGAGGTGTTGTTCAATTTTTTAGAAATAACCTACTAATAATAGAGTACGTTTTATTCCTATCTATAGCTTAACCATAGTGCTTAATATTTTAATATAGGTTGAGACAATATTGGGTAGCATATACGTATAAACGCTAAAGATATGTAAAGCTAACCTTTCTTTCTTTTGGCATGATTCATATGAAACGAACGGACAACGAATGCTTAAATTCCAAAGAAACTCTCATTCATAGATACACTCGGATGGCTAACGTCCTTGATTTCCAGAGTTTATATAGTTATGTCTTGACTCATGTGTATGATTCCATCCATCCTAGCTGGTATAACTCATGTTGTGGTATAATTCATATTTTAGTATAATCCATAATTGGTATAATTCATAATGACAACAGAAGAGTACTTGGAATGACTATTGTCTTGGTTTTCAAATGATGGGTTGCTTTGTTTATTCCATTAAGTCTCCGATAATTATCAAATTACACAAGATTTCTAATGATACCCTATTCATGTATATTGTTATTATATTATCCACCGAGTCCTATGATAGGCCGGGTATATTATCATGTATGGATTCCACTACATTATTCACCGAGTCTCTTACTAGAGGGCCGGGTATGTGATATGATAATATGATGTTATGATAATAGGACGATACGATTATGGCACTGAGTCCCATAATGGGCCGGGTATGGTATAAGTGTATACTACCCTATTCACCAAGCCCTTTGCTAGAGGTTTAGGTATGGTATATATATACATATGGCAATATAACGATATAAATATGACACTGAATCCCATAACGGGACGGGTACGATATATGATGATGATACGCATGACTTTATTTCATAAGATGCAGGTACAGTGATTCATTAATTATGATACTTGTCTCCTGAATCTTTATTTCAGATGTGATCTCATTTATGGTATTTTATGTTTTATATATTTGGTACATATTTTGCACTGACCCTCTCTCTTCGAGGGGCTGCGTTTCATGCCCGCAGGTACAGATAATTATTTTGGGGATCTATCAGCTTAGGATTTCCACTCAATTGATTTAGAGTGCTCCATCATTTCGGAGCATAGACTTTTGGTACTAATCTCTTTATGTATATATTTGTTTATTTAGGGGTACGGTGGATCCATGTCTCATCATATGCTATTGTTAATAATCTTAGAGGTCTGTAGACACATGTGTGGGTTTTATATAGATATTATCCAGTTGTAATGGTATGACTTATGTTTTGGAACGTTTCCATTCGTAGTGGCAGCCTTGTCGGCTCACGTTATGTATATAGTGGGACGTTCATATATGTAATGACAGCTTTATTGGCTTATGCACTATGTTATCTTATTTTTTTCTATCTTATTTTTGACAATTGTGACTCCAGGAGATAGGTGGTTTCTGTATACATGTATATGTGACAGTTTTGAGACGATGCTCCGTTCGTATAAATTTAATGTCATATGGGTGTTGATTGATTATAGAAATCAGACGTGTATATAAGTGTCCAATTCGGGTACTAGCCAGACCCCAAGAATTACTAGGGACCGTGCCCATTCTATGGCTGAGGTTGTGCTCCAATCGGTGAGATCCACTATGCCACCACCTGAGGAGAGAGCAGCAGCAGCTGTAACTACGGATCGGAAGGCTGCTTCACCACTAGCTCCAGAGGCTCTAGTATCTAAGCCTCTAGCTTCTCAACCAGGGGCAGAATATAGGGCTATGAGAGATGCAGTTCAGTTGCTGACTAGAATAGCGGCAGGGCAGGCTCGCAGGCATGTATTAGGGGTTGACTATGCTAATAGACATGATAGTTTAAGGGCTCGTGACTTCTTGACTTATAATCCCCTAAAGTTCTATAGGTCAAGGTCCGGGGATGACCCACAGGAGTTGATTCTATAAGTACAGCGTACGTTGAGGATAATTAAGGCTTCTAAGATAGAGTCTGTTGAGTTATCTTCCTATCGACTGCATGATGTAGCTGTTAATTGGTATGAGTCTTGGGAGTTGTCTAGGGGGAAGGTGCCCCTCCAGCGGTGTGGGGTGAGTTTGTAAAGGCCTTCCTTGGCCATTTTCTACCTCTAGAGATGAGATGAGCCAGAGTAGACATATTTTTACATTTGAGGCAGAATGGCAGGAGCATCAAAGATTATAGCCTTGATTTTGACTCATTGGTGAGACATGCGCCCGCTATTGTAGCTGACATGGCTGATAGAGTGCATAGATATATGATAGGGCTGGATCATTATTTGATTGATAGCTGTATAGCAATGGCTTCTCAGCCAGGTATGAATATTGCTCGGGTACAGGCATATGCATAGGAGGTAGAGGATCGGCATATAGGGCGTCACCCTGATAGAGATCATAATAGAGGCCAGCGTAAAAGAGCTAGATCAGCTAGTTATTCTAGGGAATTTCAAGGCGGGCAGCCTCAGTAGTATAGTAGATATCCTTCTTAGCCAGCTCGAAGTGCACCCTCATATTTCACAAGTCATAGATTCGATAGCACAGGGTATTCAAGAGCCAGTCAGAGCTCCAGGGTTTCAAGTTCATATATAAATAGGGGTTCACACCAATCAAGATCACCTTTTCCTCGGTGTCCTCATTGTAGTAGGCCATATTTTGGGAAATGCAATTTTGCTACAGGTACCTGTTTTACTTGCAGCCGTCAAGGCCATATTATGAAGGAGTGTCTATTTAGGGGTAATTTAAGTGGTGCAGCTCAGCCTAGTGGTTCAGTTGTTGGATCATCTTCTTCTGTAGCTATGCGCCCTATGGGGCAGAGTATTCAGACAACAGCAGGCCATGGTAAAGGTCGTGGTGGATCTTCCAGTTCTAGCGGTCCTTCGAACTGCATATATGCCTTGGCTAGTAGACAGGACCAGGAGGCATCGCCAAACATGGTTATAGGTATATTATCGATTTTCTTGTGGGATGTTTATGCATTGATAGATCCAGGTTCCACCTTATCATATATAACTCTCTTTGTTGCTAGTAAAATTGGAATAAAATATGAATTAATAGAACCATTTGAGGTAGCTACACTGGTAGGAGATTCTGTTATAGCCAAGCAAGTATATAGAGATTATTTGATGATTATATAGAGTCGACACACCAAGGAAAATTTGGTAGAGTTAGCTATGACAGAATTTGATGTTATTATGGGCATGGATTGGTTAGCTTCTTGTTATGCTAATGTTGATTGTAGAGAAAAAGTAGTTCGATTTCAATTCCCAGGAGAACCAGTTATAGAATAGATGGGCAACACAGCATCACCATAGGGGTAAGTTTATTTCATACCTCAAGGCAAGGAAGATGGTTAGAAAGGGTTATATTTATCATTTGGTTCGTGTCCATAACTTGAAAGCAGAGGTACCGACTCTTCAGTAAGTTCTAGTAGTTAACGAATTTCTAGATGTATTCCTAGATAAACTTCCAGGTCTTCCTCCTAAACAGGGGATAGAGTTCAATATAGATGTATTGCCAGATACCCAGCCTATATTTATTCCTCTCTACAGAATGGCACCTGCAGAACTGAAGGAGTTGAAGGAGCAACTACGAGACTATTAGAAAAAGGCTTCATTAGGCCCAGCACATCACCTTGGGGAGCACCGGTATTGTTCGTGAGGAAGAAAGATGGGTCACTGTAAATATGTATTGATTACAGGCAGTAAAACAAGGTGACAATAAAGAATAGATATCCTCTCCCCCGGATTGATGATTTATTTGACCAGTTGCAGGGTGCTAAGTGTTTTTCAAATATAGACTTGTGCTTAGGCTATCACTAGGTATGGGTAAAGGAGGCAGATATTCCAAAGACTGCATTTAGGACCCGATACGGGCATTATGAGTTTTGAGTGATGTCTTTTGGGCTAACCAATGCCCCAGCAGTGTTTATGGATATTATGAACCGAGTGTTCAAGCAATTCCTAGACCTGTTCATGATTGTATTTATTAATGATATTCTGGTCTAGCACCAGAAGTTGTATGCTAAGTTCTCTAAATGTGAATTCTGGTTGACTTCAGTAGCATTCCTAGGGCATATTATTGGAGCTGATGATATTCGAGTAGATGCATAGAAAATTGAGGCCATAAATACTTATCCTAGACCTATGACACCTATTGAGGTATGTAGTTTTCTTGGGCTGGCAGGATATTATAGGAGATTCACTGAGAAGTTTACTTCAATTTCAGCGCCTTTAATAAGGCTAACTCAGAAGGCCGCTAAGTTCCAGTGGACCGATGCTTGTGAACGATGCTTTCAGTTGCTAAAAGACAAGTTGACTACGACCCCAGTTCTAACTCTTCTTGAAGGACCAGATGGCTATGTCATTTATTTTTATGCTTCTAGTGTTGGGCTAGGTTGAGTATTTATACAATATGGTAGAGTCATAGCGTATGCCTCCCGACAGCTAAGGAAGCACGAAAGAAATTATCCAACTCATGATCTGAAATTAGTAGTAGTAATTCATGCTTTGAAACTATGGAGGCATTATTTATATGGTGTACATGTTGAAATTTATACGGATCATAAAAGTCTCCAATACATCTTTAAGCAGAAGGACCTAAACATACGATAAAGAAGGTGGCTAAAGTTATTGAAAGATTATGATATTAATAATCTATACCACCCTGGAAAGTAAATGTTGTAGCAGATGCACTTATCCGTAAATCCATGGGTAGCCTGGTAGATGTACAACCAAAACGAGAAAAGATAGTCTGTGAGATTTGCCAGTTAGTAACCTTGGAGTCCGCTTGGCTGATTCTAGTGATTGTGGAGCTTCTATTCGAGGAGTTGCTGAATCCTCTATCATGGAAGAAGTGAAGCAACACCAGTATGAAGACCATATTCTAGCACAATATCGGGATGCAACCCTTCAAAAGGAAAAGACCTTATTCGATATCATACCTAACATAGTCATAAGATATAAGAGCAGATTATGCGTACTTGAGATTGTAGGGCTATGGCAACAAGTTTTGGGAGAGGCACATTATGCCTGATATTTTGTTCATCCAGGGTCAACAAAGATGTATCATGATCTTAGATGTTTATACTGTTGGAATGGCATGAAGAAGTACATAGCAAAGTTTGTAGCCTAGTGCCCAAACTGCCAATAGGTTAAAATTGAGCATCAGAAACCTGGCAGACTATTACAAAAGATGGAAATCCCGACTTGGAAGTGGGAAGCAATTAATATGGATTTTATTACAGGCTTACCTCTCACTCCACGGAAGTATGATTCCATATGGGTGATTGTAAATAGGCTAACAAAATCAGCCCACTTTCTTCCAGTTAGAACTACATATTCAGCGGAGGACTATGTGAGGTTATATATCAAAGAGATAATAAGACTTCATGAGATTCCCACATCTATTATCTCAGACAAAGGGGATCAATTTACAGCTAGCTTTTGGAGATCATTTTAGAAGGGATAGAGAACATAAATAAATCTTAGTACAATATTTCACCCTCAGACTAATGGACGGGTTGAACAAACTATTTAGACGCTAGAAGATATGTTACGGGCTTGTATTATTGACTTTGGAGATATTTGGGATGATCATTTTCCATTTATTGAGTTTTCCTATAATAATAGCTACCATTCTAGCATCCAGATGGCACCGTATGAGGCTTTATATGGCAGGAAGTGCATGTTACACCCCGTACTTTGGTACCTTGGAACGCTTCGTAAGCTTCTTAAGTTTCTGGGAAGGCTCTTAAGTTTCTTAGAAGTCATCATGTGAGTTGGATAATCTATAATGCTATCAAATAATTCTAAGGAAAGGAGAAGGAGATACTCCATAAGAGAGAAGATTGGAAATAGAGTTACAAGAATTTGAAAAAAGTTAGAGGCCAAGTAATGAGTCGTAGGACTCAACCTACTTATGTAAGCTACCGATTTGGACGTCTTGCATAATTAAGCTCTTGGAGTATACATCAAGCTTAAATAGCAAGGAATACGTAGGCTCTTGAAGTGAGACGAGATTACAAAATCACGAAAATGAAGCAAGCAGGTGACAAGTAGGTGACACACCTACTTGGGCTAAGTAGGTGACCCACCTACTTGGGGTGGACCCCACACTGCCACGTGGCAGCGTATGATTGGTTGCATAGTGTGAGGTGGCACCCTAGGGGATACCACGTGTCACCCCTAGGGGATGCCACATGTCACATCCTAGGGAAGGCTATATATACTTAGTCTTATGACTAAGCCTTCATTTTCCATCTTTTTTACACTTGGAAAAAAGATGAGAAACATTGAGGAAGAGAGAAAGGAGCTACGAGAGCCATGGCTTTGAGGTAAGTTCCCCGATTTCTTTTCGGGAATTAATTATTTAAGGTATACTATGGTGATATGACGGTGTTTAACAACATAAAATTTATCGTTAGGGAAAAGAGAAGGTTTTTGTTCTTGTTAATAGACCCATTTTTGAATGATACTATTGTTAGTAAAATGAGTATAACTCCTTGTGTAAGGCCTCGTTTTAAATAATTCAAGATGATTTAGAAATCCATTTCATAGGGCTATAACTTTTATTTATAATCTAAAACCCAGTTTTGCTTTTATCTGCTCGAAATAGAGTGGTGAAGCATGGGGGAGCTGCTGCCCAAATTTTGTTTTAGAAATTCTACAAGGACTGTTGTTGGTATTTTGGGCATATCGTTTTGTAAAAAATTGATGTAGAGGTGATTATAAATTGTATACGACCCTAAGACACATGTCTATAACTTTCATTGAGGACACAAATCCTTTTTCCCTCAATTACCCCTTCGAAACTAAGCGACAATACAAGACAATAGGCCGTCCAGAATTCACGTTTGGATAATTTTGCCGAGTTTGATGAGTTTAGGTTAAGGTAAGGGTTTTTCTTTAAATTTGGAGTTTATGGTGTGGTTATGAAGTGTATTAAATGTTGTGTAAGATGCTGTAAATAGGTAAATTCCATAAATATGCTTGACATTCGAAATAAACTAAATTGGAGTCGCTATAGTTAAATTGTAGTCGAAGCAAGGTGTTGTGCTTGTGGTGTGTGGATAAAGGTGTGTGGTGATGTGTTTCAGGGCCTAAAAGTAATCTAAAATAGGTGGTGAAGCTTCTGGTTGAATCCACATGACCCCCCCGCTTTGTACGGTTAAAGGGTCTACAAAATTGAAACTAGAAACCCTATTTTGGTATCGTGGTTTCGAGCGAGTCATTTGCAGTTTGTGTTGTATTATGTTGGTGTGAACTGCTTATACATGTGCTGCAGGTTGTTGTTATTGGTTGGCTATAGTTATTAGGAGTGTAATTAGAAATTCGGATAGGTCATATTATAGGGGAGGTGCTGCCCAATTTCCGTTAACGCCTTAACTAGTTAAGGAACTAGTCGAGAAGGCGAGCGAGGAAATGAATGTTGTGAATACTTGTAGGTAATATAAGATGCTGGAAAAGTCTAAGGTGGTTGATATTCATATTTATTCCATGTTAAATAGGTTTGGAGGACGACGACGTGAACGCGATTAATAGAAGTCCGTAAAAGGTATGTAAAGTTATTCCTTCTTTTGGCATGTTTTGGGCATAAGTATGTAAAGCCTATCTCTCTTTTCTTTTAGGAATGTCTTAGTTTTAAGTGACAAATGATATGTGTATAAATCCTGGGGTAATTCTATTCATGAGCTCTGAATATGATTCATGATTCATAATTCATGCTCACTTCTGAATGTTAAGATTCTTAAAGTAGTTAAGCTCCCATCCTTCAAGTCTTTTATGTGCTGAAAAGTAGTGTATGTAAAGCTTATCTCTTCCCTTCTTTTGGTATTTCTTCAAGTTAAATAATGAATGCGATAAGCTTGAGGGTAAACCTACTCATAAATACTGAGCATAATCCATGACCCTTATTTACACCTTGATGAAAGCACTCTTACAGTAATCGAACTAGGGCTTCTCAAGCCTTCCATACATTAGAAAGGGATGAGTATGTGAAGCTACCCTTTCTTCTCTTTTGGCATGACTTAGATGTAAGTATTACGTATATGAAGTTGGAGTTATTCCACTCTTAAAACTCTGAGTGTGAGTTAAGGATCTTATTCACTTATCGATATTAGAACTCCTGCGATAGTTGAGTTATGGACTTGTAAGTCTTCTACATGACTAAAGGTAGTACACGTGAAGCCTATTCCTTCTTTCTCTTGAAATAGTTATGGTAAATGAAACAAGATATGATATGAGCTAGAGGTGACTCCATTATAGGTTTCGGGTATAACTCAGGACTTGTACTCACTTTGGAATGATAAGGGCCTTGAAGTAGTTAAACTACGACCCTTGAGCCTACTATAGGTTGAATAGTGTTGGGATATGTAATCTCCTATACCTAGGGGATCTTGAACATGATTTATGGTGATATCTAAGAGATGTTTAATATGTTACAGAGTTTTACATGCACATATATGCATTATGATATATATATGAATCGGGTCGAACGTACCTCGGCATATCTTGCTATGTAAGTATTGGGTCATACGCTCCACGGCATGTTGTATGATATACGGATTGGTCCATCGTTCCTCGACATTATTATATGATATATGGATTGGGCCATCGTACCTCACATTGTTACATGATATATGAATCGGGTCGTCGTTCCTCAGTATTATTATGCGATATCCATATTGGGCCATCATTTCTCGACATTATTATAAGATATGTGGATCGAGCCATCGTTCCTCGGCGTGTACTTTCTATATACATGGATCGGGCTATACGTTCCACAGCGCTAATGGTATATAAGTTCTTATGATGACAAAATGATGTAGTTATTACACAAGTCCCCGAATGGGCTTGATACAGTACGCGATGATAGCATGTATGCCTTTATTTTATAAAGTGCAGGTACGGTAGATGGCTAAATGTTATACTTTCCCCCTGCACCCCTATTTCAATTATTGTCTCAGTTATGGTGTTTTATGCTTTATATACTCAGTACATATATCGTATTGACCCCCTTTTTATCGAGGGCGGCATTTTATGCCCACATGTACATGTGTTCATTTTGGATATCCATTAGTTTAGGATTTCCTCTCAGCTATGTTGGAAATGATCCACTATTCTGGAGCCTAATATTTGATACCGGTCATGTAATATATATATATATATATATATATATATATATATTTATATATTCAGGGGTATGGCGGGGGCCATGTCCTGCCATATGATGCAGTTATTACTCTTAAAGGACTGTAGACATGTGTATGTGGGTTATTTATAAGTTCATTTTAATTGTGCTCATACAATTTACTGCAAATGTTTTCGTTGTATGGAATCCTTGTCTGCTCGCGTGCCCTATCCTGTTATGATACGGGTGTGAGGCTACAGGGTTATGAAAAAAAGTTTTTTGACCCATTGGAGTTTGTGTATAATATCACTTTGTTCACAATCAATTTGACTACAACTGATAGGTATGTATATGAGGATCCAGGTCGGTCCCCGGTTGCGGCCTACGAGGTTGGTTGTGACAGAAGTGGTATCAGAGCAGTTCGTCCTTGGAATGTCTACAGACCCATTTTTGAATGATACTGTTGTTAGTAAAATGAGTATAACTCCTTGTGTAAGGCCTCGTTTCAAGTGATTCAAGATGATTTGAAAATCTATTTCATAGGGATATAACTTTTATTTAGCCTCTAAAACCCAGTTTTGCTTTTATCTACTCGAAATAGGGTGGTGAAGCATGGGGAGTTGCTGCCCAGATTTCATTTTAGAAATTCTATAAGGACTGTTGTTGGTATTTTGGGCATATCATTTTGTACAAATTGATGCAGGGGTGATTCGAAACTTTATGCGACCCTAAGACACATGTCTATAACTTTCATTGAGGATACAAATCCTTTTTCCCTGAATTACCCCTTCGAAACTAAGCGACAATACAATACAGTAGGTTGTCCAGAATTCACCTTTGGATAATTTTGGCAAATTTGATGAGTTTAGGTTAAGGTAAGGGTCTTCCTTTCAATTTGGATTTTATGGTGTGTTTATGAAATGTATTACACATTGTGTAAGTGGCTGGAAATAGGTAAATTCCATAAATATGCTTGACGTTCGAAACAAACCAAATTGGAGTCGCTATAGTTAAATTGTAGTCGAAGCAAGGTGTTGTGCTTGTGGTGTGTGGCTGCAGGTGTGTGGTAATGTGTTGCAGGGCCTAAAAGTGTTCTAAAATAGATAGGGAAGCTATTGGTTGAAGCCACACGACCCCCCGCTTTGTACGGTTAAAGGTTTTACAAAATTGAAACTAGAAACCCTATTTTGGTATCGTGGTTTCGAGCGAGTTATTTATAGTTTGTGTTGTATTATGTTGGTGTGAACTTGTCACGACCCAACCCCGTAGGCCGCGACTAGGGTCCGACCTGGACCCCCTGTACACATATCTATTATTAGTTGTGGTCACATTGAATCGTAAATAAGATAATATCAAGCAATAGAGCCCCACTGGGAGATAACATTTTCATAAACCTGTAGCCTTTTTCGTTTGTGTCACAACATGACAGGGCATGCAAGACGACAAGGCTTCCATAACATAATCACGTATATCATATATCAGGTAGACCCAGTTGAATCAAACTGACATACACAACCCACATATACATGTCTGCAGACCTCTAAAAAATAATAATGACAACATATGGCGGGACAGGGCCCCCGCCGTACCTCTGAATAAATAAAATGATGATATACATTAGTGGCTAGTGCCAAAACTAGGCTCTGATACAATGGAGCCTCTTCCAGCTGAGCTAAGCGGAATCCTAAGCTGACGGACTCCCAAAACCCATACATATACCTGCGAGCTTGAAACGCAGCCCCTCGAAGAAAGGGGGTCAGTATGACATATGTATTGAGTATGTAAAACATAACATAATACAACTGGAAGCATATTTGAAGTAGAGAAACAGGGGATAGACTAACAAAATTGGAAATCTGTACCTGTACTCTGTGAGTCAGAAAAGCATACATGCTCAAATTATACAATATAGCCGGCCCTTTCAGGGATCCGGTGAATCATATCTATAGTATCAGTATCAGGCCCCACGCCATCGTCACCTTATTACAACACATCATCATCATATATATATACATACATATTCGACCCTCTAGTGAAGGGCTCGGTGGATAATGTAATGAGTTATGCACGATAACGGACCTGGCCTGGGATTCGGTGAAAGAAGTGTTACAGTATACACTAGTAGAGTAGTGAGAAACAAAACACAGTTTAAATCATTATTTGAGACTCAATGAAGTCATCAAGTGAACCATCACCTGGGGATCAGGGCAGAAGGTATCTGACGTATACTCTTTAACTATCACTAAAGACTATGTAAAAAGGAGTTTTTAGAAATCTTAGATGTATGACAATGTGAAATATCTTATAGCAGTCCGAGCATTGATTATCTCAGAGCCTTTATTTTTTGCGAATAAGATTTTAGTCGAATCAATTGTTATACCGTCATATAGAAGACTCGAAGATAGCAGCTTACTACTTTAAAGTTTAACATTCAAAAGTGAGTGAGGGTCCTAAAGTCATATTCAGAACCTGGGAATGGAATTACCCCCCAAAGCTCATATCATATCCTGCTTACATCTAAGACATGCCAAAAGAGAAAAGATAGGCTTTACATACCTATACCAAAAACATACCAAGAGAAGCTTCACATACCTCTTGGGAGTTACCCTTTATCCTGCTTGTCTCGTCGTTCTCTGAACCTATTCAATATGAAAGTAATACGAATATCAACTACTCTTAGCTTTCCAGTATCTTTAGGTTACACCATAGTATTAATGGAATCTATTTCCTTAGTCATTTCCTCGACTAGTTCTTTAGTTTGTTAAGGCGTTAACGAAAATTGGGAAGCATCTCCCCTATAATGTGCCCTATCCAAATTTCCAATTAAGTCCATAAGACCTACAGCCAACCAACAACAACAACCTGCAGCATATGTTTAAGTAATCCACACCAACAATATACAACATAAACTCCAAACGACTTATTCAAAAATACGATATCACAATAGGGTGTCTAGCCTTTATTTTGTAATGCCTTTCATTATACGCAACGAGGGGTCATGTGGATGAAACCAGAAGCATCCACATCCCTCTTAGAATGCATTTAGGCCCTTCAACAATACATTACACCCCTGCAGCAACAACTCACTCAAAACTATCAAAACGTGAATTCTGGACAGCTTACTATTTTACCTTGTCACTTTATTTAGAAGGGGTAATGGAGGGAAACAGGATTTACGTCCTTCATAAAAGTTATATACATGTGTATTAGGGTCACATAAAATTTCTAATCACCCCTACATCAATTTTTTACAAAACGATATGCCCAAAACACCAACAGCAATCCGTGTAAGATTTCCAAAACCAAAATCTGGGCAGTACCTCCTCTACACTTCATCACCCTTTTTTGAGAGCCTAAAGGCAAAACTGGATTTGAAAGTCTAAATGAAAGTTATAGATATATGAAATACCTTTCCAAAAAATATTGAATCACCCAAAACGAAGCTATACACAAGAGTTTATATCAATATTACTAACAACTGTCCCCTCCAAAAACGGGTTTGTTAACTAGTTTTTAACGTTTTCCCTCTTTGTTCTTTCAACTTCCTCTCAAGTTCCAAGCTGAAGAATTAATTCCGTAGACATCATAAAATACATATATACACTTCCACGTGCTTAGGGAATACCATAGATAATTAATTCACGAAAGAAAAGTGAAGAACTTACCTTAATTTCTTAGAAACCATGGCTGCCTTCTTTCTCTTCCTCTCCACGTTTTTCTTTTCTTGTTCTTAGCTGAATTTTTGGCTAATAATGAGATACTTAGTCACAATACACATATATATAGGGTGGCTATGGGGGTGACATGTGTCATCCCCCTAGGGGTGACACGTGTCCAGCCGTGATTGGGCCATCATATCTATGCAACCAATTAGGGGATGCCACATGGCAGTGGAGCCCACCTCCCCCAAGCAGGTGGGTCACCTACTTGACCCCAAGCAGGTGGGTCACCTACTTGCTTGAGGTGCTGCCACGTGGCACTCTTCCATTAGCTGCCACATGGCATATTTTTCTTCTCCCTCATGGGTTCATAATCTCATCTTATTTTAAGAGCCTATATAATCCATGCTACGCAAGCTTGGTACATACTCCAATATCTTAAGTATATAAGACTTCCAAGTTAGTAGCTTACGTAGGTAAATCGAGTCCTACGACTTATTACTTGGCCTCCAATTCCTTCCGGATTCTTATGACTTCATCTCCAACCTTCTCTACTATGGGGTATCACATCCTCCCCTCCTTGGATTCATTTGATAGTATTGTAGCGTATCCGGCTCACATGATAATGTCCAAGGAACTTATGAGACATTCCGAGTTTAAAAAGGGTGGGGTGTAACAGAACTGCTTATACATGTGCTGCAGGTTGTTGTTTTTGGTTGGATATAGTTATTAGGAGTGTAATTGGAAATTCGGATAGGGCATATTATAGGGGAGGTGCAGCCCGATTTCCGTTAATGCCTTAACTAGTTAAGGAACTAGTCGAGAAGGAGAGCGAGGATATGAATGTTGTGAATACTTGTAGGTAATATAAAATGCTGGAAAAGTGTAAGGTGGTTGATATTCGTATTGCTTCCATGTTAAATAGGTTTGGAGGACGACGACGTGAATGCGATTAATAAAAGTCCATAAAAGGTATGTAAAGTTATTCCTTCTTTTGGCATGTTTTGGGCAAAAGTATGTAAAGCCTGTCTCTCTTTTCTTTTGGGCATGTGTTAGTTTTAAGTGACAAATGATATGTGTATGAAGCCTGGGGTAATTCTATTCATGAGCTCTGAACATGATTCATGATTCATAATTCGTGCTCACTTCTGAATGTTAAGATTCTTAAAGTAGTTAAGCTCCCATCCTTCAAGTCTTTTATGTGTTGAAAAGTAGTATATGTAAAGCTTATCTCTTCCCTTTTTTTGGCATGTCTTCAAGTTAAATAATGAATGAGATAATCTTGAGGGTAAACCTACTCATTAATACTGAGTGTAATCCACAACCCTTATTTACACCTTGATGAAAGCACTCTTATAGTAATCGAACTAGAGCTTCTCAAGCCTTTCATACATTAGAAAGGGATGAGTATGTGAAGCTAACCTTTCTTCTCTTTTGGCATGACTTAGAAATAAGTATTACGTATATGAAGTTGGAGTTATTCCACTCTTAAAACTCTGAGTGTGAGTTAAGTCTCTTATTCACTTCTCGATATTAGAACTCCTGCGATAGTTGAGTTATGGACTTGTAAGTCTTCTACATGACTAAAGTAGTACACGTGAAGCCTATTCCTTCCTTCTCTTGAAATATTTAAGGTAAATGAAGCGAGATATGATATGAGCTAGAGGTGACTCCATTATAGGTTTCGGGTATAACTCAGGACTTGTACTCACTTTGGAATGATAAGGGCCTTGAAGTAGTTAAACTACGACCCTTGAGCCTACTATAGGTTGAATAGTGTTGGGATGTGTAAGCTCCTATACCTAGGGGATCTTGAATATGCTTTATGGTGATATCTAAGGGATGTTTGATATGTTACAGAGTTTTACATGCACGTATATGCATTATGATATAAATGGATCGGGCCGAATGTACCTCGGCATATCTTGCTATGTAAGGATCGGGTCGTACGTTCCACGGCATGTTGTATGATATATGGATCGGGCCGTCATTCCTCGGTATTATTATACGATATACGGATCGGGCCATCATAGCTCGGCATTGTTACATGATATACGGATCGGGCCGTCATTCCTCGATATTATTATGCGATATCCGGATTGGGCCGTTGTTCCTCGACATTAATATAAGATATATGGATTGGGCCGTCGTTCCTCGGCGTGTACTTTCTATATACATGGATCGGGTTATATGTTCCACAGTGCTAAAGGTATATATGTTCTTATAATGACAAAATGATGTAGTTTTTACATAAGTCCCCGAACAGGTTGGATACAGTACGCGATGATAGCATGTATGCCTTTATTTTATAAAGTGCAGGTACGGTAGATGGCTAAATGTTATACTTGCCCCCTGCACCCTTATTTCAGTTGTTGTCTCAGTTATGGTGTTTTATGCTTTATATACTCAGTACATATATCGTACTGACCCTCTTTTTCTCAAGGCGTTGTGTTTCATGCCCGCAGGTACATGTGTTTATTTTGGAGATCCATTAGTTTAGGATTTCCTCTCAGCTATGTTGGAAGTGCTCTACTGTTCTAGAGCCTAATGTTTGATACTGGTCATGTAATATGTATATATTTGTATATTCAGGGGTACGGCGGGGGCCCTCTCCTGCCATATGATGTAGTTATTACTCTTAGAGGTCTGTAGACATATGTATGTGGGTTATTTGTAAGTTTGTTTCAATTGTGCTCATACAATTTACTGCAAATGTTTTCGTGGTATGGCAGCCTCGTTGGCTCGCGTTTCCTTTCTTGTTATGATACGGGTGAATGAGGTTATAGGGTTATGAAAAAAAGTTTTTTTGACCCATAGGAGTTTATGTATAGTATCACTTTTTCACAGTCAATTTGACTACAACTGATAGGTATGTATACAGGGGTCCATATTGGTCCCCAGTCATAGCCTACGGGGTTGGGTCGTGACAGTGCAGGTCACCTATTGGCTGGTTTGATGTTGGTGAGGCTAAGTTAATCAGACCCAATATGATTCAACAAGTTGTTGATAAGGTGAAGCTTGTTAGGGAAAGGTTATTAGCTGCCCAGAGTCGACAGAAATCATATGCAGATAATCTACTTCGACCCTTAGAGTTTTAGGTTAGTGATTGGGTGTTTTTAAAGGTGTCACCCATGAAGGGGGTAATGAGATTCATAAGAAAGGGAAGATTAGCCTGTGATACATTAGCCCTTATCAGGTTATTCGTAGAATAGGCAAGGTTGCCTATGAGTTGGACCTACCATCTTATTTGGAAGCAGTGCACCCAGTCTTTTACGTATCGATGCTTTGCAAATGTATTGGTGATCCTTCTAAAGTATTCCCCGTGGATGATATCCAGGTGATGGAGGAGCTGTCTTATGAGGAAAACCCTATAGCTATACTTGATCGCCAAGTCAGAAGGTTATGTACAAAAAATATGGCTTCCATCAAAGTATTGTGGTGAAATAAAAATAGAGAAGAGATGACCTAGGAAGCCGAGAAGGAGCTGAATGATAAGTATCCTCA
Source organism: Solanum dulcamara (assembly GCF_947179165.1). Classification (NCBI taxonomy): domain Eukaryota; kingdom Viridiplantae; phylum Streptophyta; class Magnoliopsida; order Solanales; family Solanaceae; genus Solanum; species Solanum dulcamara. Next base: position 30,846,454 of record NC_077244.1, read on the forward strand.
CTTGTTCTCTACGCCTACAGGTAATCTAAACCTATAGATTAATTATATTGATTGATAGATGAAATTATATATTGTTGCATTAAACAAATATTATTCCCCCAAATTCTTTATAATACTTTATGAGGCAGGTTTAAGATTCGAGGACGAAAGTTCTAAAGGGGGAAAGAATGTTATATTCCGTATTTTTGCATCTTGGACTATTCGTAAGCTAACGGATATAAATTCAAGGAATTTTAATTTTGAATTTTAAAATGGCATGATTTGTTGTAAATGAAAAGTTATATGAATAATATATGTGAAGTAAAAGATATCTCAAGAGGGACCCTTGACCCAAATAAAAGTAGAAGCCATCAAATATATTTTTCTTAAAGTCATATTTTCGGGTAAGTTGACTTCGGGAGGCCATAACCCCTTTACCATTTGGTCATTTGGGAAAAATCTCAAAATGAAAGTTTTATACAATTAAAATATATTTTCAATGATAGGTCGTGGGTCTGGAGGTAACATCGGATAAGGAGATATAGATGTTTTAAGGAAGAAGGGTCAAGCTGAATAGTGGATTCGGCCCAACCCGATTCCAACTCGGGTCAGGCCCAATACCACATCATTTAAAGGATATTTTCAGCTTCCTTTTTCATTCTCAAATAAAGAAATATCCACAAATTTTCAGAGAGAGAGAGGAAGATCTTAGAGAAAAACACCAAATCTGACCAAAATCCGAGTCCCAAAATCTGAAACTCATGAAGAGAAAAGTGTTGTACGTCGCGTTTTCTTCAATTTGAGCTAAAAATCAGCCAAGAATGAGAGTGTTAATAGGGTTTCTGCATATTGAGGTAATATTAATGTCCCTTTTTCATTATGAATGAGTTTATTTAGAGTTTTAACGGATTAAAACATAGAAAATAGCGTTATAAACTCGTTTGGTGTTTTGTTGAGATTTATGGGTTAAGAAATTGTTTTTGGTGGATTAAATGGATGGAATTAGCTTAGTGATGATGTATAATAATGGTTGATATTGTTTTGATGATGTTGATGAGTTTTTGTTCTTGAATATGAAGGAATAAGGTGTAGAGAGATTGTAAGTGTTCAAATCCATTTTTGGAATTGTGTAGCTTGTAGTAATTCTTAAATATCTCATTGTATAGACATTTGATTTTAGAAAATAAATATATTTTGGAAATATAATACACGTACCTACAATTCTTATGTTATGTTGGAGTCTATATCTACTATTATTATATCAAACAAATAGGGTGAATCATAAGATAAGTTTTGTCCAGATTCTTGATTGAAAAATTCCTCATGTATAGATGTTAGTGTTTTGATGATATCTTTTTGTACAAAATGGGTTTTGAATTGATTTCTTTTGTATTGAAAACTTAAGAAAGAGATATAAAAGTTTCATGAAGGTCATAAATTCCATTGTTACCATTTTTAATTTTAAAATTTAGATACAACTTGAGGTACTCGGCTTTCCGAACTTACTGTTTTGGTAACATAATTTGGGTGGCAATATTCTAGTCTTATTGTCAATAATAAATCTTGTTTTATGTCAATATTTTGGATTGTTGATGTTACTTGATGATTATATGGCTGGTTTGGAAGTGGGAAAAGTAAGCAGTATAGGGAGGGACTGTCTCATTTTTAAAAAAATAACCTGCTAACGATAGAGTACGTTTTATTCCTATCCATAGCTTAACCATAGTGCTTAACGTATTAATATAGTTTGAGACAATATTGGATAGCATATACGTATAAATGCTAAAGGTATATAAAGCTAACATTTCCTTCTTTGGGCATAATCCATATGAAATGAACGAACAACAAATGCTTAAATTCCAAAGAAACTCTCATTCGTAGATACACTCAGATGGCTTACGTCCTTGATTTCCAGAGTTTATATAGTTATATCTTAACTCATGTGTATGATTCCATCCATCCTAGTTGGTATAACTCATATTGTGGTATAATTCATATTTTAGTATAATCCATAATTGATGTAATTTATAATGACAATGGAAGAGTACTTGGAATGACTATTGTCTTGGTTTTCAAATGATGGGTTGTTTTGTTTATTCCATTAAGTCTCCGATAATTATCAAATTATACAAGGTTGCTAATGATACCTATTAGTGCATATTGTTATTATATTATCCACCAAGTCCTATGATAGGTCGGTTATGTTATCATGTATGGATTCCACTACATTATTCACCGAGTCCCTTACTAGAGGGCCGGGTATGTGATATGATAATATGATGTTATGATGATATGACGATACAATTATTGTACCGAGTCCCATAATGGGTCGGTTACGATATAAGTATACACTACTCTATTCACCGAGCCCTTTGTTAGAGGGCATATATGGTATATATATACATATAGCGATATAATGATGTAATTATGACACTGATTCCCATAATAGACCGGGTACGATATATGATGATGATACGCATGACTTTATTTCATAAGACGTTGGTACAGTGATTCATTAATTATCATACTTGTCTTTTGAATCTTTATTTCAGATGTGATCTCCTTTACGGTATATTATGCTTTATATACTTGGTATATATTTTACACTGACCCTCTCTCTTTGGGGGGCTACGTTTCATGCCCGCAGGTATAGATAATCATTTTGGGGATCTGCTAGCTTAGGATTTCCACTCAGTTGATTTAGAGTGCTCCATCGTTTTGGAGCATAGACTTTTACTACTAATCTCTTGATATATATATTTATTTATTTAGGGGTATGGTGGGTCCCTGTCTCGTCATATGCTATTATTAATAATTTTAGAGGTCTGTAGACACATGTGTGGGTTTTATATAGATATTGTCTAGTTGTAATGCTATGACTTATGTTTTGGAATGTTTCCATTCGTAGTGGCAGCCTTGTCGGCTCATGTTATGTATATAGCGGGACGTTCGTACATGTAATGACAGCTTTGTTGGCTTAAGCACTATGCTATCTTATTTTTTTCTATCTTATTTTTGACAATTGTGACTCCAGGAGACAGGTGGTTTCTGTATACATGTATATGTGACGATTTTGAGATGATGCTCCATTCGTATAAATTTTATGTCATATGGGTGTTGATTGATTATAGACATCAGACGTGTATATGAGTGTCCAATTCGGACACTAATCACGGCCTACAGGGTTGGGTCATGATAAACACATATTGCATGATTTCAAATTGAATTTCAATGACTCATACTATATGATAGTTTTAAGTATAATTTTTGAGATATGATCATGATTTTCAAGTTATTTCAATGAAAGATTTATGAATGAGATTAACTATGCTTTATGCAAAGAAGTTTATGAGTAACGCTTTAATGATGTTTTAAGAAAGTTTATGAGAAAGGTGACTAGAGATCCTTGAAGGTGACTCAAGACTCTAATAAAAGAGTGTCTTAAGGTCCTTGATGAACAAGGTGACTTAAAACTCTAATGATATTTTTATGAAAAGGATTCGTAATGATGGAAGGCCTACACCCACATTACATGAATTACATAATAACGTGCTATTTTATGAATAAATTTCTATAAATTATGATTATGAAAAGTTTATGACTATGACAAGTATAATTTATGATTATGTTATGATATGTATTCTATGCGATGACTTAATTGGCACCCAGTAGACTTTGAGGTGGGGACTTGACCTAAGCTTTAGTAGAAACCTCTAGTCTCTTAAACTACGTTGCCACCGTAGGTTTGCCAATATAGTCTAGCTAGTGGATCCACATATAGCACATGATGATAATAACTAGACGGAGCCTGCCTTGGCAAGTAGTCTCCCCTCTTCTAGATGTGAGGATCATCAGATTCCATGTAATAACTCGTATTCTCTTAATGTCGGTTATGATTATCTCCCATATATGTAAGTTTTTATGATGATTATGATGTTTGATACGTTGACCAATGAGGTCAATATTTTATTGTTCTCACGACTTTACTCATGTTTTAATGATATTGGTCTTGCATCCATGATCTATATTGATTATGTCAGATGTTTATTGTTCATACATGTTCTCACATACTTATTGCATTATATGTACTAACGCATTCTTTTTTCCTACATTGTATCATAATGTAGGTTCTGATGATTACGTTCATCCTCCTCCCATTCGTGGCTAGAGTTAGCACTATTGCTTTGTTAGTGAGTCCTCATATTTCGAGGATGAGACATTTACTTGCTTATCATTCTATGACTTCCTTTATCTTTCTTATTGGGTGATCTAGGAGATTGTCTCATTCCTCCATCTAGTATTAGAGGCATATTAGATAGTGAGCGTCTATGTTGTCTCTTATTCCGTATTTTTGAGACATATGTTCTTATTGAGAATTTTGCTTCCATATCTTGATTTAGCTTTATTTCTTATTACCTTATGTATGTTCATGAATGTCATGCTAAGAGACTTGATTGGGGTCCTTTGGGATTTTGATTGTCGTGTTACGGCTAGGCCCTAGGTGATCATGAAAAAGTAATTATTTGAACATCATTGAAACATCATTCATAATCTTCATAAATCATTTATAAGCCTTAATCATCATTCATAAAACATTCATTGAACCCTTTGAAATTCCTGGTCATAGTTCATTGAAATCATAATTAAAATATAGTTTAATGTATGGGTCCTTGCAAAATATATCAAAATCATGCAATGAAGATTGAATCGTACATAATATAATCACTGAAATCAAGTAAATGTATAATTGAATTGTATCAATGCAGTGCCATGAAATTAGGGTTAGAAAGTAACTAAAATTGAGGAAGTTTTGAGGAAATATTTGGGACTCCATGGATGAAAGGTATCCATGGATGAATTCTCATGTACCTTAGCTATCACATCCCTAGCAATCGAGAGTGAGTGATTGAATCCCTTGAAACCCTAGCTCTGAGAAGATGAAGTCCTTGGGAGAGTCTTTCTTCTTCCCTTTGAGAATTTTGAGAGAATGAATGAAAATAGGAGAAATTTGAAGAGTATGGGTAGTTATAGGTTTGGAATAATACCCAAAAAGAGTCCAGGTTCATTGAACCAAGAATGGAAAGGAAGAAAATACCCTTCATTAAATCCCGTCGGAGGACCCTACTACTGGCTTCTATGAATCCTCACCAACTCTACGAGTCGTAGAACCTATTCTTCAAACCAAAGTGCATGAAATAGTAGCAACTAGAAATCAACTTTTCCTTCTACGACTCATCCTTATGATTCATCGACTAACCTACGAGTCGTACAAATGACTTGTCAACTTCTCCCTTCACTTAGTGATCTTGGGTACATTTATGTGCCCAATAACAAATAAAACCCATAAATCGTTAGTCAAAGTGAGAGCAAATGCCTAGAGTTTAGTTCATATTTTTCATATTTTGTATTCTTATAACCAACCAGCATGATTAGACACTTTCAGGGTTAATTGAGTGAAAATGGAAATTCAAAGCATGATTAGATTGAAAGTGGAGCTCAAAGGATAGGTTGGGAGCAAAAGATGAAGAAAATACATGACAAAAAAAGCATGTATGTGTCGCGCACTTGGACCCTGATGTCATGACCCACCACTTGACCATAAAGATGGGGGAAAGATCTAGAGTCTTAGAGAGGTTAATACAAGTCTCTAGAATGTCCAAGAGAATTCTTGAAAAGACTTTGAGAAAACCTAGAATCTTGTAGATTAGTCTTGGAAGACCTAGACTTCTCTAGAGTGTGTAGAGATTTCTAGAGAGGGACTTCTTTGTAAATATAGAAGGACTTGTATAGTAATTTTAATTTACACTCAAGTCCCTTAGGAGTAGTATAAATAGAGGGGCATTTATTTGTAGAAAATCATCAAGAAATCAAGCATTCTTCCAAGTAATACAAAGCCTTCTTCATAAAAGCTCTCTTGTCTTTCTTACAATCTAGCATTCCCTTAGCGATCTAGTCTTAAAAGCTTACTTGATCTTGTAAGATCGTGAAAGATTTATAAGTAATTGTCAAGTGTCGCGCGGAGGTCTTAGTTTGAAGTCTAAGTCCGTGATAATGTGGTATCAGAGCGAGGTTCTACTAAGGGATATGGCAAGTGAGGGAGACACCAACGCCACTACCGCCACCAATGTCAAGCAAGATATTGGAAGGAAGCACCACAGGGGAAAGAAGAACTCTAAGAGAAATGAGGAGGTGCCGCTTGAGCCTACACCAAATGAGGCCCTAACATCCTACTCACCCTCGCCCATTAAGGTGAGTGATGATAAGCGAGGTGAGGAGCCTATGGACATCACTCCCAGCATGGAGTGGATCCCAAGGGTAGATACTGCCCGACAAGCCATAGAGATATTGGGAAAGCACTTGAACAAGTTCGATGGCAATTTCAAGTCTCTAGAGGAGTTCACCCTTGAGAAGAATGACAATATCTGAAAGGAGTTAGAGGTGTGCAAGGTGGATGAGTATGAGATGAAGGAGATGATCACTTTCTTGGAGTGTTGGCTCATGGAAGCGCTGAACATAATAGAGACCATGAAGGATGAGATGGCATCACTCAAGGGAGATATGGAAGTAGGAAGATGCATGACATCCAATGCGGACAAGGAGGCTAAGATTGAGGCTCCTAAGCCATCTATGTTAAAAGGTGCCCATGATGTACAAGAGGTGGAGAACTTTTTTTGGCACTTGGAGAATTACTTCAAGTGTAACAAAGTGAAGAATAACGAGATGAGGATCAACACAGCTGTGATATATCTCTCAAAGATAGACATATTGTGGTGGAAGCACAAGGAGTAGGAGATCGGGAATGGTCTATGCACAATCAAAACTTGGGAGCAGTTCCAGGATGAGTTTAAGAAGGCCTTTTTCCCCAATAATGTCATCTATGAGGCCAAATACAAGTTTCGGGAATTAAATCAAATGGGTAGCATACGGGCCTATGTGAAGGAGTTCACTACTCTCACGCTTCAGATTCCCAACCTCATGGATGAAGACATGTTTTTCCACTTCATGGATGGGCTACAAAATTAGGCCAAGACAGAGTTGGAACGCCGACAAGTCAAGACTATCGATAAAGCCATCACATAAGCCGAAGCTTTGACAGACTTCAGGCATGATAAGCATAACCGAGGAAGAGAAGACGAGATGATAGGTAGTCATGACCAAGGTGGGGAAGGTTTTGAAGAGAAACAACCTCATCCCAAAAACCATGACAACCTTAAGTCTGATGGTAAGAAGGCTGGACGATGAAGCGATACCGATAGAAAGGCATAGACTGCGAAGGGGAATGGATGGTACATATGCAGAGGGCCGCATAGCTATGTAAGATGTCCTGAACTAAAGAACCTTGGTGCCATTCTACGGGAATGGAAGGAGAAATATGTACAAGGGTAAGAGCAAGGTTCAGACACGATGCAATTGTGCCTGATTGGACTATGTGGAGCTATCGCAAAGCAATTAAGAAAGTCGAACGAGTACGGTGCATAATATGTAGACATCATGATCAATGGATGACTCGCTCATGCAATGGTTGACACAGGTGTAGAGGCCAATATAAGGACCAAGTCAGAAGCTATGAAGTTGGGGCTAAGTTACAGTCCAAGTGACGCCAGCCTCAGGATGGTTAATGCACCCTTGACATTGGTGTGCGGAGTCGCTTAAGAAGTAGACATCATATTGGGCAAGTGGTGAGGTAAGACCACCTTTATCGCCGCTATCTTAGATATCTTTGATATTATCCTTGGGTAGAAGTTCTTCCAGGGATGCCATATGGTGATCGACCCCTACCTCTAACAACTCATGGCTATGGAGCAAGAAGGATCGTGTATGGTGCCCCTACTCAAGGTGCCAAAGACAGAAGAACCAACCCAACTTTCGGCCATGCATCTTTACAAGGACCTAGAGGAGGGAGTACCGACATTCATAGACACCATTACGAGTTTGAGCGAAGACAATAGTGTTGGAGAGGCATGGCCACCTTGCATTAAAAAGGGAGTAATGCCAAAGAAGTTAAGACACTTGCCTCTAAGGTGCCAAGAAGAACGGAGGCCAGTGTTGACTGAACCAAGTAGAAATAGGGACAATAGGCCACTGCCATTTTCCTCATCCACTAGAAGGGACAACCTCTGGAAGAGGCCATATAAGAACGGAATGAAGACTTGTGGCAGTTTTAAGACTAAGTCTGGAAGCTTTTGTAGCAGCAATGCGCCGAAGTTGTCACCATATTAGGTGGGAAAGAGTGTCATGACCTGCCACTTGACCATAAAGGCGGGGGAAAGATCTAGAGTCTTAGAGAGGTTAATAGAAGGCTCTATAATGTCCAAGAGAATTCTTGAAAATACTTAGAGAAAACCTAAAATCTTGTAGATTAGTCTTGGAAGACCTAGACTTCTCTAGAGTGTGTAGAGATTTCTATAGAGGGACTTCTTTGTAATTATGGAAGGACTTGTACAGTAATTTTTATTTACACTCAAGTCCCTTAGGAGTAGTTTCAATAGAGGGGCATTCATTTGTACCAAATCATCAAGAAATCAAGCATTCTTCCAAGTAATACAAAGCCTTCTTCATAAAAGCTCTCTTGTCTTTCTTACAATCTAGCGTTCTCTTAGCGATCTAGTCTTAAAGGCTTATTTGAGCTTGAAGACCATGAAAGATTCGTGAGTAAGTCTAAGTCCGTGACACTGAACTTTCATTCCAAGTTTTAGAGTTGATTCATTGAGACAGTAAGGTCCGTGCCAGGTCCGTATCATTGACCTGGTTCTGTATAGAGCAATTTTTAGCCGACACAAAAAATGAAAAATTACACTGAAATAAAGTTAGTCCGCGTTGTGGACTTCAGTGCATCTACTTTAATTCCGCATTTTTATGTTATAAATAGCACCTTTACATATTTTATTAAAAAGTAGATCAGATTGTCAGGAAAAAAATTGAAGATGAAGAAAGAGATATTTTGGTGATATCTTCTTCTTTCCTTTCATTTTGAATTCCAATTTGATATTATTAATGATTTATGTAAACATGTTATACACTATGAGTGGCTAAATCCTCTTGTTCTTGGATTGAAGCCATAAGATGAAGGTTTGAATCTTGTTTTCTTTGGTGAAAATGGGTTTGTGTATGTGATTACTCTTATATTCTTGTTTTGATTATTTTAATGATTGATCACCATAAGAACAAAAATTTTTGTCCACCTGGAACTCGAAAGACGGAAAGGGGATAGAACACTAGAATATAAGAAGCATATTTGTCCTAGAAGTGCCTAGAATAATTTGTGTATAGAATGACCGTGACACATATCTATACACCATGTTTGGTTACTAAACAAGATGATAAGATTAATGCATTTTTTGTTGGTTCATGTTTATCCCCGCTCAATGATGTAGTTAAGCTGTCAATAAGAGTAGGCAATTAGAGATCAGAAACTCATAATAGTATAATCAACCTTGTAAACCAGTAATCAAAAAACCCATGGGATACCAAAGTAAAGAATTTAAGACTAGAAATCTATGAGTTCTACAACCGAGGAACTCTTCTTTAAATTTATAAAAATTTCTCTAATATTTTTAAATCAGATTTTCATATCATTTTTGGTATAATTATTTTATAAAATTTAATTGAACTCAACTCTTTGAAAACACACATGAATAATTGGATTTATTGAAAAGCTAACTAATGTCTAATTGTATTTACCTTTGTTTTCGATATCCAGCTCTTAAAAAGGGTCATTATATTACTTTTGAGACTGCGTACACTTGCGTGTGCATTTGGACACAATAAATTTTTGGCGCCGTTGCCGGGGACATTTGTTTAATTTTGCAATAGTTTTCTTTGTGAAGTTTCTTTATTATTTGTGTTGGTATTAACAACTTGATCTTATTTATTATTTCTGGAAGGATAACTCAAAAAGGCACACTGGACAGAAGTGGGAACATTATAGAGCCACTAGTTGAGCCTAAAAGGTTTCTGCCTCAGGAAAGAAGGAGAGCAGCTGCTCTATATCTCGTACAACAGGTAAATCTGGCTGATACTAATGAAGTGCCAATACAGATCCCTGTGGAGATGGTAGCAGGATAGTATGTGATATGGCAGTCCTACTCACAGTAAATGTCACCTCCAGTATTCAGAAACCGCCAGCTGGAGAAAGATTTGAACTGAAACAGAACATGGTGCAATTGTTGCACTCTAATGGGCAGTTTATAGGTTTGCCTCATAAAGATCCTCAAGTTCACATCCAAATATTCTTGGAGATTAGCGACACTTATACGCCTAATGGGATATCTCCTGACTATGTGAGGTTAACATTGTTTCTCTTTTCTTTGTTGGGGGAAGATAAGAGGTTGTTAAAGTCAGAACTACCAAATTCAATCACTTTATGGAACAATTTGGCTCGCAAATTTCTTATCAGGTTCTTTCCTATAGCCTCTCATCATATTGCAGCAGGAAAATTAGGCATATTAGCGGGCCTATTCCATCTTTCGAGGAAGACAGCTAAGTTGAGGGCTAAAATTTTGAGCTTTAAGCAAAAATCTGGAGAAAATTTGTACCAATCTTGGGACAGGTTTAAATCGTTACTCATTCGTTGTCCTCACCACCATTAAGCTAATGAGGTATTGGTCTACGCCTTCATAGAAGGGTTGGAACCCAATGCCAGATTTCTTCTTGATTCTGCTGCAGGTGGACAGGCATTGGAGAAAACCTATGATGAGCTATATACGTTGCTTAATCGCATCTCTTAGGGAAATCTTAAGTGGAATAGAGGAAATTCTAGACTTGTGGTTCAAAAATAAGCAGGCATGTTTGAAGTTGATGCGATGATAGCTTTGACGGCACAGATTGTAGCAATGCAAAATATGATGACAACGCATTTCAACACTTTAGCAAAAGGACAGCAACAAGCTTCGATGAACATGGTTCAGAAATAACACATATGGTATGAGGTGTGTGGTAGTAGTGAATATGTGGTAGAATACTATGGAGCTAATCTTGAGTTAGTGAATTTTTGGGGTAATGTACCTAGGCGTGGTGTAACCAGAACTATGGAAACACTTACAACCCAAATTGGAGAAACTGTCCCAACTTCTCATAGGGTAGAAATCAATAAAACCAATAGTAAGGGCAGACACAATTCAGACTACAAGGAGGTGGCCAACAGTATAATAATAAAGGTCTAGGGTACAATAACCAAAATCAAGGTAATCAAAGCTCAGGAAAATCAGGAAGCATAAGTGTAGAGGACATGTTGAAGAAGATCATGATGGACCAAGCTAAGTCGGCTGCAGATGTTTGTCAAAATCAGTTGACCACTCAGAATTTAGAAAAACAGCTTGGGCAATTGGCAAGTGCATAGGGTTCACATCAGCAAGGGGGTTTACCATGTAATACTGACCCAAATCCCAAATAGGTGAATACCATGATTACTCGTAGTGGTCTCCCCTTGGCTGAATTGGCTCCAAAAGTTAAACCGTTAGAGGTGAAAAGTAAAGAGTGAGTTGGGGAAGAAGGTGAATCCAGCAGACCAAATACAGTGGAGGAACCAAAAATAAAATCTCTTCCTCCTTTTCCACAAAAGTTTAAGAAGAAAAAGGAAGAGGACTGCTTTGTGAAGTTCATAGATATGCTAAAACAAGTACAAATTAATTTACCTTTCATTGATGTTTTGTAGGAAATCCCTAAGTATGCCAAGTATGTCAAGGACATTATGGCAAACAATAGTAGGTGGGATAAGTATGAAATAGTGGCACTCACTTAGAAGTAAAGTTCCAGAATTTTGAATAAAGTTAAGCTTTCAACCAAGTAGAAAGATCTGGGGAGTTTCACAGTGCAAGTTACTATTGGAAAGTGTGTGAATGCGAGAAGACTTTATGACTTGGGTGCGAGTATAAACTTGATGCCAACCTCCATGTTTAAGAAATTAGGCTTAAAAACCCTAAGCCTACCACCATGTTGTTACAACTGCAGATCGCTCTGTAGCTAAACCGGATGGAGTCATTGAGGATGTCTTAGTCCAGGTGGGATCTCTTATTTTCCCTGTGGACTTTGTCATCCTAGACTTTGATCCAGATCCGAAGGTTCCTTTCATTTTGGGATGTTAATTCTTAGAAATAGGAGGGATGTTGATAGATATAGCAGCCAGATGACTCACAATAAGATCTCATGATAAGGTGGAAGTATTTGATGTGTAAAACGCATTCAAATTACCTACCTTATATGAAGAGTTATCTGCAATAACAGTAATTGATGAAGCAATGGCAGAGAAATTTGTGGAATTTAGGGATCCACTTGAAAAGTGTTAGTGGGTCAAGGCATAAAAGGTGATGTAACAACACAAGAAATTATTGGTGTATTAGATGTTCACAATGTGAGCATATGGAAAAAAGGATGAACCATTGAACAAAGTATTGGGTCCTTCACCCAAACCCTCAACGGAAGAAGTTCCTAAATTGGATTTGAAACCATTGCCTTCCTATCTTAGGTACGCATTCTCCAATGACATGTTATTGTATAAAATACAGGTCCGGCCAGCTTTAGAGGTGCTTAGAAGAAGAAAAAATGCTATGGACTGGCAGATGGCTGATCTACATAGGATTAGCTCAGCCTTGTGCATGCATAAGATCTTCATGGAGAAAGGTCATAAACCATTTGCACAACCTCAACGTAGATTGAATCCAATAATGAAGGATGTGGTGAGGAAAGAAGTTGTTAAATGGCTAGATGTAGGTATCATATATCCCATCTCAGATAGAAAATGGGTAAGTCCAGTGCAGTGTGTGCCTAAAAAGGAGGAATGACTGTGATCATAAATGAAAAGGAGTTAATCCCAACTAGAATAGTCACTGGATGGAGAACTTGCATGGATTACCGAAAATTGAATGAAGCTACAAGAAAAGATCACTACCCAATTCCTTTTATTGATCAAATGTTAGATAGGTTAGTAGGGCAGGAGTACTACTATTTCTTGGATGGATATTCAGGATATAATCAAGTTGCAATTGCACCTGAAGATCAGGAAAATACTACATTCACTTGTCCCTATGAAATGTATGCCTTTAAGAGTATGCCATTTGGGATATGCAATGCTTCGGCAACATTTCAAAGGTATATAATGGCAATCTTTCATGACATGGTCGAAGCTTCTATGGAAATTTTTTTGGATGACTTCTCCGTCTTATGGAAATCATTTGATTTGGGTCTATAGAACTTAGACAAGGTGTTAGCAAGGTGCAAAAAGACAAATCTTGTCCTGAACTGGGAGAAATGTCATTGTTTAGTAATTGAGGGGATAGTCTTGGGTCACAAGGTGTCAAAACAAGGGCTGGCAGTAGACAAAGGCAAGATAAAAGTGTTAGAGAAGCTACCACCCTCGATTTTAGTAAAAGGAGTGTGTAGTTTCTTAGGACATGCAGGGTTCTATAGAAGGTTCATTCAAGATTTCGCAAAAAAAGTCATACCCATGTGTAGTTTATTGGAGAAAGAAATAAAATTCACATTTGATGAAAAATGTGTGCAGACCTTTGAGCTATTAAAGAAGAAGCTCACGGATGCTCCAATTTTAATTACTCCCAATTGGGAGATACCTTTTGATATTATGTGTAATGCTAGTGATGTAGCAGTAGGAGCAGTCCTGGGGCAGCAAAAAGAGAAGATCTTTCATACTATTTATTTTGCAAGCAAGACCCTTAATTCAGCTCAAGCCAACAACACAGGCACCGAGAAGAAGATGCTGGCGCTGGTTTATGCATTAGACAAGTTCAAATCCTATCTAGTAGGTACTAAATAATTATTTACACTGACCATGCAGATCTTAGGTACCTATTTAACAATAAATATGCAAAGCCAAGGCTCATAAGATGGATCCTGCTACTATAAAAGTTTAATATTGAGGTCAAGGATCCCAAGGGCCATAAAATTCAAGTTGCCGATCACCTTTCTAGGTTATAGAGTTCAACACATGTTAGAGATTGCAGATTAAAGAACAATTCCCATATGAGCAGCTATTGGCCCTAGAGGTGACTGAATTGCCATAGTACGCAGATATCGTTAATTACTTGTTAGTGGAGTGTTTCCTCCTGACGCTACCTCATAGAAGAAGAAAAATGTTATGCATGATGTCAAGTTCTATATATAGGATGAGCCTTATTTATTCAAGCAAGGTGTTGACCAAATGGTTAGGAGGTGTCTACCAGAAACTGAGGTGCGCCAAGTATTGGATAGTTGCCATTCATCACCATATGGCAGTCATCATGAAGGGGAGTGTATTGCCCATAAGGTACTCTAATCGAGTTTCTTTTGGCCTACTCTATTCAAAGATGTTGCATGTTATGTAAAGAACTGTGATCAGTGTCAACGAGTGGGCACAATATCAAGAAGACATGTAATGCCTTTGAATAACATTCTGGAGGTTGAAATCTTTGATGTATGGGAAATGGAATTCATAGGTCCGTTTCCTTCATCATATGGAAACTAGTATATCTTAGTGGAAGTAGATTACGTGTCCAAATGGGTTGAGGCCATAGCTCTTCCCACCAATGAATCAAAGGTGCTGACCAAGTTTCTCAAGAAGCACATCTTCACTCAATTTGGCACTCCTACAGCAATTATCAGCGATAGAGGGTCTCACTTCATAAATCAAACAGTGAAGAATCTCTTGGCTAAGTATGGGGTGAGGCATAAAGTGGCCACAACATATCATCCGCAAACCAGTGGGCAGGTCGAGGTATCTAACAGAGAGGTAAAGCAGATATTACAAAAGACTGTGAATGCACAAAGGAAAAATTAGTCAAAAAGGTTAGATGAAGCACTTTGGGCATACCGAACGGAATATAAAACCCCCATCGGGAAATCCCCATATTAGATGGTATTTGGTAAATCATGTCACTTACCGGTTGAATTAGAGCATCGAGCATATTAGGCAATCAAGAATTTGAATCTTGAACTAGAGTTAGCAGGAGAAAGTGGTTGGACCAATTGCATGAGTTGGAGTTTAGGCTCCGGGCCTATGAAAATCCCAAGTTGTACAATGAGAAAACAAAGTGATTGCATGATAAGCACATCATAACTTGCACTTTCGAACCAGGGCAAAAGGTACTTCTTTTTAACTCTGGACTCAAACTTTTTCTAGGAAAGTTAGATCCAAGTGGAGTGGCCCTTTTGAAGTGGTAAGTATGACATCTCATGGAGCCGTGGAACTGTGTAATGCATCAAAAGAGTCCACTTCCTAATTAATGGACAAAGAGTTAAAATATTACTTTGGTTAGGATTTGACCGTGAGAAGGAATCCATTGAACTGGAAAATGAGTGAAGCAATAGCTGGGTCGTGCCGCAATGATAAATTAGGCGCTGCACGGGAAGCAACCCATGAGGTATTGTGTGTTTTTAATTAGAAATTATAATTGATTTTCTTCGTATTGCTAAAAGTTCATTTTGTTGCAGTATATAAGTTAGTTTATAAAATAAAAGATAATTGAAAAGAGAATTTGGAAGAAGCTTGAACAGAGAGGTCTGCGTCAGGTCCATGTCGAGGACCTAGTCAATTTCAATACAAAAATGCAATTTGGAATTTTGGGTCACTAAACAGTAAGGTCTGCGAGAAGACCGCATCGCAAAACTATTACATCTCAGTTCAAATTTTTCCAGGTATGTTTTCGAACAATATTTGGTGAAAATAAGTTCCGAGGAAGGTCCGCGGACCTGGCTCATTTCAGCACAAAATACAACCTGGAATTTTTTATGCTAAACTAGTGAGGTCCATGATAAGTACGCATTGTGTACCTGGAGAATTTTTGGGATCTTTCAATTAAAAAGACGGGTTTAACCCATTTTTAATGGGTGTACCCGACCAATTCAGTTTTAAAACATTAAAAAGAACCCGTTCAATTCCATTTTTTTGCAAAATTGAATCGTTTCTTCTCTCAAAAATCTTCTCTTCTAAGGCAAATCAGCAACACACTCTTCAAATCCAAGCAAATTTCTATTGAATTTATACTTCATCAACCACAGGGTATGTGTTCTTAAATTAATTTTATGATACGAATCGTTGAACTCTACATAAGTAAGTTCTTGGGCCTCAAGCTTTGAATCAATAGAATTGATTTTCATTACTCTTGGATTGAAATGCTCATGGGTGTTTAAAATTGCTTAAAGGATTGTTTCTTGTGGTTAACTGATGAAGGGTTATGTTTTTGAACTTTAACCCTACTTTTGATGATTAGAAGAAATTGGGTTTTATAATTACTGTGGATATTGTGTGTTGAATTCTTGAGTAAACATGCATAAAGTAATGAGTTGAAGTTAAGTTTGATTTGTGAATAAATGTGGGGTGAAGTTTATATTATTTCAAATCATGGTTTGAAAACATGCCTGCAGTAAGGATGTAACTGTATGCCTATTTATGCTTGACTTTGAATAATATGTTGGGTTGATTATAAGTTTATCTATGAGTTTATTTGGTGTGATGTAGTAGTTCTAAAGTTTGGGTTAAAATAGTTGTAGTATTGAATTGTGTATGTGATTGTTTTTGTTTTAAAGATATGCTAGTAAGGGGACTGTTTTGAACTCATATAGAATAGGATGCACCATGTTGATTGTTTTGAAGTATGGGTTGATTTGTTAGCATGTATGTGCACAGTATTCGAATGAAGGAAAGTCTAAGTACCTTTATATCAACTACATGCTAATGAAATGCTTAAGTGTGGGGTATGGGCCTAAAGTTCTAATGATATATAGACTCTTATATGTTGTTTTGGGATGGTTTATTTACAGTAAAAATGTCATCTAGTAGAAGGCTAGGAAAAGAGCCAGCAAGCCCAGAAAGTAGAAAAAAAGATAAAGGACCATCATCTATACCACCAACCCCACCCATGCCTCGGGGTCAGTCTCATCGATTCGTCATAAAAGCGGTACATCCTATAGAAACAAATTAGTACAAGCGACACCCTGAATCTCGCTATCTTTCAGACATGCCAATCGAGGAAGAAAAATTAGCAAGAGACTACCCCCACATAATAAGGAGGATAGAGGAACTAAGTATGCATTTTTTGTTCGCTAATCCAAGTCCATGCAATCTGCACATAGTATGGGAATTCTATGCGAACTATCAACGCGATCAATATACGCATTACATCACAGTTAGAGAGGTTGATGACCATCTATCACCAAGGGAAATAAACAAGATTTTGGGAATTACAGAGCTACCAACCACCGCCTTAATAGATTTGAACATCCAACCGCCATACAGGGATGTCCGACATACTTTTTATGGGCCTAGGTCGATGGTAAAGTGGGTATATCATGATTTACGTGGCTATCAGCACATTCCCATATGTGCATCTTAACAAAGAAGCACGTTTATGGGTGAAGATTGTCATGCACAGTTTGATTCCAGGCCTTCACTATATAGAATTGACACGAGGCGGAGTATGCTTGGTCTATGCCCTTATGAAAGGTATAGACGTGAATGTTGGCGCTGTGATCAAATCTACCATCCGAAAGTGCACATTTCAAAGAGGCAGGGAGTTTGCATTCGGAGGCCTCATTACAGATATATGCTAAAGGGCTAGGGTCCTAGAAGAACAACATGATTATATGAGCCCCCTCTCCTCCGATTATTATGATGTCACCAACATAAAGGGGTCAGATTAGACTCACGGCCCAGTCCTCACTACTCGAGAGTGCATAAGGTATGATGATATGATCGTAACCCACATGTTTGGGTTAGAAATGCTTCGACACCGTACAGGAGGAAGAGCTTCAACTAAAGAGGAACTCCATGAGGTCGAGAGACAATATCCTCTAAACGAGCATGTTATGGCTGTCCTCGGACTGGGATCTATTTTTTATGAGCCGAATGAAGATGACATCTCCACATATGAAGATAGAAGGAGGACTGGCTTAGACGTAGAGTTAGATCTGGAGGCCACAGAATTTGACCCTTTGGCAGTGGAAGATCCGAATGCTAGTGGACAGATGGATGAGTAGACAGGAAAGTCTACTACCTTAAACTCTGAGGACAGTGCCCAACTATAAGTGTGTGGTGGAGTCTTCTTAATTTAACTATATATGTTTATTTTTATTTGTGATTGATTAAGTTTGATGTTTGATAGTTGAACTGTTAATAGTTAACATTTTGTGTAGTTGGATTGCTAATTGTGTTTGCTTGTGTTAGACTTATGTTGTGATTTCTCTACATTGGTATTTATTTATTTTTGGCAGCACAAATATTTTAACTTTATAAACTTTTTTATGAATTTGGATTTCATGGAATTTGTTTTCGGTTCTTTGGCCATAAATAGTCTCTTTGAACCGTACAAAAAAAATTAGATAGTTGAAATGTATATAAAGTGTTTTGCTAAACTGTCAGATTGCATAAGGTAACATATGAAAACATGAATAAAAGAATTGACTAAATTGATATTCCTAAAACTCTATTGTATATTTTGAATAATGTTGAATTCATATGACTGTGGTTGAAATTTCTGAAGAATTGTCGTTTTGAAATTAAACATGTGTAGTGTGAGTAAGGTAAATTGTATAATCCTTGGCTACTTTCAATTGCTAGAACTTGCCCAGTGTGTATGAGTAGTGACAATAAAGGACGTTTAGAATTTAGGGAAAGGATCTAGGCATTTCTTTGATAACCTCACTTTAAAACCACTTATGTACCCACCTTAATGTAAATCCATAGTTAGCCCTTTTGAACCTTTAACTTGATTCTTTGGCAGCCTAGTTTGAAGCATATTCCTAATTTTTTTCCAAAGACCATAATTTTTTATCCAAAAAAGCCAAGCACTTTGAAAAAGATAAAGTGGAGAAATGGGAGGTTAAGAACCTTGGGTTACTAAGAATAAAACTATTGGTGCTATTGATTGAAATAAAATATTGTGTAGACTGCTGGAAAATGAAAAGAACGTCAACTATCTCCTGATTGAAGTTAGTGAAGAAAACAAGAATGCCTCTACACAGATAAACAAAGTGAAATATTGAGCTAACAGAATAACAAAGTGGTAAGAATAAGGTTATGAAGTGCTTGAATGGAATTAAAGAATGTAGTGTGTTGAAAGCGCTTGGGAATCAAGTAACTATACATGCTCAAATTTCTACCTACCCGTCCCCTAGCCCACATTACAACCTGAAAAAGTCCTAAGTGATCTCTAAGTCTTAGCTACCTTAATAGAGTTGCTTAATACACTAAGGTCAAGCCTATGGTTCATCTTGAGCAACTTGTGATTTCATTTGAGAGAGGAAGCGAAATTTTATCCAAATACCCATGAATGTAACTGTGAGAGTATAGGTAATTCTTTCTTGATAAGGGCACATGCTTAATGAAGAAATGGTAATTCTACATGAATTTTAATTTAACAAATCAAGTGAGTAATTTCATTACAAAGTCAACTCTCGAGTCGGTGGTGTTGAGTTAGTCAGTTGCTTAAAACAGAAATTTAACATGTATATGTAAGATAAGCTAATTGTGCAATCAGTATGGTTTGGTAGAATTGCTTTGTATATCATGTATTTGTCGTTTTAGGAATAAAACTGAAGTTTGTTCGAGGACTTTGTTATGAGTGTGGGGTGGTGATCTTGCGTACATTTATGTGCCCAATAACAAATAAAATCCATAAATAGTTATTCAAAGTGAGAGCAAATGCCTAGAGTTTAGTTCATATTTTTCATATTTTGTATTGTTATAACCAACCAGCATGATTAGACACTTTCAGGGTTAATTAAGTGAAAATGGACATTCAAAGCATGATTAGATTGAAAGTGGAGCTCAAAGGAGAGGTTGGGAGCAAAAGATGAAGAAAATACACTACAAAAAAGCATGTCCACGTTGCGCACTTGGACCCTGAGCTTTAATTCCAAGTTTTGGAGTTGATTCATTGAGACAGTAAGGTCCACGCCAAGTCTATATCGCGTACCTGGTTCTATATAGAGCAATTTTCAGCCGACACAAGAAATAAAAAATTACACTAAAATGAAGCAAGTCCACATCGCAGACTTCGGTGCGTCTACTTTAACTCCACGTTTTTGGTGCTATAAATAACACCTTTACATATTTTATTAAAAAGTAGATCAGATTGTCGAGAGAAAAATTGAAGAAGACGAAGAAAGAGCTATTTTGGTGATATTTTCTTCTTTCCTTTCATTTTGAATTCAAGTTTGATGTTATTAATGATTTACGTAAATATGTTATACACAATGAGTGGCTAAATCCTCTTGTTCTTGGGTTGTAGTCATAAGATGAAGGTTTGAATCTTGTTTGCTTTGGTTGAAAATGGGTTTGTGTATGTGATTACTCTTATATTCTTGTTTTGATTGTTTAAATGTTTGATCACCATTAGAACAAAATTTGTTGTCCACCCGAAACTCGAAAGACAGAAAGGGGATAGAACACTAGAATATAAGAAGCATGTTTGTCCTAGAAGTGCCTAGAATAATTCGTGTAGAGAATGATTGTGACACATATCTATACACCATGTTTGGTTACTAAACAAGATGATAAGATTAATGCATTTTTTGTTGGTTTATGCTTATCCCCGCTCAATGATATAGCTAAATTATCGACAAGAGTAGGTAATTAGAGATCGGAAGATCATAATTGTATAATCAACCTTGTAAACCAGTAATCGAAAAACCCATTGGATACCAAAGTAAAAAATTTAAAACTGGAAATCTATGAGTGCTATGACCTAGGAACTCTTCTTTAAATATATAAAGATTTCTCTAATATTGTTAAATCAGATTTTCATATCGTTTTTGGTATAACTATTTTGTAAAATTTAATTGAACTCAACTCTTTGAAAACACACATGAATAATTGGATTTATTGAAAAGCTAACTAACGCCTAATTTTATTTTCCCTGTGGGTTCGATATCCGACTCTTAAAAAGGGTCACTATATTACTTTTGAGATCGCGTACACTTGCGTGTGCGTTTGGACACAATATTTAGTCAAAAATCAGAACTCAGGACCCAATCCTACGAGTCCATCTATGACTCATCAAACTTTTTATGACTCGTCCTGTTGAGTCATAACAAAAGTACTGAGGCTTGTTATTTTTCAGAAACTAGACATTAAGCCCACAACTCATTTCTACGAGTCGTCAACTTTCTTACGGATCGTAAGGTGATTCGTAAACTCTCTAACACTTAGCCAACTTTTTTCTTTCTCAGTGCCAACTCTACGAATCCATCCTATTGATCCGTAGAATTCTCTACGAGTCGTAGGTCGAATCGTCTGAACTGGCACAGTCCAAAAATCCTCAAATTTTCCTCGTTTTGACTTTTCAACTTCCGAGGTCTTACAAAAGTTAGAGAGAAAAAATAATTGTGAAAATTTTATAAATGTCATATTTAATGTAAGAAATTTCGACTTGTGACAATAGTTTCTAAATTTTAGGTTGTAGTAATAAAAAGCTTTCAAGTTATGACAGATTTGAAAATAATATGCATTAATTAAAGTATTAAATAATGAAATATGAATATTTAATAAAAAATGGCATTGTATTTAGTTACCATAAAAGTTTGGATTCTCATCAATTATAAATATTAAAAGCCTTAATTTTCTCAAGCAGTTGATTTGTTGTAACTGGAAAACGAATTTACTCTCCTTAAATTACTCAATTCCTTAAATATATAATTTTATAAATGACCAAATATATCAATCCTTGATTTTCTCCATTTAGTTGGACTCTATTTTGGTTGTTATCAATCTACTAATTATTATCCTAATTAATAGTATCAATCTATTATTTTAGCTTTTCTTTCCTCCTTCTTTCTACGATATTTTTTTATTGTTTTGAAAATTGATATCATTTCTTATTTTTTATTTGAAAATTATTTTTTTATTTAGTATTCTTATTACTTAAATCTGTTTTATTTTTTTAATCTCTCCTTAATATTTCCACACAATTTTCTCCCTTAATATACCCACAATAGTTATTTTTTAAAAACTTTTTCATGCACATTTTTTTTCTTTTTGTTCCCTATTTATCTTCAATACAATTTTTATGTTTTCATCCATGATTTTAAATTAATTTATTTTTTATATAAACTATGTAAAGTAACATAAAAAATTCAATATGAAATATGATAACATTCATTCAATCTTGATTCAATAAGTAGATAATAATATGAAATCTTAATTAAAACTGGTATCTAGATTGGAATTTTAGTTTTAAAAAATACTACATACACAAAGTAGTAAGAATTAAATATTTTGAAATTCAATTTAGTTATTAATTGCATATTTTGTTACTTAAACTATCCATATAGATATCAATTGGATACAACATTAACTAATTTTAGCTTGCCTTACTCGGTTGAAATCTTAATTATATGTTGTATTTTCAGCTGGATATCAATTAGATACCAATTTCATACATGGTTAGACTTTTTCAGTTGGATATCAGTTAGATATCAATTGCATACATTGGTGGACTTAATTTTTCAAGTGGATGCCAATTGGATACCATGTGGATACCAAATGATTATCAGCATTAACCAGTTTTAGTTTTTGAGTATACATTTGAAAAATAATTCATACACAAAGGATTAAGTATTACACATAATAAATATTCTGAAATCAGAATTCAATGAGTTTAAAGACCGAAAACATCAAAATATGTGTTTGTCACAATTAAATAACTAAATTAAAATTAAAAAAAATTATGACTAAATTTCAACAAGATAATTTGAATATGTCTTCCTGTTGTGTCCCTCCCGACGACATGTGCTGCACGTAATATATAATTTCATCTATTGGAAATCAATATACTTTCCTGTTCCATCATAAATTTAATGTACTATATAATACCAAATAGAAATAACTTTTATACACATTTTATACCATATTCATGCAAATGCGTATACATTTAATAACAAAGTCAGACCAATTTCATACAAACTGTGAAAATACCTATATAATGACATAGTATATCAATTTTTCATACCATTTTAATACCACATATAACTATAAAATAGATATCGAAAAGAATAATAACATATTCTATAACTATACAAAAATCATAAATGTAGACGTATTAGAGATTAAGTACCAATTAAATATCAATTTTATGCTGATTATAAATCATATCATATCAACTTTATATCAAATTAGTACAAACTGTAAAGAAAATCAAAACCACATTATGTCAATTACATGTCATTTATATACACAAAAATACATTGTGTCATGATCCGACCTAGGGCCTAGTCGTAACACGGCAATTGAAACCCCAAAGAGCTTCAACCAAGACTCTTGTACATATCATAAGCATACATAAGGTAAAGCAAAAGTGAAAACATCATAAGAGAGTCTAAACTATAAATAGAAATTTAAGAACGTCACATGACAACATAAACTCGAAACATTTGTCCAACTAGATGCCTCTACTCATGAATATGGGCGGGGGCTAAGACATGTCCCTAGCTCACCCTCAATATGAAACATAGCAAAAGTCTTTGAAAATAATAACTAACTCAATAACTAGTCCTCGATAAATGAGGACTCACCATAAACATCGCTGGATAGGAAAGCTTAACTAGCCACATAGATGAGTATGATATTCAACCTCAACCCCTACATTATGAGATAATGTAGGCAAAAAGTATGCATTAGTACATTGGAATGTACTAAGTATGAGGGCGTGACATGCAATGTAAATCATGGAATGCAATGGTCAAGTAAATCACATGACAAGATGAGGTAAGTAAAGTCATGAGAAAATCATATTGACCAAAGTATTTAAAGGCATAATTTAAAATCAAAGCATATATAAGAGATCATACATATGTGGGATAGAAATCATAACCGACAATAAGACCATGCGAGTTATAACATGGAATTCCATTGTCTCCCCATACAACGAAGAAAAAGGGGAATCTACTTGTCAAGGTAGACTCTACCCCGCTAGGCGGGTCATACATACGCTATATATGAATCCAATAGCTAGGATATGAAGGCAACCTACGGTGACACGTAGTTTATGGGACATGAGGCTACTAATAAAGCTTTTGGTAGGGCCCCCACCTCAAGTTCACTCGGTGCTAAGTCAAATCCCACGGAATACATGCATATCATAGAAATCATAATTACATATATCATAGTCATAATCATAGGTTTGAAACCATAGAGTAGCTCATTTTCATAACATACTTGTAATGTGAGAATTGTCCTTTCATCATTACAATCATATTTGTATAATTCATATCAGTAGGTCATAGGTCACCACATAGGGTCGTAAGTCACTTTTTAGGTCTTAGGTCACCACATAGGGCTCTAATTCACCTTACTTCATAACTTGCATGAAATTCATACCTTGAACTTAGAGTAGAACTCAATTGCATAATCAGTTGACTTTGAAAATTATGTAATTGACTTGAAAACATGCATGGTCATAAATTTTATATCAGCCCATACATAATTCATATAGATAATATCCCTTGGAAGTATAATTCAAAATATTCATAATTTACATCATGAACCCTAGAGATCAAAATAGGAGAATTCATGGAAAAACTCTTCAATTTAATGCAATAACCATTAATTTATATCAAAATAGACTCATGATCATACTTTGAATCGTAATTCATGCAATAGGAATAGAGATCATAAAATCTATAAAATACCATACTTTAATTTGATAGAAAACCTTGAGAAATTGAATGGGCTTGATGGATGAAAGAATTCATGAATCAATACCCACATACCTTAAGTGAGAACACCAAATAATTTGAAAGAACTTGAGTGTTTTGATGGAGAACTTGAGTGAATTTACTTGAAGTCTTCAATGGAGCCCTTGAGAGTCTTTTGTAGAGAGAAATATTTGAGTAGGTGAATTGTAGAAGAATGAATAGAGTTAAAGGTTTAGGTCAATTTATAGAGTTGAATTAGGTCTTAAAAACGACTAGGTTTATTAACTATCAATTAGGGAAAAGTCTAGAGTGCTCTTACTAAAAACTAAATTCGGCCAGAAAATCATTGCGAAGTTCGCGACGTAGAGGCAAGCAAGTCTGTGATGTGGACTTGCAGCGCACCTTACTGGTTTGCACAGTTCCTTTGAGAAATCTATCTTTCGATCTACGGGTCCTAAAAATCCACCGAGACTATTTTCCGCAGGTTTTGACTCCCTGATCGATATTCTGAACTCGAATTTTCCAAAAAGATTAAGAATAATGCATTACATGAGCGGCCTATTCCCAAGTCACTTGTGAATATTTTGAGGGATATTACAATTTGTGACAACTGTAAAATTCATACTAAATTCATGACAACCACAAAAAAAATCAAACTATATCTGTACACATTTTTCACATGTATATTCAAATAAAAATACCATTTTCATGCCAATACATAAGTTTGGACTAAAAAAATTAAAATATATCAAATTCATAATAATTTCATACTAACTTCGGTTACAAGGTATTCATACAAAAATTAAAGCAAAAGTAGCAGTAATTCTAAGTTTCCACCTTCCAATGCGCAATAATGAAGTTAAAAATAGGATGATTGTCGAGGATATAAAAGCACTTCGATTGATTACTACAATCAAAACCCCATATCTACCAGATGGAAGATTCGATCTTGAGGCTTATGACGCCTTAGTAAATTTGCAAATCAGAAATAGCGTCGAGAGTGTGATTGTTGGTGGCACTATAGGTGAAGGTCAATTGATGACCTGGGATGAACATGTCATGCTCATTGGTCACATAATCAATTATTTTGGTGGATCAATCAAAGTCATTAAAAACACAAGAAATAATTCTGCGAAGCAATTCATGCGACAGAACAATGATTTGCTATTAGATTTGGATTAGAAAGTGTTTTGAATTAAATTGAAGAGAGAAGGTGAAGTAGAAAGAGAAAAAACCTGAAAGCACATGAAAAGGGTAAAAATTTAGGCGTGGGTTATCAACCAAGATTACATTGATTTGATTTGATCCCATTAGTACGTTGTTAGATTGTATTCATCTCTCTCCTCATAATTATATCTTATTAATTATGATCTAAACAAAAAAAATTATAAAGTATTTAATTTAAACTAATTTCTAAATAAATAGAGATATGTTAAGATCTGAGAATAAAATGTTATAAGTTGAACATACTTAAAAACTACATTTAAAACTTGAAATATTGACTCTTAAATACATGTATAGTGTAATTTTTCAAAATAATTTTTCATCCATAATTTAAGGGATCTCTCCTTTTTTCTTTTCTTTGTGAGGATAAATCTAATATATGGACAAGTCTTAGGCGATAAAATGTTCAAGATGTTTCTTTTTAAAAGTATAATGAACAAAGGAATTTACGACTTAAAATCTACCTATTTGAATTTTGAGGATAAAAGGAATATTTCTAGCATTTTTAATTTTTGAATATAAGAAATTAGTCTGTAGAGCTAAGATTTTAATGACCGCTTAAATTTACTAGTTATCTAATATTTAAAGAGATTTGTAATTTAATCAAATTTATACACTTCATTATCATATGCATATAAAAAATTATTCCATTCAGTTCCTAATAATTTGCAAGAATATGTATTTATTAAGGGAAAAAGCTCATAAATATTCCTCATCTATGGAAAAAGGCTCATAAATACATTTCTTCCACCTTTTGATTTAAAAATACCCTAATCTATTTTTTTGGCTCAAGAATACCTCTAACCTATTTGAAATGACTCAAAAATATCCTTCTTCCACCTTTTAGTCTAAAAATACCCTCAACCTTTGTTTTTGGTTCAAGAACACTCATCCTTCCATCTTTTAGTTTAAAATACCATCAACCCAAATTTAAATTGAATTGAATTCTTTTTCTAATTAATTAATTATTTTATTTGTTCTAATAGAATTTTTTTTATTTATTCAAATTCTTAATATTAGCTCATCCCAAAATATTTAAAATATTTAAGTCTAACTATATTTGAAATGAAAAATAAATTCTTTATATTATCAAACTTTTTAGTAACAGAGATTAAAAGAAAAAGGATAAAATTTGGCTAATTAATATATTTATAAGCTTAACAATTTATCCTAACACTAAATAAAATAATTATTTATTGATTCAACTTATAAGTAGACGATTTTCTAATAAGATGTTTATTTACTAATTTTTGTAGTCAAGTAAAAATTATTTTGGAGATTACACATTCTAATCGATATTTCATAGACAACGATTTATCCTCAATACTAAAAAGAAACATGTAGCTATTTATTGATTCAAGTTTTAAGTAGAAGTTCTCTAATTGATTTTAATATTTTAGTCGGGTAAAATTTACTATTTACAAAAAAATTGATTTAGTTCAAATAATAAAATTAAAGATGTTTATATGGTAAAAGTTTAAACGATATTAAAATCATAAATATTAGATATACAAATATAAAGAGATAAAGGTTGATGATATTTTTAGACTAAAAGATGAAAGAAGAGATATTCTTGAACCGATAATAAATGTTGAGGGTATTTTTAGATCAAAGGTGGAGGAAGAATATTTTTGAGATATTTTTAATAGGTTAGGGCCATTCTTAAGCCAAAAAAATAAATTAAGAGTATTTTTACACCAAAAAAAGAAAGAATGGTATTTATAATTTTAATAAGGGATATTTATAATTCTTTTCCCATTTATTAATGTTGTTTATGACTAGTGATTGAATATGGGCATAGGAGTTGAAGAGGGTATGTTCAGATTTTCAAAATCCTAAGCTTGAAGTTGTTCCACGTGTTTTCCTTGCATTGGGTAATGGGATGAAGTTTAGAATTTTAGGCGGGGATAATTCCATTTTCAAGCCCCAAATCAGTAAAGGATAAGACAGAGATATTTATTTGTAGAGAGTACCAAAAATAAATTCATCCTTGTTCTATTCAATAGAGAAAAATGAACTTGCCGGCGGTTCTCCCTTGCAATTACAATCGGCTCCAACCTCTACTTTCTTCTCCCTCAATTACTCCACGGAAACATATGGCTACACATTTCTTAAGGTTATACAGACTGTGTTAGTGTTTGCCTTTGATTATATGAATCTGCCAAATCAACTTGTTTTAAAGTTTAAGCTGTTGGAAACCCAACAATTTGATTTCTTTTTGCTGAGCATAGATTTGTCATCCGCAATAAAGGGAGCGTTGTTTGCAGATTGAGTGAGAACGAAACAAACCAAAATGACGAGGACGAGGTTTCTATTATTTTTCCTTTTTATTACTACAGTATTCCTCTTGTACTATCAATCTTACTTTGTGTTTGCCCCATGCTATGTAATGAATTCTTGGCTGGCTTACTGTTATTTATTTGTATTTTAAAGGATAAAAAGGAAGCGGATGGATATGACTCTGCTGCAGATAATAATAGTCTTGAGCTCCACTCTCTGCCTCATCAGGTGAAAATTCACTTCTCAATTATTCATTTATTTCCTTTGAGACAATGCAATAATTAATGGATAAAATGTTTTAGTGAATGAAAAGTCATTTTGTAGTTTTTTGGATATGGAATCCTTGGGATGTCAGGATTATGATCAACCATTGCAGAATACAAGTCTAGAAAACAATGATGGAGCTCAAGTGAATGAGCAAATTGGAGTTGAGGTATGCTTTGTTATTTTCTGAGGTGCTTCATTCTTTATATGCTACTAAAGTTTTGCCCCCAACAGGCTTCAAGTGTAATAAAATTCCCGGGTAAAGTCATTGACGTCTCCATTCTTCTCTCTAGAGGTTGTAAGTTGTTATTGTATGAATATATACTCCAACTCTTTAATTGGTTCTTTTTGGGAGAGGAAAGGGAAGTAGAATCATCTGTCTTCTTATGTGAATGGTCAAGCCTTTGAAGAATTATTTACTTTTTAAGTAGATGCAATCAGTATAATGCCCCTCAGACCCCCTTGGACATTCGAAATGCCCGAGGATCGCTGATGTTGTAGTGGCCCATAGCTTCTATGCATATATGGTTGCAAATGCATTTTCAACAAATTTATTGGTTCGCCTTCATGGAGCTATTGAGAATTTGCTTTGTTATAGTGGATAAGCAATTCGATTTCAATTTCTCCATCTCATTTTCTTGAGCCTGTGTTGAAGCAGGATGGTACTGATATTCAAGTTGCGAGTGGATCACCTCTTCCAGGTGTGAAGGTGGTAAATTTTTGGAACATTAGGTTGAATATTTATTGCATAAATTGTTTACAGTTTGCTCCTCTATCATTGTTCTCATGTTGCCTTTGGCTGTAAAGTTGATCTTTTTCTTACTATTGAAACTATTTCATGAACAGCCTCAGCAACTTGATGAATCAATCAGGATCCCCAGGGAAACAGTTGAAATTCTCAGAAATCAAGTATTTAGTTTTGACACGTTTTTTGTTACAAGCCAGGAGCCATATGAGGTGAGCTATCTACTGAATTGTTTTTTTCTTGCCCATATAAGAAATTGTCGAGTCAAATATGAGCCATTAATTTAAAAGTTTGTAACTATTAAATTTAATTGAGATACAACTATAAAAAGTAAGATTAAACTAGTATGCATACCCTCTCAAGCAAGTGGTGATGGCCCATGGGCTTGCATTTCTGTTCTTGCCTTCTTGGTGCATGTGAAGCTTAATATGCAATTCTTTGTGGTTCCACTTTTTAAATCTTTTCTACTTATTTTTATAGGGTGGAGTACTATTTAAAGGGAATCTACGAGGACAGGCTGCAAAAACATATGAAAAAGTATCAAAGAGAATGCAGGTTGCTCAAAGTTTCCTCGTTTTTCCTCCAATTTAGGTTGGATATCACCATGGTCTTTTACTATTTCAAAATGGCACTTGGTTACAGGAAAAACTTGGAGATGACTATAAACTTTTTCTTTTAATCAATCCGGAGGATGATAAGCCTGTGGCAGTTGTAATCCCAAGAATGACCCTGCAACCTGAAACTACAGGTAGTTTATTCATCATTCCTCATAGGCTTCAATTACTGGTTATAATAACAAGTGGGGATACCCGTGTCAAAAATATAAATTTGGAGCTTTTCCTTGTCAAATGGTAACACAGCTTGTTTGAGACTGCAGCTGTTCCAGAATGGTTTGCAGCAGGGGCCTTTGGACTCGTTACAGTATTCACTTTGCTTCTTCGCAATGTGCCAGCATTACAATCGAACTTGTTGTATGTACCATATTTACTCCATAACTCTAATCTTACCTGAGATGGTCACTGGCTTTGCATTTGCTTCGAGCTCAAGTGGAGCTTGACATTTAATGTCCAATTTATTTTTTCATTTTCCAAGCCCACTATAGCTGAATTATGGAATAGTTGTGTCATATCAAGCTTATTATGTACTAGACTACTGGTTTCGTGCGAGGAGTTTGAAAATACAAAATTATTATTTAAATCTTGGTTGTCTTCTTTTGTATCCTCTTTTCTTTTCAGTTAGAAACTCATTTGGTATTTTCAAGATTGTATCAAGTTTTATTTGCATTTGCTCAAATTACAGCAAGTGAATCCAGAAGATATCTCATTTATAACACTCTATCTTGAAATCTGTTTACGTGTGAAAATTCATGCTATCGGACTGTGTGTATTCTTTTTAACTTGTTTCCTCTAAATGTTCAGCCACTAAGATAGAATTTTATTTCCCAGATCAGTTTTCGACAATCTTGACTTGTTGAAGGATGGATTACCTGGAGCTCTAGTAACTTCCTTTCTTCTGGGGGTTCATGAAGTTAGCCACCGTTTAGTTGCCAAAGAGGTTGGGATTAAGCTCGGTATCCCATATTTTGTTCCTAGTTGGCAGGTAAGGTGCATAGGACCATAGGTTTCATGCACTCTATGGATTAGTCAACCCTTCTTGTCTCCTTATTTACATGTCGTATTGGTTGATATGAGACCTCATATTGATAATTTCTTTTGGGGGTTGTGAAGTCATTTTGTAACGGCCAAACTATGAGACATAGTTGCAGCATTTCTCAGGTCATCTGATAAGATATCCTTGTTGGGTCAGGAATGCATCAATTATTGTACTGCGCCTTTTCTCTTGGGAAGATTCTGTTGTATTGGAGTTTGCTGTTTCCTTATAAAATCATGACAAACTGATGAAGTGCTTCGAGGCTAAAACTGTTATGTCATAAAGCTACTTTTGATGATAATTCGTGACATTCGATCTTGTCGTCCTAGTTGCAACCACTAGTAATGTCTTGTCCTGTCTTGCAGTATAGTTGGCTATTATTAGAAATTGTCAGTCTTGAGATGTCAATCTGATCTGGTATGATATTTCTCTTTATAACACTTGAGAATGCTTATTAGTGACACCCAGAGACAGGAGTTCTCCTTCTTTTCTAGTACGATAGTATTAAATTACTGATATCTTGCAGCACCTGTAAGGCACCAAAAACTCTTTTAATGGTTATCCAAGTCATTGGTCATAGCATCACAAGCCACAACTTTCAGCTAGGTTGAGTGAATTTCTACTCTCTTTTTTTCCTGGAAAGGGGTAGTCTTGTGAATTTCAATTGCTTTCCTATGTAAGAGTAGTATTTAACCGAAAATAATAGTGAGGAGACTTATGGGATTCTCCGGATCTGCAGCAGCCACGACATGAATTCCCTTGTTTTCACAGCCTAAAAATCCTTCGTAGGAAGATGCATTGAATATTCTCTTTCTAAACACTGGCCTTCATATTAATGTGAAAAACCATCTTCTTTCTAACACCCATAATGGTAATATTTATATGTTATAATAGGGTTAAGGAGTAGGACAAGTTAATGGGCTAACTAGTTCCCCTTAGGATGGGCCCAACCCAATAGCTACTTCCAATGATTAGATTTATTTGTCAGAGATGAGAATATACATTTGCATTACTTCGAGGAAGATTCTATAAATCTTCAAGAATTTCCGTAAATTGTTTCATGATTTTCTACAGCCTATAATGTTTAACTTCATCATCTTTATTGGAAATTTACACTGTTGTCAGTTTTCTATTTTCTCTTCTATCTCTTACTGCTTTAGGAATAAAATGCGTAAGTTCACCATTTGTCAAGTTCCCACTATCTTGTTAATTCCTCTTACTGATGTATGGTAGTTCTGAATGATCTGGCTGCAAGAAAACTTTTAGCTGCTGTCCTCTTACTGATGTATGGTAGTTCTGAATGATCTGGCTGCAAGAAAACTTTTAGCTGCTCGCTAAGTCTATCGTTAATTAGTACCCCATGCTGAGTACTGAAATGTGATTGGCAGTCACGTCTAATGAGCTGTTGTGGTGGCAGATAGGCTCCTTTGGTGCTATAACAAGGATTCTAAATGTTGTACCAAATCGTGAAGATCTCTTGAAAGTTGCAGCAGCTGGACCATTAGCTGGGTTCTCTGTGGGTTTTATTCTTTTGCTTTCAGGATTCATCTTGCCTCCTACTGATGGCATTGGCATCATCGTAGATCCCTCTGTGTTACATGAATCATTTCTAGCTGGTGGTATAGGTAAGTAGTAATAGTTTATTAATGTGTGCTTTTTGGTGGTGACCATGCATAATATTAGTTTCCGTAACCAACCAGCTTTATATTCTTCATAAATTAATTCCTGTTGTCATTGGTCTATTGTGCAAAGACTTGAGCCTTTTTGATTCTTCACTTGTAGCCAAGCTTCTTTTAGGAGATGTTCTCAAGGAAGGAACTCCTATATCGGTAAATCCGCTTGTGATATGGGCATGGGCTGGACTTGTCATAAATGCTATCAATAGCATTCCTGCAGGAGAGCTTGATGGTGGTCAGATTGCTTTTGCCATGTGGGGAAGGAAGGTAATGCTAAGTCTAACATAATATATATATATATATATATATATATATATATATATATATATATATATAACAAATGTTAAAATTTTCTTATCTAGTGCGACCATACTGAATTTGTTATTATTAAAAAAATCATATATTTATTTTTTTATATTTAGAATGTTTTATTGAAAATTCTGGCTCTATCTACGGAAGCTAATGTGCGTAAGTATATAATTTATGAGTTTCATTGACCTTATACGCTAGCTTTACACATTAATTTATCATTTGCCTATAAAAGAAAGAATAGAACAAGTGTAAAGATGGATTGATCCTTAATTTTGATGTGGCAGGCTTCTGCTCGCCTCAGTGCTTTGTCTATTGGCCTTCTGGGGATATCTTCATTGTTTAACGATGTAGCATTTTATTGGGTAGTGCTAATATTCTTCCTCCAAAGAGGGCCTATTGCTCCACTATCAGAAGAACTCAGTGATCCTGACAATAAATACATGGCCCTTGGAGCTGTGGTATTGCTCTTGGGCCTCTTGGTTTGCCTGCCATATCCCTTTCCCTTCTCTAATGAAGCTGCTTTCTAGAGACAAGTATTTAACATGTTTTTTTTGGCTCTTGGGATTCATTCAGTTAACTTTTAATAAAATGGCCACATAAAGCTACAATTGGCCCAAGTATGATAATAATACATGTTCACATTATAAATGGGTTCCTTTTTTTTTTGGGGGGGGGGGGTGGTGGTGGTGGTGGTGGTGTAATTTTTACTCTTTCCTTCCAATTAAAATTCTTTTATTAGTTTATTTATTAGCTATTTTCCAATAAATGGGGAATGAACGTTTTTCTTGTTCATTTTCCACTTCAAAAAATTAGCCATACAAACAAACAAGAAAAAAATGTCCTGCCATTCCATTTGTTTAAGAATTTTAGTAATTTCAAACAAAATTAATGTTTCAAGTAATTTAGAATGACTGGACATTTTTAAAATTTAGAAAGATTAGATATTTTTAGACAAATACTTTTCCTTCAAGAATTTTATTAACATTCATTTTTTATTATTTATTAATAGACAAATAAAATTACTTAATTAGACCAGTAGAATTATTAAAATTTCAACGCATGCACATTCCACTTCAAAAAATTATTTGTCTGTTGAGTTTCTAGTCATTCTGCTACTCGTGTTTCTTAAAAACTTTTAATATAAAGGATCGAGAATGTAGTAAATTGCACGATGCATCAACATTGCTACTTCAATTAAATTAAAGAAAATATTAATAGCACATGACTAGTAAAATTGATCATATTTTTGTATTAGTATTTTTGGATTCTCGTGATCTATGACTCAATATATTTATGTCAATTTGATAACTTGTAAATAATCACTTATATTTGTTATTTATATGATCTCTAATTAAATATTTTTTAGCATTAATTATTATGTTTAAATAAATTTAAACTACATATTTAAATTTAAAAATATTTCAATAACAACAATCAAAACTCTAAAATAGTTAAGACATGGTAGACATTGACACATTATAGAAATCATAAAATCATATAACTCATATGTATCAACCTTAGTTAACAACACGAGAGTCACTATCACAACCCGAGCCTAGGGCCTAGACGTGACACGGCGAATGAGACACTCAGAGGTACCTCACCCAAGCCTCTTAGCATTCATTAAGCATTTCATTGGAAATGATAAACAAATCGAGCGAAAACAAAAGGGATATAGGGACTAAGGGACTTCACATTAATAAGAGTCAAAGACAACATAACATCCTTTACTATGTCCAACAATACCTTCTACATTAAAACTTGGCGGGGGCTAACACATGTCCCTAGCTCACCCTCAAGATTTAGTCAAAATACCAAACTTAATTTAAGTGTCTAAACATAACATAAGCTAGATAAGATAGGAGTGTCGTTCCCAGAATATAGGAACTCACCAAAGTGGTAGCCTTCAACGTTCAACTTAACCACGAGGAGGAGAGTGTTGAGCGACGTTGGTTCCTATATGGTGAAATCATGTAGGCAAAAATATGCATTAGTATTTTGAATGTACCAAGTATGTGAGTGTGCTATGAAATGAAGAGCATAAGAGAGAGACATGTTTAGGAAATATTCCTAATTGAATGCATGCATGAAAAAAAATTATCATATGAATCCTTAAAACATTTATTTTGTGGGAAGCGACCTTAACCGATATTTAAGACCATGCAAGCTATTACATGGAATCTAACATAACCCCCTACGTTGGCACGGGGAGACAACTTGCTGGGTAGAACTCCATCAACTTTAATCATTTGTTTAACTTTGACTTTAAGGGATAATTGTGGATCCACTATCCTAAATAGCCTACAAGGGCTCCTATGTTGGCGCATAATTAATGCAACATGAGACTTTACTTAAGGACCTCTTAGGTCGAGTCCCCATCTACATGCTATATTTGGTGCTAAGTCAATCCCACAGAATAACATTTAAATATCATAATAGCATAAGCATTGTATAACTTTAGACATCAAACCATCATCAGTGGAATAACTCATTAAAACATTTTATTTGATTCAAATATGTGAGAATTTTCCTTTCACATTGAATCCTTTCTTTGGCTAAAAGTCCTTTCATCATCATTCAATCATTTCAAAGACTACCTTAAACATAGGCATTTGCTTCATAAACTTTCATTTGGAGCCAAAACTTTCAAATCAACATAAGGAGACTATGTGGGTTCATTTCGTATAACTTTCAAATATATTTAATGTATGAGAGTGATGGAAATGCATCATATGAAATATCTTAAAATAACCCACCATATATATTTTAAAACTACCTGTCAAGCCCTCATATAAGAACCCTAACAAACCATTCATTTCATGAAATATAGAGTAAATATATATCAATTTAAGTAAATAAACTTCAAACATCCCATAATGTTTGCATTTGGATTCATCATGTAAAAGCCCATAAGAATTCAACATTTAGAATTTGAAATATCAAGTTGAGAAAATATTTGGGCTCCATGGGTGGAAGAACCTATGGATGAAAACCCACATACCCTGCTTGAATTCACTAAGAATTGAAGAAGAACCTTGAAGAAATTGGAAACCATTGCTTGAATTTGGAGAGAAACCTTGAGGGACCTTGTGAGTTCTTGCCTTAGAAGTTTTGAGAGAATGAATTGAATAGGAGGGGGTCTTGAAGAGAAGAGTGTTTTCGTACTTGAACTTAGCCATAAAAATGTCTAGGTTCATTGAACCAATCTTTAGAAAAAACACAATTGCCCTTTATTAAATTTGAAAAATTGGCCCTACGGGACCCTTCTACTGGTCGTCGTCGTAACGACGGGTTGTGCAGCCCTGAGAAAAGAGACTAAAATATAGTCTCTGAAGTTTAGGAATGACTCATGTATACGATCCGTCAACGTCCCATTCCTTGGGCTCGTCCTGCAGGTTCCTAAAACCTGCAAAATTCAAGTCTCTAAATGTTTACGAACGACCATTTATATGAACCGTCCTCTCAGGAATGGTCCGTTCTCAAGGATCGTTCTGTAGGTCTGAAAACCTACAAAATTCAAGTCTCTAAAGTTTTGTGACGGGTGGACCATACGACCCATATGAGCTTCTACGATCCGTCCTGCAAGACCGTAGACTTGGCCCTGAGGGGTCCTTGAAACTTGGCCTCTAAACTTAGATTATGAGGGGTTTCTACGACCCATCTTCTCTAGGATGACTCATCCTGGAAGGTCGTAGAACCTCTCCTGTAGGGAACTCCAATTTTTCCTCTCAAAGAGTCATCTACGACCCCACCTTATGAGCCGTACAGGGGCTCGTTCACATGGATGGGTTCAAAATTTTGAGATGTTTCTCCTTGGTTCCAACTTTCTGACTTATGGGGTCTTACAATATCTCCTCCTTGGAAACATTCGTTCTCGAATGAGATTAACTTATCATAGGAAGGACACGGGAAGAGGACTACCAACCCAACATGAACAAAATGACATATGCATTACATAAAAATGAGATCTTTAAACTTAGCATAAAACATGACTTCAAAATTTAACTTCATGAACATGCATGCATATGAGGACGTAAGAAAACTAAAACACAAGAGTCTTAAACATTGAGCATGAGTAACTTAGTACCTTAGACTTGAGTAGAAGGAAAAAGATGAGGGTAATGTTTCATCATATCCGTTTCTGCTTCGGACGTAGCACCTTCAACTTGTTAATTCCTCCAAAGAACTTTAACGGAGGCAACTTCTTTGTTCCTCAACCTCTTAACTTGCCGGTCCAAAATTTTAATCAGGACTTCTTCATTGGTCAAGTTCTCTTCAATAGTTACTACCTCCAAAGGTACAATGGAGTTAGGGTCACCCACACATTTTGTCAACATAGACACATGGAACACTGGGTGAACCATGACCATCTCCAATGGAAATTCCAACTCATAAGCAACTTTGCCCACGCTTCTTAAGATTGTATACGACCCTATATACCTAGGGCTCAATGTCTCCTTTTTACCAAATCGAACCATACCTTTCATAGGTGAAACCTTCAAATACACCCAATAAGCCACATCAAACTCAAGATCCCTTCTTCTTGTGTCAGAATATGATTTTTGACTATTTTGAGCCATCTTCAACCTTTCTCTAATGATCTTCACCTTATCTAAAGCATCAAGTATCAAGTCGGGGCCCTAACAAGTTCATCTCTCCTACTTCGAACCAACCAACCAGGGATCTACATCGTCTCCCATACAAAGCCTCAAATGTCGCCATCTCAATACTTGAGTGGTAACTATTATTATAGGCAAATTCGATGAGTGGTAGATGATCATCCAAATTTCCTTTAAACTCCAACACACAAGCCCTCAACATATCCTCTAGTATTTGAATTGTCCTTTCGGCTTGCCCATCAGTTTGAGGATGGAATGCGGTGCTCAACTTTACCCTAGTACCGAGTCCTCTTTGAAATGATCTTCAAAAGTGAGAAGTGAATTGGGTACCACGATCCGAAATAATGGACAACGGCATGCCAAGCAACCTCACCAACCGAATATACAATTTGGCATAATCTTCGGCCCTATAGGAAGTCTTAACCGGTAGGAAGTGAGCCGACTAAGTCATTCTATCAATAATCATCCAAATAGAATCACATCGCTTCCGAGTGTGAGGCAAACCCACTACAAGATCCATATTAATATATTCTCATTTTCAAGTAGGGATTTCAATATCTTGGGCTAGACCACCCGGCCCTTGATGTTCGTGTTATAACCCGTATGTTGCGCATTTGGATATTTTGGAATAATTGTAATAAGTTAAGGAAAAAGCTATGTTTTTGATCTTGGTTGATACATAAGTTGGTAATAAAATTTTTGGATGTGGAAATATTGGAAAAGGCTAAGGGCAAAATTGGAATTTCAATTTTTTTTTAGTTAGTTTCATGAATTACAAAAAAAAATATATGGACTAAGTGATTGGGCTTGGAAAAAAAAGAACAAGAGAGGCCCAACCATGCCATGGTCCATAAAAAGGACCCAAGTCCATGTAATTTATCCATGTATTAAATGAATAAAAGAGCCACTTAGTCATCAATTCCATGGAACTTTCAAGAAAAGTTGAGAAAGGAGAAGAACAAAAGAAAGAAGAAAAAAAAAGAGAGAAAATTCGGCCATAGCTAGGGATTTTTATCCCTTGAAATCTTGTTCCAAAAAATATTTTCTTCTAGTATTTCCACTAATTCAAGGGTCCTCTATAATGTGGTAAAAGTTATTTCGGAAGATAGGACGCTTATTTCATCGATTTAACACCTCTGTCAAGTGAAGAAGTTAGGAGGAAAAGGTAAGAATTAATCCCTTTTTATTATGTTATGAAGGCTTGTTTACGTTGTAGTATGTAGAGATGGGTAGAATTTATGGAAGTATGGAAGTTTGCATGGTGGGTGTGCATATGTGTATATGGCCATGTATATGTATGGTTATATAGGCAAGATGAATTAATTTTATGTAGTATTCTAGTTGTGTTTATTGTGGACTTTATATCAAAAATAGAAGTTGAATAAATTTGGTTGAAGTTGAAAAGGTGGAGTAGGGCCGTGTGGTGTAGGGTGATGAGATGAAAATAAATTAATTTTATTTAGTATGTTAGTTGTGTTGTTGTGATCCTTATAATGTAAATGAAGGTTAAATGGTTTAAGTCGGCATTGAAATTGATTGTAGGAAATTATGTCATTTTAGTATGATGTTATGATCTATGGAAATAAAGTTGTTAAAGTGTGGATTGTTGATATTATTTTGAAAGTGCCAGGTTGGATTGGAAAATGTTGCACTATTTAGGAAAGAAGACAATTTATGTTACGATGCTTTTAAATCGATTG
Source organism: Solanum dulcamara (assembly GCF_947179165.1). Taxonomy (NCBI): domain Eukaryota; kingdom Viridiplantae; phylum Streptophyta; class Magnoliopsida; order Solanales; family Solanaceae; genus Solanum; species Solanum dulcamara. The sequence continues at coordinate 30,885,521 of NC_077244.1, forward strand.
TTAATGTTATTGGTATGGTTGTCGACATTTTGACCGAGTTAAAATCTCGAGGATGTTGTATGTATAGGGGAAATGCTGCCTAAATTTCTATAGACAAGTATTGGTTAGGATTAAATTCTTTAAGCCTTATAGTTAATATTTGGTAAATGTGATCAATTGTAGATTTTGAAGGAAACATGATTTGAATTTGGACAAGTGTAAAAGGTCAATAAGGTATGTGAAGCTACCTTCTTTCTCTTGGCATGTTTTTGGCATAAGTATGTGAAGATACCTTCTTTCTCTTGGCATGTTTTTGGCATAACTATGTGAAGCTACCTTCTTTCTCTTGGCATGTTTTTGGCATAAGTATGTAAAGCTGTACCTTCTTTATTTTGGCATGTCTTAGAATTAAGTAAGGATTAATATGAGCTTTGGTGGTAATTCCATTCATAAGTCTCGAGGGTGATTCATGATTCCTGTTCTTAGAGATTCTCCGATAATTAATGTCCTTGATTTTTATAAGTTATTTTGTATCGTCTTGATTCATGCCTATGATTTCTAAGGCTCTTTTGATATGATCAATAGTGATATTTGAGGGATGATTGATATGACTATCGCCCTGATTTTCAAATGACAATTCGTCTTTACTACTTCATTGAGTCTTTGACAATGTTTTAAATTGCATTTAGTTTCTCACTACTCCACTCGTGGATGCCTCAATGCTTCTTCCACTGATCCTGGGCCAGAGTATATTATCAAGCGTACTTCTCTGCATTATTCACCGTGCCCCAACGTGAGGGAGCAGGTATGACTTGTACATGAGTTATGGTGTATGTTGTGCCATGTACACATATGCTGATGTCTGATGATATGATATGATATGACCATCTGATATGATATAATTTGTTACGGAGATATTCCCTACTCTGGAGTATGTTGTGCTGTGGCGCCGGTGATGGGAGGGCGACCATATTTTGTTCACCGAGTCCCATAATTTGGCCGGATATGACATATGTTTTTCCGCATGCATTATCTGTGTTTGTGATAAGCATTTTGACATTCTGGGTATTTCATTCATTTTCTGCACATTCTGTTCTATTATGACTTTATTTATTACAGTCCATGCTTTACATATTTAGTACATTTTCCGTACTGACCCCCATTCCTCGAGGGCTGCGTTACATGCCCGCAGGTACTTACGCTCGATTTGCCGATCCGCTTTCCTAGGACATCCACTCTGCTGTTTGACAGTGCTCCTTTATCCGAAGTCCTATTTTGGTACTAACTTTTCTGTTGCATATTTGTACATGTTGGTCAGGGGTACGACGGAGCCCTGTCCCGTCATATGATTATGCTATCGTTCTGTAGAGGTTTATAGATATGTATTTGTGGGTTCTGTATATGTGTTGGGCTTTTATGTTATGTGACGGCCTTATCGGCTTTCATGTGCTATATCTATTTTCGTGCGCTATCTAATGACCTTATTTGATTTCTATATTTATCTATTATGCTAATATGCTAATTTGGGCCAAGGGTACGTATGGGTGTCCAATTCAGGCATGAGTCATGGCCTACGGGGTTGGATCATGATAGTTCGGACTTCACTTGTTGACAATTCGGACATTAAGATACGAATCTTGCTATGTCCTTCTTCATGCCACCCCACTAATACAACTCTTTCAAGTCCCGATACATTTTTGTCAAACTGGGGTGAATGGAGTATGCATAATTATGTATCTCCATCAAGATCAAACTCCTTAGGCCATCCACATCTGGAACACATAACCGACCTTGATAATATAACAACCCATCTCCCCTTTATGAAAAGACCTCTACTTTCTTTTCCTTCACCAACTTCTTTAGCTCAACAAGTGTCGGGTCAAGGTCTTTTTTTGACTTGACATCACTACCAAAGAGGATTCAGACCCATTTTGGACAACCACACCACCATCATCGGTACCGCACAACTTCACCCCTAATCTAGCCAATCGGTGAAGATATTTCACCAACTCCCTCTTTCCTTCATCAACATGGGCCACACTCCCCATAGACACTCTACTAAGTGCATCGACCACCGCATTAGCTTTACCCGGATGGTAATGCATACTCATATCATAATCCTTAAGGAGTTCTAGCCACCTTCTTTGTCTTAGATTGAGGTCCTTTTGGGTGAACACCTATTGAAGGCTTTTATGATCGGTACACATCTACATGTACTCCATAGAGGTAGTGTCGCCAAATTTTCAAAGCAAAAATCACGGCCGCCAACTTAATATCATGGGTAGGGTAGTTACGCTCATACACTTTCAATTGCCTAGAAGCATAGGTTATGACCTTACCGTTTTGCATTAAGACACAATCCAAACCAATCTTCAAAGCATCACAATAAACCACAAACCCTTCTAATCCTTCCGGTAGAGTCAAAATATGAGCATAGGTAAGTCGATCTTTCAAGGTTTGGAAACTCCTTTCACACTCATCCGTCCATATGAATTTTGCCTTCTTTTGAGTCAACTTTGTTATAGTAGATGAGATGGAAGAAAATCCTTGAACGAACCTTTTATAGTAACCGGCTAGACTAAGAAGCTCCTAATATCCGAAGGAGACAATGGTCTAGGCCAATTCTTGACCGCTTTCGTTTTCTTAGGATCCACCTTGATCCCCTTGTCAGACACTATGTGACCAAGAAATGCCACTTTCTTCAACCAAAACTCGCACTTGCTAAATTTTGCAAACAACTGCTTATCCCTCAACATTTGGAGCACAACCCTCAAATGATCCTTATGTTCTTCCTCACTATGAGAGTAGATCAAAACATCATTAATGAACACCACAACAAAAGTATCAAGGTAGGGTTTGAATACCCTATTCATTAAGTCCATGAAAACTACCGACGCATTTGTCAACCCAAAACTCATTACCATAAACTTAAAGTAACCATATCTTGTCCAAAACGCCATCTTGGAAATGTCATACTCCCTCACCCTTAGTTAGTGGTAGTCGAACTGAAGGTCAATATTGGAGAAGTGACTCACCCCTTGCAGTTGATCAAATAAATCATCTATCCTAGGTAGTGGACACTTGTTTTTAATCGTCACCTTATTCAATTGCCGGTAGTCTATGCGCAATCGAAGCGACCTATCCTTCTTTCTTACAAATAGAATTGGGGCACCCCACGATGAAATACTTGGCCTTATGAACCCTTTTCTAACAAATCCTTTAATTGCTCCTTCAATTCTGCTGGGGCCTTTGGTAAGGAAGAATTGAGAAAGGTTGTGTATCGGGGAGGAGATTGATACCAAAATCAACTTCTCTTTTGGGAGGGACACCGAGAAGGTCATTCAGAAAGACATCAGGAAACTCATTGACTATGGGGACCGACTCAAGAGGAGGACTTTTGGATTTGACATTCCAAACTCTCACTATGTGGTAAATACAATCCTTAGAAATCAATTTTTGATCCTTGAGACAAGAAATGAATCTACCCTTCACCACCGAATCATGACCTCCCCATTCAAAAATGGACTCATTTGGGAATGAAAATTTGACTCGATGAGTCCTACAATCTATGGAAGCATATGATGCATGCAACTAATCCATCCCAAGGATGACATTGAAATCTACCATGTCAAGCTCTATAAGATCACAAGAAATGACTTTATGTAAGAGGGACACGGGACAACCCTTATAGACCTTCTTAGCCACAACTGACTCACCCATAGGGGTAGACACCAAATAAGGCTCTACTAACATTTCAGGCAATATATCAAACCTATTAGCTAAGAATAGAGTAACAAAAGAAAAGTTTGCACCCGGGTCCAACAATATATATACATCAAAAGTAAAGATCCTTAACATACTGGTAACAACATTTGGTATTTCCTCGACCTCTTGCCTCCCATGCAATACATAGAAATGGTTGGTGCATTGGCCACCATCCACTCTAGCCTTTTTGAACCCTCTAGACCTTTCCCTCAACTTCTCTTCTTCGATTTGTTTAGCATAAGTCATCAATCGGGAGGTGTCCATCTCCTTGACCAATATGGACGTTTTGCACTCCTTGGACACCAAGCTCGAAATACTAACAATAAACTTACTCATCTTTGCCCGTGGGTCGGAGACCATAAAGGGAGCATACTTGGACAATTTTGTGAACTTGAGGGCATATTCCCTCTCACTCATACTTTCTTGATGGAGGTTGATGAACTCTTGGATTTTGACCTCCCTTAACTCTAATGGAAAGAAACGGTTTAGGAAAGTACCTTTGAACTCTTTCCATCCTATCGTCCCCATTTGTTCATCCCTCTCAACAACCCATTGTTCGTACCATACTCGAGCCACACTTTTGAGTTGATAGGCCACTAGCTAAGCCTTTTTATTCGGTGGCATACCCATGATTGCCACGATCTGGTACACCTTATAAATTAACTCTATAGAGTCGTCATTTAGTTTAGAACCATCGAACTCAGGCAGATTCATCCTTTGAAAATCCCAAATTTGAGAGGCTGGATTTTGTACTTAAGGAGGAGGGACACCTTGATGCCCTTTGTGGGCTACAACTTGAGCCAATAATACGATGATGTTTTGGAACTCGACATGAGTTACTCCTTTCTCACATTGTGGGACATCCAAAATAGGAGGAGCTTGGTCTACATCGTCAACCCTTGCCCTTGGAGGTGCTCTTTCACGAGGCATTATCTAAAGAACATAAAATTGGTTGTTAGTTGGAGGAAAACTTTGGATACTCTAGAGCACGACATGAATTGAAAGAAGTGAAGACCTTCCTATACGTATCATAGTCTCCTATTCATGGTAGTGGCGTGCTTTACAACCATGAAAAAGACCCTATTTTACACAGTATGTTAGACTCTGAGGACCATTTCAAAACCTCATTCTATGATACTAAGTTTTTCATGACCCGAGCATAGGGCCTAGATGTGACACATCGAATGACATACCTAAAGGTACCTCATCCAAGCCTCTTAGCATTCATTAAGAATTTTATTGGTAATGGTAAACAAATCGAGAAAAAACATAAGGGATATAGGGTTTAAGGGACTCCATATTAATAACAGTCAAAGACAACATAAAATTCTTTACTACGTCCAATAATACCTTCTACATTGAAACTTGACGGGGGGCTAAGACATGTCCCTAACTCACCCTTAAGATTTAGTCAAAATACCAAACTTAATTTAAGTGTCTAAACATAACATAAGCTAGATAAGATAGAAATGTCATTTCCAGAATATGGGAACTCACCAAAGTGGTAGCCTTCAATGCTCAACTTAACCATGAGGAGGAGAGTGTTGACCAATGCCAGTCTCTACATGGTGATATCACGTAGGATAAAGTATGCGTTAGTACTTCGAATGTACTAAGTATGTGAGTGTGCTATGAAATGAAGAACATAAGAGAGAGACATGTATAGGCAATATTCCTAAGTGAATGCATGCATGAAAAAAAATCATCACATGAATCCTTAAAACATTCATTTTGTGGGAAGCGACCTTAACCGATATTTAAGACCATGCGAGCTAGTACATGAAATCTAACATAACCCCCTACGTTGGCACGGGGAGTCAAATTGCCAGTAGAACTCCGTCAACTTTAATAATTTGTTTAACTTTGACTTTAAGGGATAATTGTGGATCCACTATCCTAAATAGCCTACAAGGGCTCCTATGTTGGCGCATAGTTAATGCAATATGAGAATTTACTTAAGGACCCCTTAGGTCGAGTCCCCATCTATATTCTACATTCGGTGCTAGGTCAATCCCACAGAATAACATTTAAATATCATAATAGCATAAGCATTGTATAACTTTAGACATCAAACCATCATTGGTGAAATAACTTATTAAAATATTTTATTTATTCAAATATGTGAGAATTTTTCTTTCACATTGAATCCTTTCTTTGGATAAAAGTCCTTTCATCATCATTCAATCATTTCAAAGACTCCCTTAAACATAGGCATTTGCTTCATAAACTTTCATTTGGAGCCAAAACTTTCAATTCAACTTCATTTCAACATAAAGAAACTATGTGGGTTCCTATACGTTGAAGATTGGTGAGTCCTTATCTATTCAAGGATGAGTTATGAGTTTACTTATTTCAAAAAGACTTTTGTTATTTTACATTGAGGGTGAGCTAGGGACATATCTTAGCTTCCACCCTTATTGATTAGTAGAGGCTTGTTGGACACACTATCTATAATTTATGTTGTCGTATTTTTTACTTTTTATGATACACGTGTTGAGACTTTCGTATGTTTTTTCTGCCTATTTATACCTTATGCATGCTTACGATATGACAAAAAGGCTTGGTTGGAGCCTTTTGAGGTTTTGATCGCCATGTCACGTCTATGGCCTAGTCCGAGTCGTGGCACCAACTCTCTTTTCTTTAACTGTAATGGAATTTTTTTTGCATGGGCTGAATTTTTCATGTTTGAGCATCAAATTGTGTTCCATTTTGGGATACAATAATAGTAAGTTGAAAATCGATATGCACCTTTATATAAGGTCTGTTTTAGGATTTCCAATGCTGGTCTCCCAATTCCATTTTAGACCCAATTTTGGATTTATCTTTGATCATTGCAAATTTAGTGTTGAAATGTCCGTAATGATGTCATGATTAATATTTTATTAGCATGCAAGAAATTAGAAGTGATTCGAGGTGAAAAGCTTTAATTTGACGAATTCAGAGTGCGTATAGTCAATTTCGAGATATGCTATAGTCTCCTATTTTGATCCAGCTTTATTCAATAATGTTTAAGTATGGATTACATGTGATATAGGTTGGTAATTGATGAGTGTTAGATTTTCTTCCCTCTACTCTATTTCCTCAACTCTGATTGAGCCTTAAACTAGCCAGTGTCACGACCCAACCCCGTACACATAACAGTTAGCTATGGTCACATTAAATCATAAATAAGATAAGATCAGGTCACAGAGCCCCACTGGGCGATAACATTTTCGTAAACCTATAGCCTTTTTCGTCTGTACCACCACATGACAGGGCACGTAAGCCAACAAGGCTGCTACAGCATAATATCATATATCATGTATCATGTAGACCCATCTGAATCACACTGACACACACAAGCCACACATACATGTCTGTAGACCTCTAAAAATATAGTGATAACATATGGTGGGACAGGGCCCCTGCCGTACCCCTGAATCGACAAAACAATTTTATACATCATTGGTCCATATCCAAAAAAACTAGGCTCTGATATAATGGAGCCTTTTCCAATTGAGTTGAACGGAATCCTAAGTTGATGGACTCCCAAAACCTGTATCGGTACCTGCGGGCATGAAACGCAGCCCCTCGAAGAAAGGAGGTCAGTACGACATATGTACTAAGTATGTAAAACATAATATGATACAACTGGAAGCATATCTAAAATAGAGAAGCAGGGGATAAAATGTCAAATCGGAAGTCAGTACCTGGAAAGGTAAAATCATGCATGCTCAAATTTTCAGTATAGCCGGCCCTATCAGGGATCTGGTGAATCATGTCTGTAGTATCTGTATCAGGCCCCGTGCCATCGCCAACTTATTACAACACATCATCATCATATATATACATACGTACTCGGCCTTCTAGTGAAGGGCTCGGTGGACAATGCAGTGAATTGCACTAATGTTATAGCCGGCCCAGGACTCGGAGAAGAAGTGTTATAGTATACACAAGTAGAGTAGTGAGAAACAAAACACAATTTAAATCATTATCTGAGACTCAATCAAGTCATCAAGCGAATCATCACTTGGAGGTCAGGGTAGGATCTCAGGTACCCTAGACGTATATTAAAGTAAGGCCAATTCACTTATGGAACCAGAACATTTTTTTTATCAAATAGTTTTAAGACTAGGAATCTGTACATTCATACCTCTTTAACCTATAGGGGTTTCCAGGGAAATAGTTTAACTACCGTAGAGTTCAACATCCAATAGTAAATAAGAGATACTTAAAAATGGAATTACCCCGGAGCTCGTATCACATTTAGCTTACAACTAGGACATGCCAAAAAAGGAAAGTGAGTAACCTCTATATGGTCTGTACTTTTCTTCTGGTGGTCATGACATACATATCTCGTACCCGGCCCTTTATGGGGCTCGGTGAACCACTATGGCATTATAATCTCATTTTCGTATCAAATACATCTCAATGGAAATGCGAGATAGCTCCCCACATATTCCATTCTGACACATAGAAGCCCTACTAGGCAATACCTAATCTTCACAGGAACTCTAATACTGAACAGTGGATAGGGGTCACGAGGCGTACTTGGAATCCTGGGAATAGAATTATCCCCACAGTCCACACACAGTTCACCTAAGTCCAACACTTGCCAAAAGGAAAGAAAAATAGTTTTACGAACTTATACCAAATCATGCCAAGAGAAAGCTTTACATACCTCTTGGGAGTTACCCTTTATCCTGCTCGCCTCGTCGTCTTCTGAACCTATTCAATGTGAAAGTAATACGAATATCAACTACTCTTAACTTTCCAGCATCTTAGGTTATGCCTTAATATTAATGGAATCTATTTCCTTAGTCGTTTCCTCGACTAGTTCTTTAGTTTGTTCAGGCATTAACGAAAATTGGGCAGCACCTCCCCTATAATGTGCCCTATACGAATTTACAATTAGGTCCCTAAGACCTACTGACAACCAACAATAATAACCTGCAGCAATTCATACCCACAATATACAACATAAACTCCAAACGACTTATGAAAAATACGATATCACAATAGGGCGTCTAGCCTTTATTTTGTAACGCCTTTAATTATACGTAATGGGGGAGTCATGTGGAATCAAACAGAAGCATCCTAACCCACATTATAACATATTTAGGCCCTGCAATAACACACCACACCCCTGCAGTAGCGACTCATAAGAACAACGCCTTACCTTGACGACAATTTGACTATAACGACTACAATTTAGTTTATTCCGAACGCCAAGTATTTCTATGCCATTTTCATATTTCCAGCCACCTATAGGGCGTGTAACACACTCTATAACCACGCCATCAAGTCCAAATTAAAAGTATAAGCCTTACCTTACCCGAAATTGGCCAAAATTAACAAATCGCAACTCGGAACTTCTTCAAACGCGCTGAAACTGAGCGGGCTGTTTTTGTGACTTCCTCGCTGCCCCAAATTAAAATTTTATGTTATTAAAAATCATTATACATCTGAGTGACACTTCAAATAATTAATTCACGGAACGAAACCCAAAAGCTCACCCCACAAGGGCCTAACCCGTAGCCCTCTCCCTTTGATCCTGTAGGTTTTCTTCTTTGAGCTTCTTTTAGTTTTTCAAGTGTAGAACTGAAAATATGGTTCCGTAAGCATAGTAATATACATATATACACCTCCACGTATTTTAGGAACGTTGTATATAATTAATTCACGGAGAGAAAATTAGAAAACTCACCTTTAAGCTTCCAAGCTATGGCTGCATTTCTCCTTCATGTTTTCTCCCTATGTTGCTGCTGTTTTTGGATAAATGAACACATGAAGAGTCATATACACATATATATATGAGGTGACATATGTCAGCCCCTAAGGGTGACACGTGTCAGGCCCTTATTGGGCCACCTCAAACATGCGGCCAATGGGGTGCTGCCATGTGGCAGTGGGGGGTCCACCTCCCCCAAGCAGATGGGTTACCTACTTGACCCCAAGAAGGTGGGTCACCTGCCTGCTTGAGGTGATGCCATGTGTCACCCTCCTAGGCTGCCACATATCCCATTTGTTTTCTCCCTCGTGGGTTCGTAATCTCGTCTTATCTTAAGAGCCTATGTAATCTATGCTACGCAAGCTTGGTAAGTACTCCAATAGCTTAAGTATGTAAGACTTCCAAGTTATTAGCCTACGTAGGTAAATCGAGTCCTACAACTCATTACTTGGCCTCCTATTTCTTCCGGATTCTTATGATTTCCTTTCCAACCTTCTCTACTATGGGGTATCATATCCTCCCTTCGTTGGAGTCATTTGATAGTGTCATAGCGTATTCGGTTCATATGATAATTCCCAAGGAACTTATGAGACATTCTGAGTTTAAAAGGGTAGGGTGTAGCAGCCAGTCTCGAGAAATCCTTAGTTTAGGCTCATGGCCTAGCCTGTGGTATGACTTACCATTTTTGTCCTTATTAGAATTGATGTTGGTGGCCTTAGGCTAGGGTTGAGCCTTAAATGCCTTAGTATGTGCTTCGCTGCCTGATAGCTATGCATAGCTTTCGGTAGGGCCTGTTTTGGATGACATATATTGTGCTAGAGCTTGAGACCCTAGTGGATCATCGTTGCCACAGGTTGGCTTAGTTGTAATCAGATTTGAGCTGGAGTGTCATGTGTGATTTAAGGCATCATTCCTTGAGTCTTCTCTATCTTTATTGATTTGAAAGCTCTTCTTGACCCATTCACTTGTTTAGTGATAGGCCTATTGTATCTTATTTGAGTTTATGATTATATTGTTGGGCCTAAGGCCGTGTGAGAAGACCAGTTGGATCCCAGGTTATTATTCTCTACTTTGATAGTGTGGCTTGGTATACCTTATATTTATTTGACTTTGATGCCTCGTTTAAATGCTGGTGATGATATGCATTACATTGTTTGTTCATTCTTATGGATTTTTTGTATGATCCTAGTTCATGCATTGACATATTTATCATTTATGATAAAATACCATTTTACTCGAATTTTATTCTAAATCATCTTTAATGGGAGTCATAACACCTGGATCACTTTGTTAAATGATTTTTGAGACTTATGAGGCATCGAGGATGTACTCATTTTCTACCGAAAACAATAAAGGTATTTGGAATGCACTCAACTTTTACTTGACTAGGCGGTACATCGACACCCTTTCTTGTATGAGGATGGTCTTGCTCATGCCCTCGGCTTACTCTTGCTAGCTGGATGAGTGCCCTTGGGAGTTTACTATTTGGCTGTCCATCCCTTGGGTTTACTCTTGCTAGCTGGGTAGGTGCCTCTAGGAGTTTACTGGCTGGATGGATGACCCTTTTTTAGGGTGCTTGTAGTTAGAGGTTACTGCTTGTTACTAATGGTTATAGATGATGCTACGAGTTTTTATTGCAAACTTTCATTCATGTGCATCACCTATCACCAGTATAATTATTTGTTGTTTAGAACCCCCACAATTTTATGGAGATAGGGGTTATGTTTGTGTTTGTACCTTTCGAGGGTATGGACATCCAATTGGTTATTGTTCTATTATAATTTTATTTATTTTGTGTTGCATTGGTAGTTGACAAATCATGTGGCTTATTCTAGACTTGTCTTTGTACTCCCTGTTAGGTTGAGTTGGATTACTCTTTAGGTTGTTATGTTGTTAGTGGTGTTCATCAATATTCTGTCCTTGTTTAGTTGACTCATGTAGTATTTCTTGTTGCGACTAGATTGTTGTACTTGGAGTTGTAGGTACGTTCTTTGACTTTTTCCTTTACTCTGTGTATCCTGCTTCTTTATTTTTACTACTTATTCTATCATGTTATATCTCATGTGTAGTTACTTGTGTAGTACTTACCTGGTTCATATGTTGTTCATACTTGCCTTTTCTGTGGAATTTAGTTGGCCTTTGAGTACTGAGTACCATTCATTTTGTATTCATACTACACTTTTGCACCCTACATATCATAGTATGGGTTATCACCGGTGATTTAGCTCTTCGTGCAGAGCAACTTTTGGATTCAGAGATTGGTGAGCTCCTGGCATTCGGAGTTGTCGATTTCCATCTACTTTGGTCTAGGAATAATCTTTACTTTGCTTTTGAAGACAGTCTGTACTTATATTTGTATCTGTAAAACCCTTGTACTCTTATTCTAATTAGATGCTCAATTAGTAACTGATGCCAAGTTTTGGGGATGGTTCTTTGTATATATTTATGTTGGCTCCCCTTTTATTTTATCATTATTGTTTTCTACTTCATTTGTTTACCTTCCACTTGATAGCCTGTTGCTTTTGGTTCCATACTAGGGGTTATGTTTACCTTTTAGTGGGTTGTAGTAGGTGTCATTATGATCTGAGAAATCAGATTGTAACAAGTTGGTATCAGAGCTCTAGATTGACCGACATCGTTTGTATTAGAGCAATGCCTAGTAAAGTCTTGCGGATCGGTAATGATATCTGATACAAGTCCGAGATGTGCTCGTTGCATGGAAGGGTTTCCATTTGACATAAGAGCTTAGAGTGTTTCAAGTGGGTGTGGAAATCAAGAGCTAATAGAAGAAACGATTAACATTATATTTTAGTGTCTTTTTTTTTTATCATAACATGATTGCACATGTAATTAAGGGAATTTATATCTTTTTTTTTATCTTGGTTACCTAGTAGTATAAATAGAATATAATGAATATTATTTGGGGAGACAATATTTTTAGGTTAATACTCTTGAAGAGTTTTATGGTTTTATCCCTTTGCCTCTATATTGGATCTCTCTTGAATATCTTTTGGTAAGATTATTTATGTATGAGTTCAATTCTCTTCTTCCTTGAATTTAATCATGTGATTGTTTGTTCAAATAAAAGGTTTTCAAATATATATTTGTTGATTTCTAGTTTACTACAATTGTGGGATTGTTCTTTTTTTATTCTCTATCTTCCTTTATTTTCTTAAATATTTCTTTATTCTCTTTATCATCTAGTTTTACATGAATTGGTATCAGAGCTTTGGATAGATTTGTAGTGACAAGTCAAGTCTTGATTTGCATAAAAAAAATGAAAAATCTGCCAAATTTTCAACAAAAAAATAATGTTTGATTCATGTTTTTTTTGAGTTTCCAACACTAGATTTATGTTTCTCTAGTGATTAAGGGTCTAAATCTGAAATTTGGATTGATTTGGAGTTGTTTTAAACTTTCACCAATATTGAGTTTGAAACTTTAAAGAAACTTGAAAGTGGGTTTTGTTGATTTGGTGTTTGTTAGGAGAAACTGATGGTCAAAACTTGTTGATATAGTTGTGGAGAAGTAATATCTCATATTTGATTTCATTTCATTGAGAATTGAAGGAGATTGGTTCAAGAAAAAAAAATGAGTCTCTTCTTGGAGAAGAAGATGAAGATCTAAAAATTTCGAATTTGCAGAAATAGCCATAATTTTCAGAAATAGCTAGAAAACTTTTGATGACATATTTTGAATTTCATTTCAAATCTAGCCTTTTCCTTGCTTGTTTTTTTCTTCTTCTTATTCTTCTTTGGTATTTCTTAGATATATTACAATTAGTATTATTTCATACTAGTGTTATCTAGTTTTGTGTCCGTATTTCATTTTGTGCCAATTTATTTCATACTTTTCTCTTTTAGTTTCATTGTGTGTTACTTTCATTCCTAGTCCGTTAGTCTGTTTTGTCCTTCTTTGTTAGTGATATAAACTTCATTCCGAACCGATACTTGAAGTCTTGCTTTGAGATTATTTGAGATCGTAGAACCGTGAAGAGATTAAGGTATATTCTAAAGTGGTGAGATAATTTGAGTGTGCTCCTTAAAGCCTATGATCTTTGAGTGTATACACTAGTGGAAAGAAAATTGAGCGCGATTTTTTGAGTAAGACATGTGAGGAAGTGAGTTGTGAGGTCTATTATTTTACAAGCACTTTTTTTTTATCTTAATTATATCTTACACAGGTTCAAGAAGTTACAGGGGAGGTTTGGATGACTCTACTTCTTGTAAAAATTATTGTGAAGTATTGTATGATAATTATAGTAGTGCTTCTACAAGGAAAAGAGAGAATGATCCTAATAAAAGTTTGGCTAAATTTGAAGTCATTGTTGAGGGATATGAAAGTAGTTGCACTTTTGATTGCACCTTATGTGTAGATAAATTTTGTTATACCAATGTCATATATCCATCTTTGGTTGAGTGGTTGGAAATACCTTGTCATACAAAAAGTTCACCGTATAAATTTGGTGGAAGGTTGGTTGACAAAGAGGTGAAGATCGTTGTTTATCATGGGAGCTATCAAGGGGGAATTTGGTGTGATGTTTACCCTTTGTCCACTTGTTTTGTGTGTTTAGGAAATCCTTGGTTCAAACGTAATAAATTTTTGTTTGATAGAAATTTGAAAAAGTTTGTGGTTGTAGATTGGATGGAACAAGTCATGCCTCAAGCCTGGGTGAGGTGGATTTGCACTCTATTCCTTAACTTTGATACAATTAAATGACAGAGCGAACCACTTTGCCTGGACATACATACAAAGGACATATGTAAATGATTTTAAACAATGTCTTGACCATCAACTAGCGTGAGAAGCTATTTTTTTCATTTCTTCATATATATAAAAGTCATGGGTGTAGATGTTATCTCTGTGGACCCATCAGGCAGTATGAGAGACATAACTCTAAATATATAAACATGATTTAGACATAGTCTATGAAGCCTCTAAAATATGCCATGATCTATCAATGTGTCATGACAAGGCCTCGATGTACCTTAAACCAGTTATGTAAATCTTATGAACAAGACAATGCCCCAAATGGAATTGGAACTCATTGACTATAGCTGAAAACCTGAGAAGGATGTCTACCGAGCAAATTTCCACATGAATGTAGGTACTTGTAGTGTGAGTGCAGCGCTCCGACAAAGTAAAAAGAGCACTTAAGTATATATGGGATTGTACTCATATGTAAGATGACTTTGATAACAAAATAAGTATTGAAACTCATATAAGAGAACACATAAAACATGTTAGGCTAGATGAACTTGGGAACTACAAACATAGTATGGACCTATTTTAACAACTTAAGATCATCTAAGTTTTACTTCTTGTCCACAAATACATGTATCAAAACTACATGAAACGCCATAAAATGGACACATAATTATATCTACCTTTTTAGGAACATCTTTATTTCATCATGATACTTTATCCTAATGTATTTATCACTTAGGCATGTAAGCAAAGTGGAGAAAATAACAGATGAACCAATGAGCCACATGGATTTTATAACATACGGGGAGAGGATCACAAAAGGGAATTTAACATATGAATAATTGAGTTATAGGAACATGTGACGCGTGAACAAGTGAGTTGTGAAGACATGTAATCACATAAGAAAGTAGACTATGATACATACACGTAAGCAAGCGAGTGAGCTATAAAAATGTAACAAGCAAGCATGTGAATCATGGAATATGGGACGACGAACTACATGTATAAGCAAATGAGTATGTGAGGCATGTAGAACATAAGATAATAGGATATGAAGCATATGACGTATAAGCACGTGGGCTGTTAATTATATAATATATACAAATGAGCCACCATAGTCATATGACACATAAATAAGTGAGTTATGGCACGGACGCTATGTGAGAAGGTGACACGTGAACAAGTAATTATGAGAATAGGCGACATGTGAGAAGGTTAACTATGAGAATAGATGACCCGGGAAAAAGTAACTATGAGAACATATAATCACCTGAGAAACTAGGGCTTCTGGAGACTAGAAACAACCTATAGCATTACCACGCCATGTATTTATCATTCTTAGCACATTATTCAATTGCCTTTGGATCTGATTATTATCACTTGGACACATGATACATGGTAATACTTGTATCAACATATATCTCATTCTTTTAGTTACTCTTCTTTGATTTATAATCTTCGAAAGGCATGTGATATAAATGACCAACTGATCAGTGGTAGAAGAGTCACCTATGCTAGGCATTTTAACCCTTGCGATGCTGTCTTCATAGCTATCCAAATTAGAATTGACCCATGCTAGGCTTTCGCTCTTGGGATGCCACACTAATACACATGAATTAGGATCGTCTAATGCTAGGTATTCTAACCCCTAAACTGCCACTCATAAATATAAAGCTTTTCTTTTGGGATCGACCCATGCTAGGATTTTAGACCTTGAGTTGCCACCCATAATTATATAAATTCACTTTACCTTGTCTTGTTAATCTTTGAGATTGTTCTTTTCGTGTTCTTAACTCTTCTGAGCTTTTGGACTATATACCAGTGATGTAAACATATGAATAAAATACTTGAGGCAACAACATTGATATAGGACGCAAAATATAACTTCGATGTGATAATTAAGAACTTATATGACTCAACGAACTTCATTAGCCACAAAGAATGTATACAAATGATCCATGAAGGTGTATGGAAGGTAACGTAATTAGGACATGTACCAAATGAGTGATTAAGGTGTATAACAAGTAAGAAAATGATTATACTTTGCACATAGTTCATTCAAAACATATTTGGACATTTTAAATGGGGAATATATGCAATTCAAATGGAAACGTGCCATACCTCAAATAGAATGGTAAGGACTATATAATATGATACGAAAGTACTTAGTATATGGTGTCAAATAAAAGGGTGCATATACATGTGAAATATTGAAGCACGTTAGTAGATTTAAATTAGGGACAGTGTAATCCAAATATGGACACAAAAATTGTATAACCGAGCAAGTAAGGTTTCTGAAAGGTAACATTGTAGACTATCACAATGGGAGTGACATTCGATTAAAGGAACGTGTGAACATTTGACCAAATGAAGTAAATTATTAAATAGACAATTGAAGTAAATTAGCAGTACATTGATAGAATGTGTATCCAACATATAAACACTCCTAACATGTCTAATCTAGGATCTTTGTAAGACCTCGAATATCAAAATATTGGGAACCAAAATGAAATCCATAAAAAATGTGATCGGATCCAAGTTTATGAACGTCTCTATGAGGCATAGAGGTTTCTACGACCTATAGAAATAAGTCATAGAGAGAGTCTTTATAGTTGAGCAGATTATAGTTGAGCATGGACAACCTTAGAGGAAGGTCCTACGACCTAAGTTGATGACTCATAGTCCCTCAGACGACTCAGAGAAACAAGTCGTAAGACAACATCAGAGGCCAAGTACAGAGGTCCCTTAAGGTCAAGCCTACGACTTGACAGGATGAATCATAGGAATTATTATGAGTCATAGAAATGGCTCATAACCAAAGTCATGAGGCTCTCAAAGTTGCAGGTTTTGGGACCTTTAGGACGAACCAAGTCTATGAGCCATAGACAAGTTGATGAGTCCTAATAACTACCCATTCTAAAACTTCAGAGGCTTGATTTTAAGCCCATTCCTCAGACCTGCAAGATGAGTTAACTTGACGACTCGTCATCCTTCGACGATTCATAGAGGTCATCTCGTTGGGTCAAGTTTCAGATTTAATGAGGGGTAGTTATGTTATGTTTTAAAGTTCAGTTCAATGAACCTAGATACTTTTATGGACAAGTTCAAAGCATATATATATATGTTCAGTTATTTAATTTCCCCTCCTATTCAACTCATTCTCCAAAAAATTCTTTAAGGCAAAAACTCCCAAGTCTCACAAGGTTTCTTCTTCAACCTCTAGCTAGTGTTTTTAGATTTCTTCAAGATTCTTCTTAATTTCTTAGTGAAATCAATTGAGGTATGTGGGGATTGATTAATAGGTTCCTTTCACCCATGAGTTCCCAAGGTTTTCTCAAAGTTTCTTTCAATTTCAATAGAACTATGAACCCTAATTTTGATGAATTGCATTGAGATGATTCAATTCCATTTTTAGATATTATCAATGATCATTATATACATGATTTCATATGAATTACATGATTTTGAGATGAATTATGAATGCCCATAAATAAAGCTACTTTTAAGTTATGATTATGAAAGTTAAAAAGATGATTTTATGAGTTGATTATGAGTTCAATGATCTTTAAGTAAAGTTTTCATTATTTACAGTTGAGATTATGATTTTATGATTAGAGTTATGAGGGTGATCAAATTTATGATCAAAGAAGTTATTATGGTGTGATAAGTACAATTCTCACACAATCATGTTAAAGATGGTGGTAAGTATAATTCTCACTAAAGTATGAATTCTTATGAATCACTAAGTTAATGAGCTATTCCTAATATGTTTTAAAGATGGATTGATAGACAGTTACTATCTTTCCCTATTATGTTATGATTATGTTTTATGTGGTTTTGTTGGGATATTGACTAAGCACCGAGAGGACTTCTAAGTAGGGTTTGACGCAGTTAGTTACCCAAGAGAATTCTAGTAGCAACCTAAAGTCCCAAACTATGCTGCCCGCACAAAGTTAGCTCTATATACAAGCTAGTGGATCTACATATAGAACAGTTGAGTTGAGATAAGCACCATAACAGAGTATGCTCTGGTAAGGTAGCCTCTCCCTTCTCGGTGAGGGTTCCATCGGATTCTATGTTATAGCTCGCATGGTCTTAAATGTCGTCTAAAGGTCTTATCCCACACAAGTTAAAGTTAAGCTATGAATTTATGATAAAGTTTTATGATATGCATTGACCATGAATTATATATGTTTTCAAATGCCTTTAAGCTCTACTCATATTCATTATGATTGGTCATGCATCTTATGGCATATTATTTATGTTCCTTTGCTTGTTCATGCATACTTCACATACTTAGTACATTCAAACGTACTAACGTATATTTTTCTTATATTGTCTCAATTATTCCATTGCTGGCTAGAGTTTCCCTAGATTCTTAAGGAGTTGGTGAGTCCTTATTCTATCGAGGACCTGACTTTCATTCTCATTGTTTACTTGACTTTGTTTTATTGTTCGGGTGATCTAGGAGCTTGTCCTAAGCCCCTATCAAAGACTTGATTAGAGGCATATTTAGACGGCTTATGATGTAGTCCGGTTGGACATCTATGTAGTTGATTTCCCTTAGTCCCTTCCCTTGAGTGGATTTATTCTGCTTACTTTTAATATGCTTCTTTACCTTATATATGCGATGTATGCTAAGATGACTTATGGTTGGGGTTCCTCGCATCTTGATCGCCATGTTGCGGCTTGACCCTAGTTCGATTTGTGACAAACTTTATATCAGAGCACATGGTTTAGAAGAGTCCTAGGGAGTCTAACTATCATGACCCAAGCCTAGGGCCTAGATGTGACATGGTGAATGAGGAACCCAAAGTTACCTCAAGCAAGCCTCTTACCATTCTTTTAGCCTTTCATAGGTAATGACAATAAATAAACAAGCAGAAATCATAATAGTAAATCTTCAACTTACATATGTCCAACAATACCTCTAACTTTTAGATTTAATGGATATAAGACAAGTCCCTAGCTCACCCTCAATCATAATAGAAAGAAATGACATAGTAAGTTTCTAAAGATCTCAACATATCATAAGATAGAAATATAAAGGAGTATTATTTTCGAAACATGGGAACTCACCAAAAGTAGTCTTCAAACAAAATCTCAACTAGCCATGTGGAGGAGAACGAGGAGGAGACCCGGTCCCTACATGGTGATATCATGTAGGCAAAAAAGTATGCGTTAGTACTTTGAATGTACTAAGTATGTAAGAATGCATGAACATTGAGGAAACATTAAAATATTTATGTAATATGAAACATACTACAATGCATGCATAATCAATCATATAAATATCCTTTAAAATATTCATTTTGTGGGAAAATGACCATAACCGATATTTAAGACCATGCAATCTATTACATGGAATCCAACATAACCCCCTATATTGGCCGGGGAGACTACTTGCTGGATAGAACTCTGTCAACTCCATTCATTTCTTTAACTTTAACTTTAAGGGCTTTCATGGATCCATTAGCCTAAGCCTACAAGGGCTCCTATGTTGGCACATAGTTAATGAGACAAGGGATTTCTTCTAGGATTTCCTTACCGAATCCCACCTCAATGACCCATTCGGTGCTAAGTCAATCCCACAGAATAGTTGAATACTTCAAAATAGTCATAGTATATAGCCTGAGAATTCAAAATATCACATTTGATGGAATAACTCATTAAAACCTTTAATGATTTAAGTATGCAAAAATTGTCCTTCTAGCATAAAAAATCCATCATTCATAGTATTTCATCATTCTTTTATTTAATAAGACTCCCTTTTGATTATAGACATTGCTTTCATAAATATTTATTTAGAGTCAAAGCTTTCAAGTCAAACTTCATTAAAACTATAGTAAAACTAGGTGGGTTTAAATCATTTTAACTTTCAAGCATATATGTAAATGAAATTATGCATAAATACTTTGAAATCCATTAATTACAAATCATGCTTTAAACAACCCACCATGAAATTTCAAGAACCTTTAAAGAGATAAACAGAGAAATTACTTGCAAATCATCAATTTATACATATGAAATCATGTTGCATCAAAATAGACCAATAATCGTTAGTTTAACCATGATGCATGCTATTAATTAAAAATAAGAATTACCCATAAGAAAATATTACTTGAAATCAAGAGATTTAGTTGAAAGAATTTTGAACTACATGAGTGGAAGAAACCATGGATGAACACCCACATACTATAGAGTAAAGCTTAAAGAAAATAAACATAATTTATCATATAATTAAAATACTTTAGGCGTAAGAGTGGAAGAAATACTCTCATTGAAGCCTTACATACCTGGAATCCAAAGCATTATTCATAATCGAAGGACTTAATAAATACTCTTGAATCCTTGCATTTTCTCCTCACCAAGTGTTTTGTGTACTACCCGGAGTATATGAATCACCAAAATAGTATTTCTACATTACTAAGAACTAAAACTATATTTTGATAATGAGTAAAAGAGTGTATAGAAAGAAGAGTTGCTTGAGAAAACTTGATGAATAAAATGATGAAATAAGGTGGGTATTTATAGGTGTGAAGGAGGGACCTAACAATAATTAAAATAATTATCAAGAAAAATCTGAAAGTATAATGAAAGATTGTGATGCCATTGGTGATGTCAAATAGAGGACTATTGATGTCATGGGTGATGTCAAATGGATCTAGATCTTTTTATGGCTGGTGAGATAAATCTTCTTTTAACAGAATACCCTTGTTTGGAGCTGCATTTGAAAAGGATAACTTCCTCATTAGGATTTGGTGTCTCATATTAATTGTTTCTCTAGAAGTATGCTTCCATGTCATTCAAGAATTAGCCGATTTGGAGAATCTTACAGTGAGATATGATTTTTCTTCTACAAATACTCCATTTCGTCACAACACCATATCTTGCAATAATTAATTTATTTGACCTATTAACCTCCAAAAATTAAAATATAGTCTACAAATAAGTTGTAGGTAATGTTGTTCGAGTTATTAGAAATTTGAATCACCTAATTTGGACCATCCTATTAAAAGTTATGCCAAAAATACAGAAGTAATATTATTTTCATCGAGAATTAGAACATCATATACTACATTTTTAGGGGGTGTTAAACTAACATGCTTCGTTAAGTAAAGTCTTACTCATTGGTGTGAAGCATGCCACATCCATGAATAGGAGGCTACAAAATGTTTTAGGAAATTTTTTATTTCTTTTATGGTTTATGCTATGCGGTACAGTGGTTAAGTCTTTCCCTCTAACGCTTATTCTTTGCTATTTTCAGAATATGCCTCCATGAAGATACCACACTAGAAGAAATGTGGTTGAGGAGGAGCCACAAGCTCCAAATGATCCTATGAATGATCAAGTTTCTAATTCCAAGTTCCGAGAGTCCTTAAAAAAACTTGCTCAATCCATTACGGCTCAAGTTAACTGTGAGGTGGTGGCTCCCGTGAACCCAAATGTGGGTATAATGAAGACAAGAGTTTGTAATTTCACGAGGATGAATCCTCCA
Source organism: Solanum dulcamara (assembly GCF_947179165.1). NCBI lineage: Eukaryota > Viridiplantae > Streptophyta > Magnoliopsida > Solanales > Solanaceae > Solanum > Solanum dulcamara. The sequence continues at coordinate 30,907,180 of NC_077244.1, forward strand.
GAGTTTTGGGGTTCTAAAGTTGACGAGGATCCATAAGAGTTTGTTGATAGTATCCACAAGATTGTGGATATTATGGGGTTATCCCGACTAAGAGAGCGCAGTTTGCCACGTATCAATTGAAGGGTGTTTCTCAAATTTGGTTTGATCAATGGAAAAGTGAGAGGCCTGAAGAGGTGGATCCCATGACTTGGGATGAGTTCAAGGGAGTATTTCTTGATCGCTTTTTCCCATTGGAGTTGAGGGAGGACAAAGTGCAATAGTTCATCAACCTTAAAAAAGGTGGTAGGAGTGTGGGGAGTATGCCCTCAAGTTTACTCGGTTGTCAAAATTTGCTCTATTTATGATTGGCAACTCAAGAGCTCGTATGAGCAAGTTCTTATTGGGTGTGTCGGATATGGTCTCAACGGAGTGCAAAATGGCTAAGTTGATTCTATAAATGGACAAATCTAAACTCATTACCTATGCGGAGCAAGTAGAGAGTGAAAAGCTAAAGGTGAAGGATAGGGAGTCCAAGAGGCCAATGACTGATGGTGGTGAATTGTCTTATGATATGTCCAAAAGTGGTGGATGTTTTCATTTTCGCCAAAGGCACTCTAGCCAAGGATTTTATAATGCCACTACTCTAAGGTTTGACATGTAAAGGGTGCCCAACCCTATGCCTTACAGAGGTGCTACTATTGGCCAAGTTACTCCCGCAAGCAAGAAGTGTGGTAGGAACCATAAAGGTGAATGTCTAGTTGGGTTGAATATGTGCTATCAGTGTTGTAAGATGGGTCATCATGCTAAGGAATGTAAGGTCAAATATACTTGTCCTCAAGTCCAAGTTTCACAAGGTGCGCAAGTGCAATCAAAGGGTAGTAAATGCAATAATAGGTTTTATGCTCTCCATGGTAGGCAATAGGTGGAGGAAACTCCCGATGTTGTTACTGGTATGTTACGAGTTTTTCACTATGATGTTTATACCTTACTTGATCTAGGTGCAAATTTGTCTTATGTTTCCCCTTATGTCACGACCCAACTCCATAGGCCGTGACTGGTGCCCGAGTTGGGCACCCATACATACCCTTAGCCACACTTAGCGTGTTAGCAGAATAGACAAAAGTAGGAGTCAAAAAGGGGTCGCTAGAGAGAGCATGAGAACAAATATAACAGAAGAGGGCCGTTAAGGCCATCATGGAACATAAAGCCCAAAACATATATACATAACCCACATCACAAGTCTACAGACCTCTACAGAATGATAGCCTAGTCATATGATGAGATAGGGACCCGTCGTACCCATAATCAACATGTACAAATGTACAACAGAAAAGTTAGTGCCAAAATAAGGCTCCGGACAAAGAAGCACTACCAACCAATAGGGTGGATTTCCTAGGTGAGTGGATCAACAAATCGAGCGTCTATACCTGTGGGCATGTAATGCATCCCCCCCAAAGAAAGTGGGTCAGTACGGGTAATATACTGAGTATGTAAAGCATGGACTGTAATAAGTAAAGCCATTACTAGAACAGAAGGTGTAGAAATGAGCAAAATATCCAGAATACCAAAATGCTTTTCATAACCATAGATAATGTATGCAGAAAACATATGCCATATCCGACCCTATTATGGGACTCGATGAATAAATTGTGGTCGCTGCCCCGTCACTAGCGCCACAACATATCATAACTCCAGAATAGGAAATATCTTTGTAACAGATCATCTCATATCAGATGGTCATATCATATCATATTATATCATATATGTACATCACACATCATAACTCCATAAATCCCATGTACAGGTCATACCTTCCCCTTCATGTCGGGGTATGGCGAACAATGCAGAGAAGTACACATGATAATAAATCCTGGCCCGTGCTCAGTGAAAGAAGCATTGAGGCATCCATGAGTGGAGTAGTGAGAAATTAAATATAATATAAAATCCAAAATATTTCTAGAGACTTGATAGCGTAACTTCGATGCCAAGTCATATAAGAGAAATTAAGCGATAATCATAGTGCATGTCTTTCGGATGTCACAATGGTCTATGTCAAAATAGTCTTTCTGAAATCGTTTCCATATTTCAAAATATATTATGGGGCTTAATGGAATAATTAAAATAAGCTATCGTTCAAAATCAAGACAAGAGTTATATCAAGTACCTTTTGAAAGTCACTATGGATTACATCAAAACGAAACTTCTGGAATTATATACTCGTATCAAAGCGTAATAAAATGTCCTTTCGAAATCAAGAAATTGGCCATCTTAGTGGTTCTAGGAATAGGAACTTCCTTGGAACCATTAAAAAAATTCATATATTTGTTTTCATAATGACCAGGACAAAAGAAAGATTAAGCTTTACATACTTATGCCAAAACATGCCAAAAGAAGGAAAAGTTAGCTTTACATACCTCTTCTGGATTACTCTTAACACGCTCGCCTCGTCGTCTCTTAAACCTATTTAACATGAAAGTAATTCTAAGTTTAGTGACCTTCGACTTTCCATCTTTAAATTCTACCATCAATTACCCATAGGACCCAATCCCTTATCCCTTTCCTTGGACTAGTTCATTATTAGTTCCGAAGTTAGCAGAAATCGGGCAGCATCTCCCCTATAACTTACCCTATCCAAACATCCATTTAACCTTAAAACCTTAGAATCCAACCAACAACAACAATAAGCAGCATATATACAAGTAAACCACTTCAACATTACACAACATAAACTCCAAACATCTCGCTTAAAGCTACGATACCAAAATAGGGTTTTTAATCTCTATTTAGTAAAACCTTTACCACACGAAATGGGATGTAATGTGGCTGCAACCAGCAGAACTTATACCCATGTTTAGATATGTTTCCATCCCTTAAACACTACAAAATAATTCCCAATACGACACTACAATAACAACGACACTTGTTATATTTTAAGCCACTAGAATACGTCAAAATAGTCCCTACACGACCTGCAACTTCCTTCAACTATGACATCTATATTTTCACATATACAACTCATGTTTACACGCTCATAACATAATTAAACCTGTAACAAAGCTTGGTATAAGAGAATCAATCCATACCTTGCTAGAACTCGCTAAAACTTTCCTCGGAAGTTCTCTTAACATGGTAAAAATTGATGGGCTTTTCGCGTCCCTTCTTCGCTGCCCTAAATAGTAATTATATGCTATTAAAAACCATCATATAGCCGGGGGATACCTTAATTAATTAATTCACAGAACAAAATTCAAAGGCTTACCTAAAATTGGCCAAATCCATGGCTGCCTTCTCTCCTTTCTCACATTTTTTTCTCTTCTTTGTTGCTGATTTTTGGATGAAAATGACTTAATAGTCATCAAAACATGTATATATAAGTGTAATTAAGAGGGGACATATGGAAGCTCCTAGGGTTGACATGTGGCAGCCCCCTAGGGTGCCATCTCATCCATGCTCCCACTCATATACTGCCATGTGGCAGTATGGGGTCAACCCCAAGCAGGTGAGTCACCTATTTGGTCCAAGTAGGTGCATCACCTACTTATTCCAAGTAGGTGCATCACCTACTTGCTTCCAAGTAGGTTCTATGCCTCCTTCCGCCTCTTCCGTGGGTTCGTAATCTCGTCTTATTTTAAGAATCCATGTAATCCTTGCTACGTAAGCTTGACACGCCCTCAAGTTGCTTAGTTATGTAAGACATCCAAGTCAGTAGCTTACGCAATTAAGTCGAGTCCTACGACTCATTACTTGGCCTCCAACTCCTTCCGGATTCTTATAACTCTATTTCCAACCTTCCCTACTATGGGGTATCACATCCTTCCTTTCTTAAAGTTATTTGGTTAGATTATAGATACTCTGGGTCGCGTGGAAACTTTTAAGAAGCTTAAGAAAGCATTCCAAAGTACGAAAGTATGGGGTATAACATCCTTCCCCCCTTTAGAACATTCGTCCTCGAATGTCAACTAGCCTCATAAGGTCTTACGAGGACTTTAGGAACTCTCTGTGATGGTTGTCATCCATAGGCCTTTTATTTATCAACCCAATCAATTTAGGACTGTAGTTACCCTGTAGGCGTAGGGGACAGGTACAAATATTTTTTTTCCATTTCTTTTTCGGCTTCCCATTTCTTCTTTATTCTTATCTCGTCATAAGACTTTGATGGAAGACACATCCTTAGTTCACAACCTTCTAACTTGCCATTCAATAATGGCGATAGGTTGCTCCTCGTAGGATAAATCCTTTGTTATGTGGGCCTCCTCTACGGGGAAGATTCTGGAAGGGTTGCCTACACATTCGCGAAACCTTGATATATGAGAGACTAGGCATACTACCTCCAAATATAATGGTAGGTCTAACTCATAGGAAGCTCTGGCTATCCTTCAAATGATCTGATAAGGACCCACACATCCCACGCTAAGTTTCCCTTTCTTGTCAAATTTTGTTAAACCTTTCATCGGTGACTCTTTCAAGTATGCTCAATCCTCAACTTCAAACCTTAAATGTCGACGTCGATTATCTATGTATGACTTATGTTGACTCCAAAATCTGCTGAGGCATGTCTAGGCCTATCCATTAGTCTGGGGTGAAATGCTATACCAAGATTCACCTATGTTCCCAATCCCTTCTGGAATAATCTTCAGAAGTTAGCCACAAATTGAATTTCTCTATCCGGGATAATAGATGTGGGAACTTCGTGAAATCTTACTGTTTCCTTAATATATCATCTAGCATAAGCCTTAGCTGAATATGTCTTTCTAAGTTGAAGAAAATGGGTTGATTCTATCAGCCTATCTACCATAACCCATCTGAACTCATGCTTCCATAGAATGAGAGGTTAGCCTGTATTATAATCCATATTAACTACTTTTTATTTCTAAGTCGGGATTTCCATTTCCTATAATAGGCTACTAGGCTTCTGATGCCTAATTTTGTTTATGTTATCATACCAACATTCGTAGGTTGCATAACTATTCTTGTATAATTTGTACCAAGTGTGTTCCATTCTTATCATAGTCTTTCTTTTTCTTAGCTTATTCTGCTTTACACATTTGATTTTCGTTACCACTTGACCTTTTATTCTGAACCTTCCCTATAAATCTGTGTAAGTGTTTCTCATTCATTTTCTATTTGCTTTCCTGTTCTTCACAAACCTCATCATATCTTTTAGTTACTTCCTTACTAGGCTTTGCTTATTTTCATAACAATCCTTGTTATATTCACGTGATATTCTGTTTGCATTCAGTTCTATAGTATAACACTTCTTAACCTTTTTCACAATTCCTACTATGGGTTAATTAGGCTTGGTGAGGTAAACACACTTAACCTTTGTCTAAATCATCCCTTAGTCTCACCAGTCTTTTCCAGATTCTTTTTTCATACCAATATTGACCTCCTCATTACTATTACCATCACTTTAGTCATTAACTTATTTCTCAAGGTCAGCCATACTCTTAGTTTATTCACATCTCATTCTTATTATGGGCACAACCTTTCAAGACATACTACAATCCTGTATCTCATTTTCTTTTTATTTCTAGGAAAATTTAGGCAGAGTTTCCTTTGTATTTCTTCCTATCTCGACACTTGCACGCAGGAAATACCAACAATGCCTCATAGGGCATGCATGTATATATTCAGATCATATCATATCGCAGCCACACAGGGTGCCCAATATCAACAGTATGAAAATAGACTTACCTCGTATGTCTACTCGAACTGCACTTATTGCACTTTCCTGTCTATTTTTCCTTTCCATTTTAAATTTACACTTCAATCATACTTCAATACCTTACCTGCCATATATCTTTCATTCATTTGTTTACCTGCGTTCTTTGTAGCTTCCAATATCGTCAGTTACTTTCTTCTATCGTTGTTTCCCTTCTGCTGAAAGCACAGGTTAGTATAAGGAATTTCATTCCCTATGACTCAGCTCTATCACACGATCTTAGATATGAAATAAAGGTAACATCCTAAATGTACTATAGCCTCCTGTTTATAGATGTGGTGCACAACACACTAATAAACAAGACTCTACTAGACACGGTCTGTAGACATTCCAAGGAGGAACTGCTCTGATACCACTTCTGTCATGACCCAACTCCGTAGGTCGTGACTGGTGCCCGAGTTGGGCACCCATATGTACCCTTAGCCCCACTTAGTGTGTTAGCAGAATAGACAAAAGTAGGAGTTAAAAAGGGGTCGCTAGAGAGCGCATGAGAACAGATATAGCACAAGAAGGCCGTTAAGACCATCACGGAACACAAAGACCAAAATATATATACATAACCCACATCACAAGTCTACAGACCTCTACAGAATGATAGCCTAGTCATATGATGGGACAAGGCCCCATCGTACCCTTAATTAACATATACAAATGTACAAGAGAAAAGTTAGTACCAAAATAAAGCTCTAGACATAGGAGCACTGCCAACCAACAAATTGGATGTCCTAGGCGAGCGGATAAGCAAACCGAGCGTCTGTACTTGCGGGAATGTAACACAGCCCCCCAAAGAAAAAGGGTCAGTACGGAAAATGTACTGAGTATGTAAAGCATGGACTGTAATAAGTAAAGCCATTACTAGAACAGAAGGTGCAGAAATGAGCAAAATATCCAAAATACCAAAATACTTTTCATAACCATAGATAATGTATGTAGAAAACATATGCCATATCCGGCCCTATTATGGGACTCGATGAACAAATCGTGGTCGCCGCCCTATCACTAGCGCCACAGCACATCATAACTCCAGAGTAGGTAATATCTCCATAACAAATCATCTCATATCAGATGGTCATATCATATCATATCATATCATATATGTACATGGCACATTATAAATCCACAAATCCCATGTATAGGTCATACCTGCCCCTTCATGTCGGGGCACGGCGAACAATGCAGAGAAGTACGCATGATAACAAATCCTGGCCCGTGCTCAGTGAAAGAAGCATTGAGGCATCCACAAGTGGAGTAGTGAGAAATTAAATGCAATATAAAATACATAATATTTCCAGAGACTTGATAGCGTAACCCGATGCCAATTCATATAAGAGAAATTAAGCGATAATCATAGTGCATGTCTTTCGGATGTCATAATGGTCTATGTCAAAATAGTCTTTCTAAAATCATTTCCATAGTTCAAAATATATTATGGGGCTCAATGGAATAATTTAAATAAGCTACCGTTCAAAATCAAGACAAGAGTTATATCAAGTACCTTTTGAAAGTCACTATGGATTACATCAAAATAAAACTTCTTGAATTATATACTCGTATCAAAGTATAATAAAATGTCCTTTGGAAATCAAGAAATTGGCCATCCTAGTGGCTCTAGGAATAAAAACTTCCTTGGAACCATAAAAAAAATTCATATATTTTTTTTCATAATGACCAGGCCAAAATAAAGATTAAGCTTTACATACTTATGCCAAAAATATGCCAAAAGAAGGAAGCGTTAGCTTTACATACCTCTTCCGAATTACTCTTAACACGCTCGCCTCGTCGTCTGTTGAACCTATTTAACATGAAAGTAATTCTAAGGTTAGTGAACTTCGACTTTATGACTTGTAATTCTACCACCAATTACCCATAGGAACCAATCCCTTATCCATTTCCTTAGACTAGTTCATTATTAGTTCCGAAGTTAGCGGAAGTCGGGCAGTATCTCCCCTATAACTTTCCCTATCCAAACTTCCATTTAACCTACAAACCTTAGAATACAATCAAAAACAACAATCATCATCATACATACAAGTAAACCACTTCAACATTACACTACACAAACTCCAATCAACTCGCTTAAAACTACGATACCAAAATAGGGTTTTTAACCTCTATTTCGTAAAACCTTTACCACACGAAATGGGGTGTCATGTGGATGCAACCAGAAGTGCTTATACCCATATTGAGACATTTTTCCATCCCTTAAACACTAAAAAACAATTCCCAATACGACACTACAATAACAACCACACTAGTTATATTTTAAGACACTAGAATACGTCAAAATAGTCCCTACATGACCTACAACTTCTTTCAGCCGTGAAGTCCATATTTTCACGTATAAAACTCATTTATACACACCCATAACATTCTTAAAACTTTAACAAAGCGTGGTAGAAGAGAATCAAGCCATACCTTGCTAGAACTCGCTAAAACTTACCTCGGAAGTTCTCTTAACATGCTGAAAATTGACGGGCTGTTCGCATCCCTTATTTGCTGCTCTAAATAGTAATTTTATGCTGTTTAAAACCATTATGTAGATAATGGATACCTTAATTAATTAATTCACAGAATGAAAGTCGGAGGCTTATCTAAAATTGGCCAAATCCGTGGCTGCCTTCTCTCCTTTCTCACATTTGTTTTCTCTTCTTTGTTGCTGATTTTTGTATGAAAATGACTTAATAGTCATAAATATATATATATATATATATATATCCTTAAGAGGGGACACATGGCATCCCCTAGGGGTGATATATGGCAGCCCCCTAGGGCGCCACCTCATCCATACGCCCACTCATATGCTGCCACGTGGCAGTGTGGGGGTCCACTTCAAGTAGGTGACTCACCTACTTGTTCCAAGTAAATGCATAACCTACTTAGTCCAACTAGGTGCATCACCTACTTGCTTCCAAGTAGGTGCATCACCTACTTGCTTCCAAGTAGGTGCTACGCCTCCTTCTGCCTGTTCTGTGGGTTCGTAATCTCTTCTTACTTTAAGAACCTATGTAACCCTTTCTACGTAAGATCGACACACCCTCAAGTTGCTTAGTTTTGTAAGATGTCTAAGTCGGTATCTTACGCAATTAAGTCGAGTCCTACGACTCATTACTTGGCCTCCAACTCCTTCCGGATTCTTATAACTCTATTTCCAACCTTCCCTACTATGGGGTATCACATACTTCCTTACTTAGAGTTATTTGGTTATATTATAGATACTCTGGGTCACATGGAAACTTTTAAGAAGCTTAATAAAGCAGTTCGAAGTACGAAAGTATGGGGACTAACACCTTTTGTGGCCATGAGGTTTGATGTTAGACCCAAAACATTAATAGAGCCTTTTTTGTTTATACTCCTGTAGGTGAGTCGATTGTGGCTAAAGAGTCTATAGAAGTTTTTCTGCTATGGTCTTCCATAAAGGTACCCTAAGCTTGAGATGACCGATTTTGATGTTATCCTCGGTATGGATTGGATATATGCATGTTATGCTTCTATTGATTGTAGGACCCGAGTGGTTAAGTTTCAATTTCCAAATAAACCTATCCTAGAATAGAAGGTTAATAATTCCGTGTTCAAAGGTCAATTTATTTCGTGCCTTAAAGCTCGAAAAATGATTTTTAAGGGTTGCATTTATCATCTTATGAGGGATGAGAATTCCGAAGCCCCTACTCTAAAGTCGGTCCCATTGTGAATGAGTTTACAAATGTGTTCCTCGATGAATTATCCAGTATTCCTTCCAAAAGGGAAATTGACTTTGGCATAGATCTTCTTCTAGGTACTCAACCTATTTCCATTCCTCCTTACCGAATGGCCTAGATGGAATTAAAAGAGTTGAAGGATCAATTGAAAGACTTGTTAGACAAAGGTTTCATTAGACCAAGTATATCCCCATAGAGTGCTCTCATTTTGTTTGTTAGAAAGAAGGATAGTTCACTACGTATATGCATTGACGACCGACAATTGAAAAAGGTAACCATTAAGAATAAATACCCAATTCTGAGGATAGATGATTTGTTTGATCAATTTCAAGGGGTGAGTTACTTCTCTAAAATTGATCTTTGTTCTCTTTTTGAGCCAAAAAAATGTCAAAATTTTAAAATATTTGACAATCTTTTATTTGATAAAAATATTTAAGAAGGTTGCCTTATTGATTTGTGTGCACTTAATAAAAGTGGTGATTCAAAATTTAAAGTGTGCATGACATGTGAAAATAATTTTAGTTGCTTACTTGAGGGTAATAATTGTTTGGATGTTGGCAAGCTAACTCCCAAAATATTTGTTGAAAGTACATCTTGTATTGAAAAGCTCTCTAAAGATGAAGAATGTCCTTGGAATAAACAGGGAGGTACTAGAGAAAATAGTAGTAAATTGATAAATACTAATTTGTGTATCAATTTATTCAGTTACTCTAGTCTTACTTTTGAGGATATACTTTGGATAGAATTTTTGAATGGTTCTAGAAATAAAAAGAAACATGATCCATTTGAAGCATTGTCAAATATCTATGGGTGTAAATGTGATAATTCTTCTTTTGATGAACTTACTAATTTCTTGATTTATTTGTGAAACAACATCATAAGAGAATATAAAAAGAGGTAAGATACTTGGAAGCATCTTTTGGAATTATAAAAAGGTTCGAGGTATCATTGTGTTTTATAGCCAAGAATGATTTGTTTGAATGGTTAGTGCTTATACTTGGACTTTCTAAAGCCATGAAGGTAAATTTCTATGCCTTTGATCTTTATAATAGCAATGTTTTTAGGATTAGTGAAGATTATTTAATGTTGCTATTTGATTCATATTGTGAGTTACTAAGTGCGAAATTCAAGAAAGTTTTGAGATTGATATTTGTGTTTGATCCTGGAAATGCTTACTTGCATGTAAGGGTTGTGAGTGATATTGTTAGTTCTCTTAATCTTGTGGTTAGAAGAGTAAAATCAAATTATAAATTGATGTACTACTTGGTCCAAGTTGTTGAAGAAACTAGTTTTGACTTGAAAGTTCTAATATTTAAAATTATTGGTTTCTTTAAGTTATTTTATGAATGTTACCTACTTTTGAGTCAAGTTATTGATATTATGCTTGAAATGTTAATATTTATAGAATTTCATGATCCTTGGCTTTATCATAAAAGTGTGCATTTTTGGGAGGTATATAACTTATTTGGAAGATTATTTTTGGCTTGGGTATTAATTCCCTTTTATGATTTGCAAGATTCAAATTTGAGGTCGAATTCTTTTCAAAAAGGGGAGAATGATGCAAGTACGAATAGTGCTTATTGTATGGAAGGATTTCCACTTGACATTAAGAGCTTAGAGTGTTTCAAGAGGGTGTGGAAATCAAGAACCAATACAAGAACAAATTAACATTATGTTTTAGAGTTTTTTTTGTTTTTATCATAGCATGGTTGTACATGTAATTCAGGAAATTTATGTTTTTTTTTAAATCTTAGTTAATCGTAGTAGTATAAATAGAATATAATGAATATTATTTGGGGAGACAATATTTTTAGGTTAATACTTTTAAAGAGTTATGTGGGTTTATCCCTTTGTCTCTACATTGGATCTCTCTTGAATATCTTTTGATAAGATTATTCATGGATGAGTTCAATTCTCTTCTTCCTTGAATTTAATAATGTGATTATTTTTTTAAATTAGAGGTTTGCAAATATATATTTGTTGGTCACTAATTTACTTTAATTGTAGGTTTGTTCTTTCTTTCCTCTCTATCTTCCTTCAATTTGTTAAATATCTCTTGATTCTCTTTATCTTGTATCTAGTTTTACATCAATATACCCGTATCCTATCTTTGGGAGGCTATAGGGCATTCATAGAAAATTCTGTTCTTGACTCTTTATCTTGTGTTTTGCTTCAAATAACCTCTAGAAACAGCTTCTTTGGACTCCACTCTCTCTTACATAGATTGCATAAGGCATTTAATTGGAGTGGATGGAGCATTAACACATTATACTAGAGATTCAATACTTGTTTGGGCTAGAGGGCCTTTATCAGGCATAAACCTTAAGGTTGGAGATGTACTTTAGCACACAGTGAGCTTGGGGGCAGCGCAGGCTCTGATAGACTCTTTGGCTATCTTGGCTTTTCGAGGTTCAGTGTAAGGAGGTCTGATTCCCTTTGAGGATACACCACCGATAGGCGTGGTTCTTTGAGCAAGGGGTGCTTCTTAGGACAGAGTGGTGGATTGGTACCCAGCAGGGTTCATCATCAGTATCAAAGTATGTGTTGGGATTTATTGAGTGTTTAGGGTTTACCCCTACATTATTCCCTATGGGTAGGGATATGAGTCAAGAATTCGTCAGAGGGTTTTCTTTACCACTCCAATTAGATTTAGAGCAATTGATTATAGCGGTTGTACCTTTCCTCACATTATGAGTAATGTAAGGGCGGTGGAGAAGGAATGCCTTGAGACTTATAGAGATAACGGTAAAAGGACTCATCATCAGTACAACGGTGACAACTTATCATTTCAAGGTAAGTATCAGTTCAGTAAGGGTCATTTTCCTTCTTGACCTATCAGGCCTATAGTGGTAGCACCTCAGGTTCTAAAAGGTCCTGAGGTAGGTCATGGGGCCTATGATAGACAAAGTTCAAGTCAGACTTCTTGGGTTGAGAACCTTGGGACTTCAGGTGTTAGAGCTTATTTCATTCCATTGGTCCTTTCAATAGGTTAATCTTGGTGATGATTGCTACAAAGTTAGAGAGGTAGGCCACTCTATTAGAGAGTATTATAGAGCCCCGGTGCATTCAGTTAGGGGTGGTTTCCAGAGCATTAGAGATGGTCCATTGGTTGGAAGAGGGAGACAGGGCATTTTATTGCGTTCTTTACCAAAGCTACCATATTTCAAATGTAAGGTTTCATCACTTATAGATCACATTTCTTTGTGGTGCTGATCAAAGAAGTGGAAGAGGGATGTCCTTCTGGATGAGTTGCAGTCGTTGTTCAGTGCTTCAATAAGGTAGGCATTTTCAGCGGATGTGTCTACCAATTTCTTTTATGTCGTATCTACCTTGATTAGTATAGGGGCAATGCTTTTGATTGGATTGCTTTTTTGGCACATGGTATCTTGAGATTGCCAATCAAGCATTGCCTTTATGTTGCCCGCGGGCATGATTTCTCTTGGCTGTAGGATAACTCTCTTTTATGGTAATTTTGGAGAAGGGTTCAGGTTATCATTTTCGAGAGTTTGATGTGGGGGGAAATCATATGTATGACTGGAGCATATAGAGGATATCATGAACAATGGAGGTACAAGCACTTTTTGGGGGGTGTCTTTTATGGACAGAATGGGTAAGGATGCTTACTTTGGGGTTTACATGAGACAAGGAATTCATAATTTCTTGGACAACTAAAAAAACCAATGGATGGGTCCCCTTTGTCGTATTCCTTCTTGAATTCTCTTCCAGAGTTTCCTCCTTTCTTTCCCCTTTTATAATAGTTGTAATTAAACAATTCATCTTTTTGGAATTTGTTTTTCAGTCGCATCCTATGGCCCACGGTGTATGTCCTATAAACGGACATGTAAACCATTGAATACCTAGTCTATCATGATCGAATTATCATATCCAGTCATGTTCACATCTGAAGTTACTTAGAAACTAGGAGATGGCTTTTGGATCCTCATCATCATTAAGATTAACAGTTGATTGGTACATACAAATAAGTAGAACTTCTTTATCAAGATTTTTTAGGTAAGCATGCTTAGAGTTTACGGAGACTGTGTTACTATGTATCTTGGAGACACTTGGTTCATCAGACAAGAGAGGTTGAGGAAGGTCTCTCAACTTCTCATATTTTTTGACCTATGAATTAGGGATAATTTGGACAAGCTCATCTGTGGATATATGTTTTTCTATTTGAGTGCAATGGGTGGTTCTATTTATGGCATCTACATTCAAGAATAATGAATTATTACCACCTGGAAGAAATAGGTCCTTAACGTGGTTCTGAATTCTCCAAACTAGCTAGAAATGTAGAATTACTAGTATGGAATCTTTAGTTTATGGAGATCCAAGGATTTGGACCTATATCTTTAAAGCCTTTGTCAGATCAGGATCATGTAGGGACATGCTGAAGTTGGGGAATATTGAAAAAAAGAGAGTCCTGATGTATGTTAAGAGTTGCCGACATCTGTTACTCCCTAGTTTAGGGTGGCCAGAGCTTGTCATATTTGTGGAGAGCTTGGCCATCGGTCTGGAGTTTGTGCATGGTGTAGGACCATTATGGGACTTTTTCATCTCGGTCAATCTCATGGGTTTATGTCGCATCTTTTTAGATGTAGTGCTCAAATTGTTGTTGGCGGTACTTCAGGTGCTCAGGTCGAGGTCAGTGATGATCCATTTTATACTTTTACAGGCCTGCTGAAGAACAAGGCTCCATGTATCCTTTCTTAGGATGTAATTTCATTGTTCTATCCTATTGTTTCTTATCGTGTGTGGTTTTATACCCATACGTGCCTATTTGACGTGCTACTCATCTTCTAATTGTGGTATCAACCTTACTTGGACTTGTGTGTATGTTTTAGTATCATAGAACTGTTTTCGTGTCATAGTTGATTTATTTAGTAATGGATCAACTAGGTCGAGTTTCTATGTCGAGAAATAGTGGTTGAGCAATTCCTCACGCCTTTACCTTGGAGGTTTGTTATGAGTTTGTAGTCGGGCTAGTTAGTTTTTCCTTTTTGTCTCCTTTACCATTTGTTGTTGATGTATTTCTGATCTTTGTTAGATTGGTGGCTAGACCAGCTTGTTAGTTTTGGAAGTTGCGGTGTTAGTTGATCTAGTTGGGTTAGAAGGTTGTCTTAGTTGCGTGTTGTCCCTTTCGATTAGCGGTAGTTGGGAGATTTATGTCTGTTGGAGTTATGAGAAGGGTAGTATATCCTTCGTGGTGTTGTGGTCATTGGGGTTGTTGTATCCCTTGCCTTAATTTTATTATGAGCACCTGAGGTGGTGTAGTGGTAGTTTGCTCATCTGGTGTAGCTACATTGTCTCTTCAGGCAGACTTGGTATTTGTTGTTACTCACTTATTCGGTCTTTTTGAATCGCCTCTTATGATGATTTTGGTGTTTATCTATGGATACTTAGGAATTTGGGAAGTGTGATCTCTTATTGTACCTTGTCACTATTGAGATATGTTCTCCGTGGTTGTATGGGTACCTCTTGAGGCTTTTGTTGTCATTTGGAGTCAGGGTAGTGGTGTTCGTTGATGGCTTCAGATTTTTCCAAAGATGGAGGATGGAATGCCTCTTATAAGGTTTATTTATAGGATGGGATCAAAGTTGATGTAATTCTCACTACGAACTGAAAATGCGGAAATTAAAAACAAGAAAGAAAGATAGATAGATAGACACAAAAAGAGGAAATAGAAAGAAATCAAAATGTATATTAAACCTTAAGACCTCAATCCATTAATCCTACAATAAGCACCTATCTCTTACGACAACCTCGAGGGAAATAAATTCACCTCACAACCAATGTTTCTAAGATATAATCAACCCAAGCTTTTACTAAGCTCTCAACTCTCATACAATATTTCACAATATCATATTAAAAATATTCTCAGGAAATAAAAGACTTAAGCTATCTATTTATAGTCTTGGGTATTTATTACAAAAAGACTCAAAAGTAGCCTTAAATAGACATATAGGCAGGCTGGAGCATCCTCGCCGAAGTCACTACGTGAGTCGCCAAATCATTGGGTGAGCTAAACTTTGAAGCCTGATTCTTTGAAGTTGGTTCTGATAGATTCGGCGAGCTTAGGAGACATTTGATGAGTCACCTATTGAGTGGCCTATCTCACCGATTGCAGTAGCATATTCCTTTGTTTTCTCAACATAAGGTGAGATCTGGAGTACGTTAGGTGAGTCACCCTTTGGGCAGTCCTCCTTGCCAAATATAGCAGTCCCATCGGCACTCTTCCAAGAAATCTTCAAGGCATGGAAACCCATTTTTTCTATCAACACAAGCTCAAGGACCTCTAGTTTCATGAATAACCCTTGCATCCTTTGAAGGTCACAAGATTGACTTCGAGTAAACAACTTTGGTGCAATCTGAATTGCATCATTCTCTCCTTCCTGAAAAGAATTTTCCCTCAAATTTGACTCATCATCACCATTAATAATTGTAGAGTGTGAGAGATCACATATGTTGAAGGTATTGTGAACTTGATACTCCGAAGGAAGATCAATATTGTAGGCATTGTCACTATGTCTTTCAAGTACTTGAAATGGACAATCTCCCCTTGGCATCAGTTAGTCTTCCTATGAGTAGTTGCAAAAGTGTACCCACACCTAATGCCCGGTTCAAGCACAGTCCTTTTACGCCCTTTGTTTGCTTTCATGGACACCTCTTAGTTTTTCTTTTCTAGGTGAAGCCTCACTTTCTCATAAAGATTCTTTACAACATCCGCTTTTTTTCCATCTAAGGTTAACACAACATCTTGAGTAAGAGGAGTGAGATCTAAAGGGGTTAGAGGATTAAAACCATATAACACTTCAAATGGATTCATGCCAATAGTTATTTGAATAACAAAATTATAAGCAAATTAAACTTATGGAAAATGTTCCTCACATGAGGCCAACTTTCCATGTACCACATCACGAAGCATAGAACCCAAGGTCCTATTCACAACTTCGGTTTTCCCATTTGTTTGTGGGTGACAAGAAGTTGAGAACAAATATTTTGTACCAAGTCTACCCGAGAAATCTTTCCAAAAGTGACTAAGGAACTTTGGATCCCTATCACTTACAATGGTTTGAGGAATTCCATGCAATTTCACAACATTTTCAACAAACAAAGATGCAACATTGGAAGGATCATCACACTTATGACATGGAATGAAATGACCTATCTTTGAAAATTGATCAACAACTACAAAGATGTTAGCTCTACCTCTTTTTGTCCTTGGCAACCCTAAAACAAAATCTATTAAAATATCAAGACAAGGTCTTTGATGGGTGGGAATTGGAGTGTACAAACCATGGGCAAGGAGACGTGACTTAGCATTTCAACATTCAGCACATTAGCCACAAATTCAAGCAACATCTTTGTGCATCTTAGGCCAATAGAATTGCTCCTCTAAAATTCTCCTTGTTTTATCTACACCAAAGTGACCCATCAATCCCCTATTGTGTGCCTCCCTCATAAATAGTTCCCTCCAAGAGCTCATAGGCACATAAAATCTCTTACCTTTGAATAAAAAACCATCAAATTTAGAATAGGGAGTGGAGGATATATCCCTAATCCACCTTTTCTTTTCCCATTCCTCAAAATCTTCATAGATTTGAGCAAATATGGGGTCCTCGGGATACATTACCTTTAAACATTCAAACCCAACCAATTTAGAAAACAAGGTATCTACCAATACATGTTTCCTAGACAAGGCATCCGCCACCATATTTTCTTTTCCCTTTTTATTGGATTACATAAGGAAAAGTTTCAAGAAATTCAATCCATTGGCGTGCCATTTATTTAACTTTCCTTGGGCCAGGATATGCTTTAAAGACTCACGATCGATCCTAATGAAAAATTATTTGGGCCACAAGTAATGTTGCCAATTACCCAATTCTCTAATCAAAGCATATAATTCAAGATCATAAGTGGAATAATTCAAAGTTGCGCCTTTAAGATTTTCACTAAAATAAACAATGGTCTTTTAGTCTAGCATTAAGATGGCTCCAATGCCTACTTTACTAGAATCACACTCAACTTCAAACATATTTTCAAAATTGAGTAATTACAATAAAGGAGTAGAGCTAAGCATCGATTTCAAGTTCTCAAAAGCTTTTGCTTGCTATACCCCACTTCAAAGGTTTATCCTTTCAGATTACCTCAGTCAAGGGAGCAACAATGGTACTAAATCCTTTGACAAACCGCCTATAAAAACTAGCCAATCCATGAAAGTTTCTAACATCACTTATGGATTTTGGAGTTGGCCAATTCTTAATAGAGTATATCTTAGATTCATCAACCTTAACGTAAAATAAAACCCAAGAAAACAACTTCATCAACATAAAATACACACTTTTCAAGATTAACATAAATATGTTCTTTCCTAAGAACATAAAACACACATATCAAATGATCTACATGTTCATTCATGGTTTTGCTATAAATCAAGATATCATAAAAATAAAAAACCACAAATTTCTCTATGAAGGGTTTCATCACATGGTTCATGAGATGAATAAAAGTACTAGGAGTATTTGTGAGACCGAAAGGCATCACCAACCATTCATAAAGACCAAATTTGGTATTTAATGCAATTTTTCATTTATCACCAGGGTTCATTCAGATTTGATAATAACCACTCCGAAGATCAATCTTTGAAAATACACAACAACCATTGATCTCATCAAGCATATCATCTAATATAGGAATAGGATGATGATACTTTATCATGATTTTGTTAATGGCTTGACAATCAATACACATGCGCCATGTTCCATCTTTTTTTAGAACCAAAAGAACCGGAACAACATACAGACTTATACTTTCTCTCATATAACCCTTGTTGAGGAGTTCCTCAACTTTCCTTTGGATCTATTTAGTATCCTATGGATTACTTTGATAGGACAATTTTTTTTGGCAATTATGAGTTCGACACGAAGTCAATTTGGGGCTCAGTTCCCAAAGGAGGGGGTAATTTGCTTGGGAGTTCCTTTGGGAAGACATCAGCATAATACTGCAAAAGAAGAGAAATATAATGGGGAAGATAAGAATGAGAGTGGTTACTTTGCAGCACATGATCCCTATGTATGATAAGGATCAATGAGCTTTTGGCCTCTATTTCTTCCCTTATCTCCTTATACTTAGCTAACAACACTTCGCCCTTTACCCTCAACTCCCTCCTTTCTTCTTTTTTAATATTATCAACCTCCACATGTTCTTCCTCATCCTTCTTTTTCTCCCTGAACTCACTCATCTTTCTATACACTTCATAAACTTGCGAGGGTGACATTGGATAGAGGACATATTTATGTTCATTCAGCATAAGCAAATAATTGTTGGTTCTTTCCTTATGCTTAGTTGAATGATCATATTGCAAAGGTGTCCTGAGTAGCACATGATATTCTGGCATTGGGACTACATCACATAGAATCTCATCTTTGTACCTTCCAATTTTAAACTTGATCGATACTTGCCTATGAATCCTCAATTGTTCATATTCACTCAACCATTGAAGTTTGTAAGGTGTAGTATGATTAGTGGTAGGAAGTTTCAAGAAGTCCACTGAAGTAGTGATAGAAGTGTTTTCACAACTTCCACTATCAATGATGAAGGAATACACATTATCTTTGATGAGGCATTTGGAGTGGAAGAGATTCTCTCTTTTACTTGGATCATCCATAGCCTTTTTAATCATAACTTGCCTTACCACATACATTGGTATGGTGAAATCTCTTTATTGAGGCCAAGCTTCTTCAATTGGGACTTTCCACATCAAACCATTAGGAACAGTGACATCCCTTCCATCACATGGGTCTTGTTCCTCATCCTTTTTACCTTAAAATTCATCATATTCTTGAGGTTCCTCTTTAAAACCCTCTTTTAATCTACCTCTTTACCAAGATACAATTCCCCTTCTTGAACTAGAACATTTAATAGATTGGGACATTATCACATCATATGACCCCATCCTCTATACTTGTGACATTGAATGCCTTTAGGGAACTTGGTTGTGTCTTTATTACCTTTTTCTCTAGGGTGTGGTGGTGGTACTTTGGAGTGTTCCCCTCAAATAGCTTCTTCTCATAAGGCTTATTGAAATCCTTGCCTTTGTTCTAACCCAAAGAGGTTTGAGCTCCATCCTTTTTCTTACTCGAAGAATTTGAAGATGAAATACCCTTGTATTTAGGTACTTTATCCTCTTTGATTTCCTGCTCTACCTCATTAGCCACTTCAAATATGTGACTCAAGCTAGCAAGCTGATGAATAGTTAACTTGAAAGATATCTCTTTGTCCAACCCTACCTTGAAGCGAAAAACGACATGTTCTTCATTCTCTTGGTACTCTAGCTTTACGGTTAAGTTTTGGAACTCATCAAAGTAGGTTGCAACACTTTTGTTTCCTTTCTTCAAGTTGTACAACTTAGCAAGTAATTCTTATCCATATCTTTCTGGCACATACTTGACTCTTATAAGGGCTTTCAATTTGGTCCATGGTGGGGGGTGTCCATCTTGAAGTACTAGATGATACCTCTTCATGTACTCCCACCAAGTAATAGAAAACCCTTCAAATTGAGCAATGGTGAAGCAACTCTTCTTGACCTTAGTCAAATCATTGACTGGGAAGATTATTTCACAAAGTGACTCCCATTCTAGGTAAGCATTGGGATTACATTCTCCATTGAAATATGAGAGATTAGTCTTGATATAATTAATTCCAACATCTTGGCCTCCATTTCCACCTTGGTCCCCATAATGATTACCTTGGACCTTACCTCCTTGGTTATTGTTATAGTAACCCCTTTGGACTTTCCTTTGGTATTGGTTACCATTCTCTTCTCCTAAATCTTTACCAAACTCTTGGTTGGCATAATCTTCCTGTGGTTCTCCACCTTGAGTCGGTTCCTATATTGCCTTCTTCCATGTGGAACCAGGCCAAATCGACTTCCTCGTCCTCTATGCCCTATTTGACCTCTTGTACTATTCCTTTGTAATTCATTCCATGGAGCTTCTTCACCTTCAGCCTCATGTTCTTTTTGGTACTCATTATCTCTCACATCCTTGACTTAAATTGGTTGATTTTGGTTTGGTGGAATGGGATAAGGTGGATTTTGGTTTTGCAGCATTTGGTAGGGTGTATTTTTGTTTAGTGGTGCTTGGTAAGGTTGGTTTTGGTTTGGTGGAGCTTCTTAATTGAGTTGGGGCTGAAATGGCTGGATTGTATTTCATAGATTTGGATCGGGATTGATAGGTGTTGGGTTGAATGCTTCATGGAAAGCTCCGTGTGTGATAGTAGGAGAAGTATTGTGGGTGGGTCCACTCATGGAAGCATGATAGGTAGCTTGTGGTGTAGAATTAGTAAAGTTAAGTCGACCCTCCATATTGATCCTTCTACCATCCATCATCGACAAACTACCTTGCATATTGGACACTTGCCCTTCCATATTTTCCATCCTCCAATTCATATTAATAATTCTTTCCATGATAGATTCCAACGTAACCGCTCCTGTGGGTGGTTGTATTTTATTTACGACATCCATTGTACCTGTCATTAAGAACTTAACTCAAGCAGCAAACAACATTAGCATTAGTAAAATAAACTCACAATAAGTTTACAAACCTTTGATTGCCTCTCAAATTGGCTCGGCTAAGGTTGAAGAATGGTTATACTTAGTTGATCACAAAGTGTTAATTTCTACTCTTGGTTGGAATAGATTCTTGTTTGGAGAAGAAAAGACGACTCTATTAAGGATAATGTACTTGAATCAACAAGTTAACTACGAAGTAAAATGAATAAAAACATGAAATAAAATAGTAATAGCAAAGAAAAGAATTCAAGAACTAATAATCAACAAGTAGATGAATTACGAGTAGAAAATTAGTTTAGGAATCTTGAAAAATGAATAAGATTCAAGAAAAAATAAACTAGGAATTTAGAAACAGAGATTGGTTGTATAAAAAGATGTTCAGGGTCTGAATCCAAACTTTTAAAAGTCAAAATTGACGTTCAGCTCGTGATCTTGAAGTTTGGCTCAAGGAATCAACTAGGTGAGTCACCAATTGGATAAGCGAGCCTAACCTAGCTCTCCCAACAGTCCATAAACTCAGGCTCCTTTTGCGATCTCAGCAGTCACTTGGCTGCTCGCCGAGTTGACTTTGCGAGCACGATGGAGATTGCCCAATTGACTCTTTTGCAAACTTGAAGCCTCTAATTTTGACCTTCTTGGGGAAGAAAGAACTATCCAACCCATGATCTTATCTAAACTCTCTCAATCTTGAAAATCTCTCCCCTAACGGTAACTAATACTACTTTTCACCATCTTCATCAGTAGAAGACTGCCGAAATGGCTTTACCCCCGCCGGTGGAGCTTTACATACCACCGGACCATAATAAAAACATAGCTGAAGAAGCATCAACCTTTAATCCAGCTAAGAATACTTTGAATCTGCAAAAAAATACTGATAAAGCAGTAGCAATTCAAGTAACGTAGGATTGATTCAAGTTGCAACATCACAAAATCAAACCCACAGCTCCTCCAATCTACAAAATATACCTGCAAACACTGTAGCACTTTCGGAAGAACAAATTGCCTTGGTTCATAGAATCATATCACTCAAAAAATATGGATTGATTCAAGTTAAATCAAATACTAGAGATGAATCTCCATTTCCTAATCTACATAATATCAAATTTTCAGAGAATTTCACCATGCCAAACGCGTGCCCTCTACAGGCAAATGAAGATAAGAACTTCACTACGCCGCTGGAAATTCAATCTCAAATTTAACCTACTTCCGGCGAGTTTCGAGCGGCGCTGACCATTGGGGTTTGTTCCCCACTTCAGGGCACCCCTACCACCAAAGTTTCAGATCAAATGGCCGATGAAATCATATAGGAGCAAATCTCAGGTGAGGTCGCTAGAGCTCCGGCGAAGTTTTCAGACCAACTCCAATCAAAAAATGGGCGCTTTAATGAACTGAACAATCCTAAATAGGTGAGTTATCTTGAATCTAAGTCTAACTATTCAAATATCCAAAACAATGCTATTGGAGACAATGAAGTCCAAAACCAAAAAATCTCGTAATCCAAATTCTGATAATTCAAGGGGTACTCGACTTGTTGAGATGCAAAATGTAGAATATCCCATTCATAGTAGTGATTATGATGATTTGAATTCTCTAAATATTTTGAGAAAAAAAGACATGTCTACTGTTCTATTGACTGATATGCTCGAATTGAGTCACAATGAGATAAATGCACTCAGCTCGTCTAATTTCTCATTTGGAGTAGAAACTCATGGTGCCTCATCAAACTCTAAAGGTAATTTTACTATTCCATTGAGTTGTAATCTTGAACTTGCAAAAGAAAATTTGGACTCTGGTAGTAAGGAGGCTGCTGGCATTAGCTGTGCTAGCTTAACTTTTGGTCTGGGAAATAATGAGACTCAGCTACATATTCAAACAAATAACAACAATCAAGAATATTGTGTCAATGAGATAGAGTTGAGACAAACACATAAACGAATGGACAAAGCCACACATAGCAGTGTGGCTACTGTAAATTCTGCCTTAGCACAGCAACAAATCCAAAATACTGAGAAGCACAATCATCACAATGGTGATAAAAATGCAGGGCAAGCTTACATGCTGTAGGAAAAGAACACTGCAGGTAATTCCAAGTTTTCTAATTTATCTAAATAGGATTTTAATGTGTTGAAACATATGGGAACTTAGTTGCATTTTAATACAACTGAGCTCCAAGGTACAACTACTACTAACCCCATACAGGAAAAAGAACTTGATGTTACCAAGGCTGATTGTAACATGGTAACTTTGCCAAAAGTGTTGCCTCATGTAAGAATTCAGCAGCACCAGCAGCAAAACATCCAAAAGACCATTCTAATCCAAAGTAAATTTCCTAAGATATCCAGTAACTTTGACAAGCCTAGTCCAAACTATCTAGGGAACAACTTA
Organism: Solanum dulcamara; assembly: GCF_947179165.1. Classification (NCBI taxonomy): domain Eukaryota; kingdom Viridiplantae; phylum Streptophyta; class Magnoliopsida; order Solanales; family Solanaceae; genus Solanum; species Solanum dulcamara. The sequence continues at coordinate 30,930,533 of NC_077244.1, forward strand.
GTTCCTAATCAATCTCAAACAAGTGCCCTCACCAACCAACCACCCCAGAAAAATCAATTTCCCAACAAGAGGGACCAGGTCCCTCAACCAGCACCCTTCACAGTAGTTCAAACATTCGCCTCTAACATTAGAATCAACCAAGCTAGGACTGAGGTCCCCTTTGTGCTATCAAACCCAACTTACACCACTAGACAAGGCTTACCAGCTGTCATCTTTGAAAAAGAATATTTCATGGTTAAGTTGGCTGCTAGATGTAAGTATTCCTTGGTGGAAAAATTTAGCACTACCATGCCAAAAATTGAGTTGCTGAGGAAAAGTTTCATTACATAAACCCAACTATCAGGAGGAGTCAAGATAGCCCACTTCAATGCTAGACATGTCTACATTGATCTTGAAAATGAGCTGGACTACATTACTGTATGGACCAAACAAAGGATGAATATAGAAGGCCATTTGATGAGGATACAAACTTGGACACCTACCTTCAAGCTTGAGAAAGAGACCCTAGTAGTGCCAATTTGGGTTGCATTACCTGAATTGCCATGGCACTGGTAAAACAAAGAGGTTATGACTGCTTTGTTAGTTTCCATAGGTAAAGTATTATACTTGGATATTGCCTCTATCCAAAACACAAGAGGGAGTATAGCTAAGGTAAGGATGCAAGTAGATCTCATAAAGGAAAGACCACCATATGTGTGGATGAGCCATGATAAACAGGACACTATTATATGGAGATGGCAAGCCATCCACTATGAGAATGTCCTTGAGTACTATATGTACTGCAAGCATCAGGGCCATATGATATATGCTTGTACTGTCCAGAAAAGAGATGAAAAGCAAAAAAGAAGAAAAGAACTACAAGCTAATAGGAAAAACAAATCTAAGGATGACATGGAGACCAAGGAGCAACAGCAACCACAGACTTCTGCTATGCAATTGAAGAATAATATCCATACATCTAGTAATCAAACACAATAACAACATGTAAGTAGTAATAGGAATGAAGAAGGATGGCAAATTCAAAAGAAGAAACAGAACAAAGAGTCAAACAATCCTCAGGAAGCCAAAGGACCTAAACCTGCTGCACCAAGAGACAAAGTCAGAAATGAACAATCACAACTCAACCAAATACTATCAGGTAAGTCTACTAACTCCAATATTATTTCTAATAATTATGTTGATCTTTCTAGACAAGATCAACCCACTAACCAAGTTAAGGGAGAACAAAATAGCAAAATAAATGCTCCCATTAAGAAGCAACCAACAACACAGGACAACACCATGTCACAAAGGCCAGGTATTGACTTAAGTCTCCTAAGTCCCATTCCCCCCATAACCAATGCACAGATGTAATGCTAACTACTGGATGTGAAATTAGTAAAGAGTCAAGACCCCTAAGTATTAAATCAATGCTCCCAATCCCCAAACAACCCTCTTATTATAATGCTTCTATTGCTGATGTAGAAGTTGATGGAGGATTGGAAGGAAGTCAAATGGAGAAACTTACTAATCTGCAGGAAGGGGTAACCAAAAGGGGTGGGAATTTGTCTCATGTTATGTATGAGAACCCAAGCACTGACCCTTGCTGTGACTTTAGAGCTCCTGCTACCGTAGATCCTCTCCCTCAACACAATATGGATCTACCCACAATTGCACAGACTAATGACAGGACATATGAAAAAACTGACACTATCAGTCATGCCATTTACTTGCCAATAGATATAGGTTCTATGGAAACAGATTTAGGGGCTACAGTAAGCACAAGTGCCATAAGGTCTAATGAAAAAAAGAATAAAATGAGTAAAAGAAGAAGGGATGCTATTAAAAAAAATTGAAGAAAAGAAACTTGCAGACAAGGAACAAATTTCTCTGGTACTGGACAAGGTGCCAGAACAACATTCTTATCTTAGGGGCCATGAGTTTGTGCTGGAGGATGGACAAGTAGGGTTGGAAAACCACATAACTCCTCAGCATCCAGCCAACAGAACTATAGAGCAATTCATACAGTCCACCCCTAAATGTACCCTTCATACTAACATAGAGGTCCCTCCTAATCTGGATGAATATGTTGTTATTGAGTCTGAAGATGAAAGTGACAATGATGAACACCCTTTTAATGATCCAGATGAAGATGATACTGCCAGGGAATAGCCTATCAGAACACTTAGTCCAACCTACATAAATGATCATGATGATGAGATTCAACAAATAGCTAACTCCCAAGGTTTGTCCCCTAGAGAAGTCCATAAAACTAGATTCAACACTAAAACTACCAGTCCTACTACCTCTGCTCCTACAAGCAGACTACACACTAGGTTTTTTACTTCCAAAATATCTCAATGATTAGCACACTAAGATGGAATATGAGGGGTATAAATACCCAAAGAGTCATGGAAAGACTTAAGTCTCTTAAGAGTATTCATCAGATTCCCCTTATTGCCATTTTGGAGCCCTTTTCTGATAGTTCCCAACTTCAGCATTTCAAAAATCAACTCAGCATGGACCATGCTACCAGCAATCCAAATGGTAAGATTTGGATTTTTTGGACTAAAGATGTGGACTGTAGGATTTTGGAAAATGAGGAGTAGTTGATCACTTGTGAAGTTAACCATGTAATGAATCCTAATCAATTCATAGTTACCTTTGTATATGCAAAATGCAAGGATTATCTCAGAAGACCACTCTGGGACAACATGTTACAACAATCTACCACCTCCCACCCATGGTGCATTTTAGGTGATTTTAATGTTATTACAGATCCCCAAGAGAAGCTGGGGGGTGTCACTTCCAATATGAAAAAGAGCCTTGAGTTTATCAGCATCATTGAAGCTTGTGGATTACAAGATCTTGGGTTTTATGGTCAAAGATACACTTGGTCTAATCACAGGGGTATATTTTTAAGAATTTGGAAGAGACTTGATAGAGGAATGGTCAATGATAAATGGCTAGAGATGATGCCTCAGACTTCCATTACTCATTTACCCTTGGTGGGTTCAGATCACTGCCCTTTACTGCTAGAGATGACTGATCACAACCAACACCACACCAAATATTTCAAATTCCTTAACTGTTGGACAGAACAATCACCCTTTTTGAAGTTATCTTAAGGATGATGAATAATCTTCATCAACACCCTCAATACCATGGCTTCCTTATTGAAAAGAAGGTCCCTCAGATTAATCATCTCAATTTTGCAGATGACATTATCATATTCTCATCAGGGAGATCTCATACATTGCAGCTCATCATGGAGACACTCCATACTTATGAGAATGTCTCTGGCCAATTTATTAATAGAGACAAGAGTAGTTTCATGGTACCCTCAAATGCATTTAGGTCTACAGTGAAGAGGATCAAGAGGGTTATAGGTTTCAAGCAAAAAAGCAGCCCCATTACTTACTTGGGATGCCCCCTTTACATAGGAAGGCAAAAGATTATATACTATTCTGACCTTATTGGTAAGGTTGTAGCTAGAATTACAGGTTGGCAAGCAAAGATCCTCAGCTATGGAGGTAGAGTTACATTGATTAAGGATGTCATTAAAGCCCTCCCTATCTATTTTCTCTCAGCTAGTTCCCCTCCCGCAACTACCATCAAGAAAATACAGAAAATCACTGCTAATTTCTACTGGGGATGGAAGAATGGCAAGAGAAAATACCATTGGTCTTCCTGGAAGAACCTTAGTTATCCCTATGATGAAGGAGGTATTGGTGTGAGACAAATCTCTGATGTGTCCAAGTCTTTCTGATACAAATAATGGTGGATCTTTAGAACCAAGAACACTTTATGGAGTGAGTTTCTCAAAGCCAAATACTGTCAAAGGTCCAACCCCATCACCAAAAAATGGCATACTGGACAATCTCAGATCTGGAAGCACCTGATGAAAAACAAGCACACCCTTGAACCTCATATCCAATGGAAACTTCAGTCTGGTTCATGCCTCTTTTGGTGGGATAATTGGTTGGGTGTTGGTCCCTTAGCAAACTTTAGGTCTATCAGTAAACGACCTAAACGACCTTGGTGCAATCCAAATTGCATCAAAAGTAATTTGTGGAAGCTATGACTTGGGTTTTTTTCAGTATGCAAGGTCTTTCATTTCCATATTCAGTAGCTTATGGTGTTTGTTGATAAGGGGTTGGTGTTCTTTAACTATTACCTAGAAGTTTTCTATGTTTATATACCACCTACCAACTTGGTTTCCCATGGGCTAGGTTGGCTTGATTGGATTTATGCTCATAGAGTAGTCCGTGTGCAAGTGACTCTGGTGTCTAAAAGATGCCATTGTTGAGAGAAGGTCTATGGAGCTGAGCTTAGTGCATCCATGTCATTTGTGGGGGATGTTTCTTTGTTGTGGAGTATTCAATGTCAGAAAATTGTGTCTTAGTTTGGATTGATGGTTCTAGGGGTTAGAGTTAGATTTTTAGGCTTTTTCCTAGGTTGAGGTCCTTTTTTTAATGGATGTCATTCCTTAGTGTTCTATTGAGGCATGTAACTCTTTCAAGATTTGTTTGGTGTGGCTTTGTAAGAAGGCTTCAGATAGTGGTGGGGATGTTCCAGAGATCTAAGGACCGGTAGAACTCTTTTGGTGAGTAGAAGATGATGGATTTGAAGAATTAGGAAGGTATTTCGATTGGGGAGTGGAGTTGCATCTGTCACTGTGGTTTGCTTTCTCCTTTTTTAGTTTCGGAGTGGTAGTGATTTTAACAAATGAATCTGGTGCTTTCGTCCAAGTTCGGGTTAGTTGGGCAAAAGTTGGAGCCTAAAAAGGATTTGGAAGAGTTTTTGGATCTTTGAAGTGAATTTTAGGATTTTTCCTGTTAGCATATGATCTGTGTTGGTTCTGTTCGCTCTATGAGGGTGTCTATGGTTATTTGGGAGCATGTAGGACCAGTTGGTGCCCTTATCTTTTCATGTCTTCAATTTTTTTTAATGCATTGAATTTCGAGGATGTCACAACCTGCCCTAGGGCCTATCCTAACACGGCGATCAAAAGCCCAAAAGGGCTTCAACCAAGCCTCTTGAAATATCATAAGCATACATAAGGTAAAGCAAGTGCGGAAATAACATAAGAAGAGTCTAAACCATGATAATAGGAAGAAAAGTAAACTTGACGACTTAGACTCCTTAACATAGGTCGAATAATGCCTTTACTACATAAGATGGGTGGGGTCTAAGACATGTCCCTAGCTCAGCCTCAACAAGAATGTAAGCAAACTATTAATGAAGAAACAACTCATAATTTGCCCTTGATGGATGAGGACTCATCAAACTTCACTAGATAAAAGCTCTACTAGCCACGTGTGGGAATATGATCCTCAACCCATACATTATGAGATAATGTAGGAAACAATATGTGTTAGTATGTTTTAATGTACTAAGTATGAGGGAATGAAATGCAATATAAATCATAAGATGTAATGATCAGTCAATGTACATAGTAAGGGAGAATAAGTAAAGTCATGAAAAAACCATAATGATCAAAGCATTTGGAAGATATGGTTTAAAACATAAAGATCATAAAGAGCATATATATAAATATGTGGGATTGAACAATAACCAACTCTCATGACCTGACCTAAGGCCTAGTCATAACACGGAGATCGAAACCCGAAGGGCTCCAACCACGCCTCTTGTATATATCATAAGCATACATAAGGTAAATTAAAAGCGGAAACATCATAAGAGAGTCTAAATCATGAATAGAAATTTAAGAGCGACACATGACAACATAGGCTCGAAACATTTTTCCAACTAGATGCCTCTACTCATGAATATGGGCGGGGGCTGAGACATGTACCTATCTTACCCTCAATATGAAATATAGAAAAAGTCTTTGAAAATAATTATTAACTCGATAACTAGTCCCCGATGAATAAGAACTCACCACGACTGCTTAATAGGGAAGCTTAACTAGCCACGTAGATGAGTGTGATATTCAATCTCAACCCCTACATTATGAGACAATATAGGCAAAAAGTATACATTAGTATGTTGGAATGTACGAAGTATGTGGGCGTGACATGCAACATAAATCATGAAGTGCGATGTTCAAGTAAATCACATGGTAAGATGAGATAAGTAAAGTCATGAGAAAAATCATATTGATCAAAGTATTTAAAAAGCATAATGTAAAATCATATCATACATAAGATATCATACATAGGTGGGATAGGAACCATAACCGACAATAAGACCATGCGAGCTATAACATGGAATCCTATTGTCTCCCTATACAACAAAGAAAAAGGGGAATCTACTTGCCAAGGTAGACTCTACCCCACTAGGTGGGTCATACATATGCTATATGTGGATCCAATAGCTAGGCCCTAAAGGCAACCTACGGTGGCACGTAGTTTATGGGACATGAGGCTGCTACTAACGCTTTTAGTAGGGCCCCCACCTCAAGTCCACTCGGTGCTAAGTCAAATCCTACGGAATACATGCATAGCATAGAAATCATAATTCTATATATCATAGTCATTATCATAGGTTTGAAATCATAGAGAATCTCATTTTCATAACATACTTGTAATGTGAGAATTGTCCTTTCATCATTACAATCATATTTGTATAATTCATATCGTTAGGCCTTAGATCACTACATAGGGACCTAAGTCACCTTACTTCATAACTTGCATGAAAATCATCTTTCGAAACATGCTTATAGTCCATGATCATAATTGAAATACATAATTATAATTCATACTTGAAAATTCCTGATCATAGCTTATACTTGAAATTTAGGTAAGGCATGAATGCATGATTAATTGATTTGAAAATCATGTACTTGACTTGAAAACATGCATGATCATAAACTTTATATCAGCCCATACATAATTCATATAGATAATATTATTAGGAAGTATAATTGAAAATACTCATATTTTACATCATGAACTCTTGAGATCAAGATAGGAGAATTCATGGAAAAAATCTTCAATTTAATGCAATAACAATTAATTCATATCAAATAGACTCATAATCATACTTTGGATAAAAATTCATGCAATAGGAATAGAGATCATAAAACTCATAAAATACCATACTTTAATTTGATAGAAAATCTTGAGAAATTTATTGGGCTTCATGGATGAAAGGATCTATGAATCAATACCCATATGCCTGAAGTGAGGACACCAAATAATTTGGAAGAACTTGAGAGTTTTGATGAAGAGCTTAAGTGAATTTACTTGAAGTCTTCAATGGAGTCCTTGAGAGTCTTTTGCAAAGAGGAATATTTGAAAAGGTGAATTGTACAAGAATGAATAGAATTAGAGGTTTAGGTTAATCTATAGAGTTGAATTAGGTCCTAAAAATGTCAAGGTTCATTAGCTAACAATTTACGGAAAAGTCTAAAGTGCCCTTACTAAAAATTAAATTTGTCCAAAAACACACAGCCAGGTCCGCCATGCGGACTTGTCGCGCACCTTACTATTTTGCGCAATTCCTTCAAAAATCTATGTTTTGATATACGGGTCCTAAAAATCCACCAAAACTATTTTCTCGCAGGTTTTGATCCCCTGAACTTGGATTTTCCAGAAAGATTAAGGATGATACATTACTTGAGCGGACTATTCCCAAGGCATTCTTAAGGAACTTATGAGCATTTTGAGGGATGTTACACCCATAATAAGACCATGCGAGCTATATAATGGAATCCTAATGTCTTCTCATACAATAGAAGACAGGAGAATCTACTTGCCGTGGTAGACTCTACCCCTCAAGGCGGGTCATATTTATTCTATATGTGGATCTACTTTTTAGGCCATAAGGTAATCCTATGGTGGAACATAGTTGTGAGACATGCGACTTTATATAAGGAACCCATAAGTTGAACCCCCTTCTCAAGTCATCTTTCGGGGCTAAGTCAAATCACACAGAATACATACCATAGTAATCAAACTTAGCATATGTCATAACTTGTTCATAAACTTCATAATTCATAGAGTACCTCATTTTCATGTCATACTTGCAATGTGAGCACAAGCCTTTCAACATTATAATATCATACTGGTATAGTTCATGTCATTAGGTTCCTATGTCACCAATATAGGGCCCTAAGTCACCTTTCTTCATAACTTGCATGAAATTCATAACTTGAACATAATTTAAATTCATGATCATAATTCATTCTTGAATTTAGAGTAAAATCATATACATAGTCAATTTGAATAAAAACCATGAAAATACTTTGAAACCATTGAACTTCATAATCATACTTCATATAACTCATTATTGCAAACAACTTCATGCATGGACATTCATAATTTAACTTAAAATCATGTAACTCATATAGAAACATACTTATAATGATCATTTATAATGATTAAAAACATAATTGAAACAACCCAATGCAATTCATCAAACTAGGGTTACAAACCCAATTGAAATTCATGAGATTTTGAGTAAAAACCTATGGACTTAATGGGTGAAAGGAACCCATGGATCAATCCCTACATACCTTGATTGAAATTGAACTTGAAATTGATAAAGGAGACTTGGTCTTGAAGAAACTTTAGCCAAACTTGAAGAAGAAGATGAACTTTTGAAAGTAACCTTGAGACAAAAGTCCTAAAGTTGTTTGGGAGTTAATGAGGGAAAATAATAGGTTTAGGAGTATTTAGGACAATTATGTAATGAATCAAGTCCAAAAAACATCCACATACACTTATGAAAGAATAGGTAAATGATCAAATTACCTTTCATTTATTTAAAACTGGGACTCACCACGGAGGATCTATCATGGTCTGTGGTCCTCATAATGGCCCGTGATGGTGCCTGTGGTGATTGACGTAAATGTTGAATTTTGGGAGTTGCAGAGAAGAGTTTTAGGACCTCCTCCATAGAGACCTTCACGGTTCATGGAGTGTATCATGGTTTGTGAATAGAAGGCATGTTGTAGTACCTACAGGAGAGACCACCACGGAACCCACCATGGTCTATGAAAAGCTACATGGCCTGTGGTGGTCAATCGTGGTTCCTGCCTTGGAAAGTTTTCTGAGGGCCTTAGGGGAGGGGTCACCATAGAGGACACTATGTTCTATCGTTCTCACCATGGTCCGTGGTCCCTTCCCTGCAGGACTTAGTTTTAGAACCACCACCAGGGTGGTTCACCATGAGGCGTGGTGCGTACCATGTCCCGTGATGGTATTTGTGGTCATCACTTGGTGCCTAAACCTACACTTTTCTCGAGATTCATCTTTTGATCCTCATTTTAGGACTTTCCAACTTCTAGGATCTTACAATATATCCGCCTTAGAAATATTCGTCCTTGAATGGGAGTCAAGCTAGCATGAATGGAATATAAAAGGAACATAATAGCCCAATATGAATTCAAAATATCTCAATAATGTATATAACAAGAAATATTTAATCTTAATTCAAAACATAACTATAAAACTCATTTTATGAACATGAATGCATATGAAACCATGAGAATAACTGAAATACATAATTTGTGCTTATTGGATCATGAAGGAACTAACTACCTCAACTAGGCACAGAAGGAAAGAGATGAGGATATCAGGACATCATATCAACTTTGGCTTCTCACATAGAACCCTCAACCTGTTGATTCCTCCATAACGCTTTAACTGAAGCTATTTCTTTGTTTCATAACTTTCTAACTTGTCGGTCTATTATCTCAACCAGAACCTTTTCATAAGAAAGACTCTTTTTAACCTCAATGTAGTTCAATGGCACAATGGAGCTAGGATTACCAACAAACTTCCTTAACAATGACACATGGAACACCAGATGCACCAATACCAAATATGAAGGTAAATCCAACTCATAAGTCACCTTACCAATTCACCTTAAATTCTAATATGGGCCAACATAGCGGGGACTTAACTTCCCTTTCTTACCAAAATCTATCACACCCTTCATAGGTGAAATTTTCAAGTAAACCCAATCATGGATCTCAAATTCAAGTTTCCTTCTCCTTACATCCGAATAGGACTTTTGTCAGCTTTGGGCCATTTTTAATCTTTTTCTAATGAGTCTAACCTTCTGCATAGCCTCAAATACCAACTCGGGTCCTATCAAAGCAACTTTACCTACCTCAAACCAATCTATATGGGATCTACACAGTGCTTCGAATTGAGCCATCTCAATGCTAGAGTGATAACTGTTATTATAAGCAAACTCTATTAACGGCAAATGATCATCCCAATTTTCTTTAAAATCAATCACACATGCTCTCAACATATCCTATAATGTCTAAATGGTACGCTCTACTTGTCCATCTATTTGTGGGTGAAAGGATGTACTAAGTTTCACTTAGGTACCAAGATCCTTTTGGAAGGATCTCCAAAAATGAGATATAAATTGAGTACCTCGATCCAAAATGATAGACAATGGAATACCATAAAGCTTAAAAAACTCTCAGATATATAATCTAGCATAGTCCTTGGCCAAATATGAGGTCTTAACTAGGAGAAAATGAGCCGACTTAGTCATTTGATCAAAAATCACCCAAATAGAGTCATGTTGCCTATGAGCATGAACCAAGCTGGTAACGAAGTCCATATTCAAGGCTTCCCACATTCAAGTAGGAATCTCAATGTCTTGAGCCAAACCTCTAAGTTTTTTATGCTCAATTTTCACTTGTTGATAATTTGACACTTAACTAAAAATTTTGCAATATCTCTTTTCATGCCATTCCACTAATATACTTCCCTCAAATATCGATATAACTTTGTGGAATTAGAAAAAATAGAATACCACAAACTATGGACCTCAGACAATATCATATCTTTCAAGACATCAAAATTAAGAACATACAATCGGCCTTGATATCTCAAAGCACTATCTCCCCCTTGGGAGAAAGCCTCAATGACTTTTTCAGCAACAACCTTCTTCAATTATACAAAAGTGGGATCATTATCTTGCTTTGCCTTTACATTCGCCGCAAGAGATGATTCAAAACTATTTTTCATAATAACACCACCATCTATGGAATCAACCAATCGAACACCTAAATAGGCTAATGTATGCATATCCCAAACTAGCTCTCTCTTTCCATCCTTAGTATGAGCAATATTGTTCATGTACAATCTACTAAGAGTGTCAGCAACCACATTTGCTTTACCCGGATGGTATAGCATACCATGTCATAATCCTTCCACAGTTCACGCCATCTTCTTTGTCATAAGTTTAAGTCTTTTTGAGTGAATACATATTGCAAACTCTTCTGATCAGTGAAATCATCCACATGGAAACCATAAAGATAGTGTCTCCATAACTTCAACACAAATATCACTATCGCTAACTCAAAGTCATGAGTCGGATAATTATTCTCATGTAATTTGAGTGTCCTTGAAGCATAAACTATCACCTTACCATTTTGCATTAGTATGCAACCAAGACCAACTCGTAAAGCATCACAATACAAAACAAACCCATTAGAATCTTTCGATAAAGTCAATACTAGAGAGGAGGTAAGTCTATCCTTCAACTCTTCGAAGCTTTTATCACATGCTGCAGACTACTAGAATTTTATCTTCTTTTGAGTCAAAGTCATTAAGGGCGATGCAATGGAAGATAAACCTTCTACAAACCTTCTATAATAACTAGGTAAGTCCAAGAAACTCTGATTATCAGAAGGAATCAATGGTCTAGGCCAATTCTTAATCGCCTCGGTCTTCTTTGGATCAACCATAATTCCTTCTCTGGAAACAATATGACCAAGGAACGCAACCGACCTTAACCAAAAATAAGATTTACTAAACTTTGCATACAACTGACTGTCCTTGAGAATTTGTAGCACAATCCTCAAATGATTGGCATGCTCTTCTTCACTCCGTGAGTAAATCAAAATATCATCAATGAAGATGATCACAAACATATCCAAATATTGTTTGAACACTCTATTTCATCAAATCCATACAAGCTGCAGGGGCATTCATTAGTCCTAAAGACAACCAAAATACAAAGTAACAATACAAAGTTCTAAAATCCATCTTCGGAATATCACATTCCCTCACCTGGAGATAATGATTCCTGATCGGAGGTCAATCTTTGAAAAGTAGCTTGCTATTTAAAGCTGATCAAACAAGTTATCAATCCATGGAATGAGATACTTATTCATAATTGCGCCCATATTCAATTATCCATAATTTAGACACATTCAAAGAAAACCATCCGTCTTTTTGAAAATAAGAACTGGAGCACCCCATAGAGAGATACTCAGTCCAATGAATCCTTTATCTAGCTTATCCTTCAACTGATCCTTTAACTCTTTTAGTTTTTCCGGAGTAATTCGTTATGGATAAATAGAGATAGGCTGCATATCAGGTAAGAGATTAATACCAAAGTTTAATTTCCCTCTCAGGATGAATACCCAAGAGATCTTCGGGAATTGTTTTTGGAAATTCATATACAACTGAAACTGACTCAAAAGTAGGAGGAGTCTCGGAGTTAGTATCTCTAACCCAAACTAGATGGTAGATGCAATCTTTTGAAATCATTTTTCGAGCTTTAAGGCATGAGATGAATTGACCCTTAAACACGAAATTACCACTTTTCCATTCTAGGACTGGCTCATTTGGAAATTAAGACATAACACTCGGGTTCTACAACATATAGAGGCAAACATACATGGAGCTAATCCATACCAAGAATAATATCAAAATTGGTCATATCAAGCTCTACTAGGTCAATAGAGGTGACTTTATGGAAAACTGAAAATGAATAATTTCTATAGACTCTTTTAGAGCTGACTCACCTACGGGAGTATAAAAAGAAAAAGGTTTTAGCAACACTTTAGGCATACATCAAACCTCATAGCCACATAAGGAGTAACAAAAGAAAAATTTACACCCAGATCAAACAAGGAATAAACATCATAGTGAAGGACCCATAACTTAACGGTAACAACATCTGGATTCTCCTCCATCTCTTGCCTACCATGAAGAGCATAAAAATGTTTTTTGTGTTGACCACTCTTTGGTTGATCTTGGCAACCTTGTGGATCTTGGCCTCCTTGAGCAACTTGGCCTTGATGACGACCTTCTCTACCCTTGTTAGACACATGAGGGCACTCGGATTGCCTATGTCCCATTTTGCCATATCTATAGCAAGCACTCGTTCCTATCAAACATCTCTCTCCATGATTCTTTCCACATTTAGCACACTTGGGAAATGAATGTCTACTAGATAACTTCATACTAGTTGCTTTGGGTATGACACCCTATCCTTATCAATTTTTTTCCAGAACTTCGGTCTTGTTGAGAACGGCCATTACCACAATCGAACCTAATGTTTGAGAACCCACCTTCGTACCATACTTATTTAGAATCATTTATTCTCATCTTTTTGAGTTTCTCTCCCTCAATGTGTTTAGTAAAAGTCATAAGCTGAGATATGTCTATTTGTTTAAAAAGCATAGCGGTATGACATTCCTTAGCAACTAAGACGGATACCCCTGATATGAATTGACTCATTCACGCATATGGATCAGCAACTAATGAAGAAACATACTTGGATATCTTGGTGAACTTGAGGGCATATGTCACGACCCAACCCCGTAGGCCGCGACTGGGGTGCGACTAGAACCCCCTTATGTGTATCTATTAGCTACCCGTGTGTGATGTGATACCATACACAAACCCTAATAGGTCAAAAACTTTTTTTTATAAACCTATAGCCTCATTCACCTATATCATAACAGGAAAGGACATGCGAGCCGACGAGGTTGCCACACCACGAAAATATTTACAATACGTCGTACAAGCGCAACTAAAACAAACTTACAAATAACCCACATACACATGTCTACAGACCTTTAAGAGTAATAACTGCATCATATGGCGGGACAAGGCCCTCGCCGTACCCCTGAATATATAAATATGTATATTAAATGACCAGTATCAAAAATTAGGCTCCAGGATAGTGAAGCACTTCCGACATAGCTGAGAGGAACTCCTAAGCTGACCGATCTCAAACATGAACATCTGTACCTGCGGGCATGAAATGCAGCCCCCCAGAGAATGAGGGGTCAGTACGACATATGTACTGAATATATAAAGCATAACATATCATACCTGAAATAACAACTGAAATGGGGATACAAAAAAAATATATAACATATAACAGATTACTATACCTGCAACTTAGGACATGCAGTTATATACCTTATCATACCCTATACCCGGCCCTCTAGTGAACTCGATATCATAATCGTTTCATCATAATCATGCCCAGCCCTTCATGGGACGCGATGAATGATCATTACATCATATATCATGCATGACCCTTCATAGGACACGGTGAATTATCATTTTATCATATATCATGCCCGACCCTTCATGGGACGTGGAGAATTTATCATGCCCAGCCTTTCATGAGACGTTGTGAATTTATCATGCCTGGCCCTTCATGGGATACGGTGAATAATTATTTCATCATATATCATGCCCAGCCCTTCATGGGATGCGGTGAATTTATCATGCCCAGCCCTTTATGGGATGCGGTGAATAATCATTTCATTATAAATCATGCCCGGCCCTTCATGGGATGCGGTGAATTTATCATTCCTGGACCTTCATGGGACGCGGTGAATTTATTATTCCCGGCTCTTCATGGGATGTGGTGAATAATCATTTCATCATATATCATGTCCGACCCTTCGTGGGATGCGGTGAATTTGTCATGCTCGGCCCTTCATGGGACGCGGTGAATTATGTATTAACAGCCTGTACGAGTAAAGTAACGAGGAACCATATCCAATTAGTTCATTCTCTGAGATTTGGTATAACAACCTTCATGGATTATCATTTGAGGATCAAAACTATCATCGTCTCATGTATCCTCTAACTTCCATTAGGGGCCACATCGACGAAGTCTCAAGAGTCCTAGGCATGGGAGCTTCTCATTATAGAGTTCTTAGGCATGGGAGCTCATACATTCAATTAGTATTCGTCATATAGGGACTCGAGGGTAGCTGTTCAACTACTTCAAGAACTTCGATATTAAGAAATGAATAGGAGTTATAGTTCATGCTTCCCATGCATCTGGTTACTATTTCCTGTATAGAAGTCTTGAGGGTGATAGCTTAGCTACCTTAAGAGCCTTAGAATTTAAAATTGAACACGAGTCAATAGGCTCTACATATATTACCTTTTATCCTATAGAAACCTTAAAAAGGCAATAGCTCAACTATTACAGGAGTTCTACCATTTCGAAGTGGATAAGAATTATGAACTATACTCAGAGCTTTACGAATGGAACTATCGCCAAGTTCCATATACAAACCATTCATAACTTATATCTAAGACATTCCAAAATAAAGAAGAATAGTTTTACCTACTTATGCCAAAAACATGTCAAAAGAAAGCTTCGCATACCTGTTATGGGTTAGTCTTTGTCCCGGTCGCCTTGTCGTCCCGTGAAACCTAGGTAACATAAAATAAATATGAATATCAACCTCTTTATACCTTTCAGCGTCTTACATTACTGAAGAGTATTCATAAACCCCATTCCCTTGCTCGTCTTCTCGACTAGTTCCTTAACTAGTTAAGGCGTTAACGAAAATCGGACAGCACCTCCCCTATAATATGCCCTATCTGAATTCCCAATTACATACCTAATTACTACAGCCAACAAACAAAAACAACCTTCATCTTATATACAAGTAAAACATGGCAACATTACACAATATAAACTCCACCCGACTTGCTGAAAATTGTAATACCAAAATAGGGTTTCTAGTCTTTGTTTCGCAAAACCTTTAATTATACGAAACGAGGAGTCGTGTGGATGAAACAATCAGCACCCAAACCCCTTTTAAAATACATTTAGTCCCTGCAACAAATTACCAAACATCTGCAGCATCACCCCACACGCACAACACCCCATTTCGATTACAATTTAACTACGACGACTTCACTTTCGATTGTTTCTATTGTCGAGCATTTCCATGACCTTTTTTATAATTAAAGCAGTATAAAAGGTATATAATACCCTACATAAAAATCCCATAAATTCCAAATTTAAAGGAGAAGTCTTACCTTACCCGAAATTAGCCAAAACTCGCCAAAACTTGCCTCGGAATTTCTCTAGTCGCGCTGAAACTGTGTGGACTGTTTGCTGTCCGTTTGGTGCTGCTCCAAACCCTAAATTCAAATTAATCACACCCTCATAAAATTTCAAAATCCTTGAAAAAATGTGGGATAAGAGAATCAAGCCATAGCTTATCATATGGCTTTCAAAACATGCTGAAAATTAACTTCGGAACCTCCTTGACACGGCTAAAATGTTGTGGTTGGTTGTTACTCATTTTTTCTGCCACAAATAGGTAAGTTACATTATTAACCACCTCCTATTGATAGAATAATACCTTAGGTAATTAATTTATGGAGCAAAATTGGGACTTACCTATTTGTTTCCGCCAAGCCGTCACGTTTTTCTCTCCTATTCTAGGGTTTGCTTTTCTTTTTGTTTGCTGAAGTTTAAGTGCAGGAACTGAACTTAAGACATGATATACATGTATATATGTGTTCCTAGGAGGTGAAACATGTCATCCCCATAGGGTGACACATGTCCAGCCCCTATTGGGCCACAGATCCATGCCTTACCCATAGGCTGCTACGTGTCCTTGTGGGCCCCACCTCTAAGTAGGTGGGTTACCTACTTGACCCTAAGTAGGTGGGTCACCTTCTTGCTTGAGGTGATGCCATGTGTCGCTCCTCCATTTGCTGCCACATATCATCTTTTTCCCTTCCTCATGGGTTCGTAATCTCGTCTTATTTTAAAAGCCTATGTAATCTGTGCTACATAAGCTTGGTATGTACTCAAGTAGCTCAAGTATGTAAGACTTCTAAGTTAGTAGCTTACATAGGTAAATCGAGTCCTACGACCCATTAATTGTCCTCCAATTCCTTCTGAATTCTTATGACCCTATTTTCAACCTTCTCTTTTATGGGGTATCACATTTGTCTTTCCTTAAAGTCGTTTGATAGTGTCGTAGCTTATCCGGCTCACATGATAATGTCTAAAGAACTTAAGAGACATTCCGAGCTCGAGTGCGTAGGGTGTAACATCCATCCCCCCTTTAGAACATTCATCCCCGAATGTTGAATAAAACTTCCCTTAAGACTTTATACAAACTGTAGGGAGACTCCCTACTATTGCAATAACATACATTTTCATCCAAGTAATTAATATATGAGTTCCAGGAGTGGTTTACCCTTAGACATCTGGAAATAGGTACGGATACCTTTGTTTCATGTCCTCTTCAGTTTCCCAAGTTATTTCTTCATGATTCTTATTCCACCACGGCACCTTGACAAAAGCTACATCCTTAGTTCGCACCCCTTTTAATCTGCTGATCCAGGATGGCAATAAGTTGCCCCTCGTAGGATAACTCCCTGTTACATAGACCTCCTCCCTGGGAAATATTCTGCGAGGGTCGTTTATATACTTGCGGAGTATTGATCTATGAAAACTGAATGTATTGCTTCAAATTGGATAGTAGGTCCCACTCATAGTCAACTTTATCCATCATAACCCATATAAACTTATACTTCCGTAGAGTGTGAGGTCAGCTTGGACTATAACCTACCTTAATTGCCTTCTATTTCCGAGACGGGATTCCCATCCCCTGTAATAAGCTATCAAGCCTATGATGCTCCACTTCGTTTAAGCTATTATACAATTCCTCTTAATTCAACTAGTAACACCTTAGGTATGCTATCTTGCTCTTTTACTCAGATCTTCTTTCTAGTTTTACTACCAAACATTATGTTGTAATTCTTACACAAACGTGTGTAGGTACTTAGAGAAATTTAGAAAATTCCTTAGCATCGCTATACTAGCGGCTTACCTCCTTCAGTAGAGGTTAGGGCTCCACTATGACTTCTGCCCTTAATATCAATTATATCTTACTAGTTCCGCCTCAAACAATCTTACACTTTTCCTTAATCGATTCTAAATATAGACATCATACTACTATTACCGACTTCTTTTTATTAAGTAATCCCTTGACCTTACTCTTAATATGCCAATGTTTGTAGGCCGCACAACTATTCTTATGCTATTTGCATGAAGTGCGTTCCATTTTAGTCATAATCTTTTCTTTGCTCTTGGCTTACTTTATTCCATATGTGCCATTTCACTTACACACACTTATAATCTCTTTTTTTCATACTGGTTTCGTTCCCTTTTTCACTTCCCATTGGGTCACCCATCACAGTGCTACTCTTACCTAAGCACACTTAACTTCGTAGTTTTGACGGAATCCAGTGCAGTAGTGTGGGTATAATTGCATCCATCCCTTATGGCTCATTTGAAGTTTAAGCTTTCCCTTTTATACACGATAGCATCGGTTGATTTTCTCTTACGCTTGTACTTCTCTTGTCCACTTCTCCCCTTTTAGGGTGTACCCGTGTCATCCTCCATTTATTTCCAGCTATTCACACGCGAATGATTCTACTCCAACATTTTTAACATACTGCACCATGTCCACATCTTCTGTTAGATCGTCCATACATTTGATTGCTCTTATAAGAACCCCTAGCACAACCATAGGGTGCTTTGGTATTCGCAATATATCATATAAAATCTCATCTGACGGTTGGTACTCGAGTAAGATCCATAATGTAGTAGTGCATTCAAAGCCATATTCCATTCATCCCAATCAGTAATTGGCTCGTGCCCATGATCGGTTCAAACTCTTCACTCGAGAGTACTTATACTTTGATGATCCGTGTTTCGAGCTTCATCATAACACTAGCCTGATTCCGGTGGATATCACTTATTCTTCTAATAACCTCATAATGCAGCAGTTGTTCTGCAAACCTTTCAACTATAACTTGTCATAGTTTATCCCTATGTATCAGTTCAGGCGATGCCTTACTATATTGTTTTATCCTGATCGATCAGTCTTCTCTAAGTCGTCTTTTGTGGCCTATAGGTCCTTCCCGACTTCATTCTACTATACCCATATCGACCTCCTAGTTTTTATTGCCATTAATTCAGCAATTAACTCATTTCTCGAGGTCAGCCATACTTTGTTTAGTCAAATCTCATCATTGTTGTGAGCACAAACTTTTAAGACATACTACATCCCTGCATCTCATTCTCTTTTTTTATTTTTAGAAAAATTTTGACAGAGTTTTCTCTATATTTCTTAGTATCTCCACACCTGCACTCAGAAAGTACCAACAATGCCTCACAGGGCACACATATGTAGTCATATCATCTTATATCGCAGCCACACAGGGCGCCCATAATTAGCAGTATGAAAATGGACTTACCTTATATGTCCACTCGAACTGCACCTATTGCACTTTCCTGTATACTTTTCCTTTCATTTTTTAGCTTGATATATCAATCGTATTGCAATGCCTTACCTGACATAGGTCCTTCATGCCTTTGCTTACCTGCATGCTTTGTAACTTTCAATATCGTCAGTTACTTTTTTCTATCGATATTGTCTTTCTGCTAAAATCACAAGTTAGTATGAGGAATTTCATTTCCTACGACTCAGCTCTATCGCACGATTCTAGATATGAAAGAAAGTAACATCCCATGCGACAAGACTAAAAAGAGCAAAGATGAAAAATGTTTTCCCATCCCATGCGAGATAGAAGTTTCGTATACTTGTTCTTCTTCAATGTAGCTATGTTTGGTACGTAGCATAGTTGAATAGGACTAGTGTAGGTTACTTTCCTTTTTCTCATGGAAGGGGAGAGTCTCCCTCATTTATGCTTTCATAGTTGAATTGTACCGGGAGGAGTCCTCTCACAGGTTTACTGCTTTCTAGTTATAGTTAGTCTCTTTTTATATCGGGGATGAGTTAGCCGACCTTAATAGGTTAGCCGACTTATGAACCACCATAGGATCGGAGGTAAGGTTTATGTCCCCCTCTTTGTATTTTTATTTTAATTATTTATGTTAAGGCTTGGGGGTGTTGCTTAACCCCTGACTGTGCACGAGAGGTGGGAGCCTCGTGTAGGGTCTGTTCCCATAAAAAAAAAAAAAAAAGTAAAATCCTAAATATCTTGTAACCTCCTGTTTATAGATGTGGTGTACAACACACCGATAAACAAGACTCTACTAAACACGGTCTGTAGACATTCCAAGGACGAACTGCTCTGATACCACTTCTGTTATGACCCAACCCCGTAGGCCGCGATTGGGGTCCGAACTGGACCCCCTTATGCGTATCTATCAGCTACCCTTAAGTTGAACCATGTGTGATGTGATACCATACACAAACCCCAATGGGTGAAAAACTTCTTTTCATAAACCTGTAGTCTCATTCACCTGTATCATAACAGGAAAAGGCATGCGAGCCGACGAGGCTACCACACCATGAAAATATTTACAACACGTCGTATGAGCGAAACTGAAACAAACTTAGAAATAACCCACATACACATGTCTACAGACCTCTAAGAGTAATAACTGCATCATATGGCGGGACAAGACCCCGTCATACCCCTAAATATATTAAATATATATATTAAATGACCAGTATCAAAATTAGGCTCCAGGACAGTGAAGCACTTCCGACATAGCTGAGAGGAACTCCTAAGCTGACCAATCTCTAACATGAACATCTGTACTTGCGGGAATGAAATGCAGCCCCCTAGATAACGGGGGGTCAGTACGACATATGTACTGAATATATAAAGCATAACATATCATAACTGAAACAACAACTGAAATGGGGATACAGAAAACATGTATAACAGTTAACAGATTACTGTACCTGCAGCTTAGGACATGCAGTCATATACCTTATCATATCCTGTACCCGAACCTCTAGTGAACTCGATATCATAATCGTTTCATCATAATCATGACCGGCCCTTCATGGGATGCAGTGATTGATCATTGCATCATATATCATGCGCAGCCCTTCATGGGATGCAGTGAATAATTATTTCATCATATATCATGCCCAGCCCTTCATGGGATGCGGTGAATTTATCATGCCCGGCCCTTCATTGGACGCGGTGACTTTATCATGCCCGACCCTTTATGAGATGCGGTGAATAATTATTTCATCAAATATCATGCCCGGCCCTTCATGGGACGCGGTGAATTTATCATGCCCGGCCCTTTATGGGATGCGGTGAATAATCATTTCATCATAAATCATGCTCGGCCCTTCATGGGATGCAGTGAATTTATCATGCCCGGCCCTTCATGGGACGCGGTGAATTTATTATTCCCGGCTCTTCATGGGATGTGGTGAATAATCATTTCATCATATATCATGCCCGACCCTTCATGGTACGCGGTGAATTTGTCATGCTCGGCCCTTCATGGGACGCGATGAATTACGTATTAACAGCCTGCACGAGTAAAGTAACGAGGAACCATATGCAATTAGTTCATTCTCTAAGATTTGGTATAACAACCGTCATGGATTATCATTTGAAGATCAAAACTATCATCGTCTCATGTATCCTCTAACTTCCATTAGGGGCCACATCGACGGAGTCTCAAGAGTCCTAGGCTTCTATTAAGGTAATACCAAACGGCTTATGCAATCGGAGACACTAGTCATTATAGAGTTCTTAGGCATGAGAGCTCATACATTCAGTTAGTATTCGTCATATAGGAACTCGAGGGTAGCTGTTCAACTACTTCAAGAACTTCGATATTAAGAAATGAATAGGAGTTATAGTTCATGCTTCCCATGCATCTGGTTACTATTTCTTGTATAGAAGGCTTGAGGGTGATAGCTCAGCTACCTTAAGAGCCTTAGAATTTAAAATTGAACACGAGTCAATAGGCTCTACATATATTACCTTTTATCCTATAGAAACCTTAAGAAGGCAATAGCTCAACTATTACAGGAGTTCTACCATTTTGAAGTGGATAAGAATTATGAACTGTACTCAGAGCTTTACGAATGGAACTATCCCCAAGTTCCATATACAAACCATTCATAACTTATATCTAAGACATGCCAAAATAAAGAAGAATAGTTTTACCTACTTATGCCAAAAATATGTCAAAAGAAAGGTTCGCATACCTGTTATGGGTTAGTCTTTGTCTCGGTCGCCTTGTCTTCCCGTGAAACCTAGGTAACATGAAATCAATGCGAATATCAACCTCTTTATACCTTTCAGCGTCTTACATTACTGAAGAGTATTCATAAACCCCATTCCCTTGCTCGTCTTCTCGACTAGTTCCTTAACTAGTTAAGGCGTTAACGAAAATCGGACAGCACCTCCCCTATAATGTGCCCTATCTGAATTCCCAATTACATACCTAATTACTACAGACAACAAAAAACAACAACCTTCAGCTCATATACAAGTAAAACATGGAAACATTACACAATATAAACTCCACCCGACTTGCTGAAAATTGTAATACCAAAATAGGGTTTCTAGTCTTTGTTTCGCAAAACCTTTAATTATACGAAATGAGGAGTCGTGTGGCTGAAACCATAAGCACACAAACCCCTTTTAAAATACATTTAGGAGCTGAAACAAATCACCAAACACCTGCAGCATCACCCCACACGCACAACACCCCATTTCGACTATAATTTAACTACGATGACTTCACTTTTGATTGTTTCTATTGTCGAGCATTTCCACGACCTTTTTTATACTTAAAGAAGTATAAAAGGTATATTATACCCTACATAAATACCCCATAAAGTACAAATTTAAAGGATAAGTCTTACCATACCCGAAATTAGCCAAAACGCGCCAAAACTTGCGTCGGAACTTCTCTAGTCTCGCTGAAAATGTGTGGACTGTTTGCTGTCCGTTTGGTGATGCTCCAAACCCTAAATTCACATTAATCACACCCTAATAACATGTCCAAATCCTTGAAAAAACGTGGGATAAGAGAATCAAGCCATAGCTTATCATATGGCTTTCCAAACTTGCTGAACATTAACTTCGGAACCTCCTTGACGCGGCTGAAATGTTGTGGCTGGTTGTTACTCGTTTTTGCTGCCCCAAATAGGTAATTTACGTTATTAAACACATACTCTTGATAAAATAATACCTTATCTAATTAATTTCTAGAGAGAAATTGGGACTTACCTATTTTTTTCCTCCAAGCCGTCACGTTTTTCTCTCCTATTCTAGGGTTTGCTTTTCTTTTTGTTTGCTGAAGTTTAAGTGCAGGAACTGAACTTAAGACATGATATACAGGTATATATGTGGTCCTAGGAGGTGACACGTGTCATTCCCATAGGGTGACACGTGTCCAGCCCCTATTGGACAACTGATCCATGCCTTACCCATAGGCTGCCACATGTCCTTGTGGGCCCCACCTCCAAGTAGGTGGGTCACCTACTTTACCCTAAGTAGGTGGGTCACCTTCTTTTTTGAGGTGCTGCTATGTGTCGCTCCTCCATTGCTTTCCACGTATCGTCTTTTCCCCTTCCTCGTGGGTTCGTAATCTCATCTTATTTTAAGAGCCTATGTAATTCATGCTACATAAGCTTGGTATGTCCTCAAGTAGATCAAGTATGTAAGACTTCTAATTTAGTAGCTTACGTAGGTAAATCGAGTCCTACAACTTATTACTTGGCTTTCAATTCCTTTCGGATTCTTATGACCCTATTTTCAACCTTCTCTACTATGGGGTATCACATTTGTCTTTTCTTAAAGTCGTTTGATAGTGTCGTAGCTTATCCGGCTCACATGATAATGTCTAAAGAACTTAAAAGACATTCCGAGCTCGAGAGTGTGGGGTGTAACAACATAGTCCCTCATACCTATGTTACCTTGTTGAAGATTGGTGAACTCCAACACCTTGACTTCACTTAGCTCAAGAGGGAAAAAGCGATCAAGAAAAGCAAGTTTGAAGACTTCCCAATCAATTGGTCCTTCGTCCATCTTCTCAATCTTCCATTGAATATACCAAAATTGAGAAACACTCTTGAGTTGGTAAACCACCAACTCACTTTATCTTCAGACATTATCCCCATAATGCTCACTATCTTATATACCTCATCAATGAACTCTTGAGGATCCTCATTAACTTTTGAACTATGAAACTTATGAGAGTTCATTCTTGGAAAATTTCTTACCTTTGAAGTTGGAGTTGGAGCATTAGAAGGAGAAACAACCCCTTGGTTTGCCATAACTTGAGCTAGCATAGTGATAGCAGTTCAGAACTCCATATTAGATACTTGGTCGGGTAGGGGATGTCTAGAGGGAGAGGAGGAAATTTTTCCTCGTTAGCATTGATCCCTTTATACATAGGTGCTCTTCTTGGAGGTATTTCTGAAAATTGCAAAGAAAAATCGTTAAGGAAAACAAGTCTTAGAGTGTACAGATGTGGTAAAATGTATTTCCTAAAATGTATTATAGACTCATATTCACAGATGTGGTGCTTTCACATTTATGAATAAGTATCTATTTGATGCGGCATATTGGACTCTCTTGGACATATTAACCCTTGTGCTTGTACTAAGTTTGTCACGACCAGACCTAGGGCCTAGTCGTAACATGACGATTGAAACCTCGAAGGGCTCCAAGCAAGCCTCTAGACTTATCATAAGCATACATAAGGTAAAGTAAGTACAGAAATAACATAAGTAGAGTCTAAACCATGATAATAGGATGAAATGTAAACTTGACCACATAGACTCGATAACATAAGTCCAATAATACCTTTACTACATAAGACGGGCAGGGGCTAAGACATGTCCCTAGTTCACCCTCAACAATAATGTAAACAAAGTCTTAACAAAGAATTAATTTATAAATCTCCCTCGATGGATGAGGACTCACCAAAATCTTCACCAGATAAAAGCTCTACTAGCCACATGTGGGAATATGATTTTCAACCCTACATTATAAGATAATGTAGGCAACAATATACGTTTGTATGTTTGAGTATATTAAGTATAAGGGCATGACATGGAATATAAATCATAAGATGCAATGATCAATCAATGTACATGATAAGGGAGAATAACTAAACTCATGAGAAAACCATAATGTCATGATCCAAACTAGGTCCAAGCCATGACACGGTGATCAGGATGTGAGGGACCCCCACCAAAAAGTCTTAACATACATCGCATGTAATATAAGTGGAAGTGAAAGCCCAAGGGAATGGGTCTAAGGGATAGAAAATGCAATAGGTGTCAACCCGGAATACATCACATAATGTCTAAAAATTCCTCTAGTGTTTAATGAGGGCTTAGGGAAAGCTTATAGCTCACCCGAATCAAGTAAAGAAAAGTCAAGTAAACAATGAGAATGAAATTCATGTCCTCTATAGAATAAGGATGGTCGTGAGTGTCGTCCTCCCTAACATTATGAAACAAGAAAGACAAAATATGCATTAGTACATAGATGGTACTAAGTATATGAGATATGCATGAACAAGTAAAGGTGCGTGAACAATATGACATAGATGCATGACCATCATAATGAACATGAGGAAAACTTTAAAATTATTTGAAAATATATGAAACTCGTGGTCAATGCATATCATAAAACTCGTAGCATAATTTTCAACTAGTGTAGGATAAGACCGTTAACCAATATCTTAAGACCATGTGAACTATAACATGGAAAACCCTCATCAACAAGGGGGATTCTACTATGCCAAGGTATACTCCTCATTGTACTCAACTCAACTCAACTCAAGTGTTCTATATGTATATCCACTAGCTAGGCCATAAAGGCAATCCTATGTGGGCAACGTAGTTTGGGACTTTATGTTGCTACTAGGATTCCTTTAGGTAACTAAATGTCTTATCGGACTGAACTCCACCTATAATTCCTCTCGGTGTTTAGTTAATATCCCAATGGAATTCATTAAAATGTGATCTTAAACATTATAGGTAAATATAGTAACTACCTATCAATCCATCTTTATAAAACATATTAGGAATATCTCATTAACATTAGTAATTCATAGGAATCCATAACCTTTGTGAGAATTTTCCTAATCACCATCTTTAAACATGATTGTGTGAGAATTGTACTTATCACACCATAATAGCTTTCTTAGATCATAATTGATCATCATTATAACTTCATTATTAAATCATAATCTCAACTTTATTCATGAAAACTTTCTGTTAAACATCATTGAACTCATAATCAATCCATGAAAATCATCTTTAACTTTATAATCATATCTTAGAAATATCTTTATGCACAGGCATTCATAATACAACCTAAAATCATGCAATTCATTTGGATAAATACTTAGAATAAATATTGATAACATTTCAAAATAAAATTAAAACAGCCTAATGCAATTCATCAAAACTAGGGTTCATAAACCAATTTCAAATTGAAGAAAAATTTGAGAAAACTTTGGGACTCCATGGGTGAAAGGAACCCATGGGTCAATCCCCACATACCTTGAGTGGATTCACTTAGAATTGAAGAAGAAACCTTGGTGAAATCTGAAACCCTAGCTTGAGACTTGGATAGAAACCTTGAGAGAGTTGAGTTCTTGCCTTAGTGAATTTTAGAAGAATGATTTAGAATGAGGGAAATTTCAAAGGATTGGTTAGATATGGGCTTTAACTTAGCCATAATTGTGTCTAACTTTATTGAACAAAATATGGAAAATAACACAAATGCCCTTCATTATAACTAGATTTTGACCCTACGAATACTTTTCTATGAGTCATAGAAGAAATGATGAGTCGTCAAGATGACTTCTCCTGTAGATCTGAGAAAAGGGCTTGAATTCAAGTCTCTGAAGTTTGCATATGAGTCATTTTTATGACTGGTCTTCACAACAATGAGTCATCATTTGGACTCATCCTGCAGGCCTTGAACCCTATAAACTTGGATTCTCTGAACCTTCACTTATGATTCGTGATTACGACTCATCATCTTGACCACGAGTCATCAACTCGACTCGTCTTACAAGCCTGAAAACCTACAAGTTCACTAAACTCTCAAATTTGATTACGATTCCTCCTCACCACTCGTCAATAGGGGGACGACTCATCTTGTTGAGTCGTAGGAACTCCTTTAGAGACTTGTCCTGAACAAGTTCAAGGACAACTTCCACGACTCGAACCTCAAACGAATCATAGAGTAGGTTTTAGATTTGAAATATATTCCCTTTTCTTGAGATTTCTCCTTCGTTCTAACTTTTTGAATTTTGGGGCCTTACAATATCTCCCCCATGGGAGCATTCTTCCTTGAATGAGATTTAACTTATCATAGGTAGGACATGGAAAGAGGAATAATAGCCCAACATGAACATGATGACACCTTGTAATGCATAGATCATGAAAACTTCAATCTTTAACATAAAACATGACTTTAAAATCATTTATCATGAACATGCATGCATATGAATGACATAGGAGGAACTATAAGAGTCCAATTACCTTGATTAAGAACAACTTACTATGTTAAGATTAAGTAGAGGAAAAGAGGTAGGGTATCATTTAATCATATTCCCCTTCACTTCCCAAGTAGCACTTTCTACTTGTTGATTCGTCCATAGTACTTTAACGGATGCAACTTCTTTGTTTTCTTAGCTTCTTAACTTGCCGGTCTAAGATTTCTAGTGGAAACCCCTCATAAATCAAATTCTCTTCAACACTGACATCTTCCAATGGGTCAATGGAATTCAGATCACCCACAAACTTTCTCAACATAGACACATGAAACATCGGGTGAGCCATAGCTAATTTGAAAGACAAATAAAACTCATAAGCCAAATTTCCAACACGTCTCAATATCTTATAAGGCCCAGCATATCTAGGACTTAGTTTCCTTTTCTTGCCAAAATACATTACACCCTTCATGGGAAAACCCTTCAAATAGACCCAATTATCCATCTCAAATTCAAGGTCTCTTTTCCTAACATCAGAATAAGACTTTTGATGACTTTGAGCCGTCTTCAACCTCTCACTTATGAGTATCACCTTCTTCATGACATCTATTACCAAATCTGGATCAATCAAGTCCATCTCATGTACTTTACCGGTCCATTGGCGAGGTTACTTTCTAGGACTCCTAACAGAGAATCATCAAAGTTAAGCAGTCTATCGTCTCTAAGTAATAGACAAATAGGGATATTCAGACCTTTACGGAAAAGAGGTTTAACAGCTACTTGTACAAGACCAATATGAAGGAACTTAAACTCCTT
Organism: Solanum dulcamara; assembly: GCF_947179165.1. Taxonomy (NCBI): domain Eukaryota; kingdom Viridiplantae; phylum Streptophyta; class Magnoliopsida; order Solanales; family Solanaceae; genus Solanum; species Solanum dulcamara. Next base: position 30,958,604 of record NC_077244.1, read on the forward strand.
CTGATATCTATGGATATCATTAGCAATTAATAACTTGATAGTTTCAAGGCAATTATTAATAGCAACAGTAGACTCACAAGTCTTAATATTATATTTTTTAAAGAGTGAAAAATTACCTAATTGGTAAATCTTTTCAAAAGGTTCTTTCGGGATAGACCAATTTTGTAAATCGTTTTCTACCTTAGAGATAGACAAGTTGACACTATTAACAGTATACTGATGATTATTCATTTGAGAAACATGCCTTTGATTATATTATGCAGGATGATAGATGAGTAGTAATAGTAAGTTCTTAATAAAATTATGAACAAATTATAAAACATATATTTCTAAGTCTGAAAGCATAACTATGGAATTATAACACGGATTTTACATTAAAGATTTTGGATTTTACAAGAGTCTAGTCAAACAAACCACCTTACAGTCTAAGACGCCTACCATCGGCTAGAGGACTGTCTGTCGGCATCGGAACTATTTGACAAGAATTCTTCACCTCACTTTAATCACCAGAAATAATCTCCATACTTATTTTTTTAAGACTAAGAGATTTATGCATTATAATTAAGACATAATAATACAAAGAACTTAATTATTACTACTAATTTATCAAAGCATAAATATAATCTAGGCAAAGATTATTTAGCTATGCATAGCTAGTAAATACAGTAACATGGCTCTGATACCATAAAAAGGTTCGTAAATACAGTAAGTAAAATAGTGAGTGCAACAGAGTAAACAGAGTAAACTTACTGGAATAACAAAGTTGAATGATTTATTGATGAAGCGGAAGCATTACAAACATTGTTACAGATGAGCAAGACTAAGAGAAATTTTTAGTGTAAATTTTCTGATGCCTTGTAATGAAATAATACAAGTCTTTATATAGACTTAAAGAGATAATGGGAATCCAAAAGGCCTTCTTCTGATTGGCTGTTGAGGATTACCTTATCTTTGAAAGGGGTCCATTGGTTAGTGGATGTCTTTCTTCATGGGTCCACTTCTTTTTGAGTGGTCAAAAGCTTGTCGGGAGCCTGTTTTTCTTTTCCGAATAAGTTAAATAACTTTCGGTGTAGTTGGGTCTATTTTGATTAAATCAAAAGATATTCCATCTCTTTTAGAGACTCATCTTTTCTTCCATAATAATTCCGATACTTTGTATCTCTATTTGGAAGACTAATTATTCCGTGTTTTAAAACACTCAATTAGGATTTTAATCAAATGGGTTTAGGTAGGCCCTGGCAATTCCTTTGGGATTTAACATATCTCCATTGTCGTCACTTTGAGAAGAGGCTTCTTCAAGAAGCTGAAGGACTTCGTCTTCATTGCTGTTTTCTAATTCAGACAGAGCTTTTTCCAGTCTTTTCTTTAGATCACTCTTTGGTGATTTATGGATAATGGAAGAACTTCTCAAGGAAGTTGATTGAGTTTCTTTAGGAGCCGGAGACCATCCTTTGATAAGGATTTCTTTGGATAAATATTTAATTCTTTCAAACTCGCCGATTTTAAAAGTCCAGCTTAAAATATAAGAAATTCTTTTCTGAATAAAATATTTACACAATTGAATGTGTTCAGGCAAAGTAGAAATACCTTGGTCAATTTGAAATTGACTGAATTTTTCTGAAAATAATTTTGGAAGAGTTTGGTGGTTTCCTCCGAAACATTGCCACCACTCGTAAAACCATCTAGGAATGACAGACCTGGCTAATTCTGGACTGTATTTTACAAACCAAGTATGGGATGAAGGTCGTAAATACATGAAGTTAAACCAGGCTTGTTTATAGTCCCACCAGTTGTAAGTTTGTGGCCTATGTTCTCTGGAAAAATTAATAGGGGTATGTAAATGGTCTACCTGCCATTCAAAAGGAGTTAAAATCTTTTTAATAGTAAATTTAGAATAGGCTATGCTATCCGGATTACTTTTATCTGCTAATTCATGTTCTATCTCAACAGATCCAGTATCTACTAAGATGAACTCATAAAATAATCTAGTTTTGAGAGGACTTTCAGTATCCACGTAGTTCCTGTTTGTATACAGGGGTTTCAAGAGATGTTTGATCTCAAAGTTCTCATACTCTTTATCAAGTGCCAAGATTGGGATAACTTGTAAGGAAATAAGGTTAAATTTTTCCTTTTCTTTGGTTTTTGAAGGAGAAACGTTTGGTGTCACTGCTTCAGCAAAACTCTCAGGAGTTTTCATTGTATAACTGTCCTTGGTTTGTGTTTGGGAAAATCTTTGTTTTCCTGAAGGAGAGGTGGAGCTTGGCTCTGGGTTTTGAGCAAAAGGTTTCTTCATAATAAGCATGTTTGAAGATGTGCTTGGAGGTAATGGAGGGAATACAGAAGGATTTATGGGTGGTAACTGGGCTAGGGCTGAATATCGATTGGAAGGACCTGTAATTTCAGGTCGGATGTTGAAAGGTTTAGCCATAACTGGTTTATCGGATACTCCTTTCCCTTTGAAGGGTCCCTTAGCTATTGGTGCTCCAGGCCTCATGTTTTACCCTGCAAAAATTCTCTGGTTAAAAAATCTGGGAGAGAGTTATCTTCTCCCTTTAGATATTCAATCTGAAAATCAAAGCTAGAAAGTAATGCCTGCCATCTGGCAAAGATTTGTTTTGAGACAAGATTTTTAACATCTTTTTGCAAAATATCTTTAGCGGATTTACAATCTACTCTAAGCAAAAATTCCTTATTAACAAGATCGTCTTGGAACTTGGTGACACATAGAACTATGGCCAAAATTTCCTTTTTGACAGTACTATAATTTTTTTGTGCGGAATTCCAGATTCCAGATGTATATCTAACTAATTGTTCAGACATTTCTGGGGATCTTCTTTGTTTAAGAATTCCTCCATAGCCTTTATCAGAGGCGTCAGTTTCTACAATCATAAAATAACTAGGATTGGGAATTCCTAGACATGGAAGGGTTTTCACCATTCTTTTAATATTAACAACAGCTGTAGTTTGTTCTTTGCTCCAAGGTACAGGATTCTTCTTCAACCTGTCATACAAAGGTTTACAAATTTGTCTAACTTTAGGGATAAAGTCAGCAATATAATTAAGACTTCCAAGGAATCTTTGTAACTGAGTTTTATCAGTGATAACATCAGGAAATTTGTCAGAGAACTCGATGGCTCTACAGATAGGTTTATAAGTTCCTTGGTATAGATCATGACCAAGAAATCTAATTTTTGTTTGAAAGAGCTTGATCTTCTTAGCACTAACAACAAGGCCATTTTTCTTGACAATGTTATAAAAAGTGTTAAGATGTTTAAAATGAGAATCAATGTCCTCAGAGAAGATTAATACGTCATCTATATACACAATAGATATATGACTGATATGATTAAATATGGAATTCATGATATTTTGAAATTCTGAAGGGGCATTTTTTAATCCAAAAGGCATTACATTCCATTCATATTGTCCAAACGGAACATTGAAAGCAGTTTTGTATTTATCCTTTTCAGCAATTTGTATTTGCCAGAAACCGGATTTCATATCAAACTTACTATAAACATTTGCTTTATAAGTTCTTTTCAAAAGATCTCTTTTGTTAGGAATAGGATACCTGATCCATTTTAGAGCTGTGTTAAGAGGTTTGTAGTTGATAACCAGTCTAGGAGAACCTCTTTCTTTTTCAGCAGCATTATTAACATAAAAGGCTGAACAGCTCCAAGGAGATTTAGAAGGTCTAATAATTTTATTAGCCAGAAGAGTATTAATTTCTTTTTTACAAATTTCCATTAATTCATGGTTCATTTGAATTGGCCTAGCTTTCGTAGAAATGGCTTTTCAATATAAGGAAGTTCAATCATGTGGGATTTTCTATCCCAAAAAGTATTTGGAAAATCAGAGCAAATTTCTTTTTCAAAATTTTTTTGTAGATTGGCAATTTTAGTAACCATTCCCGGGGTTTTTAAAATTTGCTCAATTTGCTTAATTTTTATATCTTCTTTAAGAAAACAAATCTGCTGAGAAATAAGATTTATTTTAAAAGCTGTTTGTTTATGAAGAAGTTTACTTTCTTCTTGAGAAAGGGTTTTGACAAAAGGAAATACAATTTCTTTTCCCAAGATTTTTGTCCGTATGGCATCAAAATCTGAAAGATATGGTTTGATTTGAGTAATGAAAGGTATTCCCAAATTAATATCTTCATTAATGTTTTTTGTAATGACAAAATCATTAGAAAGACAAATGCCATTATTGCAAATATGGGCATCAGAGAGTTTGTAATTAATTAAGATACGCTCACCTGTGGCGCTGTATAATTTTGTAGTTCCCTTAGTAAGGTATTTTGTAGGTATCAATCCTTCAACAATGCAGTTTCTATCAGCACCACTATCTAACAAGGCAATTTTGTTAAGAACAAAATCATTGTTTATAACAAGCTTTATTAATATATGAGAACTCTGAGGTCTTATTTTTGTAATAGCTTTCAGACCTGCATCTGATTTACCTGTATTAGAATCAAACCTTTGGGATTCTGTTTCAGAGTCAGAATCAGTTTCTTCTGTGAGGATGGCTTTAGAAGATTTATCTTGGTTGGTAGACTCCTTTTGAAGCTGATTTGAGAGATTGTCAATCTCTATTTTGTGAAGTCTTGCTTTGACTTCTCTGATTTCATTCTTGAGAATTTTTACTTCTCCTCTTAATAATTCTACAGAAGGTTCTTCCTTCTTAGTTTCAAATCTCCCCATGATTTGTTTCATGCTAAAAGGAGTTACTTCAGGTCTTTCTTCTTTTTGCCTGGTAACTAATTTTTGTAGCTCGAGGAGGTACTTTCTCCTAGCATCTTCATCTTGAATATGTTCGATAGTAGAAAACAAGGTTTCTATCGAATTTTCAGATAAGACATTGATAGATTTACTATCGCACATACAAAATGCTCCATTGCAATTGCATTCTGAATCTTCTTCTGTCTGGCTGTCATGAGCGACATTTAGAAATTCCTCATCACTTTCTCCTTCTGAGGAGTAGTTGGAGCCAGACTCAGATTCTTCTTCTTCAATAATGGAGAAGAGTTTTTTCTTAGTTTCTTCATCTACTTCCAGTAGATTTACTTTGTTTTTCTTCTTCTTGTTTCTTGGACATTCGCTAGATCTATGTCCTTTCTTTCCACATGTCCAGCAGGTATCTTCAGAAGATGAACCTTTAGAGGTTTTTTTCTTAAACCTTCTTTTGGGTTTATCTCTATGTTCTCTTTTCTTGAAGGATCTTCTCTTTTTAGAGTTACTAGAAGAAGTTCTTTCCCTTTTTTCTAATTTTTTGGAGGAAGGGGGTGTTAAGGTTGGGAAACCAAAATCTTGACAGAAACTACCTAGCTCTGAGGAGTAGGTTTTCTGTTCTTTCTTGAGTTGAGCTCTTAGTTTAAGATCTGTGCATAGTTCCATAGCTGTGACATTTATGAGACTAACAAGATCTCCATAAGTGAGATGAGGATAAGGGATTTTTCCCTCGCATCTATCTCTAATTTTGGATCTTACCTTTTCGGCGAAGTGTGGAGGTAGACCACTAAGGAATCTTTCTTTCCAATAATCATTATTGCAATCTGATCTGATCATCACTTTGTTGATGAACATGTCTTTGTACCACCTGAAATCAGTCAGTTTTTTGCAATAAAGGTTGTTAAGGATCTCAAGGCTCCTATCTTGGAAGAGTTTTGGTTCACCTACAAAGTGTTTTGCTATACAATACACTAGTGTGGCCGTCGCATCTTCTACTACTGTTTCAGTAGCAGTTTCTACTCCATGTTCCACTTTAATGGTTCTTTTAGTGGTGACTGCGTTGAAGATTTCAGCTTTGTTTTGCTCAGTGAGATAATTATCCCACCAACATTTCAAAGTTCCTGTGAATCCTGCAACAAGACGAACAGCTGCATTTTTATCAGTGCAACCTTTCATTTTGTACGCGGTGATATTCATCCCCATTTCCTGGAGTCTATTGTAGATCTGGCCTTCTGCCATCCCGTCAATGTTCCATTCTTGAATTCCATGGCCATCTGTGGCCCCTGAAGGGTGAAGAGTGTCTTCTTCAAACTGCATATCAGGAAAGGAGGGTCTAGAGTAATAATTTCTTCTATTGGGATATCTACTCTCAGAAGAGTTCAAAGTGATAGCTTTGACTTGGTCTCCTTTGGTGATATTAAGCTTGGAGAGCTGGTCATTGATTTTCTCAAGGATGTCATTGGATTGGCTAAGAGGATTTTCTAATTTAGGAAAGTCTTCTCTAGAGAATTCAGGAATCTTAAATATGGGATTAGTCTCTATTTGAGGGTTATTGTAAGAAGTACTAGGTTTATTTCCTATCTGGGAAATTCCTTTGTAACTGCTACTTTTGGATTCTTCTATTTGTTTTGATACTATGTGAAGAACCTGATTGGTGTAGTTATTTTGCTCATAAATACTGTTGATATCTGCTCCTGTGGGAAGAGAAGTGTCCTTTTCAATGGGTTTTTTGAAAGGAGAAGCTTTGAGGATATTTTTTCTATAGGGAATGCTAAGTCCTTCTAAGGGAGGAGTAACACTTTCTATCACCTGTTCTCGGGTGTACCATTTGCTAACGAGGACTTGGAGGGATGATTTGGTGTCATCAATTTGTCCTGAATGTTCAAACCACTTAAAGAATTCAATTTCAGTCTTGAATCTTTCCATATCCTTAAACCATTTATCTCTAAAAGAGGTTCTTTGTTCTAAGGAATAAGTGGCTTTGTATCAAACCACTTAAAGAATTCAATTTCAGTCTTGAATCTTTCCATATCCTTAAACCATTTATCTCTAAAAGAGGTTCTTTGTTCTAAGGAATAAGTGGCTTTGTACCATTCAACTTTCTTTTGGTGTTCAGGAAGTTTCCACCATTTGTTAATCTTCCTTTTGTCAGGTACAAAGGTATCTTCTGAGGTTAGGACACCTATGGAGTCTTTTTTCTTATGATCTGGTTTTATGTCGCTAAGAGTTGGACTAGAAAGTGTTACTCCTCCCTTAGAAGGACTTAGCATTCCCTATAGAAAAAATATCCTCAAAGCTTCTCCTTTCAAAAAACCCATTGAAAAGGACACTTCTCTTCCCACAGGAGCAGATATCAACAGTATTTATGAGCAAAATAACTACACCAATCAGGTTCTTCACATAGTATCAAAACAAATAGAAGAATCCAAAAGTAGCAGTTACAAAGGAATTTCCCAGATAGGAAATAAACCTAGTACTTCTTACAATAACCCTCAAATAGAGACTAATCCCATATTTAAGATTCCTGAATTCTCTAGAGAAGACTTTCCTAAATTAGAAAATCCTCTTAGCCAATCCAATGACATCCTTGAGAAAATCAATGACCAGCTCTCCAAGCTTAATATCACCAAAGGAGACCAAGTCAAAGCTATCACTTTGAACTCTTCTGAGAGTAGATATCCCAATAGAAGAAATTATTACTCTAGACCCTCCTTTCCTGATATGCAGTTTGAAGAAGACACTCTTCACCCTTCAGGGGCCACAGATGGCCATGGAATTCAAGAATGGAACATTGACGGGATGGCAGAAGGCCAGATCTACAATAGACTCCAGGAAATGGGGATGAATATCACCGCGTACAAAATGAAAGGTTGCACTGATAAAAATGCAGCTGTTCGTCTTGTTGCAGGATTCACAGGAACTTTGAAATGTTGGTGGGATAATTATCTCACTGAGCAAAACAAAGCTGAAATCTTCAACGCAGTCACCACTAAAAGAACCATTAAAGTGGAACATGGAGTAGAAACTGCTACTGAAACAGTAGTAGAAGATGCGACGGCCACACTAGTGTATTGTATAGCAAAACACTTTGTAGGTGAACCAAAACTCTTCCAAGATAGGAGCCTTGAGATCCTTAACAACCTTTATTGCAAAAAACTGACTGATTTCAGGTGGTACAAAGACATGTTCATCAACAAAGTGATGATCAGATCAGATTGCAATAATGATTATTGGAAAGAAAGATTCCTTAGTGGTCTACCTCCACACTTCGCCGAAAAGGTAAGATCCAAAATTAGAGATAGATGCGAGGGAAAAATCCCTTATCCTCATCTCACTTATGGAGATCTTGTTAGTCTCATAAATGTCACAGCTATGGAACTATGCACAGATCTTAAACTAAGAGCTCAACTCAAGAAAGAACAGAAAACCTACTCCTCAGAGCTAGGTAGTTTCTGTCAAGATTTTGGTTTCCCAACCTTAACACCCCCTTCCTCCAAAAAATTAGGAAAAAGGGAAAGAACTTCTTCTAGTAACTCTAAAAAGAGAAGATCCTTCAAGAAAAGAGAACATAGAGATAAACCCAAAAGAAGGTTTAAGAAAAAAACCTCTAAAGGTTCATCTTCTGAAGATACCTGCTGGACATGTGGAAAGAAAGGACATAGATCTAGCGAATGTCCAAGAAACAAGAAGAAGAAAAACAAAGTAAATCTACTGGAAGTAGATGAAGAAACTAAGAAAAAACTCTTCTCCATTATTGAAGAAGAAGAATCTGAGTCTGGCTCCAACTACTCCTCAGAAGGAGAAAGTGATGAGGAATTTCTAAATGTCGCTCATGACAGCCAGACAGAAGAAGATTCAGAATGCAATTGCAATGGAGCATTTTGTATGTGCGATAGTAAATCTATCAATGTCTTATCTGAAAATTTGATAGAAACCTTGTTTTCTACTATCGAACATATTCAAGATGAAGATGCTAGGAGAAAGTACCTCCTCGAGCTACAAAAATTAGTTACCAGGCAAAAAGAAGAAAGACCTGAAGTAACTCCTTTTAGCATGAAACAAATCATGGGGAGATTTGAAACTAAGAAGGAAGAACCTTCTGTAGAATTATTAAGAGGAGAAGTAAAAATTCTCAAGAATGAAATCAGAGAAGTCAAAGCAAGACTTCACAAAATAGAGATTGACAATCTCTCAAATCAGCTTCAAAAGGAGTCTACCAACCAAGATAAATCTTCTAAAGCCATCCTCACAGAAGAAACTGATTCTGACTCTGAAACAGAATCCCAAAGGTTTGATTCTAATACAGGTAAATCAGATGCAGGTCTGAAAGCTATTACAAAAATAAGACCTCAGAGTTCTCATATATTAATAAAGCTTGTTATAAACAATGATTTTGTTCTTAACAAAATTGCCTTGTTAGATAGTGGTGCTGATAGAAACTGCATTGTTGAAGGATTGATACCTACAAAATACCTTCTAAGGGAGGAGTAACACTTTCTATCACCTGTTCTCGGGTGTACCATTTGCTAACGAGGACTTGGAGGGATGATTTGGTGTCATCAATTTGTCCTGAATGTTCAAACCACTTAAAGAATTCAATTTCAGTCTTGAATCTTTCCATATCCTTAAACCATTTATCTCTAAAAGAGGTTCTTTGTTCTAAGGAATAAGTGGCTTTGTACCATTCAACTTTCTTTTGGTGTTCAGGAAGTTTCCACCATTTGTTAATCTTCCTTTTGTCAGGTACAAAGGTATCTTCTGAGGTTAGGACACCTATGGAGTCTTTTTTCTTATGATCTGGTTTCATGTCGCTAAGAGTTGGACTAGTAGGGGTTGTTTCATAATAGACTTTAGGGATGGTTCCAGAGAAGTCTACTCCATGGACTTTTCCCTGTTCAATAGGTTCACTGGAAGAATCTTCTCTTTCCTCCCGGGGGCAAAAGGAAGAAGGTCTGGCAGAGGACATTCTTCTACTTGAAGAAGCTTGACTGTAAGAATTGGATCTTAAAAACTTAAGGTTAATAGATCCATCTGGAAATTGAATAACCTGGTCGATTTGGGATCTATCAGGTTGGATAGGTAAAGGGTTGGTAATGGAATCAAATTTCCATTCTTCGTCAGTTAAGATGTCGTCCCATTTTAGAAGCCTAGGGACGAAGGTAGTACTGTGCTCTTGGTTTGCTTCCATGAGCATAGTGACTCCTTTGACGCTAGTTGATATAGCCTTTGGGGCTATAGTGGTTTTCATTAGCTTGTAATATACCCTATATATTACAGCTATTTCTCTGGTGTCGGTTTTACTGTTCATATTCTTGGTTTTGACATTAAGTGTCAAGGTATCCATAATGTTTGGATCATGGATATCTACCGAGAAATTAGGATAACAATTAAAGTATACCGGGCCATTGGCGAGGTTACTTTCTAGGACTCCTAACAGAGAATCATCAAAGTTAAGCAGTCTATCGTCTCTAAGTAATAGACAAATAGGGATATTCAGACCTTTACGGAAAAGAGGTTTAACAGCTACTTGTACAAGACCAATATGAAGGAACTTAAACTCCTTCTGATATCTATGGATATCATTAGCAATTAATAACTTGATAGTTTCAAGGCAATTATTAATAGCAACAGTAGACTCACAAGTCTTAATATTATATTTTTTAAAGAGTGAAAAATTACCTAATTGGTAAATCTTTTCAAAAGGTTCTTTCGGGATAGACCAATTTTGTAAATCGTTTTCTACCTTAGAGATAGACAAGTTGACACTATTAACAGTATACTGATGATTATTCATTTGAGAAACATGCCTTTGATTATATTATGCAGGATGATAGATGAGTAGTAATAGTAAGTTCTTAATAAAATTATGAACAAATTATAAAACATATATTTCTAAGTCTGAAAGCATAACTATGGAATTATAACACGGATTTTACATTAAAGATTTTGGATTTTACAAGAGTCTAGTCAAACAAACCACCTTACAGTCTAAGACGCCTACCATCGGCTAGAGGACTGTCTGTCGGCATCGGAACTATTTGACAAGAATTCTTCACCTCACTTTAATCACCAGAAATAATCTCCATACTTATTTTTTTAAGACTAAGAGATTTATGCATTATAATTAAGACATAATAATACAAAGAACTTAATTATTACTACTAATTTATCAAAGCATAAATATAATCTAGGCAAAGATTATTTAGCTATGCATAGCTACTAAATACAGTAACATGGCTCTGATACCATAAAAAGGTTCGTAAATACAGTAAGTAAAATAGTGAGTGCAACAGAGTAAACAGAGTAAACTTACTGGAATAACAAAGTTGAATGATTTATTGATGAAGCGGAAGCATTACAAACATTGTTACAGATGAGCAAGACTAAGAGAAATTTTTAGTGTAAATTTTCTGATGCCTTGTAATGAAATAATACAAGTCTTTATATAGACTTAAAGAGATAATGGGAATCCAAAAGGCCTTCTTCTGATTGGCTGTTGAGGATTACCTTATCTTTGAAAGGGGTCCATTGGTTAGTGGATGTCTTTCTTCATGGGTCCACTTCTTTTTGAGTGGTCAAAAGCTTGTCGGGAGCCTGTTTTTCTTTTCCGAATAAGTTAAATAACTTTCGGTGTAGTGGGGTCTATTTTGATTAAATACTGTTGATATCTGCTCATGTGGGAAGAGAAGTGTCCTTTTCAATGGGTTTTTTGAAAGGAGAAGCTTTGAGGATATTTTTTCTATAGGGAATGCTAAGTCCTTCTAAGGGAGGAGTAACACTTTCTCGTGCACAGTCAGGGGTTAAGCAACACCCCCAAGCCTTAACATAAATAATTAAAATAAAAATACAAGGAGGGGGACATAAACCTTACCTCCGATCCTATGGTGGTTCATAAGTCGGCTAACCTATTAAGGTCGGCTAACTCATCCCCGATATAAAAAGAGACTAAATATAACTAGAAAGCAGTAAACCTGTGAGAGGTGGGAGCCTCGTGTAGGGTCTGTTCCCATAAAAAAAAAAAAAAGTAACATCCTAAATATCTTGTAACCTCCTGTTTATAGATGTGGTGTACAACACACCGATAAACAAGACTCTACTAAACACGGTCTGTAGACATTCCAAGGACGAACTGCTCTGATACCACTTCTGTTATGACCCAACCCCGTAGGCCGCGATTGGGGTCCGAACTGGACCCCCTTATGCGTATCTATCAGCTACCCTTAAGTTGAACCATGTGTGATGTGATACCATACACAAACCCCAATGGGTGAAAAACTTCTTTTCATAAACCTATAGTCTCATTCACCTGTATCATAACAGGAAAAGGCATGCGAGCCGACGAGGCTACCACACCATGAAAATATTTACAACACGTCGTATGAGCGAAACTGAAACAAACTTAGAAATAACCCACATACACATGTCTACAGACCTCTAAGAGTAATAACTGCATCATATGGCGGGACAAGACCCCGTCATACCCCTAAATATATTAAATATATATATTAAATGACCAGTATCAAAATTAGGCTCCAGGACAGTGAAGCACTTCCGACATAGCTGAGAGGAACTCCTAAGCTGACCAATCTCTAACATGAACATCTGTACTTGCGGGAATGAAATGCAGCCCCCTAGATAACGGGGGGTCAGTACGACATATGTACTGAATATATAAAGCATAACATATCATAACTGAAACAACAACTGAAATGGGGATACAGAAAACATGTATAACAGTTAACAGATTACTGTACCTGCAGCTTAGGACATGCAGTCATATACCTTATCATATCCTGTACCCGAACCTCTAGTGAACTCGATATCATAATCGTTTCATCATAATCATGACCGGCCCTTTATGGGATGCAGTGATTGATCATTGCATCATATATCATGCGCAGCCCTTCATGGGATGCAGTGAATAATTATTTCATCATATATCATGCCCGGCCCTTCATGGGATGCGGTGAATTTATCATGCCCGGCCCTTCATTGGACGCGGTGACTTTATCATGCCCGACCCTTTATGAGATGCGGTGAATAATTATTTCATCAAATATCATGCCCGGCCCTTCATGGGACGCGGTGAATTTATCATGCCCGGCCCTTTATGGGATGCGGTGAATAATCATTTCATCATAAATCATGCTCGGCCCTTCATGGGATGCAGTGAATTTATCATGCCCGGCCCTTCATGGGACGCGGTGAATTTATTATTCCCGGCTCTTCATGGGATGTGGTGAATAATCATTTCATCATATATCATGCCCGACCCTTCATGGTACGCGGTGAATTTGTCATGCTCGGCCCTTCATGGGACGCGATGAATTACGTATTAACAGCCTGCACGAGTAAAGTAACGAGGAACCATATGCAATTAGTTCATTCTCTGAGATTTGGTATAACAACCGTCATGGATTATCATTTGAAGATCAAAACTATCATCGTCTCATGTATCCTCTAACTTCCATTAGGGGCCACATCGACGGAGTCTCAAGAGTCCTAGGCTTCTATTAAGGTAATACCAAACGGCTTATGCAATCGGAGACACTAGTCATTATAGAGTTCTTAGGCATGAGAGCTCATACATTCAGTTAGTATTCGTCATATAGGAACTCGAGGGTAGCTGTTCAACTACTTCAAGAACTTCGATATTAAGAAATGAATAGGAGTTATAGTTCATGCTTCCCATGCATCTGGTTACTATTTCTTGTATAGAAGGATTGAGGGTGATAGCTCAGCTACCTTAAGAGCCTTAGAATTTAAAATTGAACACGAGTCAATAGGCTCTACATATATTACCTTTTATCCTATAGAAACCTTAAGAAGGCAATAGCTCAACTATTACAGGAGTTCTACCATTTTGAAGTGGATAAGAATTATGAACTGTACTCAGAGCTTTACGAATGGAACTATCCCCAAGTTCCATATACAAACCATTCATAACTTATATCTAAGACATGCCAAAATAAAGAAGAATAGTTTTACCTACTTATGCCAAAAATATGTCAAAAGAAAGGTTCGCATACCTGTTATGGGTTAGTCTTTGTCTCGGTCGCCTTGTCTTCCCGTGAAACCTAGGTAACATGAAATCAATGCGAATATCAACCTCTTTATACCTTTCAGCGTCTTACATTACTGAAGAGTATTCATAAACCCCATTCCCTTGCTCGTCTTCTCGACTAGTTCCTTAACTAGTTAAGGCGTTAACGAAAATCGGACAGCACCTCCCCTATAATGTGCCCTATCTGAATTCCCAATTACATACCTAATTACTACAGACAACAAAAAACAACAACCTTCAGCTCATATACAAGTAAAACATGGAAACATTACACAATATAAACTCCACCCGACTTGCTGAAAATTGTAATACCAAAATAGGGTTTCTAGTCTTTGTTTCGCAAAACCTTTAATTATACGAAATGAGGAGTCGTGTGGCTGAAACCATAAGCACACAAACCCCTTTTAAAATACATTTAGGAGCTGAAACAAATCACCAAACACCTGCAGCATCACCCCACACGCACAACACCCCATTTCTACTATAATTTAACTACGATGACTTCACTTTTGATTGTTTCTATTGTCGAGCATTTCCACGACCTTTTTTATACTTAAAGAAGTATAAAAGGTATATTATACCCTACATAAATACCCCATAAAGTACAAATTTAAAGGATAAGTCTTACCATACCCGAAATTAGCCAAAACGCGCCAAAACTTGCGTCGGAACTTCTCTAGTCTCGCTGAAAATGTGTGGACTGTTTGCTGTCCGTTTGGTGATGCTCCAAACCCTAAATTCACATTAATCACACACTAATAACATGTCCAAATCCTTGAAAAAACGTGGGATAAGAGAATCAAGCCATAGCTTATCATATGGCTTTCCAAACTTGCTGAACATTAACTTCGGAACCTCCTTGACGCGGCTGAAATGTTGTGGCTGGTTGTTACTCGTTTTTGCTGCCCCAAATAGGTAATTTACGTTATTAAACACATACTCTTGATAAAATAATACCTTATCTAATTAATTTCTAGAGAGAAATTGGGACTTACCTATTTTTTTCCTCCAAGCCGTCACGTTTTTCTCTCCTATTCTAGGGTTTGCTTTTCTTTTTGTTTGCTGAAGTTTAAGTGCAGGAACTGAACTTAAGACATGATATACAGGTATATATGTGGTCCTAGGAGGTGACACGTGTCATTCCCATAGGGTGACACGTGTCCAGCCCCTATTGGACAACTGATCCATGCCTTACCCATAGGCTGCCACATGTCCTTGTGGGCCCCACCTCCAAGTAGGTGGGTCACCTACTTTACCCTAAGTAGGTGGGTCACCTTCTTTTTTGAGGTGCTGCTATGTGTCGCTCCTCCATTGCTTTCCACGTATCGTCTTTTCCCCTTCCTCGTGGGTTCGTAATCTCATCTTATTTTAAGAGCCTATGTAATTCATGCTACATAAGCTTGGTATGTCCTCAAGTAGATCAAGTATGTAAGACTTCTAATTTAGTAGCTTACGTAGGTAAATTGAGTCCTACAACTTATTACTTGGCTTTCAATTCCTTTCGGATTCTTATGACCCTATTTTCAACCTTCTCTACTATGGGGTATCACATTTGTCTTTTCTTAAAGTCGTTTGATAGTGTCGTAGCTTATCCGGCTCACATGATAATGTCTAAAGAACTTAAAAGACATTCCGAGCTCGAGAGTGTGGGGTGTAACAACATAGTCCCTCATACCTATGTTACCTTGTTGAAGATTGGTGAACTCCAACACCTTGACTTCACTTAGCTCAAGAGGGAAAAAGCGATCAAGAAAAGCAAGTTTGAAGACTTCCCAATCAATTGGTCCTTCGTCCATCTTCTCAATCTTCCATTGAATATACCAAAATTGAGAAACACTCTTGAGTTGGTAAACCACCAACTCACTTTATCTTCAGACATTATCCCCATAATGCTCACTATCTTATATACCTCATCAATGAACTCTTGAGGATCCTCATTAACTTTTGAACTATGAAACTTATGAGAGTTCATTCTTGGAAAATTTCTTACCTTTGAAGTTGGAGTTGGAGCATTAGAAGGAGAAACAACCCCTTGGTTTGCCATAACTTGAGCTAGCATAGTGATAGCAGTTCAGAACTCCATATTAGATACTTGGTCGGGTAGGGGATGTCTAGAGGGAGAGGAGGAAATTTTTCCTCGTTAGCATTGATCCCTTTATACATAGGTGCTCTTCTTGGAGGTATTTCTGAAAATTGCAAAGAAAAATCGTTAAGGAAAACAAGTCTTAGAGTGTACAGATGTGGTAAAATGTATTTCCTAAAATGTATTATAGACTCATATTCACAGATGTGGTGCTTTCACATTTATGAATAAGTATCTATTTGATGCGGCATATTGGACTCTCTTGGACATATTAACCCTTGTGCTTGTACTAAGTTTGTCACGACCAGACCTAGGGCCTAGTCGTAACATGACGATTGAAACCTCGAAGGGCTCCAAGCAAGCCTCTAGACTTATCATAAGCATACATAAGGTAAAGTAAGTACAGAAATAACATAAGTAGAGTCTAAACCATGATAATAGGATGAAATGTAAACTTGACCACATAGACTCGATAACATAAGTCCAATAATACCTTTACTACATAAGACGGGCAGGGGCTAAGACATGTCCCTAGTTCACCCTCAACAATAATGTAAACAAAGTCTTAACAAAGAAATAATTTATAAATCTCCCTCGATGGATGAGGACTCACCAAAATCTTCACCAGATAAAAGCTCTACTAGCCACATGTGGGAATATGATTTTCAACCCTACATTATAAGATAATGTAGGCAACAATATACGTTTGTATGTTTGAGTATATTAAGTATAAGGGCATGACATGGAATATAAATCATAAGATGCAATGATCAATCAATGTACATGATAAGGGAGAATAACTAAACTCATGAGAAAACCATAATGTCATGATCCAAACTAGGTCCAAGCCATGACACGGTGATCAGGATGTGAGGGACCCCCACCAAAAAGTCTTAACATACATCGCATGTAATATAAGTGGAAGTGAAAGCCCAAGGGAATGGGTCTAAGGGATAGAAAATGCAATAGGTGTCAACCCGGAATACATCACATAATGTCTAAAAATTCCTCTAGTGTTTAATGAGGGCTTAGGGAAAGCTTATAGCTCACCCGAATCAAGTAAAGAAAAGTCAAGTAAACAATGAGAATGAAATTCATGTCCTCTATAGAATAAGGATGGTCGTGAGTGTCGTCCTCCCTAACATTATGAAACAAGAAAGACAAAATATGCATTAGTACATAGATGGTACTAAGTATATGAGATATGCATGAACAAGTAAAGGTGCGTGAACAATATGACATAGATGCATGACCATCATAATGAACATGAGGAAAACTTTAAAATTATTTGAAAATATATGAAACTCGTGGTCAATGCATATCATAAAACTCGTAGCATAATTTTCAACTAGTGTAGGATAAGACCGTTAACCAATATCTTAAGACCATGTGAACTATAACATGGAAAACCCTCATCAACAAGGGGGATTCTACTATGCCAAGGTATACTCCTCATTGTACTCAACTCAACTCAACTCAAGTGTTCTATATGTATATCCACTAGCTAGGCCATAAAGGCAATCCTATGTGGGCAACGTAGTTTGGGACTTTATGTTGCTACTAGGATTCCTTTAGGTAACTAAATGTCTTATCGGACTGAACTCCACCTATAATTCCTCTCGGTGTTTAGTTAATATCCCAATGGAATTCATTAAAATGTGATCTTAAACATTATAGGTAAATATAGTAACTACCTATCAATCCATCTTTATAAAACATATTAGGAATATCTCATTAACATTAGTAATTCATAGGAATCCATAACCTTTGTGAGAATTTTCCTAATCACCATCTTTAAACATGATTGTGTGAGAATTGTACTTATCACACCATAATAGCTTTCTTAGATCATAATTGATCATCATTATAACTTCATTATTAAATCATAATCTCAACTTTATTCATGAAAACTTTCTGTTAAACATCATTGAACTCATAATCAATCCATGAAAATCATCTTTAACTTTATAATCATATCTTAGAAATATCTTTATGCACAGGCATTCATAATACAACCTAAAATCATGCAATTCATTTGGATAAATACTTAGAATAAATATTGATAACATTTCAAAATAAAATTAAAACAGCCTAATGCAATTCATCAAAACTAGGGTTCATAAACCAATTTCAAATTGAAGAAAAATTTGAGAAAACTTTGGGACTCCATGGGTGAAAGGAACCCATGGGTCAATCCCCACATACCTTGAGTGGATTCACTTAGAATTGAAGAAGAAACCTTGGTGAAATCTGAAACCCTAGCTTGAGACTTGGATAGAAACCTTGAGAGAGTTGAGTTCTTGCCTTAGTGAATTTTAGAAGAATGATTTAGAATGAGGGAAATTTCAAAGGATTGGTTAGATATGGGCTTTAACTTAGCCATAATTGTGTCTAACTTTATTGAACAAAATATGGAAAATAACACAAATGCCCTTCATTATAACTAGATTTTGACCCTACGAATACTTTTCTATGAGTCATAGAAGAAATGATGAGTCGTCAAGATGACTTCTCCTGTAGATCTGAGAAAAGGGCTTGAATTCAAGTCTCTGAAGTTTGCATATGAGTCATTTTTATGACTGGTCTTCACAACAATGAGTCATCATTTGGACTCATCCTGCAGGCCTTGAACCCTATAAACTTGGATTCTCTGAACCTTCACTTATGATTCGTGATTACGACTCATCATCTTGACCACGAGTCATCAACTCGACTCGTCTTACAAGCCTGAAAACCTACAAGTTCACTAAACTCTCAAATTTGATTACGATTCCTCCTCACCACTCGTCAATAGGGGGACGACTCATCTTGTTGAGTCGTAGGAACTCCTTTAGAGACTTGTCCTGAACAAGTTCAAGGACAACTTCCACGACTCGAACCTCAAACGAATCATAGAGTAGGTTTTAGATTTGAAATATATTCCCTTTTCTTGAGATTTCTCCTTCGTTCTAACTTTTTGAATTTTGGGGCCTTACAATATCTCCCCCATGGGAGCATTCTTCCTTGAATGAGATTTAACTTATCATAGGTAGGACATGGAAAGAGGAATAATAGCCCAACATGAACATGATGACACATTGTAATGCATAGATCATGAAAACTTCAATCTTTAACATAAAACATGACTTTAAAATCATTTATCATGAACATGCATGCATATGAATGACATAGGAGGAACTATAAGAGTCCAATTACCTTGATTAAGAACAACTTACTATGTTAAGATTAAGTAGAGGAAAAGAGGTAGGGTATCATTTAATCATATTCCCCTTCACTTCCCAAGTAGCACTTTCTACTTGTTGATTCGTCCATAGTACTTTAACGGATGCAACTTCTTTGTTTTCTTAGCTTCTTAACTTGCCGGTCTAAGATTTCTAGTGGAAACCCCTCATAAATCAAATTCTCTTCAACACTGACATCTTCCAATGGGTCAATGGAATTCAGATCACCCACAAACTTTCTCAACATAGACACATGAAACATCGGGTGAGCCATAGCTAATTTGAAAGACAAATAAAACTCATAAGCCAAATTTCCAACACGTCTCAATATCTTATAAGGCCCAGCATATCTAGGACTTAGTTTCCTTTTCTTGCCAAAATACATTACACCCTTCATGGGAAAACCCTTCAAATAGACCCAATTATCCATCTCAAATTCAAGGTCTGTTTTCCTAACATCAGAATAAGACTTTTGATGACTTTGAGCCGTCTTCAACCTCTCACTTATGAGTATCACCTTCTTCATGACATCTATTACCAAATCTGGATCAATCAAGTCCATCTCATGTACTTCAAACTATCTCATTGGGTGATAAAGTTTCAATTAGGGATGAATCTAACCAAAATAAAAAGTGGAATTAAACAACAAAAATGTAAGATAAATGAGAAATAAGGGATGAGAAAGGAACAAAGAAGGGGTAATTGAATACATAATTAACCAAGGGAGAAGGCTTGAATTCAATGTAAAAGAAAAACTTACTTGAAATCCACAAATAAGTGACTCAATATGAAATCAAGAACAAGGAGTCTTCAATCAACAATAGGAATCAACCCATCAACTAAGATACACTAACCTAGACTAACCTAAAGGGATTCCACCCTTGAACTACACTATTTTAAGAATTTCTTTATTCCACATCAAAAAATCTATCCCTAAAATGAAAAGACCACTATTTATCTAAAGGAAATAAATAAGACATGTTCTTTTACAATTTTACCCTTAATGAGATAAGGGACTTGTTTGATTGTCTTGTTATGTGAATTCTTGAAATTAAGGAATGGCCACTTGTACACATAGCCTAATTTATCCATCCTCTTTCTTTGACTAGACTTCAATGCATTGTTTGTCTTCCTTTGGTATACTTCAAGATCCTCCAGAGCTTCCTTTCTCATGAATACTACTTGTAGTTCTTAGAGCTCTTTTGCTTGACTATACACGTCGTTATCACCAGGGAGTTACACCTTCTCCCATATAAGGCTTCAAAAGAAGTTATTAGGATGCTAGAGTAATAAATATTATTGTAGGCAAACTTAGTCAATGGTAAATGCTCATCCTTACTTTCTTTAAAATCAATAACACATGCCCTCAATATATCTTCTAAAGTTTGGAGCGCTCTTTCATCTTGACCATCAGTTTGAGGATGGATAGCGGTACTTAGCTAAACTTTCATATGAAGACCTTTTTAAGAGGACTTCTAAAAGTGAGAAGTTAATTGAGTACTCTAATATGATATAATGGACAAGGGAACACCATGAATTCTTACCAACTATCGAACATACAACTTGGCATAGTCTTCGGCACCATAATAAGTCTTAACTAGTAGAAAATAAGCTGACTTAGTCATCCAATCTACAAAAACCCAAATAGAATCATGTTGTTTTTTAGTACAATGAAAACCTGTTACAAAGTTCATATTCACATCTTCCCACTTCCAAGTAGGTATTTCAATGTCTTGGGCTAAACCTCAGAACCTTTGATTCTCAACTTTAACTTGTTGGCAATTTGGAAACTTAGCCACAAATTCTTTTATGTCCTTCTTCATACCATTCCTCCAATACACTTCCCTCAAATCATGAGACATCTTGGTAGAAACTAGATGAAATGAATACCCATAGTTATGAGCTTTATTCAATATCAACTCTCTTAAACCATCAACATTAGGTACACATAACGTACCTTGATATCGGAGTACACCATCTCCACTTTTGGATGAAAGCCTCAATGGGTTTTTCAAAAACCGACTTTTTTAACTCAACCACTACCAGATCGTGGTCTTGTTTGGCTTTAACATCTGCCACAAGTGATGATTCTAAACCATTATGAATAGGGATACCTCCATCATTGGAGTCAACCAACCGCACACCTAAGCATGCCAATCTATGAACATATTTGAACAATTATTTCTTACCTTCCTCAACATATGCCACGCTATTCATGGACAATCTACTAAGTGCATCGGCAACCACATTCTCTTTGTTCGGATGGTACAACATACTCATATCATAGTCCTTCAATAATTCAAGCAATTTCCTTTGCCGAAGGTTCAAATATTTTTGGTTAAACACATATTGTGAACTTTTATGGTTGGTGAACACATCCACATGAACACCATAAAGATAGTGTCTCCAAATCTTCAAAGCAAACATAACTTCCATTAACTCAAGATCATAGACTGGATAGTTCCGTTTATGCACCTTAAGTTGCCTAGAAGAATACTCTATCACCTTATCATATTGCATCAAAACACAACCTAAAGAAACTGTTGAAGCATCATAATATACAACAATGCCATAGGATCCTTCTGGCAAGGTCAAAATAAGAGCGGTAGTGAGATGATCTTTCAACTCTTCGAAATTTTTTTCACAAGCTTTCAACTATTGAAAATTCAAATTCTTTTGAGTCAATTTTGTCAAAGAGGATGAGATCCATGAAAATCCTTCCAAAAATCTCTTATAGTATCCGACTAGGCCTAATAAACTTCTAATATCAGAAGTGAACAATGGTCTAGGACAAATCATCACCGCCTTGGTTTTCTTAGGATCAATCTTAATCCCTTCACCGAACACAATGTGACCAAGAAAAGCCACCTCCTTTAGCCAAAACTCACACTTATTAAACTTTACAAATAATTGCTTGTCTATTAGAGTTTGCAACACAATCCTCAAATGATTTGCATGCTTCTCCTCATTCCGATAGTAAACCAAAATGTCATCAATAAAAAAAATTGCAAACATGTCCAAATATTATTTGAACACCTTATTCATAATTTCCAGGAATGATGTGGGGCATTAGTTAAACCAAATGACATAATTCAGAACTCATAATGGCCATACCTTGTACGAAATGCTGTCTTTAGAATATGACACTCCCTCACCCTTAGGTGGTAACTGAAATGAAGATTAATCTTTGAAAAGTAACTTGCCCCTTGAAATTAGTCAAACAAATCATCTATCCTCGAAATTGGGTATTTATTCTTGATGGTTACTTTGTTCAATTGCCGGTTGTCAATGAATATACAGAGAGAACCATCCTTCTTTCTAACGAACAAAATGGGAGTACCCCATGGGGATATACTTGGTATAATGGAACCTTTGTCTAACAAGTCTTTCAATTGATCCTTTAAATCATTCAACTCCACTAGAGCCACTCGGTAAGGAGTAATAAAAATGGTTTGATTACCTGGAAAAAGGTCTCTACCAAAATCAATCCCCCTTTCAGGAGGGACACCGGGTAGATCATTGGGATTATTTTTAATGGGGCCTGACTCTAGTGTAGGGGCTTTGGAATTTTCATCTCTAACCCTTACAACATGATAGATATAACCTTTGGGGATTATTTTTTAAGCTTCAAGGCACGAAATGAATTGAACTTTGAACACGAAATTACTAGCCTTCCATTCTAGGATCAGTTCATTAGGAAATTAAAACTTCACTACTCGGGTTCTACAATCAGTAGAAGCATTACATGCATATAGCTAATCCATACCAAGGATAATATTAAAATTAGTCATCTCTAGCTCAACTAGATCACATAGAGTAACTTTATAGAAAACTGAAATTGGACAACTTCTATAGACTCTTTTAGCCACAACTGACTCACCTACAAGAGTATAAATGGAAAAAGGCTCTAGCAATATTTTGGGACTAACATCAAAGCTCATAGACATATAAGTACTAACAAAAGACAAATTTACATCCGTATCAAGTAAGGTATAAACATCATAGTGGAAGATCCATATATAACCACCTTTTTGTTGCACTTGAGCACCTTGAGCAACTTGGCTTGAGGATGAACATCTTTGAACTTACATTTCTTAGTATGGTGACCCGGCTTACCATATCGGTAACATAAATTCAAACTCGCTAAACACTCAACCTTGTTATTCTTACAACACCTCTTACATGTGAGGGTCACTTGACCAATAGGAGTACCTCCTTGAGCCTTAGGGTTGGGCACCCTATCCTTATCAAACCTCAGAGTAGTGGCATTTGATGATCCTTGGTCGAAGTAGCTTCAGCAAAAGTGAGGGCGTCCACCACTTCCGCACTTAACAAGAGAGAAACCACTACTATCGTCCCTTCACGTTGTGGACTGCCTATTTTTCTCCCTTAGCTTCTCACTTTCTATTTTCTCCACATAGGTCATATGTCTAGAGATGTCCATCTCTCAGATCAACATAGTTGTGTTACACTTTTTTCATACTATATCCAACACACTTGACACAAACTTGCTCATATGAGCTCTTGAGTAGGCAACCATGAATGGAGTATATTTTGGCAATTGGGTGAACTTGAGGGCATACAACCTCATATTCATACCACGTTGCTTGAGGTTGATGAATTCTTGTACTTTGGACTCCCTCAACTCTAATGGAAAAAAGCGATCAAGAAATGCTTCTTTGAACTCCTCCCAAGTCATTAGATCTACCTCTCTAGGCCTCTAACTTTTCCATTGACTAAAACAAATTTGAGTAACACCTTTCAAGTGATGTGTAGCCAACTCTTCTCTCTGAACCAGGCTAACCTATATAATCTACACAATCTTATGAATACTATAAACAAACTCTTGTGGATGCTCTTCTACCTTATAACCCCAAATTTATAGAGGATTCATCCTCATGAGATCACTAACTCTTGTCTCTACCATACCCATATTTGGGATCAAGGGAACAACCACTTCACAATTAGCTTAAGCCATAATGACTTGAGAAAGTACTTGAATGGCTGCTCAAAACTTGGCATTAAATACTTGGTCATTATAGGGATTATTCAGAGTTTGTTACTCCTCTTCAACCATATTTCTTCTAGAGCGGTATCTTCGTGGAAGAATTTTTTGAAAATCACTAAGAACAAGCGTTAGAGAGAAAGACTTAGCCACTCTACTGCACGACATAGATCATTAAAGAAGCGAGACTTTCCTAAAACTTTTTATAGCCTCCTACTCATTAATGTGGCACACTTCACACCAATGAACAAGACTCTACTTAACACAGCATGTTAGACTTCCTAGGACTCTTCTAAATATTGTGCTCTTATACCAAGTTTTTCATGATTCGAACTAGAGCCAAGCTATGACATGGCGATTGGGATATGAGGGACCCCAACCAAATCATCTTAGTATACATCACATACATAAGGTAAAGAAATATAGTAATATAAGCAGAAAGTAAAAGCCCAAGAGAATGGGTCTAAGGGATCCACTTGTTAGGACATAAGGTAATCCTACGATGGCACATAGTTGTGAGACAAGCGACTTTATATATGGACCCCGTAAGTCGATCTCCCTTCTCAAGTCATCTTTCGGTGCTAATTCAAATCACACGAAATACATAACATAGTAATCAAACTTAGTATATATCATAACTTGCTCATAAACTTTATAATTCATAGAATAGCTCATTTTCATGTTTTACTTGCAATGTGAGCACAAGCCTTTCAACATTACAATATCATACTGGTATAGTTCATGTCATTAGGTTTCTAGGTCACCAATATAGGGCCCTAAGTCACATTTCTTCATAACTTGGATGAAATTCATAACTTGAACATAATTTAAATTCATGATCATAATTCATACTTGAATTTAGAGTAAAATTATATACATAGTCAATTTGAATAAAAACCATGAAAATACTTTGAAACCATTGAAATTCATAATCATACTTCATATAACTCATTATTGCAAACAACTTCATGCATGGACATTCATAATTTAACTTAAAATCATATAATTCATATAGAAACATACTTATAATGATCATTTATATTGATTAAAAACATAATTGAAACAACCAAATGCAATTCATCAAACTAGGGTTACAAACCCAATTGAGATTCATAAGATTTTGAGTATAAACCTATGGACTTCATGGGTGAAAAGAACCCATGGATCAATCCCTACATACCTTGATTAAATTTAAACTTGAAATTGATAAAGGAGACTTGTTCTTGAAGAAACTGTAGCCAAACTTGAAGAAGAAGATGAACTCTTAAAAGTAACCTTGAGAGAGAAGTCCTAAAGTTGTTTGGGAGTTAATGAGGGAAAATAATAGGTTTAGGAGTATTTAGGACAATTACATAATGAATCTAGTCCAAAAAACATCCACATACACTTATGAAAGAATCGGTAAATGGCCAAATTACCTTTCATTTAATTAGAACTGGGACTCATCACGGAGGATCCATCACGTTCCATGGTCCTCACAATGGCCCATGATAGTGCCTGTGGTGATTAACGTAAATGTTAAATCTTGGGAGTTGTAGAGAAGAGTTTTAGGACTTCCTCCATGGAGACCTTCACGGTTCATGGAGTGCATCATGGTTTGTGAATAGAAGGCATGTTGTATTACCTACAGGAGAGACCACCACAGAACCCACCATGGTCCATCAAAAGCTACACGGCCTATGGTGGTAAATCGTGCTTCCTGCCTTGGGAAGTTTCCTGAGGGCCTTAGGGGAGGGGTCACCACGGAGGGCACTATGTTCTGTAGTGCTCACCATGGTCCGTGGTCCCTTCCCTACAGGACTTAGTTTTAGAACCACCACCAGGGTGGTTCACCATAAGGCACCCCTTGATGGGAGTGAAGCTAGCATGAATGGAATATGAAAGGAAAATAATAGCCCAATATGAATTCAAAATATCTCCATAATGCATATAACAAGAAATCTTTAATCTCAATTCAAAACATAACTATAAAACTTATTTCATGAACATGAATGCATATGAAACCATGAGAATAACATAAATACATGATTTGGGCTTATTGGATCATGAAGGAACTAACTACCTCAACTAGGCATGGAATGAAAGAGATGATGATATCGGGACATCGTATTAGCTTTGGCTTCTCACATAGAACCCTCAACCTCTTGATTCCTCCATAACGCTTTAACTGAAGCTATTTCTTTTTTTCTTAACTTTCTAACTTCTTGGTCTATTATCTCAACCAGAACCTTTTCATAAGAAAGACTCTCTTTAACCTCAATGTAGTTCAATGGCACAATGGAGATAGGATTACCAACAAACTTTCTTAACAATGACACATGGAACACCAGGTGCACCAATGCCAAATATGAAGGTAAATCCAACTCATAAGTCACCTTACCAATTCACCTCAAATTCTGATATGGGCCAACATAGCGGGGACTTAACTTCCATTTCTTACCAAAACGTATCACACCCTTCATAGGTGAAATTTTCAAGTAAACCCAATCATGGACCTCAAATTCAAGTTTTCTTATTCTCACATCTGAATAGGACTTCTGTCGGCTTTAGGCCATTTTTAATCTTTCTCTAATGAGTCTAACCTTCTACATAGCCTCAAATACCAACTCGGGTCCTATCAAAGCAACTTTACCTACCTCAAACTAATCTATATGGGATCTACACTACCTATCACACAGTGCTTCAAATTGAGCCATCTCAATGCTAGAGTGATAACTGTTATTATAAGCAAACTCTATTAATGGAAAATGATCATCCCAATTTTCTTTAAAATCAATCACGCATGCTCTCAATATATCCTCTAATGTCTAAATAGTATGCTCCGCTTGACCATCCATTTGTGGGTGAAAGTATGTACTAAGTTTCACTTGGGTACCAAGACCCTTTTGGAAGGATCTCCAAAAATAAGATGTAAACTGAGTACCTCGATCCAAAATAATAGACCATGGAATAACATGAAGTTTAAAAAATTCTCAGATATATAATCTAGCATAGTCCTTGGCCAAATATGAGATCTTAACTGGGAGAAAATGAGCTGACTTAGTCATTTGATCAACAATCACCCAAATAGAGTCATGTTTCCTATGAGCATGAACCAAATCGGTAACAAAGTCCATATTCAAAGCTTCCCACATCCAAGTAGGAATCTCAATGTCTTGAGCCAAACCTCTAAGTTTTTGATGCTCAATTTTCACTTGTTGACAATTTGACACTTAACTAAATATTCTGCAATATCTCTTTTTGTGCCATTCCACCAATATACTTCCCTCAAATATTGATACAACTTTGTGGAATTAGAAAAAATAAAATACCGCAAACTATGGACCTCAGACAATATCATATCTTTCAATACATTAAAATTAAGAACACACAATTGGCCTTGATAACTCAAAACATTATCTCCCCCTTGGGAGAAATCCTCAATGGCTTTATTGGCAACCGTCTTCTTCAATTCTACAAAAGCGGGATCACTATCTTGCTTTGCCTTTACATCCACCACAAGAGATGATTCAGAACTATTTTTCACAATAACACCACAATCTACAGAATCAACCAATCGAACACCTAAATGGGCTAATGTATGCATATCCCAAACTAGCTCTCTCTTTCCATCCTCAGTATGAGCAACATTGTTCATGTACAATCTACTAAGAGTGTCAGCAACCACATTTGCTTTACCCGGATGGTATAGTATACTCATGTCATAATCCTTCAACAATTCAAGCCATCTTGTTTGTCATAAGTTCAAGTATTTTTGAGTGAAAGCATATTGCAAACTCTTCTGATCAGTGAAATCATCCACATGGACACCATAAAGATAGTGTGTACACAACTTCAACACAAATATCACTACCGCCAACTCAAAGTCATGAGACGAATAATTCTTCTCATGTGATTTGAGTTTCATTGAAGCATAAGCTATCACCTTACTATGTTACATTAGTATGCAACCAAGACCAATTAGTAAAGCATCACATTACAAAACAAACCCATCAGAACCTTCTGGTAAAGTCAACACTGGAGAGGAGGTAAGTCTATCCTTCAACTCTTGGAATCTTTTATCACATGCTCCAGACTACTAGAAATTTATCTTCTTTTGAGTCAAAGTCGTTAAGGGTGATGAAATGGAAGAGAAACCTTCCACAAACCTTCTATAATAACTAGGTAAGCCAAGAAACTCTGATTATTAGAAGGAATCAATGGTATAGGCCAATTTTTAACCGCCTTGGTCTTTTTAGATCAACCATAATTCCTTTTATGGAAATAATATGACCAAGGAACGCAACTGACCTTAACAAAAAAATAAGATTTACTAAACTTTGCATACAACTAACTATCCTTGAGAATTTGTAGCACAATCCTCAAATGATTGGCATGCTCTTCCTCACTTTGTGAGTAAATCAAAAAATCATCAATGAAGATGATCAAACATATCCAAATATTGTTTGAACACCCTATTTCATCAAATCCATACAAGATACAGGGGTATTCATTAGTCCAAAAGACAACCAAAATTCAAAGTGACAATACAAAGTTCTAAAAGCCATCTTCGGAATATCACATTCCCTGATCGGAGATAATGATAACTTGATCGGAGGTCAATCTTTGAAAAGTAGCTTGCTATTTGAAGCTGATAAAACAAGTTATCAATCTGTGGAATGAGATACTTATTCATAATTGTGCTCATATTCAATTACCGATAATCTAGACACATTCGAAGAAAACCATCCTTTTTTTGAAAACAAGAACCGAAGCACCCCATAGAGAGAAACTCAGTCTAATAAATCCATTATCTAACATATCCTTCAACTGATCTTCTAACTCATTCAGTTTTGCCAGAGTCATTCATTACAGAGAAATAGAGATAGGCTGCCTATTAGGCAAGAGATTAATACCAAAGTTTAATTTCCTTCTCGGGATGAATACCTGAGAGTTCTTCGGGAAAAACTTCTGAAAATTCATATACAACTGAAACTGACTCAACAGTAGGAGTCTCAGAGTTAGCATATCTAACCCAAACTAGATGGTAGATGCAATCTTTTGAAATCATTTTCCGAGCTTTAAGGTATGAGATGAATTGACCCTTAAACCCGAAATTACCACCTTTCCATTCTAGGACTGGCTCATTTGGAAATTGAGACATAACCACTCAGGTTCTACAACATATAGAGGCAAACATACATGGAGCCAATACATACCAAGAATAATATCAAAATTTATTATATCAAGCTCTACTAGGTCAATAGAGGTGACTTTATGGAAATCTGAAAATGGACAATTTCTATAGACTCTTTTAGACATAACCGACAAACCTACGGGAGTATAAACAGAAAAAGGTTGTAGACACACTTCAGGCATACATCAAACCTCATAGCCACATAAGGAGTAACAAAAGAAAATTTTACACCCGGATCAAGCAAGAAATAAACATCATAGTGAAGGACCCATAACTTAGTGATAACAATATTTGGATTCTCCTCCACCTCTTGCCTAACATGAAGAGCATAAAACTGGTTTTTGTGTTGACCACCCTTTAGTTGAGCTTGGGCACCTTGTCGAACATGGCCTCCTTGACCAACTTGGCCTTGATGACGACCTTCTCTACCCTTGTTGGAAATATGAGGGCACTCGGATTGCCTATGTCCTATTTTGCCACATCTATAGCAAGCACTCGTTCCCATCAAATATCTCCCTCCACGATTCTTTCCACATTTAGCACACTTGGGAAATGAATGGCTACTAGATAACTTTATACTAGTTGCTTAGGGTATGATACCCTATCCTTATAAAAATTCTTTCCAGAACCTCGGTCTTGTTAAGAACGGCCATTACCACCATCGGACCTAACATTTGAGAACCCATCTTCATACCATACTCTCTTAGAATCATTCATTCTTATGTTTTTGAGTTTCTCTCCCTCAATGTGTTTAGTAAAAGTCATAAGGTGAGATATGTCTATTTGTTTAAAAATCATAACGGTATGACATTCCTTAGCAACCAAGATGGATACCCCTGATATGAATTGACTCATTCACGCACGTGGATAAGCAACCAATGAAGAAACATACTTGGATATCTTGGTGAACTTTAGGGCATAGTCCCTCATACCCATGGTACCTTGTTGAAGATTGATGAACTCCAACACCTTGACTTCTCTTAGCTCAAGAGGGAAAAAGAGATCAAGAAAAGCAAGTTTGAAGACTTCCCAATCAATAGGTCCTTCGTCCATCCTCTTAATCTTCCATTGAATATACCAAAATTGAGAAACACTTTTGAGTTGGTAAACTGCCAACTCAATTTCTCTTCAGACATTATCCCCATAATGCTCACTATCTTATAGACCTCATCAATGAACTCCTGAGGATCCTCATTAACTTTTGAACCATGGAACTTAGGAGAGTTCATTCTTATAAAATTTCTTACCCTTGAAGCTTGAGTAGGAGAGTTAGAAGGAGCAATAACCCCTTGGTTTGCCATAACTTGAGCTAGCATAGTGATAGCAGTTCCGAACTCTATATTAGATATTTGGTCGGGTAGGGGACTATTACCTTGAGGGAGAGGAGGAACTTTTTCCTCGTTAGCATTGAACCCTCTATGCATAGGTTCTCTTCTTAGAGGCATTTCTGAAAATTGCAAAGAAAAATTATTAAGGAAAATAAGTCTTAGAGTGTACTTTATAGCACGACATAGACCATGAAAAAAGTAAGAATTTCCTAAAACGTATTATAGACTCATATTCATAGATATGGCGCATTCATATTTATGAATAAGTCTCTATTTAATGCGGCATGTTAGACTCCTTTGGACATATTAACCCTTGTGCTTGATACCAAGTTTGTCATAACCAGACATAGAGCCTAGTCGTAACATGATGATTAAAACTCCTAAGGGCTCCAAGCAAGCCTCTTAACATATCATAAGCATAAATAAGGTAAAGTAAATACAGAAATAACATAAATAGAGTCTAAACCATGATAATAGGCTGAAAAATAAACTTGACCAGATAGACTCGATAACATAAGTCTAACAATACCTTTACTACATAAGATGGGCAGGGGCTAAGACATGTTACTAGTTCACCCTCAACAAGAATGTAAACAAAGTCTTAACAAAGAAACAATTTATAAATTTCCCTCGATGGATGAGGACTCACCAAAATCTTCACCGGATAAAAGTTCTACTAGCCACATGTGGAAATATGATTTTCAACCCCTATATTATAAGATAATGTAGGCAACAATATGCGTTTGTACCTTTGAGTATATTAAGTATGAGGGCATGAAATACAATATAAATCATAAGATGCAATGATCAATCAATGTACATGATAAGGGAGAATAAGTAAACTCATGAGAAAACCATAATATCATGATCCAAACTAGGTCCAAGCTATGACACGGTGATCGGTATGTAAGAGACCCTAACCAAAACATCTTAACATACATCGCATGTAATATAAGTGGAAGTAAAAGCTCAAGTGAATGGGTCTAAGGGATAGAAAATGCAATAGGTGTCAAACTGGAATACATCACATAATGTCTAAACATTCCTCTAGTGTTTAATGAGGGCTTAGGACAAGCTCATAGCTCACCCGAATCAAGTAAAGAAAAGTCAAGTAAACAATGAGAATGAAAGTCATGTCCTCGATAGAATGAGGATGGTCGTGAGTGTCGTCCGCCCTAACATTATGAAACAGGAAAGACAAAATATGCATTAGTACATAGATGGTACTAAGTATGCGAGATATGCATGAACAAGTAAAGGTGCGTGAACAATATGACATAGATGCATGACCATTATAATGAACATGAGGAAAACTTTAAAATTATTTGAAAATAAGGAATGGCCACTTATACACATAACCTCTTTTCTCCATCCTCTTTCTTTGATTAGACTTCAATGCATTGTTTGTCTTCCTGTGGCATACTTCAAGATCCTCCAGAGCTTCCTTTATCATGAATACCACTTGTAGTTCTTGGAGTTCTTTTGCTTGACTATACATGTCGTTATCACTGGGAATTATACCTTATCCCATATAAGGCTTCAAAAAAACCTATTAGGATGCTACAGTAATAACTATTATTGTAGGCAAACTTAGTCAGTGGTAAATGCTCATCCTTACTTTCTTTAAAATCAATAACACATGCCCTCAATATATCTTCTAAAGTTTGGAGCGCTCTTTCATCTTGACCATCAGTTTGAGGATGGATAGCGGTACTTAGCTAAACTTTCATATGAAGACCTTTTTAAGAGGACTTCTAAAAGTGAGAAGTTAATTGAGTACTCTAATATGATATAATGGACAAGGGAACACCATGAATTCTTACCAACTATCGAACATACAACTTGGCATAGTCTTCGGCACCATAATAAGTCTTAACTAGTAGAAAATAAGCTGACTTAGTCATCCAATCTACAAAAACCCAAATAGAATCATGTTGTTTTTTAGTACAATGAAAACCTGTTACAAAGTTCATATTCACATCTTCCCACTTCCAAGTAGGTATTTCAATGTCTTGGGCTAAACCTCAGAACCTTTGATTCTCAACTTTAACTTGTTGGCAATTTGGAAACTTAGCCACAAATTCTGCTATGTCCTTCTTCATACCATTCCTCCAATACACTTCCTTCAAATCATGATACATATTGGTGGAAACTAGATGAATTGAATACCCAGAGTTAGGAACTTCATTCAATATCAACTCTTTTAAACCATCAACATTAGGTACACACAACCTACCTTAATAACGGAGTACACCATCTCCACTTTTGGATGAAAGTCTCAATGGCATTTTCGAAAAATGACTTCTTTAATCAACTAATACCAGATCATGTTCTTGTTTGGCCTTAATATCGGCCACAAATGATGATTCTGAACCATTATGAATAGGGATACCTCCATCATCGGAGTCAACCAACCACACACCTAAGCATGCCAATCTATGAACATCTTTGAATAATTATTTCTTACCTTCCTCAACATGTGCCACGTTATTCATGGACAATCTACTAAGTGCATCGACAACCATATTCTCTTTGTTTGGATAGTACAACACACTCATATCATAGTCCTTCAATAATTCAAGCAATTTCCTTTGCCGATGGTTCAAATATTTTTTGTTAAACACATATTGTGAACTTTTATGGTTGGTGAACACATCTACATGGACACCATAAAGATAGTGTCTCCAAATCTTCAAAGCAAATAGAACTTCCACTAGCTCAAGATCATAGACTGGATAATTCCATTCATGTACCTTAAGTTTCCTAGAAGAATACTCTATCACCTTATCATGTTGCATCAAAACACAACCTAAACAAACCCTTGAAGCATCATAATATAAAAAAAAGCCATCGGATCCTTCTGGCAAGGTCAAAATAGGAGTGGTAGTGAGATGATCTTTCAACTCTTGGAAACTTTTTTCACAAGCTTTCGACTATTAAAAATTCACATTCTTTTGTGTCAACTTAGTCAAAGAGGACGAGATCCATGAAAATCCTTCCAAAAATCTCTTATAGTTTCCGACTAGGCCTAATAAACTTCTAATATCAGAAGGGAACAGTGGTCTAGGCCAAATTTTCACCGCCTTGGTTTTCTTAGGATCAATCATAATCCCTTCACCGGACAAAATGTGACCAAGAAAAGCCACCTCCTTTAGCTAAAACTCACACTTATTGAAATTTACAAATAATTGCTTGTCTCTTAGAGTTTGCAACATAATCCTCAAATGATTTGCATGCTTCTCCTTATTTCGATAATAAACCAAAATTTCATCAATAAAAAAAATTGCAAACATGTCCAAATAATATTTAAACACATTATTCATAATTTCCAGGAATGACGTGGGGCATTAGTTAAACCAAATGTCATAATTCAGAACTCATAATGGCCATACCTTGTTCAAAATACTATCTTTAGAATATGACACTCCCTTACCCTTAGTTGGTGGTAACTGAAATGAAGATAAATCTTTGAAAAGTAACTTGCCCCTTGAAATTGGTTAAACAAATCATCTATCCTCGAAATTGGGTATTTATTTTTTATGGTTACTTTGTTCAATTGTCGGTTGTCAATGCACATACAGAGAGAACCATCCTTTTTTCTAACAAACAAAATAGGAGTATCCCATGGAGATATACTTGGTCTAATGAAACCTTTGTCTAATGAATCTTTCAATTGATCCTTATATCCTTCCACTCCGCTGGAGCCACTCGGTAAGGAGTATTAAAAATGGTTTGATTACCTGGAAGAAGGTCTCTACAAAAATCAATCCCCCTTTCAGGTGAGACACCGAGTAGATCATTGGGAAACATGTCCGGAAACTCATTAATAATGGGGCCTAACTCTAGTATAGGGGATTTGGAATTTTTATCTCTAACCCTCACAACATGATAGATACAACCTTTGGGGATTATCTTTTGAGCTTCAAGGCACGCAATGAATTGACCATTGAATACGAAATTACTACCCTTCAATTCTAGAACTGGTTCATTAGGAAATTGAAACTTCACCACTCGGGTTCTACAATCAGTAGAAGCATTACATTCATATAGCTAATCTATACCAAGTATAATATCAAAATTAGTCATCTCTAGCTCAACTAGATTACATAGAGTAACTTTATAGAAAACTAAAATTGGACAACTTCTATAGACTCTTTTAGCCACAACTGACTCACCTATAAGAGTATAAATGGAAAAAGGCTCTACCAATATTTTGGGACTAATATCAAATCTCATGGACATATAAGTACTAACAAAAGACAAATTTGCACCCGAATCAAGTAAGGTATAAACATCACAGTGGAAGATCCGTAAACAACCACCTTTTTTGTTGCACTTGAGCACTTGAGAAGCTTGGCTTCAGGATGAACATCTTTGAACTTACATTCCTTAGCATGGTGACCCACCTTACCATATCGGTAACACATATTCAAACCCGCTAAACACTCACCGTTGTTGTTCTTACAACACTTCTTACATGTGAGGGTCACTTCACCAATAGGAGTACCTCCTTGAGCCTTAAGTTTGGGCAACCTATCCTTATCAAACCTTGGAGTAGTGGCATTTGATGATCCTTGGCCGAAGTAGCTTCAGCGAAAGTGAGGGCGTCCACCACCTCCAGACTTAACAAGAGAGAAACCACTACTATCGATCCTTCGCCTTATGGACTGCATATTTTTCTTCCTTAGCTTATCACTTTCTATTTCCTCCATATAGGTCATATTTCTAAAGATGTCCATCTCTCAGATCAACATAGCCATTTACACTTCTTTCATACTATATCCAACACACCTGACACAAACTTGCTCATATGAGCTCTTGAGTCGGCAACCATGAATGGAGCATATTTTGGCAATTCGGTGAACTTGAGGGCATACTCCCTTATATTCATAACACCTTGCTTAAGGTTGATAAATTCTTGTACTTTGGACTCCCTCAACTCCAATGGAAAAAAGCAATCAAGAAACACTTCTTTGAACTACTCCCAAGTCATGGGATCCGCCTCTCTAGGCCTCTAACTTTTCCATTGACCAAAACAAATTTGAGTAACACCTTTCAAGTAATATGTAGCCAACTCCTCTCTCCCAACCAGGCTAACCCATATAATCTACATAATCTTATAAATACTATCAATAAACTCTTGTGGATGCTCTTCTACCTTATAATCCCAAATTTATAGAGGATTCATCCTCATGAGATCACTAACTCTTGTCGCCACCGTACCCATATTTGGGTTCAAGAGAGAAACCACTTTATGATTGGCTTGAGCCATAACGACTTAAGAAAGTACTTGAACGGCTGCTCGGAACTTGGAATTAAATACTTGGTCATTCAAGGGATTATTAAGAACTTGTTACTCCTCTTCAACCACATTTCTTCTAGAGGGGTATCCTCGTGGAAGAATTTTTTGAAAATCACAAAGAACAAGTGTTAGAGAGAAAGACTTAACCACTCTACTGCATGACGTAGATCATTAAAGAAATGATACTTTCCTAAAACCTTTTGTATCATCCTATTCATTGATGTGGCACACTTCACACCAATGAACAAGACTCTACTTAATGCGGCATGTTAGACTTCCTAGGACTCTTCTAAATCTTGTGCTCTTATACCAAATTTTTCATGATTTGAACTAGAGCCAAGTTGTGACATGGAAATTAGGATATGAGGGACACCAACCAAATCATCTTAGTATATATCGCATACATAAGGTAAAGAAATATAGTAATATAAGCAGAGAGTAAAAGTCTAAGGGAATGGGTCTAAGGGATAGAAAACTCAATAGGTCTCCAACCTGAATACATCACATAGCATCTAAACCTACCTCTAGTCGAGTCTTTGATGGGGTATTAGGACAATCTCCTAGCTCACCTGATTTAACAAAATAAAATTCAAGTAAACTATGAGAATGAAAGTCATTTCCTTAATATAATAAAGACTTACTAACTCCTTGATATATAAAACAACTTTAACCATGAAGAGGATGGTCGTGAGCATCATCCATCCCTATATTATGAGATAACATAGAAAAAATATATGTTAGTACATAGAAGGTACTAAGTATGTTAGATATGCATGAACAAGTAAAGGTACGTGAACAATATGACATCGATGCATGACCATTATATTGAACACGAGCAAAACTTTAAAAGCATTTAAAAACATATGAAACTCGTTTGTCAATGCATATCATAAAACATCATCATAAAACTCATAGCTAAACTTTCAACAGTGTGTGGTAAGACCGTTAACCAACATCCTAATATCATGTGAGCTATAACACGGATTCTGATAAAACCCTCCTTGAAAAGAGGGAGGCTACCTTGCCAGGGTATACTCTATCATAGTACTCAACTCAATTTTACTCAATTGTGCTATATATGGATCCACTAGCTAGGTCATGAAGGTAATTGTACATGGGAAATGTAGTTTGGGACTTTAGGTGCTACTAGGATTTCCTTGGGTAGTTGCGTTATCAAACCGAACCCCACCTATAAGTTCTCTCAGTGCTTAGTCAATATTCCAACTGAATTCATTAAAACATGATCATAAACATTATAGAAAAAGATAGTAACTACCTATCAATCCATCTTTATAAAATATATTAGGAGTAGATCATTAACTTTAGTGATTCATAGAAATCCATAACTTCAATGAGAGTATGTTATTATTTTAGATTTAACCAATTGGATGAGTTACTCCTAAAGGTTGACATCAAACTAATTGTCCTTTATCACTATCTCTAAGCATGATTGTGTGAGAATTGTAGTTATCACACCATAATACCTTTCTTAGATCATAATTGATCATCATCATAACTTTATCATTAAATAATAATCTCAACTTCATTCATGAAAACTTTTTTTAAAACATTATTGAACTCATAATCAATTCATGAAAATCATCTTTAACTTCATCATCATATCTTGGAAATATCTTTATACATGGGCATCATAATTCAACTTAAAATCATTCAATTTATATGGATACATTCTTAAAATAATCATTGATAAAAATTCAAAATAAAATTAAAACAACCCAATGCAATTCATCAAAACTAGGGTTCGTAAATTAATTGAAAATTGAAGGAAAATTTGCTAAAACTTTAGGTTTTCATGGTAAAAGGAACCCATGGATCAATCCCCACATACCTTGAGTGAATTCACTTTGAATTGAAGAAGAAACCTTGGTGAAATATGAAACCCAAGCTTGAGACTTAGAGAGAAACCTTGAGAGAATTGAGTTCTTGCCTTCAAGATTTTTAGAAGAATGAATTTACAACGAGGGAAATTTCAAAGGATTGGGTAGATATAGGCTTGAAATTAGGCATAATTATGTCTACGTAACACAAATACCCTTCATTAAAATTAGAATTTGACCCTATAAATCCCTTTCTACGAGTCATAGAAGAAATAATAAGTTGTTAAGATGATTCCTTCTACAGGTCTGAGAAAAGGTCTTGAGTTCAAGTCTCTGAAGTTTGCATACGAGTCATTTCTATGACTTGTCTTCATGTTGATGAATCTTCATTTGGGGTCATCTTGCAAGCCTCAAACCCTATAGACTTGGAGTCTCTGAACCTTCACTTACGATTCATGATTATGACTCGTCATATTGACCACGAGTAGTCAACTTGACTCATCTTGTAGGATGATGACTCTTACTGTTAAGTCATAGGAGCTCCTTTAGAGACTTTTCCTGAACAAGTCCAAGGACAACCTCTATGACTCACTTCTATGAGTTATAGGAACCCTTACGAATCGTAGAGTGGGTCATAGATCTGAAATTTATTGTTTTTCCTTGAGATTTCTCCATATTTCTAAATTTCTGACTTCCAGGGTCTTACATATAATAATCAAAGCATTTGCAATACATAGTTAAAAACATAAAGATCTTAAAGAGAATGTACATATGTGAGACAAAACCATAACCAACAATAAGACCATGCGAGCTATAACATGAAATTCCAATGTCTTCCCATATAATGGAAAAAAAGGGGAATATATTTGCCAAGGTAGACTCTACCCAAGTAGGTAGGTCATGTACATACTCTATATGTGGATCCACTAGATAAGCCATAAGGAAAACCTATGGTGGCATGTAGTTATGAGACAAGAGACTTTATATAAGGACCCCATAAGTCGAGCCCTACCTCAAGTCATCACTCGGTGCTAAGTCAAATCCCATGGAATACATAACATAGTAATCATACTAAGAATATATCATAAGTTGTTCATAAACTTCATAATTCATAGAGTAACTCATTTTCATGTCATACTTGCAATGTGAGTACAAGCCTTTTAACATTACAATATCATATTTGCATAATTCATGTTATTAGCTTTCTAGGTCACTAACATAGGGCCCTAAGTCAAGTTTATTCATAACTTGCATGAAATTCATAACTTGAACATAATTTTAATCTATGATCCTAATTTATACATGAATTAAGAGTAAAACTCATATACATAATCAATTTGAATAAAAACCATGAGAATACTTTGAAACCATTGAACTTCATATAACTCATTATTGAAAATAGCTTCATGCATGGATATTTATAATTCAACTTAAAATCATGTAATTCATATAGAAACATACTTATAATGACCATTTATCATGATTAAAAATATAATTGAAACTGCCCAATGCAGTTTATCAAATAAGGGTTACAAATCCAATTGAAATTTAGGAGATTTTGAGTAAAAACCTTGGGACTCCATGGATGAAAGGAATCCATGGATCAATCCCTACATACCTTGATTGAATTAGAACTTGGAATTGACAAAGGAAAGTTGTTTTTGAAGAAACCCTAGCCAAAATTGAAGAAGAAGATGAACTCTTGAAGTAACCTTGAGAGAAAAGTTGTAAAGTTATTTGGGAGTTAATGAGGGTAAATAATAGGTTTAGGAGTACTTAGGACAATTACATAATGAATATAGTCTCAAAAATGTCCACATACACTTATGAAAGAATAGGGAAATAACCAAATTACCCTTTATTTAATTAGAACTAGGACTCACTATGAAGGACCCATCATGGCCCGTGGTCCTTATTATAACCCGTAATGGTGCCCATGGTGATTGACTTAACTCATGAATCTTGGGAGTTGTAACGAAGAGTTTTAGGACCTTCTCCACGGAGACCTTAATGGTCTGTGGAGGGCATCATGGTGTGTGAATAGCGGGCGTGGTGTAAGACCTGCATGAGTGTCTGTAGAAGTGACCACCACGGAACCCACCATGATCCGTAAAAAGTGACACGGCTTGTGGTGGTCAATCTTGGTCCCTGCCTTGGAAAGTTTCTTGAGGGCCTTAGAGGACGGGTCACCATGGAGGGCACTATGGTCCGTGTTGCTCACCACAATCCGTGGTCCCTTGTCGTGTTCCCTTCCCTATAGGATTTAGTTTTAGAACAACCACCACCGTGGCTCACCATGAGGTGTGGTGCGTACCTCGGCCTGCGATGGCCTTCGTGTTCACCACCTGGTGCCAAAATCTATATTTTTCTGAGATTTCATATTTTGTTCCTCTTTTTTTAACTTTC
Source organism: Solanum dulcamara (assembly GCF_947179165.1). Taxonomy (NCBI): domain Eukaryota; kingdom Viridiplantae; phylum Streptophyta; class Magnoliopsida; order Solanales; family Solanaceae; genus Solanum; species Solanum dulcamara. The sequence goes on from NC_077244.1 coordinate 30,998,754, forward strand.
TTACTTTTGGGGTCTTACAAAGGACAAAAGTCCTTTAGTAGTGGATGTTGTAATGACTCTACAGGTCATTTCTTCCATTTGTTGATCCATTTAGCATTTAGAGATTTCTTGTAGTGACCCCAAGTCATTTATAACTTGCTGGAATTGATAGTTCGGTCACCTAGTTGTTCGTTTGGTTTTTGTGACTTTGGGTCCATCACCGATTATTGTGAATATTGTATTGAAGCATCCGAAATGACGTCATGATTGATATTTTGTTAGCATGGAAGAAATTAGAGGTGATTTAGAGGTGAAATCTTTAATTTGATAGGTCTAGAGCACGTACGATCGGCTTTGAGGTAGGCTATGATCTCCTATTTTGATAGAGCTTTATTAGATAATGTTTAAGTATGAATTAAATGTGATATAGGTGGGTAATGTCTGAGTGTTAGGTTTTCTTCCCTCAACTCTATTTCCTTGAGCTTTAGACTAGCTAGTCTTGAGAAATCCTTAGTTTAGTCTTGTGGACTAGTCCTTGGTATGACTTAGTGTGTTTGTCCTTGTTAGGATTTATATTGGTGTCCTTAGTCTAGGGTGGATCATCAAATGTCTTAGTATGTTATAATGTAACACGCCGTACTATTCTAGCCTAGACCAAGCCCAATGTCACGATCCAAGCTAGGCCTAGGTGGGATATGACAATTAGAATCCCGTAGGACACCAACCAAGCCTCTTACCATATCATTCATGAACATACATAAGGTAAGTAAAGAAATAAATTTAAATCATTAAAGCAGAAGTAAGGTATCAATATGAATATCTTAATAAAAGAGAAACAATGATGCAACAACATAGAATCGAAACATCCAACATGCCTCTACTAATAGGATGGGGGCGTAAGAAAAGCTCCTAGCTCACCTAATATAAATGATGAAAGAATTTGATAAACTTATAAGAAAGTAAAGTTTCACATCCTTGTAAAATGAGGACTTACCACATGTACAAGTATAATAAGCTCTAGCCACGAACATAAGGATGAACGTGATTGTCGGATCCTACAATATGATACAATATAGGCAAAAGTATGCGTTAGTTCATAAAATTCACTAAGTATGTAATAAATATGTATAATCAATAAACATAGGACATAATCAATATGAATCATGGGAGGCAAGATTAATATCTTAAAACATAAGTAAAACCATGAAAAATATTAGAAATTATAGTCATTGGTCAATGCATCAAAATATCATCATCATGAGAACTTTATACCTTGTTTAACTAGTGTGGGATGGGACCTTAATCGACATTTAAGACCATGCGAGCTATTAAATGAAATCTAATGATCCCTACACCGAGAAGGAGGAGGCTACCTTTCCAGGGTATACTCCATCATGGTACTCTATTTAACTTTGCTATATATGGATCCACTAGCTTCATTATATTTACATATTTAAACTTACGCGGGCAATGTAGTTAGGGACTAAAGGTTATTACTAGGATTTCCTTGGGTAGTAACAATGGCTACCGTACCAAACCCCACCTTAAAGTCCTCTCTGTGCTAATTCTTTATCCCAATAGAACTTTCATGAAAACATAGTCATAAACATCATTAGGAAAGATAATAATAGATATCAAACCATATTTATAAAGATAACATCAGAATAGATCATCTATTAACTTCATCATGAATATGAGAGGAAATTCCATCACAACCTTTAACTTTTTTAACAAGATTATGCAAGAATTGTCCTTATTGCAGTATAACTTCTTTGCTTATAGAATCATTGAAAAATTATTCATAACTATATTTCTCAAAGCATCTTTGAACATCATTCATAGAGCTTTTATTGAAATAACTTGAAAATCATGATCAGAACTCATAAATCATACTTGAAACTAGCATATTGCACAGGTCTTTGAAATTTATCTTGAAATCATGCAATGTAATTTGAATTATGCATGATTAGGCTAATAGCATTGAAATATATCATTATATAATAATTAAGAAGACCCAATGAAAATCATGAAATTAGGGCTTTTTAGAAAAAGAAATCATAAGAGATTTGAGAAGAAATCTTTGGATTCCATAGGTGAAAGGGCTCAATAATGAATTCCCACATACCTTGACCTTTAGAAACCCTAAAATTTAGATAATAGAGAGGAATGGGGGGGGGGGGTTCTGAGGGGATACCTTCATGGAGGTCACCACGGTATGTGTTGACCACCACAACTCGTGGTGCCTTCTAATAAGATTTAAGATAAGGAAAGGGAATAAAAGAAATGGGATATGTGAATTAAGATTCAAGATATTAAAATTATGGGAAAAAAGGGTCTAAAAACCTCACTCCCAATTAATTTCAACAACCCAAAAAAAATCCTAGAAAGAAAAATCAAGAAAACCAAGAACCACAAATGGGTAACACTTGATTAATCAAACCTAAGAAGTTAACTAACAATTCCAAGAGTTCACCCTAATTACTCACTAATTACTCACTACGAAAATACTACAATTTGAGAGTTCAATATTCAACATAATCTAAGTCTTCCAAAAATAAAAACTTCTATTTATACTATAAAAATAAAGAAGATATTTTCTTTTATAATTTTACCCTTAATGAGATAAGGGCCTTGTTTGGTTGTCTTTTTTTGTGAGTTCGTGAATTCATGAACTATTTTGTTCTTCCTTTTCACTTTGATAGACCTTCCACACATTGTATATCTTTCTTTGGTGACCTTAACACTTCCTTTTTAATGAACATAGCTTGTAGGTCTTGGAGATCCTTTGCTTGACTCCCTGTGAATGGTCTTGATGGGTACATGCTACTAATGTTGGTTTTATATATGTTGCCCATGTTATCATCCTCCCCTTGTTCAAAAGGATTCTTCCTCAAACCAAAAGGTTTACCTACAACACAAGGAGATAAATCACCAAAATTGAAAATATTATGAAAATTATACTCACTTGGTAAGTCAATCATTTAGGCATTGTCATTGATTCACTTGAGTACTTTAAAGGGTCCATATCCTCTTGGGCTTAGATTCCCTTTTCAAACTTGTAGAAACCTCTACTTTCGAAAATGTACCCACACTCAATCATCAGGATTGAAGATCACTTCCTTTCTCCCACAATTCTTTCTAATGGCCACCTTTGGATTGTTTTTTTCAATGGCCTCGTTAACCTTGGCATGATTGTTCATCATCTCCTTTGCCCTTTGCTTGGAATCTAGGCTCACAACAAAATTACTAGAAAAAAGAGTCATGGTTAATGGGAACAAAGGTTTAAAGACATTGTATGCTTCAAATGGGGACATTCCAATAAAATAGTGGAAAAACCGGTTATATTCAAAATCAATCAAGGGTAAAATGATCTTCCCAAGTAGTTGGGGTTTCCCTAATCATATATCGTAGCATGCTTCCAAGATTCCGGTTGACTACTTTGGTTGGTCCATCCATTTGTGGATGACATGAAGTAGAAAAATAAGTTTGGTACCAAGTTTACCCCATAGACTCTTCCAAAAATGACTAAGAAACATGGAATCCCTATCACTAACAATGGTTTGAGGGACTCCATTCAATTTAAGCACATTGATGACAAATAAGTATGCAACATGGGATGCATCATCACATTTATGGCATGGAATGAATTGAGTCATTTTAGAAAATCTATCCACTACACAAATATGCTATCATATCCTCTTTTAGTCCTAGGAAGTCCTAAAAAAAGTTCATAAAAATGTCCATCACTGGACCACAAGGAGTTGGAAGAGGAGTATACTTACCTTAGGGCCGAGTTGTGGATTTGGCTTGCTTGCATTTGAGACATTTTCCACAAATCCGCTCCACATCATGCTTAATCTTGGGCCAAAAGAATTGTCCCTTAAGAATGTCAAGTATTTTGGAAACCCCAAAGTGTCCAATCAAACCACCACTATGAGCCTCCTTGACAAATAATTCTCTCCATGAGCTTATGGCACACAAACTCGCCCGTCCTTGAAAAAGAAGAGATCAACCAATTGAAACCTATCAACCTTTTTCCCTTGACTAAGATTATCAAAAGTTTCCTGCAAATCATAATCCATAGAATAGAATCCCTTCAAGCTCCCAAATCCAATCATCTTGAAAACCAATGTACTAACCAACACAAACCTTCTTGATAGAGCATCCGCTACCACAATCTCCTTGCCTTGATTGTAGTTGAGTCATAAATGGAAATATTTTAATGAACTCAACCCACTTAGCATGTCGCCTTCTCAACTTGGAATGTCCTTTAAGATGCTTTAAGGACTCACGATCGGTCCTGATTACAAACTCTTTGTGCCACAATTAGTGTTCCCAATAAGCCAACACCCATAAAAGGGCATACAATTCCTTGTCATAAGTTGAGTACCTGAGAGTAGCTCTATTTAGCTTTTCATTAAAGAAAGCCAATGGTTTTTCTTCTTGAATCTATACACCACCTATACCAACACCCGAAGAATCATATTCAATTTCAAAGGCCTTATCAAGGTTGGGTAGTTTGAGAAAGGGTGAATAACTCAATATGGATTTTAAGGCTTGAAAGGACTTTTTTTGTTCTTCCTCCCACACCAAAGGAACATCCTTCTTGATCAGTTCAGTCAAAGGAGAAGCGATTGAACTAAAGCCCTTCCTAAATCACTGGTCAAAGCTTGATAATCCATGAAAAATTCTTACCTCAGTTGCATTGGTTGGGATTGGCCAGGTCTTGATGGACTCTTCCTTCTCTTCATCAACCTCTATTCTATTTGAACTAACCACAAAATCCAAAAATACAACCTTCTCAACGCAAAAAAAACATTTCTTAAGATTACCAAAGAGACGCTTTTGTAGTAGGACATCAAACACTTATTTCGAATGGGACATATGTTCCTCAATTGTCTTGCTATACATAAGTATGTCATCAAAATACACCATAAGAAATTTGTTGATGAAAGGTTTGAGAACATATTTTATCAATCTCATGAAAGTTCTTGGGGCATTTGTCAACCCAAATGGTATCACAAGTCATTTAGACAACCCAAACTTTGTTTTGAACACCGTCTTTCACACATTACCCTATTTCATACTTATTTGATGATACCCACTTCGAAGATCAATCTTGGAGAACACAATTGAGCCACATAGCTCATCAAGCATGTCATCGAGCCTAGTAATTAGATGTTGATACTTCGCTGTGATCTTGTTTATGGCTTTACAATCAGTACACATCCTCCAAGTAACATTCTTTTTGGCAACAAGAATTACTAGTATGGCACAAGAACTTAGGCTTTCTTTGATCAACTCCTTTTCAAGAATCTCTTCCACTTGCCTTTGTAGCTCTTTGGTTTCTTCCAGATTAATCCTATAGGCTGGGCGGTTGGGAATTTGTGACCCCGATACAAAATCTATTTGGTGCTCAGTCCCCCTCAAAGGGGGGTAATCCTGTAGGCATCTCTTCTTGAAATAGATCATCATATCTCTACAAAAGAGAAGAAACAATACTAGGGAAAGTGCTAGTATCTTGGTTAGCATGCAATAAAAGATTGGTGTTGATATGGAACACTAGAAAGCGTTCCTCATCCACACCCTTTAAATATTTTCTTTGCTTTGCTATCATGTACATTTTCTTCTTATTTTTATCCAAGCAACTTCCCTCCTTTGCAATAATAGTGGAACTTTTGCCATCACCTTTTTCTTCCTCCACCCTTATCATCTCCCGAAGCTCCTTTATAGCCCAATAGTCCTCACTCACTTGATATGGAGTGAGAGAAGAAAGCATATACTTTTTACCTTCAATCACAAAAGTGTATTTGTTGGATCTCTCTTGATGTACAACATCTCTATCAAATTGCCATGGTCTTCCCAATAATATGTGACAAGCCAACATGGGTACAACATCAGAAACCAATTCATCATTGTACTTTCCCACACTATACCAAATGCTTGCTTGTCTGAGGGACTTAATTTTACGACTCTCATTGAGCCATTGTAGCTTGTAAGGATTGAAATTCTTTCTTATTGGTATTTAATATGCTCCACCAAAGAACTACTCACCACATTAGTGCAACTTCCACTATCAATAATCAAAGAACACACCTTATCTTGGATTTTGCTCCCAGCATGAAATAGATTCTCTCTTTGATCAAGTTCTTCCTTCGCAAAATCTCCCATAATTCTCGTCAAAACACATGAAAGATTGGTATTCACCTCTAGCTCATCATCATCATCAAGCAAAGGTTTCCCTTTCTCAATTAAGCAAGGAAAATTTACCCCTTCATCCAACATATCTTATTTATCCACCGAAGCATCTCCCTCTCCTTCACTTCTATATGCCTCTCCCTAATTCTTTTCTTCACCATCTTTTTCAAATTCGATCTTATAACCATCCCAAAGAGCAACAATTGTCCTCCTATTTGGATACTCTCTAGCAACTTGTCCCCTCCCTTGACATCTAGAGCACTGAGTTGTAGAGGGATGATAAAAGTTAGATTTAACATAGTTACCTCCTTATGGTCGGTCACTTGCCTTGTATTTCTAATCAAGCTTGACTTAAGTAGCTTGTCCACCTCCCTTAGGTTGCTCCCTAGAAGATGTCATCTTCCAATTATCTCTACCTTTATCCCATATTGATGTTGAAGAACTTTTAGACTTGTATGACCTTTTTTCTTTCAGATCCACTTCAACCTTTGAGGCATCATGGAAGCCACTTCAATTGTCTCATTCAGTTTAAGATTCAAAGCCTTCAATATATCATACCTTAAGTTTGCAATGAATTGTATCACCGTACATTGCATGTTCTCTTTAATTTTCGACTTCATCCATAAGTTCTCGAACACATCATAATATTCTTCAACACTTTTGGCACATTGCCTCAAATTAAACACCTTCTTGAGCACCTCTTGGAAGTAGTTCAGAGTCAAATATCGCAACTCCATGAGTGCAATCATTTCTTGCCAAGTAGGTAACTCATAGTTATGATGAATTTCTTTTTGCCTCCCCTTGGTTGAGCATACTTTTCCTTCAAATTTTCCGACTTATTATTAGTGACAAAGATTCACTCACTTTGAATTTTCTATTCCAAGAACTCATCGGGGTCACCACTTCCTTTGAACCTTGGGAGTGTGATAAGGTTCCGATTGGAAATGTCTCTAGTCAAAATTAATTGCAGAATTAAACAACACATAGTAAGATAGATGAGAAATAAGAGATGAGAAGATAAGAAACAAAGGATAATTGAATCTACAATTAATAAAGGAGTAAAAGAAACATGATTCAATATAAAATAGAAACTTACTTGAAATCCACAAATAGGTGAATCAATATGAAATCAAGGGCAAGAATTCTTCAATCAATAATGGAAATTCACCCATCACTAATTTAGATTTAGCTACACTAAACTAAACTAACCTAAAGGGAATCCACCCTTAAAACTACACTCTTTAAGAGTTTTTTCATTCAACATCCAAAAATCTCCTTCCAAATTAAAAAAGACTACTAGTTATACTAAAGTATAACGAAGATACTTTCTTTTACAATTTTACCCTTAATGAGTTAAGGGCCTTGTTTGGTTGTATTCTCTGTGAATTCTTGAATATATGAGATGGTCATTTGCACACATGGCCTCCTTCTTCTTTTTCTTCACTTTGATGGGCTTTCCACACATTGTATATCCTTATTTGGTGTCCATCAAGGTACTCTAAAGCTTTTAATTTGATCTATGCTATCCATGATGATATTAGAGTGTGACATTGATAGTATTCAAGCCCCTATCTTGATCATTCCTCTCCCCAAACCTATTTCCTTCATTTCCCATCCTATCACATCCATATCCTCCTATCTCCTCTATTTCCATATTTTTGATCTTTCATGCCTTGTTCACACCCCAAATACCGAGGTTGTACTCCTCCTCTTGGTACTCCATACCCATACCTACCTCCATATTCCCAAAACTCATCATTATTCAGATCCCAATGCATTTTTTCATAGAGAGGATTTTGGTATTAGTAGTCTTGGTAGGGAATTTGTGGTGCATTTCATGGAAGTGATATGTGGGTTTCATCAAAAGCTACACTAGAAGCATTGTGGAATGGATTTTGGTATTGTACTTGGTTTTCGCCAAAAGGAAGGTTTTCTTGTGTGTGTGTGTGTGGGGGGGGGGGGTAATAGGGTTGTGGGTTTGGATGTGGTGTAGGTTGTCTTACGTGGTTTGGAGGGTTGTTCGCTTGGAAAGTGGGGCATTGGTAGTTTCGGGTTTGGTTTTAGGAGGAAAACATAGATTATGAGCTTATCCTAGAGTTGTGATGGTGGAATGCACCAACGCCCTCCTTATCTCTTCATATTTGAATTGAATTGCTTTCCCTCTATTCTCATTCTCCACCTCTATCAACCTTTCCTCTATACCTCCCATCCTTCCATTCATTTCCTCTATTTTCTTGGAGGTGTTGGTGATAGCCTTCATTATATTATCCGTGACCTCTCCAAGTGGATTTGTAGTAGACATGATACAATAAAACTTAACAAATGAGGTTAGTAGCAAAAGACTCACGTCACTCGTATGTAACTCTCAAATCACCTTCTATGGCATCGTCGGAAATTGATAGTGAACTAGCTTGGTTAATTCAATTCAATGTCACATATCCTTTATGGTAGAGTGGATTCTTATGGTTCTTGAAAGAACAACGATCCAAATAAAAGTAATGGACTTGAATTAAGAAGTTATCTACAAATTATGATAAGAAAAGTAGAAGAAAAGAAGTACAAAAATATCGAACTCACAAAAAAATTAACAAAAGTAGAAGAAAATGTTTGTTGTTACTTAATTTGAGGAATCAAAGAGATGATTTGTTAACAAGTAATAAAGATGTTAATTAGTTGCTAAATGGTAGAGAAATGAAAGAAAAATGAGTGTAGAAAAAGAAGTAAGTTTGGTGACAGTTTTTTTGGGGTCCCAAAATTTGAGACCCAAAAATTTGGCCAAGTATAAAACCTGCAAACTTTTTATGAGCCTCAGAAACTTACACATACCCACATTAGACGGGACTGGTCAAGGTTGCTGACGTGGAATTATTTTTCCATATTCTCCTCTTTTTCCCCTCAAAATTCTACTTATGGACCAATAAGCATCTTGGCTGACCATGACTTGAGAATGTTGGATCAAATATACTTTCTTTTTTCTTCTTCCTCAAGAACAACTTGAAGATGTTCAAGAACACCAAGAACACCTACTTAATCACAATAATCTCAAATCAACTCGCAATTGGCTCAAAATTTAGGATTAGTTTTTTCTTGACTTATTGAAAAAAACCCAATATCTAGAACCTCCAATTTCTCCGCAATCAAAAGACCCACTTTTAAAATTTAAAATGTTTTAAAGCTCAAAATGCTTCAAATATTAACTTTACTTCTACAACTCAAAATTGAATAAAATTTGAAATGTAGTCTCAGAAGACACTAGGGAACAAGGATCTAGTGTCAAAAACAACAAATCAAACAAAAAAAATTTTGAATTTTTTTGGATGATTTTTTGTTTTCAAAGATAAAGATTCCAAGACTTAGATTAGTGAAAACAAACCTAAAGATGGATCTCGATACCAAATGATAAGACTTACGATAAGGAAAGGGAATGAAAGAAAAATGATATGTGGATTAAGATTTAAGCTATTAAAATGATGGGTAACTATTTTCTTCTTCCTCTTCACTTTGATAGACCTTCCACACATTATATGTCTTTATGTGGTGACCTTCAAGCTCCTCTAACTCTTCCTTTTTGATGAACATAGCTTTTAGTTCTTGGAGATACTTTGCTTGAATCATTGTGAGTGGTATTAAGGGGTACATGGCACTAATGTTGGTGTTTTCTATGCTGCCCATGTTATCGCTTCCTGTGGTAGGCACCCTGAATAGGGGATGTGAGGAGTTAGGCTTCATGGACCATACCACAACTTGTGATTCGCACCACGGGCTATGAAGCCATCCATGCCCTCCTTTAACTTTTTCCTTTCACTGGTGATCTTCATGGAAACTCTCCATGACTCGTGGAGAGCACTATGGGCCATAAAGGGTCTCGTGAGGGATAACCTCATGCCAAGAGCTGGGATTTTCTGAGAAATTTCCTTTGAACCTCATTTTCCCACTTTCCAACTTCTGAGAACTTACAATATATCCCCCTTTAGAACATTCATACTCGAATGGGACTCAAACAAGTATGAATGGAATAAGAAAGGAGAATAGCAGCCAAACATGAATGCAACCCATCACGAAAGTGCATAAATCATGAAATTCTCATTCTCAAACTAAAACGTGATTTTTGAACTCATTTCATGAACATGGATACATATAAAAACATGAGAATAACTGAAACACATGGTTTGGGATGAATGAATCATGAATGAACTAATTACCTCAAGTAGGCATGTAAGGAAAGAGATGAGGATATCGTGACATCATATCATCTTCAGCTTCCTATATAGTACCCTCAACCTCTTGGTTCCTCCACAAAACCTTGACTAAAGCTATTTCCTTGTTTTTTAACTTTCTAACTTGCTGGTCTAGGATCTCAACTAGAAATTCCTCATATGAGAGACTCTCATTCACATCAATGCTATCCAATGGCACAATAAGCTAGGCTGACCAACAAACTTCCTTAACAAGGACACGTGAAACACTGGATGCATCGATGCCAAATCCAAAGGTAAATCTAATTCATAAGCCACCTTGCCAATCTGCCTCAAAATCTTTTATGGGCACATTTAGCGGGGACTAAGCTTCTCTTTCTTACCAAAATACATCACACCCTTCATGATTGAAATTTTGAGATAAACCCTATCATTAATATCAAACTCAAGTTTCCTTTTTCTTACATTCGAATAGGACTTTTGTCAATTTTAGGCTGTCTTCAATCTTTCTATAATTAATCTCACTTTCTCTGTAGACTCATGCACCAACTTTGGTCCTATCAAGGCAACTCCACCAACCTCAAACCAATTGATAAGGGACCTACAACTCTTACCATATAAGGCATCAAATAGAGCCATCTGGATGCTAGAATGATAACTGTTTATATAGGCAAACTCTATCAATGGCAAATGATCATCCCAATTTCCTTTGAAATCCATCACATAGGCTCTCGACATGTCTTTTAGGGTCTGAATAGTATGCTCAACCTATTCGTCTGTTTGTGGGAGAAAAATTATGCTAAGCTTTACTTGAGTACCATGACCCTTTTTGAAAGATCTCTAAAACTGAGATGTAAAAAGAGTACTTCAGTCCAAAATAATAGACGGTGGAACACCATAAAGCTTAATCCTCGACTAAGTATGAAGTCTTAATGGGAAGAAAATAAGTCGACTTAGTTATTCAGTCAACAACCACCCAAATAGAATCATGCTGCCTACAAGTGCAAGGAAAACCTATAAAAAAAAGTCCATATTCACGGCTTCCCACTTCCATGTAGGAATCTCAATATCTTGAGCTAAACCTCACAGTTATGCTTAACTTTTACTTGATGACAATTTGGACATTTATCCACAAACTCTACAATATTCTTTTTCTTTCTATTCCACTAATACACTTTCCTCAAATCATGGTACATCTTCATGGAACATTAATAAATAGAATATCATGAACTATGAGCCTCATATAATATCATTTCTGTTACACCCCGCACTCTTGAGCTCGTAACGTCTTCTTAAGTTCCTTAGACACTATCAAGTGAGCTGGATAAGCTACGACACTATCAAACAACTCTAAGGAAAGAAGATTGTGATACCTCGCGAGAAGGGAGGTCGGAGATAAAGTCATAAGAATTCGGAAAGAGTTGGAGGCTAAGAAATGAGTCGTAGGACTCGATTTACCTACGTAAGACACTAAGTTAAGAGTCTTATACACTTAAGTTGCTTAAGGATATACCAAGCTTACGTAGTGCGGATTACATGAGCTCTTAAAGTAAGACAAGATTACGAACCCGCGAGGAAGGGAAAAAGACGACGCGTGGCAGCCAATGGAGGAGCGACACGTGGCAGCACCTCAAGCAAGTAGGTGATGCACCTACTTAGGGACAAGTAGGTGATGCAGCTGCTGGGGGGAGGTGGGCCCCACTGCCACGTGGCAGCCCCACCCTTCTTGCATGGACACGGTGGCCCAATAGGGGCTGGACACGTGTCCCTCTTAGGGGCTGACACGTGTCACCCCTTGGGACCACCTATATTAGTTGATATGTATCCAAAAATCTTCAGCTTGTTCATTAAAAATTTCCAGCAGCAACGTGAACAAAGAACCCTAAAGCTTAAGGAGAGAAACTTGCGACGGCTTTGGGAGAAAAATAGGTAAGGCCCGATTTCTTTCCGTGAATTAATTATTTAAGGTATCCTATGGTGATATGACGGTGTTTAACAACATAAAATTTATCGTTAGGGAAAAGAGGAGATTTTGTTCTTGTTAATAGACCCGTTTTTGAAAATACCACTGTTAGTAAAACCAGTATAATTCCTTCTGTATAGCTCCGTTTCAAGTGATTAAAGATGTTTTAGAAAGATATTACATAGGGATACAACTTTCATGTAGACGCTACAACCCAGTTTTGCTTTTCTCTACTCCAAAAATGGTGGTGAAGCTTGAGGGAGCTGCTGTCCAGATTTCGTTCTGGAAATCCTACATAGACTGCTGTTGATATTTTGGGCATATCGCTTTGTACAAAATTGCTGTAGGGCTGATTCGAAATGGTATGCGACCTTGAGACACATGTCTATAACTTTCATTTAGAACACAAATCCTGTTCCCGTAAATTAGCCCTTCGAAACTAAGGGACAATACGAGACAGTAACCTGCCCAGAATTCACGTTTTGATAACTTTGGTGAATTTTGACCAATTTCGGGTGAGGTAAGGTCTTAACTACTAATTTGAAGTTTATGGTGTTTTTATAAGGTGTATTAAACACCTTTTAGGCTGCTGGAAGTGTAAAAATGTCATAGCAATGTTTAACGTTCGAAGCAATCCAAATTGTAGTCGTTATAGTCGAATTGTTGTCGAAGTGAAGTGTTGTTAGTGTGAGTGGTTGCTGCAGGGGTGTGAGGTGTGGTTGCAGGGCCTAAATGTGTTTTAAAGTGGTTTATGGTTCTGCTGGTTGAAGCCACATGACCCCTCGTTGTGTATAATTAAAGGCGTTACAAAATAAAGGCTAGACGCCCTATTGTGATATCGTATTTTTGAATAAGTCGTTTGAAGTTTATGTTGTATATTGTTGTTGCGTATTGCTTAAACATATGCTGTAGGTTGTTGTTGTTGGTTGGCTATAGGTCTTAGGTACCTAATTGGAAATCCGGATAGGGCACATTGTAGGGGAGGTGCTGTCCAATTTTCGTTAACACCTTAACAAACTAAAGAACTAGTCGAGGAAACGACTAAGGAAATAGATTCCATTAATACTAAGGTGTAACCTAAGATACTGGAAGGTTAATAAAGGTTGATATTCATATTAATTTTATGTTGGATAGGTTCAAAGGACGACGAGGCGAATGGGATAAAGAGTAACTCATAAGAGGTATGTGAAGCTTTCTTTTGGCATGTTTTTGGAATTAGTATGTAGAACTATCTTTCTTTTCTTTTGGCATGTCTTAGATGTAAGTTATAAATGATATGTGGGATTCAATCCATTCATAAAGCCCTGAATATAAGTCGAAACTCTTATTTACTTCTTGATGTTAGAACTCCTGCAATAGCTGAGTTGTTGCCGTTAAGTCTTTTATGTGATGAAAACTAGTACATGTAAAGCCTATTTCTTCTTTCCTTTGGAATGGATTAATTTTAAGTTAAATGGTATATGATATAGGTTTAGAGGTAATTCCATTTATGAGCTCTGATTGTAACTCGTGACTTGTAGTTACTCCTGAATATTAAGAGTCTGAAAGTAGTCAAACAATTATTCTCAAGACTGCTATACAGTGAATAGTAAGTGGAGATACAAGCTCCTTTCCTTGAAATCTCTGGAATGATCAATGTCACTGATTACATAACTGTGTCTCTGATTGCATAACTGTGTTTTTGATTGCATAAACCATGTTTCTGATTGCATAAGCTATATGGCATTGTCTGGATGCATGTCTGTGATTCTTGAGGCCCCAACTGATGTAAGCCCTAATGACATCTAAAGGGATACCTCGGATAATTACTCCCCCCGTCTTCAGGTGATGGTTCACTTGACTGTTTCATCGAGTCTTAGATAATGCCTTAGTTGCATATGGTTTCTCACTACTCTACTCGTGTATACTGTAACCCATCCTTCCTCGAGTCCCACGATGGGCCGGGATATGTTATCGTGCACAGTGTTACTACTTCTTTCACCGCGTCCCGGGCCGGATGTGTATAGTTCCACGCACGAGGAGATGATGCCGTACGTGAGGTGTGATATATGTTATATATTATGACGATACGATTATTCACCGAGCCCCGGGCCGGCTGTAATATGATTGTATATGTGGTGAAATAAGGAAGGAACACCGAGTCCCTCCTTAGAGGGCCGGGTACATATGTATATTATGATGGTACGCTATAGACGTATACCACTCCATTCACCGAGTCCCTCACTAAAGGGCCGGATAATTTATGTAGGCATGCATATGAGATTAAAGCAATACATTGTGACCCTGAGCCCTGCAGTGAACTGGGTGTGATACGATGATATACATGATAAGATGATACCGTATACGATGGTATGATACCGTATACGATGATATGATGAAATGAAATGCATTATGATATGATGATATGTGATTATGAAGAAGTGATTATAACACCAAGTTCACTAGAGGGTCGGGCACAGCATATGATGATGTGTATGATTTACGTGTCCTAAGGTGCAGGTACAGTAATTCATTTAGTTATTATACTTGTCCCCTGCATCCCTATTTCAGTTATGATCTCAGTTACGATCTGTTATGCTTTACATACTCAGTACATATATCGTACTGACCCCCCCTTTTCTCGGGGGGCTGCGTTTCATGCCCGCAGGTACATATGTTTATTCTGAAGATCCATCAGCATAGGAGTTCTTCTCAGCTGTGTCGGAAGTGCTTCACTGTTCTGGAGCTTAAATTTTGATGCTGGTCACTTAATGTATATATTTGTACATTCAGGGGTACGGCGGGGGCCTTGTCCCACCATATGTTGCTGTTACTATTCTTAGAGGTTTGTAGACATATGTATATGTGGGTTGTTTGTGAGTTAGTTTCGATGTTGCCTATTCGATATGTTGTGAATGTTTTTGTTATAGCAGCCTTATCGGCTCGCGTGCCCTTTCATGACATGAAACAAATGAAAGAGGCTACATGTACATGAAAAAGTTTTAAACTATTGGAATTTTTGTATATAGTATCACATCACACACTGTTCAACTTAAGTGTAGTTGATAAATACGCATAAGAGGGTCCAGGTCGGACCCCAGTTGCGGCCTACGGGGTTGGGTCGTGACAATTTCCCTCAAGCCATCTACACTGGGAACACATAATCGGTCTTGATATCTAAAAATACCATCTCCATCTTGGGAGAAATACTCAATGGATATTTCAAAAACCGTCTTCTTTAACTCAATCAAAGTATGATCACTATCTTTCTTTGCCTTAAAATCAGCAACAAGAGACAATTTGGAACCATTTTGCACAATAACACCACCATTCTCAGAGTTGACCAATTGGACATCCAAATGGGCTAATCTATGAATATCTCAAACTAGGTCTTTATTCTTATCCTTAATATAGGTAACACTATTCATGGATAATCTACTAAGAGCGTCGACAACCACATTTGTCTTTCTTGGATGGTATAGCACATTCATTTCATAATCCTTCAACATTTTAAGACATCTCATTTGTCAAAGATTCAAGTCCTTTTAGGTGAACACATATTACAAGCTATTTTGATTAGTGAATACATCCACATGGACGCCATAAAAATAGTGTCTCCATAGCTTCAAAGCAAATACCAGAACTGCTAACTCTAAGTCATGGGTCAGATAATTCTTTTCGTGAACCTTAAGTTCCCTAGAAAAATACGCCATATATTTACCATTCTGATTAGCACACAACCAAGACCAACTCGTAGAGAATCATAATAGACAACAAGCCCATCAGAGCCTTCTATCAAAGTCAACACCTGAGCGGAGGTAAGTCTATCCTTCAACTCTTGCAAACTCTTCTCACAAGCCTTGGACATATGGAACTTCACCTTGTTTTGAGACAAAGTAGTCAAGAGTGATGATATGGTAGAGAAACCTTCCACTAACCATATATAATAACTGGCTAAGCTCAAGTAACTTTGTATATCAAATAGGGACAATAGTCTAGCCAATTCTTAACCGCCTCGATCTTCTTAGGATGAACCATAATTCCTTTATCGGAGACAATATGGCCAAGGAAAGCAACTGACCTCAGCCAAAATTCACATTTACTATATTTTACAAACAAGTGATGGTCCTTGAAAATTTGCAATACAATCCTGAAATGATCGGCATGCTCTTTTTCACTACAAAAATAAATCAAAATATTATCAATGAATATAATAACGAACATATCAAAGTTATGTTTGAATACCCTATTCATCAAATCCATAAAAGTTGCAAGGGTATTTCAAGAAGCCTTCTTTAGAATATCACATTCTTCCTTTGAATTGATGATAACCCGATCGAAGAACAACTATTGAAAAGTAGCTCGCTTCATGAAGTTGATCAAATAATTCATCAATCCCTGGAATGTGATACTTATTCTTAATTGTGACATTGTACAATTGTCGGTAATCAATAAATATTTAGAGAGAACCATCCCTCTTCCTAACAAAAATAACTAGGACACCCCATGAAGAGATACGCGATCTAATTAAACCCTTATTGAATAAATCCTTCAAATGACCCTTTAACTCTTTCAATTTTGATGGGGCTATTTGAAAAGGAAAAATAAAGATAGGCTGAGCATCGGGGAGAAGATCGATACTAAAGTCCATTTTTCTTTTGGGAGGAATGCTTGGTAGGTCATTGAGGAAAACTTTCTAAAACTTGGTAACAAGTAAAACTGACTGAAGGGTAGGAGCTTCGGAATTAGTATCTCTAACCCAGACTACATGATAAATACAATCCTTGGAAATCATTTCCTGGGATTTAAGGCATGAAATATATATATCCTTAAATATGGAAACTAAAACTTGACCATGCGGGTCCTATAATATATAGAATCATAGCATGCATAAAGATAATCCATACAAAGAATGACATCAAAATTGTTCATATCAATCTCTATAATAACAATTGAGGAGATTTTATAAAAAGCTGAAACTGGGCAATTTCTATAGACTTTTTTAGCCACAACTGAATCACCAATAAGTATAGATCAAAAAAGGATCTAGCAAGATCTCGTGACTAACAACAATCTTTATAGAAAGATAAGGAGTAACAAATGATAGAGTAGCACCTGAATCTAACAATGCATAAACCTCAAAGTAGAAGACTTTCAACATACTAGTCACAATATTAGGGGATACCTCTAACTCCTAATGAATCTGAAGGGCATAAAATCTGGTTTGGAGATGACCACAACCTGAAGTAGTAGCATACTGATCCGGACAACCTATAGCCTGAGTTTAATAGGGTCTAGCATAATTCTTACACTCTCTCGAATGAATACCCAACTTTCCACACCTATAGCAAACATATGATCGCACTAGGCATTCTCCCTTATGATTTCTCCCACACTTCTTGCATGGAGGGAGGACTTGACCACTTTGATCTCCTTCTTGTACCTTAGGATTAGCTATCTTATCTTTATAAAATTTAGGAGTCGGAGTGTTAGATAAAGATTGGCTGGAATACCTTTGATGAAACTAAGAATAGCTACCATTATCAAACTTCTCTTAGAGAAATTACCACCATTAATTCGATCCCTCTTAGACTCCCTTCTAGACCTCTCCTTTAGCTTGTCCTCCTCGATTTATTCGGCAAGTGTTATGAGCCTTGAGATATCCATCTCCTTAATAAGCATGGAAGTTCTGCATTCTTTCACCACCAAATCGGACACACCCAATATTTATTTACTCATATGAGCCCTCAGATCCGCAACCCTGAATAGAAAATATTAGGACAATTTAGTGAACTTGAGGGCATACTCCCTCACATTCATATTACCTTGTCACAAATTGAGGAATTTATCTACCTTAGCCTCCCTTAACTCCAACGAAAAGAATTGGTCAAGAAAAGAATCCTTTAACTCCTCCCACTCAATGAGACTGTCATGACCCGAAATAGGGCTAAGTTGTGACACAGCAATTAGGATGCGAGGGACCCAAACTAAACTATCTTAGCATACATTGCATACATAAGGTAAAGAAATATATTAAAAGTAAGCAGAAGTTATCAACTCAAGAGGATGGGACTAAGGGATAGTAACCTCAATAGATGTCCAACCGGACTACATCATAACATTGTCTAAACATGCCTCTAGTCTAGTTTTTGATGGGGGCATATAAAAAGCTCCTAGATCACCCTAACAATAGAAGAAATTCAAGTAAAAAACAAGAATAAAAGTCATTTCCTCAATAGAATGAGGACTCACCAACTCCTTTGATAATCTATAGCAACTCTAGCTACAAATAGGATGGTCATGAGTGTCTTCCACCCCTACATTATTAGACAATGTAGGCAAAATATGTGTTAGTACATTTGAATATACTAATTATACAAGGTATGCTTGAAAAAGTAAAGGAACGTAATCAATATATCATAAGATGCATGACTAATCATAATAAATATAAGAAAAGCTTAAAAGCATTTGCAAGCATATGAAAACTCATGGTCAATGCATATCATACAACTTTATCTTAGAACTCATAACATAACTTCAAATTGTGTGGGATAAGACCTTTGACCGACATCTAAGACCATGTGAGGTATTACATGAAATCCGATAATTCCCACATCGAGAGGGAGGAGGATACCTAGCTAGGGTATACTTCGTCATGGTACTCATTTCAACTCAACTCAACTATGCTATATGTGGATCCACTAGCTAGGATATGAAGGCAATCCTATGCAGGCAACATAGTTTGGAGACTTTAGGTTGCTACTAATATTCCCTTGGGTAACTATTTGCATTACCAGACAAAATCCCACCTAGAAGCCCTCTCGATGCATATTTAATTTTCCAACGAAAACTCAGAAAAACATGATCATAAAATAATAGAGAAAGATAGTAACTGCCTATCAATCCATCTTTAAAATATACTAGGAGTATCTCATTAACTTTAGTGATTCGTAAAATTCCATAACTTTGGTGAGAATTGTAATTATCACCATCTTTATCATGATTGTGTGAGAATTGGACTTATCACACCATAATAACATCTTTCATCATAACATTGATCATCATCATAAATTTCATCATAAAATCATAATCTCAACTTTAAATCATGAAAATCTTTCTTTAAACATCATTGCACTCATGATCAATTCATGAAAATCATCATTAACTTCATAATCAAAGCTTGAAATTAGATTTATGCATCAGAATTAATAATTCAACTTAAATTATGCAATTCATATGAAAACATTCTTATAATGATTATTGATAACATCTAAAAATAAAATTTAATTAGCCCAATTCAATTTATCAAAACTAGGATTCATAGCTAATTAAAATTGAATGAAACTTTGAGAAAATCTTTGGACTTCATGGGTCAAAGGAACCCACGAATTAATATCCACATACCTTGATTGAATTCACTAAGAATTGAAGAAGAAACCTCGTAGAAATCTTGAAATCCTAGCTTGAGCTTGTAAACCTTGAGAGACTTTGTTTTTTCCTTAGAGAATTTTGGGAGAATGACTTGTGAATGAGGGAATATAAAAGAATTGGGTATTTATAGGGTTGAACTTGGCCCTGATTGTGTCTAGGTTCATTGAATTAGATTTGGGAAAATGATCCAAATACCCCTCATTAGAACTAAAAATTGACCCTGTGAGACCTTTTCTACGAGTCGTAGAAGAAATGATGAGTTGTCAAAACAACTGGTCTTGTAGGCTTTGGAAAAGGTCTGAAAATTAGGTCTCTAAAGTTTGCAAACGGGTTGTTTCTATGACCGAGAAACTTGTCTACAAGTCATCATTTGTACTCATTCTTTAGGTCCTAAAACCTGCAATTCTAAGGGTCTCTAAAGTTTGGAACAACTTCTATGACTCATCCTGTCAAGTCGTAGACTTGACTTTGAGGGACTTCATAAACTTAGCCTTAGATTCCTATTAGTTATGTCTATAGGTCATCGAGAAGATTACGGGTCATAAACATGAGTGGCCCCATCAACCCCATCTTTGAAAAAAGAAAAAAGATATGCAGCTTGCCTGCGGCTTTTAAAAGAGATCTTTCCTTCCTTCTCTACCTACTTCTCAAAACCCTCTACCTCTTTGAAAAGATCCCGAGGCACCTCTTTATTGATAAAAAGGATAGATAGAAAAGGTAGGGCTTATGTTTTTCACAAGAAGCTTAGCCTAGACTTGATCGACAGGTTAACCCCTAAATGAGTTGATCACCCAATACATTCGACTTTCTTTCTATTTAAGCTTCAGGAATTAGATAAGATACAAATAGAAAGTTTTGTATGAGTCCCTTTTTAATAGGGGAATATCTATTGACTTATCGACTAGAAAGCCTTTGATATTATATAGTCATACGCTCTTTTTCATAGGGATCGTGTAGTCTATCCCCAAAAAGAGCTCCATTTTGAGAAGATTGATTGATCGAAAGAACTGTACCCCGGTAAGGGAATAAGCTATCTCTATTTTTTGGATAAAGAGGGCTATTGCCGTTATGGGGTTTACTCCTACCACCAAAACCTAGATGCTAGGGGGATGTATCCTACCTTCTATTCTAAGCATGATAGAAGAGGGCTATTACTGTTATGGGGTTTACTCCTACCACCAAAACCTAGATGCTAGGGGGATGTATCCTATCTTCTATTCTAAGCATGATAGAAGAGTACCCCGATCAAGCTTGAGTGAAAGTTCAATGAATCCAAGAGAGGGAGAAGGGTTTTATAATATTTAACTGAAGGTAAAGCTTCACTAGTGATATCGTTGGTAAGAGGGAGAAGTAGCTTAGGGATTCCCATTAAGGAAGCTTCAAGAGAGCACCTTCAACCGACAAATCACTTATTTCCTGCTTGGCCGACTCTAGATTATCAACCAACTTCCTCTAGGCTGCACCTGACATTGAGATTCTAAAACTTATCTTCCCCACTTTTGTGTATGAATCCCATCTCTCAAGAGAACTAAACATCTTTTAAAGGAAGACCCTCTTTGGTAGGGATGGGACTAAAGAGATATAATAGAAGATGGGCAACAACTTATCCGAAAAGACCAATTCTTTATCGCTTTGCCTAGACCAAGCAAGCGTTTTAGAGACAATTCATTCTTCTTAGTCCAAGCTATCTATGGTCATAATCAACCACATAGGGTAACTCTAGGACTGTCTATAAGTCGTAGAATAACTCGTAAGGCTGAAATCAGTCAAAATTTTTAGGATTTCTTTCGGGTTCCAACTCTCTAACTTATGGAACTTATAATATCTCCCCATTGGAAAACTTTTTCCTCGAATAAGATTAACTTATCATAGGAAGGACATGCAAAGAGGACTAACAACCCAAATGAACATGATGATAACTTAAAATGCATGGAATATGAAAACTTCAACTTTATATAAAATCATGACTTTTTAAATCAACTTTTCATGAACATGCAAGCATATAATGGAATAGGAGGAACTGAATACGTAAAAGTTCATTTAAATTGAATAAGGACAACTTACTACTTAGTTTTGAATAGAGGGAAAGAGGTACAGGTATCATTTCATCATATCCTCCTCCACCTCCCAAATAGCACTTTCTACTTGTTGATTTCTCCATAACACTTTCACAGACAAAACTTCTTTGTTTCTTAACTTCCCGGTGTAAGATTTCCATTGGAACTTCTTCATAAGTCAAATTTTCTTCAACACTTACATATTTCAATTGCACTATGGAGTTTGGATCACCCACGAACTTTCTCAACATAGATACATGGAACACCGAGTAAACCATAGCTAACTCAAGTGGTAAATCTAACTCATAAGACACCTTGCCAACACATCTCAATATCTTATAAGGTCCAACATACCGATGAATCAATTTCCTTATCTTACCAAAGCTTATTACATCCTTCATGGGTGAAACTTTCAAATAGACCCAATTATTCACCTTAAATTCAAGGTCTCTTTTCCTAACATCGATATAGGACTTTTGACGATATTGAGTTGTCTTCAATATCTCCCTTATGAGTATTACCTTCTCCATAGCATCAATCCCGAAACTTGGACAAATGAAGGACATCTCTCCTACTTCAAACCATTCACCGGTGACCTACATCTTCTCCTATACAATGCTTCTAAAGGTGCCATTTGAATGATAGAGTGATAAAAATATTATAGGAAAACTCAATTAATGACAAATGTTTATCCCAATTTCCTTTAAAAACAATAACAAATGCCCTCAATATATCTTCTAAAATTTGAATTGTTATTTTGAATTGATAGGAGGTACTTAACTTAACCTTCATACCAAGACCCTTTTTGAATGACTTTCAAAAGTGTGAAGTGAATTGAGTACCTCAATATGATATAATGGACAAGGGAACATGATAAAGTCCTACCTACTCACAAACATACAACTTAACATAGTCTTTGACATCATAAGAAGTCTTAACTGGTAGAAAATGAGCCAACTTAGTCATAAGATCTATAACAACCCAAATGGAATCATATTTCCTCTTAGTATGAGGCAATTCCGTTACAAAATCCATATTGACACTTTTTCACTTTCAAGTAGGAATTTCAATGTCTTGGGATAGACCTCTCGGCCTTTGATGTTCAACTTTAACTTGTTGGCAATTTAGACACCTAGCTACAAATTTCACTATGTCCTTGTTCATGTCATTCCACCAATACAGTTTCCTCAAATCATGATACATCTTGGTGGAACCCGGATGAATCAAATATTGGGAACCATGAGCTTCATTCAATATCAACTCTCTTAAACCATTAACATTACCTACACACAACCGATATTGATAATGAAGTACACTATCTCACCCTTGGGATAAAGCCTCAATGGCATTATCGGAAACCGACTTTTTTAACTCAACTAACACGGAATCATGATCTTGATTAGCCTTAACATCCGTTACAAGAGACAATTCTAAATCATTATGAACAACAATACCTCAATCTTTGGAGTCAACCAACCGCACACCTAAACGTTCCAATTTATGAACATCTTTGATCAATTCCTTCTTATCCTCTTCAACATGTGTAACACTACTCATGGACAATATACTTAGTGCATTGGCAATGATATTTGCTTTGCTTAGATGGTACAACACACTCATGTCATAGTCCTTCAATAATTCAAGCCATCTCTTTTGCCAAAGGTTCAACTATTTTTTCTTAAATACATATTGTAGACTCTTATGGTAGGTATATACATCCACATGGACACTATAAAGATAGTATCTCCAAATCTTTAAAGCAAACACAACTGCCGCTAGTTCAAGATCATGGGTTGGATAATTCCATTCTTGCACCTTAATATTCTTAGAGGAATAGGCTATTACCTTACCATGTTGCATCAAAACATAAACAATACCAACCATTGAAGTATCACAATACACCATGAAACCATTGAACGATTCTGATAGAGTAAAGATAGGAGCATTAGTGAGATGATCCTTCAACTCTTGGAAACTCTTCTCACAAACTTCAAACCATTGAAACTGCACTTTCTTTTGAGTCAACTTGGTCAAAGATGATGAGCTCGATGAAAATCCTTCCAAATATCTCCCATAGTATCTGGCTAGGCCCAAGAAACTTCTAATATCCAAATGAGACAACGGTATTCACCAATTCTTAACCGCCTCAGTTTTCTTAGCGTCAACTATAATCCCTTCATCGAACACAATGTGACCAAGAAAACCCACCTTCCATAGCGAAAACTCACACTTATCAAATTTGGAATATAATTGCTTGTCCCTTAGTGTCACGACCCGACCTAGGGCATATTCGTAACATGGCAGTCGAAATTCCAAAGGGCTACAACCACGTCTCTTGTTCATATCATAAGAATACATAAGGTAAAGTAAAAGCAAAAATATCATAAGAGAGTCTAAACCATGAATAGTAAATGAAAAATATCAAATGACAACATAGACTCAAAATATTTGTCCAACTAGATGCCTCTACTCATAAATATGGGCCAAGGCTAAGAAATGTCCATATCTTACCTTAATATAAAACATAACAAAAGTCTTTTAAAATAATAACTAACTCAATGACTAGTCCCTGATAAATGAGGACTCACCACAAATACCGCTGGTTAGGAAAGCTTAATTAGCCACGTGGATGGATATGATCTTCAATCTCAACCCCTACGTTATAAGATAATGTAGGCAAAGAGTATGCATTAGTACATTGGAATGTAATAAGTATGAGGGCATGACATGCAACATAAATCATGGAATGCAATGATCAAGTAAGACACATGATAAGATGAGATAAGTAAAATCATAAGAAAGTTATAATGACCAAAGCATTTAGAAAGCATAATTGAGATCATGAAAATACATATGACATCGTATATATGTGGGATAAGAACTGTAACCAACAATAATACCATGTGAGCTATAATATGGAATCTTGTTATTTCCCCATACAATAAAGAAAAAGGGGAATCTACTTGTCAAAGAAGACTCTACCCTGCTAGGTGGGTCATATCTACGTTATATGTGGATCTAATAGCTAGGCCATGAAGGTAACCTATGGTGGCACGTAGTTGAAGAGACACGAGGCTGCTACTAGGGCTTTTGGTAGGTCCCCCACCTCAATTCTACTCGGTGCTAAGTCAAATCCCACGGAATACATACATAGCATAGAAATCATAATGACATACATCATAGTCATGATCATAAGTTTGAAATCATAGAGTAGCTCATTTTCATAACCTAAGTGCAATGCGGGTATTGTCCTTCCACATTACAAATCATACATACATAGTTCATATCATTAGGCCTTAAGGCACCACAGTGGGCCCTAAGTCACTTTTTCAATAATTTGTATGAAAAAATTATAATTTGAAACATCCTTATAGTCTATGATCATAATTGAAGTACATAATCATAATTCATACTTGGAAATTTGTGTAAAACATAAATGCATAATAAATTGACTTGAAAATCATGAAATTGACTTGAAACATGCATGATCATATACTTTCTATCAACCCATACATAATTCATAAAGATAATATCATTCGGAAGTATAATTAAAAATATCCATAATTAATATCATGAACCCTAGAGATCAATGTAGGAGGATTCATTGAAAAACTCTTCAATTCAATACAATAACTATTAATTTGTATTAAAATAGACTCATAATCATAATTTGATTCATAATTCATGAAATTGGAATAAAGATCATAAAATCCATACTTGAATTTAATTGAAAACTTGAGAAATCCATTGTACTTCATGGATGAAAGAATTCATAAATAAATACCCACATACCTTGAGTGAGAAAACCAAATAATTTGGACGAACTTGAACGGGAGCAAGTCCGCATCGCGGACTTGCTACACACTTTATTGTTTTGTGCAGTTTCTTCAAACAATCTATCTTTTGAAATACGAGTCTTAAAAATACACCGAGACCAATTTTCCCTAAGTTTTGACCCCTTGATTGATATTTCAGACTCAAATTAGTGAAAAAGATTAAGGACAATGCATTACATGAGCAGCCTATTCCCACGGTATTCTTAAGGAACTTGGGAGCATTTTTAGGAATATTACAATATCTCCCCTTTAGGAACATTCGTCCTTGAATGAGATTCAACTAATGTACGAAGGATATGGAAAAAGGACTAGCAACCCAACATGAACATGAAGACACTTTGAAAAGTGCATAGAACATGTAAACTTCATACTTAACATAAGACATAGTCCTTGAGAAAAAATGAATCATGTTCTTTGATCATACATGCATATGAATGACATATGGAACTGAAACGTAGGGGTTTAATCGATTTGATCATGAACAACTTAGTACCTTTAGGTTTGAGTGGAAGGAAAGAGATACGGATAACACTTCATCATGTACGATTCTGCTTCCCACGTAGCACTCTCTACTTGTTGATTCTTCCATAATACTTTGACGGATACAACGTCTTTATTTCTTAACCTCTTAACTTACCGGTCTAAAAGCTTAATCGGGACCTCCTCATAATTAAAATTCTATTCAATACTCACATTATCCATTGACACAGTAGAATTAAGATAGCCCATATAAAATACCGCATGAACCAAAGCCAACTCAAGTGGTAAGTATAACTTGTATGCTACTTTGTTAATGCGCTTCAATATTCTATAGAGTCCTATATATCTTGGACTCAACTTCCCTTTCTTACCAAACCGCATTACCCCTTTCATAGTTGAAATCTTCAAATACACCATATAATCTAC
Source organism: Solanum dulcamara (assembly GCF_947179165.1). NCBI lineage: Eukaryota > Viridiplantae > Streptophyta > Magnoliopsida > Solanales > Solanaceae > Solanum > Solanum dulcamara. Next base: position 31,025,299 of record NC_077244.1, read on the forward strand.
ATCAAATTCAATCTCTCTCCTCCAAGTGTCCGAATAGGACTTTTGATGACTTTGAGCCATTTTCAATCTTTCTTTTATGAGCCTTACTTTTTAGATTGCATGAATTACCAAATCTTGACCGATTAATGACATCTCACCCACTTTAAACCACCTCACCGAAGACCTACATCTTCTCCCATAAAAGGCTTCAAAAGGAGCCATTTGGATGCTAGAGTGATAACTATTATTGTAGGCGAACTCAATCAATGGAAAATGCTCATCCCAACTTCTTGTAAGATCAATCACACAAGCTTTTAACATAACCTCCAAGGTTTGAATTTCTCTTTATGATTGTCCATCGGTTTGAGGATCGAAAGCAGTACTTAGATTGACTCTAGTATCAATACCTTTCTGAAATGTCTTTTAAAAATGTGAAGTGAATTGGGTACCTCTATCTGATATAATCGACAAAGGAACACCATGAAGTTTCAGAAGTTCTTGAATATACAACTTAGCATAATCTTCAGCGCCATAAGATGTCTTGACCGGTAGAAAATGCACCGATTTGGTCATCCGGTCCATAATGATCCAAATAAAATCATGTTGTCTTCTAGTATGCGAAAAACCTGTGACAAAGTCCATATTCACATCTTCCCCCTTCCAAGTTGGGATTTCAATTTCTTGAGCTAGACCTTCCTGCCTTTGATTCTCAACTTCCACTTATTGAGAATTAGGACACTTAGCGACGAACTCCGCTATGTCCTTCTTCATTCCATTCGACCAACACACCTTTGGGCCCTCTACCTATATAAGAAATTCTATCCCAATAGTACTACCCCTTACTACCATATTCAACAAACCTTGAGACCTAATAAAGAAACACCCAATACATCGTACATTTACCCTTATGCCATCAACACTACATTCAAGCCAAGTTCTATAACCACTCTAAAACACTCACTTGAAACCCTTAACAAAAAGTCATCAATAGCCTACTACAATCACTCACATATCTACAACTACACATTCAAGTATACCATCCTAACCACTTTATAGCTCCTCTGAAATCAACATCACTTAATAATTTTTGTTTCTACCTTAGCATCTATATATCATCATTGGTATTCACTCCTACCAAAGATCACACCAATATATTCTTACCTATATATTGCACACAACAAGTCTCATCTAGCTCTTCCTCCATGTCTATAACCTTTAATGGACAAAGCATACCATAATTATCACAATACCAAACACCCACTCTTTCCCAATCTTCCCTAACTCACCCATCGAGAGCTATGAACTTTAATCAATATCATTTCTCTTAGGCCATCAACATTGGGACACACAACTGACCTTGGTAATGAAATACTCCATCTTCCCCTTGTGAGAGAACCTCGATCTTCTCATCAACCATTAATTTCTCATGCACTGCCAATCATAGTTCCGAATCATTTCAAATAAAAATATCACACTTATTAGAATCACTCAATCTTATCCCCAAATGGGTCAATTGGTGACCAACTTTAACTAAATTCTTCTTGTCTTCTTCTACATGAGCAACACTATCCATAGACAACCAACTAAGAGCATCGTCTACAATATTTTCCTTACCCGGATGGTACAATACACTCATGTCAAGTCTTTTAGGAGTTCAAGGAACCTCATTTGTCTAAGTTTCAAGTCCCTTTGGCTAAATACATATTGCAACCTTTTTTGGTTGGAAAACACATCAACAAGCACTCCATAACGATAATGGCGCCAAATTTTCAAAGCAAACATAATCCCCGCAAGTTCAAGATCATGGGTTGGATAGTTCCTTTCATGTACTTTAAGTTGCCTAGAGGCATAGGCTACAACCTTACTATGTTGCATCAAGACACAAGTCAAACCAACATGTGAAGCATCACAATAAATAACAAACCCATTCGAACCTTCAAGCAATGTCAAAATAGGAGCCGACATGAGACGATCCTTCAATATTTGGAAACTTTTCTCACATTCATCCGAAGATTAAAATTTTGCCTTCTTTCTTGTCAACTTAGTTAAAGGCGATGCAATAGACGAAAACCCTTCAAACAACCTTTTTTAGTATCTAGCTAAGCCCAAAAAGCTAGTAATATCCAAAGGAGATATTGTTCTAGGCCAATTCTTAACCACCTCCATTTTATTTGAATCTACTTTAATTACATCACTGGACACCATATGGCCAAGAAATGCAACTTCCCTCAGCCAAAACTCGCTCTTACTAAATTTAGCAAATAATTGCTTCCCTCTCAATATTTGCAACATAATCCTCAAGTTACCCATATGATCTTTCTCATTTCGAGAATATATTAAGAAGTCATCAGTGAACACCACTAGAAACATTTTCAATTATGACTTAAAAATATGATTCATCAAATCCATGAATATCGTGGGACCATTAGTCAAATCAAATGACAGTACTACAAATTCAAAATGACCATACCTTGTCTGGAAAGACATTTTAGGAATATCACACTCCCTTACCTTCAATTAATGATAACCAAAAGGGAGGTCAATCTTAGAAAAGTAGTTTGTTCCTTGTAATTGATCAAACAAGTCATCTATCCTTGGAATGGGATACTAATTCTTTATTGTGAACTTATTTAATTATCGGTAGTCTATAAACATGCGAAGTGGCCCATCCTTCTTTCTGACAACAACATAGGAGAACCCTATGGTGAAATACTTAACCTTATAAAACCCTTATTAGTATCAATCTTCCTTTGGATTTGAGCTCTTCTTGTAGGCATCTTCTGAAAATCGCAAAGAATAATTGTTAAGGGGAAAAGAACTAGAGTACACTCTATCCCAAGACATGGATCATAAAAGAAGTGAAGATTTACTAAAACACCTCATAGCCTATAACATCCCTCAAAATGCCCAAAAAATATCTTAATAATACTTTGGAAATAGGTCGCTCATGTAATGCATTATCCTTAATCTTTTTGGAAAATTCGAGTTTAGAATATCGATCAAGGGGTCAAAACCTGCGGAAAATAGTCCGGTGGATTTTTCGGACACGTAGAACGAAAGAATATTTTTGAAGAATCCACAAAATAGTGTGGTCCGCGACAGGACTGTGTCGCGGATGTGGGAATCAATTCTGGTCGAATTTAATTTTTTAAGGGCATTTTAGACTTTTTCCAAATTATTAGTTAATGAACCTAGATGTTTTTAGGACCTATTTCAACTATGTAAATCAACCTAAACCTCTAATTCTATTCATTCTTCTACCATTCATCTATCAAATATTTTTCTCTCTAAAAAAAGGCTCTCAAGGGTTTCCATTGAAGACTTCAAGCAAATTCACTTAATTTTTCCATCAAAATTCTCAAGCTCTTCAAAATTAATTGGTGTTCTCACTCAAGGTATGTGGGTATTGATTCATGTATCCTTTGATCCATGATGCCCAATTAATTTCTCAAGATTTTCTATCAAATTAAAGTATGGTATTTTATAGGTTCTATGATCTCTGCCCCAGTTGCATGAATTTTGAATTAAAATATGATCATGAGTCTATTTTGATATAAATTTATGGCTATTGAATTAAATTGAAGAGTTTTTCCATAAATCCTCCTATTTTGATTTCTAGGGTTCATGATGTAAATTATGAGTATTTTAATTTATACTTCTAAAGGATATTATCTATATGAATTATTTATGGACTGATATAAAGTTTATGATCATGCATGTTTTCAAATAAATTTCATAATTTTCAAGTCAATTGATCATGCATTCATGTCATATCCTAATTTCAAGTTCAAACTATGGTCATGAATTTTCAAAGTATGAATTATGACTACGTGTTTCCATGATGATCATGAATTATAAGTATGTTTTAAGGTATAAATTTCATCCAAGTTATGAAGTAAGGTGACTTAGGATCCTATGTGGTGACCTAAGGCCTAACGATATGAATTATGCAAAAATGATTATAATGATGAAAGGACAATTCTCACATTAAAAAATATGTTATGAGAATGAGCTATTCTATGATTTCAAGCCTATGATCACGACTATGATATATGATGTTATAATCTTATGTTATGTATTTATTCTATGGGATTTGACTTAGCATTGAGTGGACTTGAGGTGGGGGCCCTACCAAAAGCCTTAGAAGCCACCTCATGTCCTATAAACTATGTGCCATAGTAGGCTACTATTATGGCCTAGCTAGTGGATCCATAAATAGCACATGTTCATGATTAGGAGTCTATGTTGGCAAAGTAGCCTCCTCTTTCTCGATGTGGGTATCATCGTATTCCATGTTATAGCTCGTATGGTCTTATTGTCGGTTTTGGTTCCTATGCCACATATGTATGATTTATTAAGTATGTTATGACTTGAATTTATGTTTTTAAATGATTTGGTCAATATAATTTTCTCATGACTTTATGTATACCAACTTATCATGTGTTTTACTTGACATTTCTATTCCATGATTTACGTTTCATGGTATGCCCTCATACTTAGTATATTTTAACGTACTAATGCATACTTTTTGCCTACATTATCTCATAATGTAGGGGTTGAGGTTGAAGATCCTAATCGACCATATAACTAGTAGGCGTTCCTATCCGAAGGTGTTGTGGTGAGTCCTCATTGAGCAGAGGCTTGTTTCAAGTTACTTACTATTTTCTTGTCAAAAGACTTTTTCTTATGTTGTGTATTGAGGGTGAGCTAAGGACATGTCTTATCCCCCTCTCATACTCATGTTTAGAGGTATCTCATTGGATATATGTTTGAATCTATATTGTCATAAGATATTTTCAGATGTTTATTTATGTTTTAGACTCTCTTATGATGTTTCTGCTTTATATTTCACCTTATGTATGCTTATGATATGTACAAAAGGCTTGGTTGGAGCCCTTTGGGGTTTCGATCACCATGTTATGACTAGGTTCTAGGTCGGGTCGTGACAAACTTGATATTAGAGCATAAGGTTTTCCAAGTATCCTAGGGTGTTCAACATGCCGCATCAAGTAGAGTGTTATTCATTGGTGTGAAGTGCGCCACACTTATGAGTAGGAGGCTATTAGGTGTTTTAGGAATTCTCACCTCTTTCATGATCCATGTCGTGCTATAGAGTTTACGTTAAGACTTCTTTTTGCTAACAGTGTTTGTTTGCGATTTTTAGAAAAATGGCTCCAAGAAGACCACCATTTCCAAGGGGAGAGAATGTTAATGAAGCCCAAGCTCCCCCGGCTCCTCAAGACAATGGTACTCTACCAGACCAAGTGACTAATGAAGAGTTCCAAACTGCTATTACTATTTTAGCTAGAGTGGCGACCAACCAAGGTATCGTGGCTCCTCCTAATGTTCCTACTCGAGCCTCAAGTGTAAAGGATTTTTCATGAATGAATCCTTTGGAGTTTCATGGCTCAAAATTTGATGAGGATCCTCAAGAGTTCATTGATGAGGTCTAAAAGATAGTGAGTATTATGAGGGTGACTTTGGAATAAAAATAGGAGTTGGAAGCTTACCAACTCAAAGGTGTTGCCCAACTATGGTACACTCAATGGAAGTCGGAGAGGGTGGATGAAGGTCCTGTTAAATGAGAAGCTTTCAAACTTTCTTTCCTTGATCACTTTTTCCGTGTTGAGTTAAGGGAGACTTAAGTGTTTGAGTTCATAAATCTTTGATAGCAATATGGGGATAAGGGACTATGCCCTCAAGTTAACTAAGCTATCCAAGTATGCTCCTTCAATGGTTGCCGATCCACGTGCCTGAATGAGTAAATTCATATCAGGGGTGTCCAACTTGGTTGCTAAGGAATGTCGCACCGCTATGCTTGTTAAGGAGATGGACATATCTCAGCTTATGACTTTTGTCGAACAAATTAAAGGAGAAAAGATCAAAGAAATAAGGATGAGGGATTCTAAGAGGGCCCGGTATGAAAGTGGGTTCTGTAATGCTAGGACCGTTGGTAACAATTGACACTCTCATTAAGGCCAAAGCTCAGTGAAGAAGATTTCTAAGGATAGGGTTCCATACCCTAAAGATCAAGGTGAAGGAGGTGTAAATGCTAGTAACCCTTCTCTTCCAAAATGTTCAAAGTGTGGAAGGAATCATGGAGGAAAGTGCTTGGTCAGAATAGGTGCTTGCTATGGATGTGGAAAGATGGGCCATAAGCGATCCGAGTGCCCTCTTGTATCCAACAAGGGTGGAGATGGTCATCCTATAGGATGCCAAGTGCAACAAGGCACCCAAGCTCAACCTAAGGGTGGCCAATGCAACAACCTCTTCTATGCCCTTCATGCTAGGCAAAAGGTTGATGAGTCTCCCAATATGGTCATGGGTATGTTACGAGTATTTAACTTTGATGTATATGTATTTCTTAATCTGGGTGACAACTTGTCTTTTGTTACTCCTTACATTTGTATGAGGTTTGATGTATGCCCCGAAGTGTTAATAGAACCCTTCTCGGTTTATACTGCCGTTGGTGGTTCAGTATTATCCAAGCGAGCTTATAGAAATTGTCCTGAATGGGTCTTGCACAAAGTTATTCCATGTGACCTTGTTGAACTTGATATGACTGATTTCAACATCATTCTTGGTATGGATTGGTTACATGTTGCTTACACATCTATATGTTGTAGAACTCGTATGGTTAAGTTTCACTTCCCTATTGAGCCTATTTTTAAATAGAAGGGTATTCATTAAGTGGTTAAGGGTCGATTCATCTCATGTATTAAGGCCTGAAAAATGATTTCCAATGGGTGCATTTATCATATTGTGCGAGTTAGGGACATTAATTCCAAAACTACTACTCTTTAGTCGATCCCTATAGTTAATAAGTTCTCTGACGTGTTTCCCGATGATTTGCCTGGCTTTCCTCCTGAAAAGGAGATTGACTATATTTATTCCTCCTTACAGTATGACTCCTCTAGAACTTAAGGAGTTGAAAGAACAATTTAAGGATTTGTTGGACAAGAGTTTTATAAGACTAAGTATTTCACCTTGGGGTGCTCCCGTGTTATTTGTTAGGAAGAAAGATGGGTCACTCTGAATGTGTATAGACTACCAGTAATTGAATAAGGTCATCTTAAAGAATAAATATCCAATCCCAGGGATAGATGACTTATTTGATCAATTACAAGGAGCAAGCTATTTTTCCAAGATTGACCTCCATTGCGATTATTATCAATTGAGGGTAAAGGAGTGTGATATTCCCAAGATGACCTTTCACACAAGGTATGGTCATTTTGAATTTGTAGTAATATCATTTGGGTTGAAAAATGCTCCATTTATATTCATGGAGTTGATGAATCAAATTTTCAAGCCATATTTGGATATGTTTGTAGTGATATTTATTGATGAGATCTTGATTTACTCTCAAAATGAGGAAGATCATATGGGTCACTTGAAGATTGTGTTGCAAACATTGTGGGAAAAGGAACTATCTCTAAATTTAGTAAGTAAAAATTTTGGCTAAGAGAGGTTGCATTTCTTGGCCATGTGGTATCCGGTGATGGGATTAAAGTAGATCCAAAGAAAATGGAGGCAATTAAAAATTGGCCTAGACCATTATCTCCTTCAGACATTAAAAGCTTTTTGGGCTTAATCGGATACTAAAGAAGGTTTGTTCAAGGGTTCTCATCTATTTCTTCGCCTTTAACTAAGTTGACACAAAACAAGGGAAAATTCCAATGGTCAGAAGAATGTGAGAAAAGTTTCCAATTATTGAAAGATCGTCTTATATTAGCTCCTATTTTGACATTGCCTGAAGGTTCAGATGGGTTGGTTGTTTATTGTGATGCTTCATGTGTCGGTTTGGGTTATGTCTTGATGAAACATGGTAAGGTTATAGCCTATGCCTCTAGGCAACTTAAAGTACCTGAAAGAAACTATCCAACCTATGATCTTGAACTTGCGGCGGTTGAGTTTGCATTGAAAATTTGGCGCCATTATCTTTATGGGGTGCATGTTGATGTGTTTACTGGCCACAGAAGGTTGCAATATGTATTTAGTCAAAAGGACTTAAATCTTAGGCAAAGGAGGTGTATTGAACTCCTAAAAGACTATGACGTGAGCGTATTTTACCATCCGAGTAAGCAAAATATTGTAGCCGATGCTCTTAGTCAGTTGTCTATGGGTTGTGTCGCACACGTTGAGGAAGGTAAAAGGGAATTGGTCAAAAAGGTCCATAGATTGACATATCTAGGTGTGCGTTTCATTGATTCCAATATTGTAGGTGTTCTTGTACAAAATGTTTCAGAATCGTCTCTTGCAATAGAAGTCAAGGCCAAGCAAGAGAATGATCCAACTTTGGTCGAATTAAAAAGTTAGTTGCTGAAAAGTCTGTTGAGGCTTTCTCCCTAGGAGAAGATGGGGTACTACATTACCAAGGTCGGTTGTGTGTTCCAAATATTGATGGAGTAAGAGATTTGATATTGAATGAGGCCCATAGTTCTCAGTATTCAATTCATTCAGGATCCACCAAGATGTATCGTGACTTGAGGGAAGTGTATCGGTGAAATGGAATGAAGAAGGACATAGCGGAATTTGTGGCTAAGTGTCCTAATTGCCAACAAGTGAAAGTTGAACATCAAAGGCCGGAAGGTCCAGCTCAAGAAATCAAAATTCCTACATGGAAGTGGAAAGATGTGAATATGGACTTTGTCACGGGTTTGCCTCGTACTAGAAGACAATATGATTCTATTTGGGTAATTGTGGACCGAATGACCAAATCAGTGCATTTTCTATCAATCAAAACTTCTTATGTTTCCGAAGACTATGCTAAGTTGTACATTCGTGAACTTGTGAAATTCATGGTGTTTTTTAATCGAATATATTCGATATAGGTAGTCAATTTAGTTCACATTTTTTGATTTGTTTCAAAAATGTTTTGACACTAAAGTCAAGCTAAGTACCGCTTTTCATTCTCAAACTGATGGGCAAGCCGAGAGAACAATTCAAACCTTAGAGGATATGTTAAGGGCATGTGCGATTGACCTTAGAGGATGTTGGGATGATCATTTGCCATTAATTGAGTTCGCTTATAATAATAGTTATCACTCTAGCATCCAAATGGCTCCTTTTGAATCCTTGTACATGAGAAGATGTAGGTCTCCGGTGGGGTGGTTTGAAGTTGGTGAGATGCCATTGATTGGTCTATATTTGGTAATTGATGCAATGGAAAACGTAAGGTTCATAAGAGAAAGATTGAAAATGGTTCTATTATATCCCATATTTCTGTACCTTGAGATGTGTTCTTAAGCTTCTTGAAAATTGCCATGTGATCCCTATTATCTATCACATTACCAAATAAATCTAAGGAAGGGAGGATGTGATGCCCCGTGATAGTGAATGTTGGAAATAGAGTTATAAGTATTTGAAAGGAGTTGGAGGCCAACTAACAAATCGTGGAACTCGACTTGCTTGCGTAAGCTACTAACTTAGAAGTTCTACATACTTAATCTACTTGAGTATACGTCGAGCTTAAGTAATAAGGAGTGCATAGGCTCTTGAAGTAAGAAGAGATTACAAGGTCACGGAAGAGAAATAAGGAAACGACGCGCCTACTCGAAGCAAGTAGGTGCATCACCTACTTGGAAAAAGTAGGTGATGCACCTACTTGGACAAGTAGGTGATGCACCTACTTAGGGTCAAGTAGGTGATGCAGCAGCTTGGGGTGTACCCCACTTCCATATGGCAGCATGTGATTGGCCTCATGGGTTAAGGTGGCAGCCTAGGAGGCTACCACGTGTCACCCTAGGAGGCTTCCACGTGTCACCCTAGGGGGATGCCATGTGGCACCTTCTGAAGAGGTATATATATATATGTGTTAAGTGACTCTTAAGTTTATTTTTTGTTAAAAAAAATTCAGTCAAAATAGAGAAAAACGTGAGAGAAGAGAAGGAGGCAGCCATGGCTTGAAAGAGTTCAAGGTAAGTTTTCCAAAGTTTTCCTCCGTGAATTAATTATCTATGGTGTTCCTCAAGCACTTGGAGATGTATATATGTATATATATGTATATTATGATGAACAAGGAGTCGTTTCTTTAACCTTATGCTTAGAAACTTGAATGAAAGTTGAAGGAAAAACTTAAAGCGCCAAGCTAGAAGGGCTACGGATTTGAGGCCAAGAAAGGTAAGGCCCGAGTTTCGTTCCATGAATTAATTATTTAAGTTATCCCATGGTTATATAATGATGTTTTATAACATAAAATTCCAACTTGCATCAGCGAAAAAGGGACACAAACAGTCCGCCCCAATTCAGCATACCAAGAGGTTTCCGAGATGCAGTTTTGGCAAGCTTTGGCCAATTTCGGGTAAGGTGAGACCTTTACCTTCAAATTGGGGTTTATGGTGTTGTTATTAAGTGTATTATATGTTGTTTAAGTGGCTGTAAATGTGAATACATCATAGAAATTCTTGACGTTCGAAATAAACTAAACTGGAGTTGCTATAGTTGAATTGTCGTCGAAGTAAAGTGTTGTACTTGTGGTGTACTGCTGCAGGTGTGTGGGGGTTTATTGCAGGTACTAAATTTGTTCTAAAATTGGTGTGGTTTATTCTTGTTTCAGCCACATGACCCCTCGTTTTGTATAATTAAAGGCTTTGCGAAGTAAATACTAGAAACTCTATTTTGATATTGTAATTTCAGCAAGTGGTTTAGAGCTTGTGTTGTGTAATATTTCCATGTTTTATGTGTATATATACTGCAGGGTGTTGTTGTTGGTTGTCTGTAGTGATTAGGGATGTAATTGGAAATTCGAATAGGGCATGTTACAGGGGAGGTGCTGCCCAATTTTCATTAACGTCTTAACTAATTAAAGAACTAGTCGAGGAGACGGATAAAGAAATATATTCTATGAATACTAAAGTGCAACTTAATATGCTAGAAAGTCAAGAGTGTTTTATATTCATATTACTTCCGTGTTGAATAGGTTCAAAGGACGATGAGGCGAACGTGACAAAGAGTAACTCATAAGAGGTATGTGAAGCTTTCTTTTGGCATATTTTTGGCATAAGTATGTAAAGCTATTCTTGGATTTTTTTGGCATGTCTTAGACATAAGTAATGAATGATATGTATATGAGCTTGGGGTAATTCTATTCATAAATTCCAAGCATGAGCCTTGAGTTTCATTGACTTCATGATATTAGAACTACTATAGTAATTGAGTTGTTCGCTTTTAGGGCTTCTATATGACAAAAGGTAGTATGTGTAAAGCCTGTCTCTTCTTCCATTTGGAATGTCTTAAATGTAAGTGAATTGAGGTATGATATGAGTGTAAAAGAAGTTCCAGTTGTAAGTCCCGAGTATAACTTGTGACTCGAGTTCACTCCTAAATGCTAAGGGTCTTGAAGTAGTTAAACTACGACCCTCAAGCCTTCTATAAGCTGAATAGTGATTGGGTGTGTAAGTTCCTAAATCTGGGGTGTCTTAGGCATATTTATGATAATGGTTGGGGGATGTCTGATATGTTACTGAATTTTACATGCACGTATATGCATTGTTATATGATATGTGGATCAGGCCATCGTTCCTCGGCATTATTATATGATATGCATGTATACAGATTGGGCCATCATTCCTCGGCACTAATATATAATATACGGATCGGGCCATCGTACCTCGGCATCAGTATTATGCTACCTCAGCATTGTTATATGTAAGATGGATCGGGCCGTCGTTCCTCGGCAGTATTATATGATATGTGGATCGGGCCATCATTCCTCGGCAGGTACTTGCTATATACATGGATTGGGTTGTACGTTCCACAATGCTAATAGCATATATATGCCTATCATGATAGATGATGTGTTTGTAACACCGAGTCCCCGAGAGGGCCGGATACAGTATGTGATAATGGTATACATGACTTTATTTTGTGAGGTACAGGTGCAGTACCCTATTAAATGCTATACTTGGTTTCCTGCATCCTTGTTTTAGTTGTTATCTCAGTTATGTTATGCTTATATACTCAGTACATGTATCGTACTGACCCCCCTTTTTTCGGGGGGCTGCGTTTCATGCCTGTAGGTACAAATGTTCATTTTAGAGATCTGCCAGCTCAGAATTTCCACTCACCTATGATTGGAGGTGATCCACTATTCCGGAGCCTAGTTTTTTTAAACGGGTCCTCCGGTGTATATATGTATTTATTTATTCAGGAGTACGACAGGGGCCCTGTTCCGCTATATGTTACCGTACTATTCTTAGAGGTCTGTAGACATGTATGTGGTGGTTATTCATGAGTGTATTTCAGTTGTGCCTATATGGCACGTTGTAAATGTTTTTACGTTATGGTAGCCTTGTCAGTTTGCATTCTTTTTCATGATACGATATGAATGAAGGGGGGTATATGAACATGAAAAAGTTTTAACCCATTGAGGTTTTTGTGAGCAGTATCATATTATACATAGTCTAATTTGACTAAAGTTGATAGGTAGGTACATGGGGGTCTAGGTCAGACACTAGTCGCGGCCTATGGGGTTGGGTCGTGACAGGCTCAAAGTTGTCAAAAGTCCTATTCGGACACTAGAAGGAGAGAGCTTGAATTTGATATGGATGATATGGTGTATTTAAAGATTTCATCTATAAAGGTGTAATGCGGTTTAGTAAGAAAGGGAAGTTGAGACCTAGATATATAAGACCGTATAGGATATTGAAGCGCATTGGCAAGGTAGCGTATGAGTTAGATTTGACACTTGAGTTGGCTTTGTTCATCCTGTATTTTATTTGTCGATGTTGAGGAAATTTATGGGTGATCCAAATTCTATCGTACAAAGGGAGAACCTGAGTATTAAAGAGAATTTAACTTATGAGGAGGTCCCGATTGAGATTTTAAACCGCTAAGTGAAGAGGCAGAGAAATAAATATGTTGCATCTATCAAAGTGTTGTGGAGGAATCAACAAGTAGAGAGTGCTACGTGGGAAGCAGAATCGGACATGATGAAGCGATATCTCTATCTCTTTCCTTTCACTCAAGCCTAAAGGTACTAAGTTGATAGTGATCAAATCGATTAAACTCCTATGCTTCAGTTCTATATGTCATCCATATGCATGCATGATTCATGAAAATGATTTCTCTCAAGGACTATGTTTTATTTTAAGTATGAAGTTTACACGTTCTATGCATTTTTCAAAGTGTCCTCATGGCCATATCGGGTTTCTAAATCTTTTTTCCATGTGTTTCCTATATTAGTTGAATCTCATTCGAGAACAAATGTTCCCAAAGGGGAGATACTGTAACATCTCTCAAAATGCCCACAAAATACCTTAAGAATGCTTTGGAAATAGGTCGCTCATGTAACACATTATCCTTAATCTTTTTGGAAAATCCGAGTTCAAAATATCGATCAGGGGATCAAAACCTGTGGAAAAATGGTCTTGGTGGATTTTTATGACCCGTAGAATGGAAGAAAGATTTTTGAAGAATCCATAAAATAGTGTGGTCCACGAAAGGACTGCGTCGCGGACCTGGGAAGCAGTTCTGGCCAAATTTAATTTTTAAGAGTGTTTTAGACTTTTTCCAAATTATTAGTTAATGAACCTAGACGTTTTTAGGACCTAATTCAACTCTATAAATTAACCTAAACCTCTAATTCTATTCATTCTTCTACAATTCATCTATAAAATATTTGTCTCTCTACAAAAAGACTCTCAAGGGTTTTCATTGAAGATTTCAAGCAAATTCACTTAATTTCTACATCAATATTTTCGAGCTCTTCCAAATTAATTTGTATTCTCACTCAAGGTATGTAGGTATTGATTCATAAATTCTTTCATCTATGAAGCCCAATTAATTTCTCAAGATTTTCTACCAAATTAAAGTATGGTATTTTATGGGTTTTGTAATCTTTATCCCAATTGCATGAATTTTGAATTAGAATATGATCATGAGTCTATTTTGATATAAATTTATGGTTATTGAATTAAATTGAAGAGCTTTTCATAAATTCTCCTATTTTAATTTCTAGGGTTCATGATGTAAATTATGAGTAGTTTGATTCATACTTAGGATATTATCTTTATGAATTATGTGTGGGCTGATATAAAGTTTATGATCATGCATGTTTTTAAGTAAATTTTATGATTTTCAAGTCAGTTGATCATGCATTCATGTTATACCCTAATTTCAAGTTCAAGCTATGGTCATGAATTTTCAAAGTATAAATTATGACTATGTGTTTCCATGATGATCATGAATTATAAATATGTTTTAATATATGAATTTCATGCAAGTTATGAAGTAAGGTGACTGAGGATCCTATGTGGTGACCTAAGTCCTAACGATATGAATTATCCAAAAATGATTGTAATGATGAAAGGACAATTCTCACATTACAAGTATGTTATGAGAATGAGCTACTCTATGATTTCAAGCCTATGATCACGACTATGATATATGGTGTTATAATCTTATTTATGTATGTATTTCGAGGAATTTGACTTAGTACTGAGTGGACTTGAGGTGGGGGCCCTACCAAAAGCCTTAGTAGCAGTCTCATGTCCCATAAACTATGAACCACTTTAGGTTGCCTTTATGGCCTAGTTAGTGGATCCACAAATAGCACATATTCATGATTAGGAGTCTACCTTCGCAAAGTAGCCTCTTCCTTCACGATGTGGTATCATCGGATTCCATATTATAGCTCGCATTGTCTTATTGTCGGTTGTTGTTCCTATCCCATATATGTATAATTTATTAATTATTTTATGACTTGAATTTATGTTTTTAAATGATTTGGTCAGTATGATTTTCTCATGACTTTATGTATACCAACTTATCATGTGTTTTACTTGACCTTTGCATTCCATAATTTATGTTGCATGTCATGCCCTCATACTTAGTACATTCTAATTTACTAATGCATACATTTTCTCTACATTATCTCATAATGTTAGGATTGAGGTTGAAGATCCTAATCGACCATGTAACTAGTAGGCGTTCCTATCCGAAGGTGTTGTGGTGAGTCCTCATTGACCGGGGACTAGTTTTAAGTTGCTTACTGTTTTCTTGTCAAAAGACTTTTTTTATGTTGTGTATTGATGGTAAGCTAATAAAATGTCTTAGACCCCGCCCATACTCATGTTTAGAGGCATCTCGTTGGACATATGTTTGATTCTATGTTGTCATAAGACATTTTTAGATTTATATTCATGTTTTAGACTCTCTTATGATGTTTTTGCTTTAAATTTCACCTTATGTATGCTTATGAAATGTACAAGAGGCTTGGTTGGATCCCTTGGGGTTTCGATCACAGTGTTATGACTAGGACCTAGGTTGGGTCGTGGCATAGCCTCCCACTCATAGATGTGGTGCGCTTCACAACCATGAATAAGACTCTACTTGACACGACATGTTGGACTCCCTAGGAAACTTGGACCTTATGCTCTGTTACTAAATTTGTGATGACCCAACTAAGGTCTAAGTTATAATACGGTGATCAAAACCTTGAAGGTCTCAAACCAAGCCTCTTGTTCAAATCATAAGCATAATAAGGTAAAGTAAAATCGAAAACATCATAAGAAAGTCTAAATTATGAATAATAAATAAAAAATATCACATTACAACATAGACTCAAAATCTTTGTCCAAATAGATGCCTCTACTCATGAACATGGGCGGGGCTAAGATATGTCCCTAGCTCACCCTCAATATGAAACATAACAAAAGTCTTTGAAAATAATAACCAACTCGATGACTAGTCCCCGATAAATAAGGAATCACCACAAACACCACCAGATAGAAAAGATTAACTAGCCACGTGGATGAATATGATCTTCAATCTTAAACCCTACATTATGAGACAATGTAGGCAAATAGTATGCATTAGTATGTTGGAATATACTAAGTATGAGGGCGTGACATGAAATGTATATCATGGAATACAATCGTCAAGTAAGACACATGATAAGATGAGATGAGTAAACTCATGAGAAAATCATAATGACCAAAGTATTTGAAAAGCATAATTGAGATGATGAAAATACATATGATATCGTACATATAAGGGATAGGAACCATAACCTAAAATAAGACCATGCGATTTATAATATGGAATCCCATTGTCTCCCCATACAACAAAGAAAAAAGGGAACTCAACCCTGCTAGGCGGGTCATACATACGCTATATGTGAATCCAATAGCTAGGCCATTAAGGCAACCTATGGTGGTACGTAGTTTAAGAGACATGAGGTTGCTACTAGGGCTTTAGGTAGGGCCCCCACCTCAAGTCCATTCATTGCTAAGTCAAATCCCACAAAATACACACATAGCATAGAAATCATAATGACATACATCATAGTCATGATCATAGGCTTGAAATCATAGAGCAACTCATTTTCATAACATAAGTGTATTGCGGATATTGTCCTTCCACGTTACAAATCATACATACATAGCTTATATCATTAGGCCTTAAGGCACCACAGTTGGCCCTAAGTCAGCTTCTCCATAATTTGCATGAAAAATCATAATTTGAAACATGCTTATAGTCTATGATCATAATTGAAATACATAATCATAATTCATACTTGGAAATTTGGATAAAATATGAATGCATGATTAATTGACTTGAAAATCATGAAATTGACTTGAAAACATGCATGATCATATACTTTCTATCAGCCCATATGTAATTCATAAAGATAATATAATTCGAAAGTATAATTGAAAATACCCATAGTTAATATCATGAACCCTAGAGATCAATGTAGGAGAATTCATGGAAAAAAAACTCTTTAATTCAATGCAATAACTATCAATTTATATTCAAATAGACTCATAATCATAATTTGATTCATAATTCATGCAATTGGAATAGAGATCATATAATCCATACTTGAATTTAATAAAAACTTGAGAAATTGATTGGGCTTCATGGATGAAAGAATTCATGAATCAATACCCACAAACCTTGAGTGAGAAAATCAAATACTTTGGATGAACTTGAGAGTTTTGATGGAGAGCTTGAGTTAATTTCTTTTAAGTCTTCAATGGAGTCCTTGAGAGTCTTTTGTACAAAGAGAAATATTTGATTAGGTGAATTGTAGAAGAATGAATACAATTTGAGGTTTAGGTTAATTTATAGAGGTGAATTAGGTCCTAAAAACGTCTAGGTTCATTAACTAACAATTAGGAAAAAATCTAAAGCTCCTTACTAAAAAAACTAAATTCGTACAAAAACCACTGCCCAGGTCCATGATACGGAGGTGTTTCCTGATAGGCAAATTTTAAGCGAAAGAGATTTTGGCCACATTTTGACTTGAGAAAAATTGCATTGAATGGGAGCAAGTCCGCACTTTACTGTTTTGCATAGTTTCTTCAAAAAATCTATTTTTTTGAAATACGGGTCTTAAAAATTCACTAAGACTATTTTTTCGCAAGTTTTGACCCCCTGATTGATATTTCAAATCGAATTTACGAAAAAGATTAAAGATAATGCATTACGTGAGCAGCCTTCTTCCAAGGCATTCTTAAGGAACTTGTGAGCATTTTGAGGAATGTTAAATTATCTCTCCTTTGGGAACATTCTTCCTCGAATGATTTTCAACTAATATAGGAAGGACATGAAAAAAGGACTAGCAATCCAATATGAACATGAAGACACTATGAAAAATGTATAGAACATGTAAACTTCATACTTAACATAAGACATAGTCCTTCAGAAAAAATGAATCATTTTCATGGATCACACATGCATATGAATGACATATGGAACTGAAACGTAGGGGTTTAATCAATTTGATCATGAACAACTTAGTACCTTTAGGCTTGAGTGGAAGGAAAGAGATACATATAACGCTTCATCATATCCGATTCCGCTTCCCACGTAGCATTCTCTACTTGTTGATTCCTCCATAACACTTTGATGGACACAACGTCTTTATTTCTTAACCTCTTAAATTACCGGTCTAAAATCTTAATCGGGACCTCCTCATAATTTGGAAGAACTTGAGAGTTTTTATGGAGAGCTTGAGTGAATTTCTTTGAAGTCTTCAATGGAGTTCTTAAGAGTCTTTTGTAGAGAGAGAAATATTTCAGTAGGTGAATTGTAGAAGAATAAACTGAATTTGAGGTTTAGGTTAATTTATAGAGTTGAATTAGGTCCTAAAAACATCTAGGTTTATTAACTAATAATTAGGAAATAGTCTAAAGTGCCCTTACTAAAATTATTTTTTTTAACAAAAACCATTGCCAAGGTGCGCGATGCGGAGGTGTCCCTTGATAGGCAAATTTTGAGTGAATTAGATTTTGGCCAAATTTTGACTTGGAAAAATTGCAGTGAACGGGAGCAAGTACGCGACGCAGACTTACTGCACACTTTACTGTTTTGCGCCGTTTCTTCAAAAAATCTATCTTTCTATATATGGGACCTAAAAATCTACCGAGATCATTTTCCTGCAAATTTTAACCCCCTAATCGATATTCCAGACTAGAATTTGCCAAAAAAATTAAGGATAATGCATTATGTGAGCGGCCTATTCCCAAGGCATTCTTAAGGAACTTGTGAGTATTTTGAGGAATGTTACACTTAGAGTTTGAAACACAATCCTCAAGTGATTTGCATGCTCCTCCTCATTCCGAGAGTAAGCCAAAATGTCATCAATGAATACAATCAAACCATGTCCAAATATTTCTTGAACACCCTATTCATCAAGTCAATGAAAGTTGCGGGGTCATTGGTCAAACGAAACGACATAACTAGGAACTTATAATGGCCATATCTTGAAAATATCACACTACCTCATCCTCAATTGGTGATAACTAGAACGAAGATCAATTTTAGAGAAGTAACTTGCCCCTTGCAACTGATCAAACAAATAATCTATTCTTAGAATTGGATACTTATTCTTTATGGTTACTTTGTTCAATTGCCGGTAGTCAATGTACATGCGTAATGAACCATCCTTCTTTCTAACAAACAACATGGGTGCACCCTATATGGATATATGTGGTTTAATGAAACCCTTATCTAACAAGTCTTTCAATTGATTCTTTGTCTCCTTTAACTCTGTCGGAGCCATAGGTAAGGAGGAATAGAAATGGTTGACTACCCGGAAGAAGATCTATGCCAAAGTCAATTTTCCTTTAGTGAGTAACACCGGGTAAATCAACAGAAAACACATCCAAAATCTCTTTAACAATGGGAACTGACTCTAGAGTAGGGGCTTTAGAATTTTCATCCCTAACCCTCACAAAATGATAAATACAACTCTTGTAAATCATTTTTCAAGATTTAAGGCATGAAATAAATTGGCCTTTGAACACGCAATTACTACCCTTCCATTCTAGGATCGGCTCATTAGGGAATTAAAACTTAACCACTCGGGTTCTACAATCAATAGAAGCATAACATGCATATAGCCAATCCATACTAAGGATAACATCAAAATTAGTCATCTCAAGCTCAACTAGGTCACATAGGGTAAGTTTATGAAAGACCATGAACGGACAACTTTTATAGACCGTTTTAGCCACAACCAACTGACCTATGAGAGTATAAATAAGGAAAGGCTCTAACAATATTTCAGGGATAACATCAAATATCGTGGCCACATATGGGGAAACAACAGACAATTTTGTATCTGGATCAAATAAGGCGTAAACATCATAGTGAAAGACCTGTAACACGGATCAAGTAAGGCATAAACATCATAGTGAAAGATTCGTCTAATGGCTCAATGACTACATAACTTTAGAGTACTACTCATCATCTCTGGCCTATCAGAATGGCTTCGCCGCCTCTGGTGAAGCTCCCTAGGCCATCGATTGTAGTTCAGCAAGAAGCACCCTCTAATCTAGCTAATAATACTTTGAATCTGCAAAACGATACTAAAATATAGTAGCAATTTCAAGTGAAGCTGGATTGACTCAAGTATATTTGATCGGATAAGACTCTATTGTTACAATTGAAACTTCTTAAGCACTTGTCACTGCTAAGGAGCTGCACAGAGCTGAAGAAATAATTTCACTGCAAAAAAATAGACTGATTCATGTTAAACCATTTATGGGAGATGAATCACCATTGCAAGTATCACATATAGTCAAAAAAGCAAACTAAATTACGCTACCAGTTAAGAGCAATCTATGGGAAACGCCTTAGATGCACCTCCAAATTAGAGCAACTAACGATGAGATTTGAGACATGGCAATTACGAGGGATTGTTCTCCCAGTCAAGACATATCTCCAAGTATATTTTCAGCCAATTCCACCCCCAAAATCAATGTAGGTAAAGAAAGGAAAGTCATCACCGGAGCTCCAGTGAACCCACTTGGTCAAAACTTATGCCAAAATAATTTAGAGATGGATGAGCATCCCTAAAGCACAAGGCGCCAGTTTGAATCAGCACCAATGGATTCAAATATCAAAATGAGCTCTGATGGCTGCAAAAATGGAGAAAAGTGCAACTTGAATTTTAAGGCTGAGCTATAGAATGACCATAGGAGTGAACAGCTACGCAATGGTAATGATGCAAGGGAATCACTAGGTAAGTCTTCTAATAATCATTTTAGCAATAAGGTTGAATTGCATACTAAGGCAATTTCACAAAATGTTGTTTTATTAAATTATACATTGCAGCATGTACAAACTGATTCAAAGGATAGGTCCAAGGATATTCTCCTTTATTTGAATAATACCAATGAGAAAACTGAGATTCAGGTCCTTAAGTATAAGATTAATGTTATGGAGAATAGTAGAGGTCAAGAAAGAAATGCTCAAGAAATGCAGGATAATGGTAGTTTTGAAAGAAATAATAAACAAAATTCTTATAAGCACCAACAAGGTCCCAATGAAAGCCAACAAGCCAAACAAAAGTATTATGTCCCCAACAACAATCCTTTGAGAGTGTCCAACAACTTTGAACCCTATAAACCCAACAGTCCCAAAAAAATCAAAACAATAGTCAAGAGAACAAAAACAAACAAGATCCAAAGACTAACAACCAATTCAAAGCTCCAAAATCCAATGTACCTAATCCTCTTAACCCTATCATCCCACACACTCTTGCAACAAGGTTAAGAGCTTAGGAAGATGTGGAAAATCCCTCCATTGATATAAGTCCTCCCACGATTACTACAAAATAAGGATACCTTGCAGTGGTTTTTATAAAAGAGGACTTCATGGTCAAGCTTGCTGCTAGGTGTAAATATACACTTATTGGTAAGTTTAGCCACACTATGCCAAAGATGGAGAGTATTAGGAGGGAATTTATTCTTTAATTTGAACTCAGAGGAGAGGTTAAACTCACTCATTTTAATTCTAGACATTTGTCAATTGATTTGGATAATGAGTATGATCACTCAATAGTTTGGTCCAAAGGAAAAATGTACATACAGGTCCAAAGGTAAGTCATTCATTTTATTCCATTATCATTTCCTCATATAGTGTACCCGGCCCTTTAGTGATGGACTTGGTAAGTTATTCATGTCATTGCATTATCATTTCCTCATATAGCATACCCGAACCTTTAGTGAGGGACTCGGTGGATAATACAGAGAACTATGAAAGATTACGAACCTAGCCTGAGACTCCGTGATAGGAGGGTTACCGTATACACGAGTAGAGTAGTGAGTAACCATATGAAATTTAAATCATTATAAAAGACTCAATAAAGTAATAAAGATGAATTTTCCTTAGAAAATCAGGACGATAGTCATATCAATCGTCTCTCGAATATCACTATTGATCATATCAAAAGAGTCTTACAAATCATAGACATTTTAGATTGTATTTACGACTTGATGGAATACTCAAAATGTGTTATCATTCAAAAACCAAGACAAGAGTCATATCAAGTACCTTTTGATTGCCACTATGGATTAGGTCCAAATGGAACTTTTGGAATCATATACCTATATCAAGTCATCATCAAATATCTTTTGGGAATCAAGAAGTATGTTATTATAGTGGCTTTAAGAAGAGGAACTTCCTTTGAATCGTATACACTTCATCTATTTGTTTCATAAAGATCATTCCAATAATAAAGGAAGATTAGATTTACATACTTACTACTTCCCAATGTATAGAAAAACTTTAGAAGCAATAGATCAATTATTGTAAGAGTTCCAACATTAGAGGAGGAGTAAGAAACACTTAGGAATTGAGTCACCTCTGAGATTGTATCATCTTTTATGCACATATAGGACATGCCAAAAGAAGAGAAAGGATAGGATTTATATACACTTTACTTTGCCTTATGGAGTCATCATATACATATATGCCGAGGAATGTACGACCCGATCCTTATATAGTAACATATGCTGAGAAACGTTCGTCCCGATCCTTATATAGTAACATATACCATACCTGGCCCATCAAGGGACTCAGTACCATAAAAATCTCATCATAACATCATAACTTATGTCCAGGACATATCAAGAGAAAAGAAGGGTAGCTTTATATACTTATGCCAAAAATATGCCAATAGAAAGAAGGTAGCTTCACATACCTCTTTAGGGATTAATCATAACCAATCTTGACTCGATATCTCCTTAAACTATCTAACGTGAAAGTAATACTAAGATTAATAACCTTTAATTTTCCAATTTCAAACTCTACACCCAAGTAGTCATAGGAACCATTTCCTTATCCATTTCCCTCGACTAGCTTATTACTAGTTCCAAAGTTGCCAAAACTTAGGCAGCATCTCCCCTATAACTTGCCCTATCTAACCAGCATTTATATATAGAATCACATCACTTCAACGTTACTCAATACAATTCCAAACAACTAGCTCAAAACTATGATACTAAAATAGAGTTTTTAACCTTTATTTCACAAAATATTTAACAATACGAAATGAAGGGTCGTGTGTCTGAAAACAGCAGTACTCACACCCCTTTTAGAACACTTTCCATCCATTGAACACACCATCTAACCAGCTGCAACTGCATCACCACAATCACAACACACTACTCGACTTTGATTTAACGCTAGCGACTTCAATTTAGTTTGTTTCTAACGTCAAGCATCCTTATGCAATTTTTCCACTTCCAGCCTCATTTAAGACATTTAATATACCCCATAACAACATCATAAACTTCAATTTCAAAAGGAAATCCTTACCTTGTCCGAAACTCGCCAAAACTCACCTCGAAAGATCTTCTAGCGCGACTAAAACTTTGTGGCTGTTTGTTGTCCATTTGGGGATGCTCCAAACCATAAATTTACATTACTAACATATTTATACCTTCTTGGTATACCCTATATAATTAATTCACAGAACAGAATCGGAGAACTTATCTTTTTCTCCTCCCAAAACTGTAGCTCTTTCTTCTCTCTAGCTTAAGTTCCTCTTTTGTTTTTTTCTCTAGAATTTTCTTGACTTTTTGAGATAAGAATAAAACTTATAGGATAAAAATGACCATAAAAGTCATAAATTATATATATATAGTCCACTTTAGGAGGTAACACGTGTCAAGCCCCAAGTGGTGACACATGTCAAGGCCTTATAGGGATAACGCAACACCTCTTCCACTTAGGGGCTTCTAGGCATGTGGGGCCCAGCCCTTGCTGCAAATGCTGCCATATGGTATCTCCAGCTTCTACCATGTGGCACTCTCTCATGCTGCCATGTGGCACTCTCTTCTTCTCCTCGTGGGTTCATAATCTCATCTTGCTTTATGAAGCTATGTAATTCTTTCTATGTAAGCTTGGTATGTACTCAAGTAGTTTAAGTACGTAAGATTTCCAAGTTGGTAGCTTAAGTAAGTAAATTGAGTCCTACCACTCATTATTTGGTCTTCAACATCTTCTGGATTTTTACGACCCTATTTCCAATCTTTTCTATTATAGCGTATCTCATTCTCCCTACCTTAGAGTTATTTAAGGACGTCATAGATTATCTGGCTCACATGGTGACTTCCAAGAAGCTTAAGAGCCTTTAAAGAAACTTAAGAGCCCTTCAAGAAACTTAAGAAGCTTAAGAACTTAAGAAGCTTAAAAATCTTAAGAACGCATTCCAAGGTACAAAAGTACGGGGTGCAATGTCCTTCCCCCTTTTAGAACATTCATCCTCTAATGTTAAACAAAAACTTCTTCAAAATCTTACACAGACTATAGGGAAAATTCCTCTCTATTGCAATAACACATACTTTCATCATGTAACCAATATAAGAGTTCAGAAGTTGGGATTACTTGTAGACGTACGGAATAGGTATGGACACTTGTGTTTTATTTCCTCTTTGGCTCCCCTGGTCATTTCTTTGTATTCTGATTTCTCCACAACACCTTGACGTAAGCTACATCCTTAGTCTGTAATCTTCTAGTCTGCCGATCCAAGATGGCGATAGATTGTTCTTCGTAGGATAAGTCCTTTGTGACTTGGATATCATTTATGGGATATACCCAGAATAGATAAACAACAAAGTTGCAAATCATAGATACGTGGAAGACTGGATGCATTACTTCCAGATCTGCTGGTATGTCTAGCCCATAGGCAACCTTACCTATTCGGTGAATGATATGGTAAGGGCTAATATATCTCAGACTCAGCTTCCCTTTCTTTCCAAACCTCATTACTCCTTTCATGGGAGAAATCTTTAGGAACACCCAATCACTCACTTGAAATTCCAAAGATCGACGTCCATTGTCTGCATATAGCTTCTATCGACTTTGGGCAGCTAATAATCTCTCCTGAATAAGCTTTACCTTGTCCATAACCTATTGGACCATGTTTGGGCCTATTAGTCATGTTTTGCCAACATCAATCTAACCAATGGTGACCTATACTTTTTTTCATACAAAGTCTTATATGGGGCCATCCAGAGACTCGAATGATAGTTAATATCATAAGTAATCTTGACAGGTAGTAGGCAATTGTCCGAGCTACCTTTGGAGTTAACTCTATAGGCCCCCAATATATCTTTTAGCATTTAGCTAGTAAGCTTAGTCTATCCATCGGTCTGAGGGTACAGTAGTGTACGAAGGCCTGTCTGTGTGCCCAATCTCTTTGTGGGCTAATCTTCAGTAATTAACTATAACTCGGGCTCCTTCTTCTGAGAAAATAGCTATGGGAACTCCGTAAAATCTCACCATTCTCTTGATCTATAATTTCACACAATCTCATCTGAATAGGTAGTCCTTGATTGAAGGAACACAGGATGATATTGTTAGTCTATAGATGACATTTCATATACCATCATCCGTCCATAGAGTGCAAAATGAGTCTTATACATAAGGTTGTGTTGTGGAATCTTCGACCTTGTGTATTACTTCTTGCTTTCTTAGATGACATCAACTGGTACCCTTACTTTTGGGGTTTTTCTTTTTGCCCATCAGAGTTAGCTACCGAGTAATGCAAAAGTTCCCTCACATAATAACCTTCTTAGCCATTCTGTGCTTTGTCTATCTTTATTGGTATAGTGTTGTAGAACTTTGGCATACAAGTGCACTATTTTTTAGTAACCAGCTACTCCTGTTCGTTTGGCTTAAGCCCCTTTTACAACTCCCTTAACCCTACTTATAACACTTTAGGTACATAATCTGGTGTCGTTTGTTCATCGTTAGTTTGGATTCTTCCATGGTCCTTTTCCTCAGATTTGGCTCCACTTTTTCTGTAACACGATACTTGCAATTCTTGCAATAATGTGCAAAGGCACTCAACTTTGCCTAAGATTTACCTTAGCGTCATCTCACTAGTCTTCAGGTTTTGCCTTGCCCTCTCCTCTTCTATCTTACAACCGATATCGGGGTAGATCTTTAGTTCAATTATGACCATGTCCTTTTTGGTTATTCGATTTAACTTCTCTTTGTATTTCTCTGTAACGTGTACAAAATATCATAACCCCCTTTTTCTCTTGTACTCCTCTGGTTGGTCTTATGTTGTATATATATTCGTAGGTTGCACAACTACTTTTATACAACCAGTATGAGGTAGATGTAGTTTTTTCATTTCCTGGTCCATCTTGCGTTACATCTCACCTTTACACTAGAACTTGCTCGCGCTAACGCTATTCTGTCGTACCCCTTTTCTTTTGTTTTTTCCCTTTGGGTACTCTTTGGTCTCCACATTTTCTTACCATAGTAGGTTTTCTATTCTTTCTCCTTGTTACTTGTATTTCACATGTTAGAGGACAACAACTGTATTTCCATTTCTTAATCTTTACTCAAATATGGCCATACTACCCTTTACACAGTCCTTAGATTTCTCAGTCTTACCTTCTATTATATTCACCCCTTTTTATATGCACCCATCCATCAGGGTCTCTGCAAATGGTTCTTTGCACGGTCTCCGATATCATGGCTTCTATCCATTTATTGCTGGCCTTTAGTCCTTGCTAAGTCGTGCCAGCATAGGATCTTGCTTGAAATTTAAGCGTTCCTGTTAACATGTGATCGTATCAGTTGACTTCATCTCACACCTGTATTTCTCTTGTCCACTTCCCCCCTTTTGGATGTACCCTTGTCATTCTTTATTTATTTTCAACTCTTTATATGCATATGATTATGTTCCAACACATTTGTCATACTGCACCATATCTACACCTTCTGTTAGATCACCTATACTTTAGGTTGCCCCTGCAAGAACACTTAATACAACCATGGGGTTCTTAGAATTCTTGATAACTAGCACCCAATCTAGTTTAAGTACTAGTACTCGAGTCATATAATTAACATAGTAGTTTATCCAGGCCAACATTCCTTTCTTCCCTACAAGTGCTTAGCTAGCGCTCATAATCATTTCAACTTCTCCATTCGGAAGTACTTGTACTCTAGTGACCCATGTTTCCAGCCCTTCTATATCACTATCTTCATTCCAGTGGATACCACTTGTTTCTCTTAATGGACTCGCAACTTATCAATGGTTTTGCAGAGCTACCTCCCTCATCCTTGAGGGGTCTTTATATTTTCCACGGCGGAATCACATATCCACAATACTTCTTTATATCTCATAACCTTTTATCCTTGTCAGGTACCTGAGGTTAACTTATAATTCTCCTCAGTCTCATGTAAATTTTACTTTAATACTAGTCTTATCTTCTCGCCTTTTTATACTACACCTTCAGTTCGTAGCTATCTATTCCCTTTTCATTCGATACTCGTACTTAATTAATCACATTTATCTTGAGTGCTCCCTATAGTAGTCCTTCTATTCTTCCAGTCCATGGCCATTTTTATGCCCGAGGAGTTTCATGTTACCCCTATATCCCTTGGGAAAATTATTCCTTAGTATCACCTACCCTTTTGCATCCGTCTAGTATATTATCCAATATATGAAGCACATAATTATGGATAGTCCATAAGTTCATATTTTCCATCCACAAATTATTTAGTCGCTTAATAACCAATAAAAGGTTACCATAAAGCATCCTATAACCACTACCAGAAGGAAAATTAATATCCAATAAGCACCACAATACTGTTTAGTGCCTAACTCGTATGGTTTCCCTCTAGGTTCATTCTTGAGTCGTGAACAACTTATCTCATTCACCACTAATGGTTGAGGGTTATGTACTTTCCTTACCAAAGTGGAACCCAATTACTGGACACCTTTCCCTCCAACAGGAGTTTTCCTCCGATATAAAACTTTCTAAGTAAACTTGGGAGCCCCTTACCAACAACACGGAGGGTACCCTTACAACTTTAGCTTATCATAATAGGGGTACTTGGTATCAACTTCCAAAATATATGATGAACCTGTATCTCATTCCATTTTTATTCCAAAATGATTTCGGCAGAGTGTCCTCTATATTCCTTCCTATCCCAAACTTGCACTCAGAAAATAACAACAATTCCATGCAAGGACAACATATATATACATCCATATCATATCATATCACATCCACAATGCCTCACAGGGACAATAAATACATACGTTTATAGCTTCTCGTATCCCAGCCGCACAGGTCTTCCTACATTAGGATGAAACAAAAATGATAACTTTCCCCATATAAACCTATACTTATCACTCCCCTATACCTGTGACCGATCAATCCCCAGTTTGACCCGGTAACCTAAGAAGTAAAGTATGCTCCCCATCTCTATCTGGTTTCCATTTTCTTATCTGTCCTCGTCACCTTCCTCGCTTAAATCCAAAATACATTGTTATCCAGGTAATTCCTAGTTCACCAATGACCAAGATAGAGGGCTTGAATATGCCGTAAAACTTACCATAGAAGCCGACCTAACATAGTGCTCTGTCATAAGAACTGTTGGCGTGGCTTCCGGAACAACTTCCCTGGTCATCAACTGCTTTGGGGAACCTGTCATTGGGCCTTCCAAGGGATCATCTCTATAACATAATCAGGGTCTTCGAAGGGATCAGTCTTAATCGAATAACAGGGTTTATGCCTACTTGGTCCTGGAGCTAGAGGTTCCATATGTACCCTGGGGTCCTTCTCTGCACCCCTTCTACTATCTAGAGCTGGTCTTTTTATTTCACACCTCAGCCTGTACACACCTGCAAGAAAGGAGGTCAGAAACAAGTTTCCCTTATAGGTATTACTGTACCCCTAATAGTCCGTTAGGGAGGGATTATCCTAATAGAACAACTCTATCGCACGATCTAAGACAAGAAAGAAAGATAACATCCTAAATATCCTGTAGCCTCCTGTTTATAGATGTGGTGAACCACACACCGATAAACAAGACTCTACTAGAAACGGTCTGTGGACATTCCAAGGAAGAACCTCTCTGATACTAGTTTTATCACGACCCAACTCCGTAGGCTATGATAAGTGCCCGACTAGACACTCACGTATACCCCTGCAAACTATAAGTAAACATGTGCCCTGATTGAGTTATAATGTATCAACAGGCATGATAACATATAAGCCAATGAGTTTATCGTAATATATAAGGTTGTCCTACAATAAAATCCCGCATGAGCCGACAAGGCTGTCATGATAAAAGGGACGTCCCTAACGATTCGCCTTATAGGAACCATTGCACATATATACATATACAATCCACATATATGTATACACAAACCACATACATATCCACTGACCTCTAAGAGTAAGAACAGTAATATAAGGTGGGACAAATCCCCCTCTATACCCATAAAAAGATAAAAATATACATCGAGGGTTAGTACCCAAAATCTAGACTCCGATACAATAGAGCGCTTCTAAACTGCTGAGTGAGACTCCTACGCTGGCGGATCCCCAAAGTATGTATCTGTACCTACGGGCATGAAATGCAACCCTCCGAGAAAGGAGGGTCAATACGACATGTGTACTTAGTATACAAAGCATAACTGGAAAAATATCTGAAATAAAGAAAGCCAAGGGGGATAAATACATTACTTAAGAAAACACTGTTCTTGTACCTTGTGAATCATAAAAACATGCATGCTCATATTATATAATATAACCAGCCCTATCAGAGACTCGGTGAATCATAACTATAGGACCATTATAGGGTCCAGCACCATCACCACCTTATCATATCACATCCTCATACATATATATATATATATATATATATATATATATATATATATATATATATATACGTACACGACCCTCTAGTAAGGGACTCGGTAAGTCATTCATGTCATTGCATTATCATTTCCTCATATAGTCTACCCGGCCCTTGAGTGATGGACTCGGTAAGTTATTCATGTCATTGCAATATCATTTCCTCATATAGCATACCCGACCCTTTAGTGAGGGACTCGGTGGATAATGTAGTGAACTGCGCACGATTACGTACTCGGCCCGGGACTCGGTGATAGAAGGGTTACCATATACACGAGTAGAGTAGTGAGTAACCATGTGCAATTTAAATCATTATCAAAGACTAAATGAATTAATAAAGATGAATTTTCCTTTGAAAATTAGGACGATAGTCATATTCATCGTCTCTCGAATATCACTAGAGTCTTAGAAATCATAGGGATTTTAGATCATATTTTTGACGAGATGGAATACTCAAAATGTGCTATCATTCAAAAACCAAGGCAGGAGTCATATCAAGTACCTTTTGATTACCACTATGGATTAGGTCCAAATGGAACTTTTGGAATCATATACCAGTACCATAAACATCTCATCATAACATCATAACTTATGTCCAGGGCATATAAAGAGAAAAGAAGGGTAGCTTTACATACTGATGCCAAAAATATGCCAATAGAAAGATGGTAGGTTCACATACCTCTTTAGGGATTAATCATAACCAAGCTTGACTCGATATCTCCTTAAACTATTTAACATTAATGTAATACTAAGATTAATAAACTTTAATTTTCCAATTTCCAACTCTACACCCAAGTAGTCATAGGAACCATTTCCTTATCCATTTTCCTCGACTAGCTTATTACTAGTTTTGAAGTTGCCGAAAATCGGACAGCATCTCCCCTATAACTTGTCCTATCCAACTTCTATTCTTAGCATCCATATTTCAAAAAACAACCAGTATTTATATATAGAATCACATCACTTTAACGTTACTCAATTCAACTGCAAACAACTAGCTCAAAACTATGATACTAAAATAGAGTTTTTAGCCTTTATTTCATAAAATCTTTGACAATACGAAACGGAGGGTCATGTGCCTGAAAACAGAAGTACTCACACCCATTTTAGAAAACTTTCCATCCCTGGAACACACTATCCAACCAGCTACAACTGCAGCACCACAATCACAGCACACTACTCGACTTCGATTTAATGCTAGCGACTTCAATTTAGTTTGTTTCTAACGTCAAGCATCCTTATGCAATTTTTCCACTTACAGCCTCATTCAATACATTTAATATACCCCATAACAATATCATAAACTTCAATTTGAAAGGAAAATCCTTACCTTGTTGGAAACTCGCCAAAACTCGCCTCAGAAGCTCTTCTAGCACGACTGAAATGTTGTGGCTATTTGTTGTCCATTTGGGGCTGATCCAAACCATAAATTTATATTACTAACATATTTATACCTTCTTGGTATACCCTATATAATTAATTCTCATAACGGAATTGGAGAACTTACCATTTTGTCCTCTCAAAACCGTAGCTCTTTCTTCTCTCTAGCTTAAGTTCCTCTTCTCTTTCTTTCTCTAGAATATTTTTGAATTTTGGAGATAAAAATGAAACTTATAGGATAAAGATGACCATAAAAGTCATAAATTATATATATATATACAGGCAACTTTAAGAGGCGACACGTGTCAAGCCCCAAGCAGTGACACGTGTCAAGGCCTCATAGGGCCAACGCAACACTTCCTCAACTTAAGGGATGCCACGTGGCATGTGGGGACCATCCCTTGCTGAAGTTGCTGTCACATGGAACCTCCAGTTGCTTCCACGTGGCACTCTTCCATGCTTCCACGTGTCGCTCTCTTCTTCTCCTCGTGGGTTCGTAATCTCGTGTTGCTTTATGAACCTATGTAATCCTTGCTACGTAAGTTTGGTATGTACTCAAGTAGTTTAAGTACGTAAGATTTCCAAGTTGGTAGCTTAAGTAAGTAAGTCGATTCCTACGACTCATTATTTAGTCTCTAATATCTTCCGGATTCTTACGACCCTATTTCCAATCTTCTGTATTATAGGGTATCTCATTCTCCCTACCTTAGAGTTATTTGAGGACGTCATGGATTATCCGGCTCACATGGTGACTTCCAAGAAGCTTAAGAGCCTTTCAAGAAACTTAAGAGCCCTTCAAGAAACTTAAGAAGTTTAAAAATCTTAAGAACGCGTTCCAAGGTACAAAAGTACAGGGTGTAATAGATACTCAATCTAATGAAACCCTTATCTAGAAAATCCTTCAAATGATCCTTTAAATTTTTCAGTTCTGCCAGAGCTATTCATTATGGAGGAATAGATATAGGTTGTGTATTACATAAGAGATCAATATCGAAGTCTATTGATTCTAACGTCAAGCGTCCTTATGCAATTTTTCCACTTACAGCCTCATTCAAGACATTTAATATACCCCATAACAACATCATAAAGTTCAATTTGAAAGGAAAATCCTTACCTTGTTGGAAACTCGCCAAAACTCGCCTCAGAAGCTTTTCTAGCACAACTGAAATATTGTGGCTATTTGTTGTCCATTTGGGGCTGATCCAAACCATAAATTTACATTACTAACATATTTATACCTTCGTGGTATACCCTATATAATTAATTCTTAGAACGGAATCGGAGAACTTACCATTTTCTCCTCTCAAAACCGTAGCTCTTTCTTCTCTATAGCTTAAGTTCCTCTTCTTTTTTTTCTCTAGAATATTTTTGAATTTTGGAGGTAAAAACGAAACTTATAGGATAAATATGACCATAAAAGTCATAAATTATATATTTATATATATATATATATATATATATATATATATATATATATATATATATATATATATATATATATACAGGCAACTTTAAGAGGCGACACGTGTCAAGCCCCAAGCAGTGACACGTGTCAAGGCCTCATAGGGCCAACGCAACACTTCCTCAACTTAAGGGATGCCACGTGGCATGTGGGGACCATCCCTTGCTGAAGTTGCTGTCACATGGAACCTCCAGTTGCTTCCACGTGGCACTCTTCCATGCTTCCACGTGTCGCTCTCTTCTTCTCCTCGTGGGTTCGTAATCTCGTGTTGCTTTATGAACCTATGTAATCCTTGCTACGTAAGTTTGGTATGTACTCAAGTAGTTTAAGTACGTAAGATTTCCAAGTTGGTAGCTTAAGTAAGTAAGTCGATTCCTACGACTCATTATTTAGTCTCTAATATCTTCCGGATTCTTACGACCCTATTTCCAATCTTCTGTATTATAGGGTATCTCATTCTCCCTACCTTAGAGTTATTTGAGGACGTCATGGATTATCCGGCTCACATGGTGACTTCCAAGAAGCTTAAGAGCCTTTCAAGAAACTTAAGAGCCCTTCAAGAAACTTAAGAAGTTTAAAAATCTTAAGAACGCGTTCCAAGGTACAAAAGTACAGGGTGTAATAGATACTCAATCTAATGAAACCCTTATCTAGAAAATCCTTCAAATGATCCTTTAAATTTTTCAGTTCTGCCAGAGCTATTCATTATGGAGGAATAGATATAGGTTGTGTATTACATAAGAGATCAATATCGAAGTCTATTGATTCTAACGTCAAGCATCCTTATGCAATTTTTCCACTTACAGCCTCATTCAAGACATTTAATATACCCCATAACAACATCATAAGGTTCAATTTGAAAGGAAAATCCTTACCTTGTTGGAAACTCGCCAAAACTCGCCTCAGAAGCTCTTCTAGCACGACTGAAATATTGTGGCTATTTGTTGTCCATTTGGGGCTGATCCAAACCATAAATTTACATTACTAACATATTTATACCTTCGTGGTATACCCTATATAATTAATTCTTAGAACGGAATCGGAGAACTTACCATTTTCTCCTCTCAAAACCGTAGCTCTTTCTTCTCTATAGCTTAAGTTCCTCTTCTTTTTTTTCTCTAGAATATTTTTGAATTTTGGAGGTAAAAACGAAACTTATAGGATAAATATGACCATAAAAGTCATAAATTATATATTTATATATATATATATATATATATATATATATATATATATATATATATATATATATATATATATATATACAGGCAACTTTAAGAGGCGACACGTGTCAAGCCCCAAGCAGTGACACGTGTCAAGGCCTCATAGGGCCAACGCAACACTTCCTCAACTTAAGGGATGCCACGTGGCATGTGGGGACCATCCCTTGCTGAAGTTGCTGTCACATGGAACCTCCAGTTGCTTCCACGTGGCACTCTTCCATGCTTCCACGTGTCGCTCTCTTCTTCTCCTCGTGGGTTCGTAATCTCGTGTTGCTTTATGAACCTATGTAATCCTTGCTACGTAAGTTTGGTATGTACTCAAGTAGTTTAAGTACGTAAGATTTCCAAGTTGGTAGCTTAAGTAAGTAAGTCGATTCCTACGACTCATTATTTAGTCTCTAATATCTTCCGGATTCTTACGACCCTATTTCCAATCTTCTGTATTATAGGGTATCTCATTCTCCCTACCTTAGAGTTATTTGAGGACGTCATGGATTATCCGGCTCACATGGTGACTTCCAAGAAGCTTAAGAGCCTTTCAAGAAACTTAAGAGCCCTTCAAGAAACTTAAGAAGTTTAAAAATCTTAAGAACGCGTTCCAAGGTACAAAAGTACAGGGTGTAATAGATACTCAATCTAATGAAACCCTTATCTAGAAAATCCTTCAAATGATCCTTTAAATTTTTCAGTTCTGCCAGAGCTATTCATTATGGAGGAATAGATATAGGC
The DNA here is from genome assembly GCF_947179165.1 of Solanum dulcamara. Lineage (NCBI taxonomy): Eukaryota > Viridiplantae > Streptophyta > Magnoliopsida > Solanales > Solanaceae > Solanum > Solanum dulcamara. The sequence goes on from NC_077244.1 coordinate 31,059,480, forward strand.
TGTGTATTACATAAGAGATCAATATCGAAGTCTATTGATTCTAACGTAAAGCATCCTTATGCAATTTTTCCACTTACAGCCTCATTCAAGACATTTAATATACCCCATAACAACATCATAAAGTTCAATTTGAAAGGAAAATCCTTACCTTGTTGGAAACTCGCCAAAACTCGCCTCAAAAGCTCTTCTAGCACGACTGAAATGTTGTGGCTATTTGGTTGTCCATTTGGGGCTGCTCCAAACCATAAATTTACATTACTAACACCTTCATACCTTCGTGGTATACCCTATATAATTAATTCTTAGAACGGAATCGAAGAACTTACCATTTTCTCCTCTCAAAACCGTAGCTCTTTCTTCTCTCTAGCTTAAGTTCCTCTTCTCTTTTTTTCTCTAGAATATTTTTGAATTTTGGAGATAAAAACGAAACTTATAGGATAAAGATGACCATTAAAGTCATAAATTATATATATAGGCAACTTTAAGAGGCGACACGTGTCAAGCCCCAAGCAGTGACACATGTCAAGGCCTCATAGGGCCAACGCAACACCTCCTCAACTTAAGGGATGCCACGTGGCATTTGGGGACCATCCTTTGCTGAAGCTGCTGCCACATGGAAACTCCAGTTCCTTCCACGTGGCACTCTTCCATGCTTCCATGTGTCGCTCTCTTCTTCTCCTCGTGGGTTCGTAATCTCGTGTTGCTTTATGAACCTATGCAATCCTTGCTACGTAAGTTTGGTATGTACTCAAGTAGTTTAAGTACGTAAGATTTCCAAGTTGGTAGCTTAAGTAAGTAAGTCGATTCCTACGACTCTTTATTTAGTCTCCAATATCTCCGGATTCTTACGACCCTATTTCCAATCTTCTGTATTATAGGGTATCTCATTCTCCCTACCTTAGAGTTATTTGAGGACGTCATGGATTATCCGACTCACATGGTGACTTCTAAGAAGCTTAAGAGGCTTTCAAGAAACTTAAGAGCCCTTCAAGAAACTTAAGAAGCTTAAAATTCTTAAGAACGTGTTCCAAGGTACAAAAGTACAGGGTGTAATAGATACTCAATCTAATGAAACCCTTATCAAGAAAATCCTTCAAATGAGCCTTTAACGTTTTTGGTTCTGCCAGAGCTATTCATTATGGAGGAATAGATATAGGCTGTGTAGTACATAAGTGATCAATATCGAAGTCTATTTCCCTCTCGGGAGGAATACTCTGGAGATCTGTAGGGAAAATTTCAAGAAATTCATTTACAACTGAAACTGACTCAACAGTAGGAGTCTCGGAGTTAGTATTTATGACCCAAACTAGATGGTAGATTCAACCTTTTGAAATTATTTTCCAAGCTTTAAGGAATGAGAAGAATTGACCCTTAAACAAGAAATTACTATCTTTCCATTCTAAGATTGGCTCATTTGGAAACTGATGCATAACAACTCGGGTTCTACAACATATAAAGGCATAACATGCATGGATTCAATCCATACCAAAAATAATATCAAAATTGGTCGTATCAAGCTCTACAAGGTCAACAGAGGTGACTCTACACAAAATTGAAACTGGTCAATTTCTATAGACTCATTTAGACATAACCGACTCACCTACAAGAGTATAACCATAAAAAGTTTCTAGTAACACTTCAGGGCACACATCAAACCTCATATCCATATAAGGAGTAACAAAAGACAAATTTACACCCAGATCAAGCAAGGCATAAACATTATAGTGAAAGACTCATAGCATACCGGTAACAATATCTAGATTCTCCTCCACCTCTTGCCTACCTTGAAGAGCATAGAACCAGTTATTTTGTTGACCCCCCTTTTGTTGAGCTTGGGAAACTTATGGAACATGGCCTCCTTGAGCAACTTAGCCTTGAGGACAACCTTCTCTACCCTTTTTGGAAATATGAGGGTACTTGGATGGCCTATGTCCTATTTCTCCACATCCATAGCAAGCACTCGTTTCCACCAAATATCTCCCTTCATGATTCTTTCGACATTTAGCGCACTTGGGAAATAAAGAACTACTAGCATTCACACCTCCTCCTTGAACCTTAGGGTATGACACTCTATCCTTATCAAACTTCCTTCCAGAACCTTGGCCTTGTTCAGAATGGCCACAACCACTATCAGACCTACTATTTAAGAATCCACCTTCATACCGGGCTCTCTTAGAATCACTCATTCTCATCTCTTTGAGTTGCTCTCCCTTAATTTGTTCAACAAAAGTCATAAGCCAAGATAGATCCATTTATTTAAAAAGCATAATGGTATGACATTCCTTAGCAACCAAGTCCGATACCACTGATATAAATTGAGTCATTCGAGCACTAGATCAACAACTAATAAAGGAGCATACTTGGATAGCTTGGTGAATTTAAGGGCATAGTCCCTCATACCTATGTTACCTTTTCAAAGATTGATGAAAACCAACACCTTGACTTCTCTTATCTCTAGATGGATACGGCGATCAAAGAATGCAACTTTGAAGATTTCCCAATCAATAGGTCCTTCATCCACCCCTCTCAATTTTCCATTGATATACCAAGGCTGGGCAACACTCTTGAATTGGTTAGCTGCCAACTCACTTTCTCTTCAAATGTCACCCCCACAATTCTCACTATATTATAGACCTCATCAATGAACTCTTGAGGATCCTCATCAAATTTAGAATTATGGAACTTGGAAGGGTTCATTCTTGCAAAATCTCTTACCCTCAAAGCTGGATTAGGAGAATTAGGGGAGAAACAATGCTTGGTTGTCAACAATATAAGCTAGAATAGTGATAGTGGTTCAAAACTCCGCATTAGATACTTGGTAGTGTAGGGGACCATTATCTTAAGGGACCAGAAGAACTTGGTCCTCGTTAGCATTGATTCCTCTTTGCATAGGTTCTCTTCTTGGAGGCATTTGTGAAAACTGCAAAGGAAAATCGTTAGGCAAAAGAAGTCTTAGAGTGTACTCTATAGCTCGACATAGATCATGAAAGAAGTGAGGATTTCCTAAAATTTCTTATAGCCTCATGTTCATATATGTGACGCGCTTCACATTTATTAATAAGATTCTACTTGATGTGGTATTTTAGACACCCTAGGACATATTAACCCTTGTGCTTTGATACAAAGTTTGTCACGACCCGACCTAGGGCCTACTCGTAACATGGTGATCGAAACCCTGAAGGTCCCCAAGAAAGCCTCTTGACATATTATAAGCATACATAAGTTAAATTAAGTGCGGAAATAACATAAGAAGAGTCTAAACAATGATCATAGGATGAAAAGTAAACTTTACCACATAAACTAGATAACATAGGTCCAATAATGCCTTTACTACATAAGACGGGCGGGGAATAAGACATGTCCCTATCTCACCCTCAACAAGAATGTAAACAAAGTCTTAACAAGGAAAAAACTTATAAATTTCCCTCGATGGATAAGGAATCACCAAAAACTTCATCGGATAAAAACTCTACTAGCCACATGTGCAAATATGATTTTCAGCCCCTACATTAAGAGATAATGTAGGCTATAATATGCTTTAGTACATTTGAATATATTAAGTATGAGTTCATTCCATACAATATAAATCATAAGATGCAATGATCAATAAATGTACATGATAAGGGAGAATAAATAAAGTCATGAGAAAACCATAATGTCACGTCCCGAACTATGGCCAAGCCGTGACACAGGATAGGGATGCGAGGTGTCATGATCCAACTCTGTAGGCCGTGACTGGTGCCTAAGTTGAAAAACCATATGTACCCTTAGTCCCACTTAGCATGTTAGTAGAATAAATAAAAGTAGAAACTGAAAAGGGGTCGCTAGAGGGCACACAAAAATAGATGTAGCACACGGAGGCCATTAAGGCCGTCACTAAACACATGCCCAAAACACATATACAGAACCCACAACACAAGTCTACAGACCTCTATAAAATGATAGCATAATCATATGACGGGATAGGGCCCCATTGTACCCTTAAACATTATGTATAAATATACACCAAAAAGGTTAGTGCCAAAATAGGGCTGCGGACAGAGGATCACTACCAACCAACAGGGTTGATCTCCTAGGCAAGTGGATTAGCAAATCGAGTATCTGTACCTGCGGGCATGTAATACAGGCCCCCGAAGAAAGGGGGGTCAGTATGGAAAATGTTCTAAATATATAAAGCATAGACTATAATAAGTAAAGCCATTACCAAAATAGAAGGTGCAAAATGAGCAACCTACCCAGAATACAAAAATGCTTTTCATAACAACAGATAATGTATGCAGAAAACATATGCCATATCCAGCCCCTATTATGGGACTCGATGAACAAATTGTGGTCACCACCCCATCACTGGCGCCACAGTACATCATAACTCTAGAGTAGGGAATATCTCCGTAACAGATCATATCATATCAGATCATATCATATCATACGTGTACATAGCACATCATAACTCTACAAATTCCATGTACAGGTCGTACCTTCCCCCTCACATCGGGGCATGGAGAATAATGCATAGAAGTACACATGATAACAAATCTTGGCCCGGGCTCAGTGAAAGAAGCATTGAGGCATCCACTAGTGGAGTAGTGAGAAACTAAATGCAATATAAAATATAAAATATTTCTAGAGACTCGATAGGATAACTCTGATGACACATCATATTAGATAAAAATGAGCGATAATTATAGTACGTGTTTTTCAAATGTCACGATGGTCTATGTCAAAATAATCTTTCTGAAATCATTTTCATATTTCAAAATATATTATCAGCTCAGTGGAATAATTAAATTAAGCTATTATTCAAATTAATACAAGAGTCATATCAAGTACCTTTTGGAAGTCACTATGGATTATATCAAAATAGAACTTCTGGAATTATATACTCGTATCAAAGTGTAATAAAATATCTTTTGGGAAATCAAAAAATTGGCCATCCTAGTGGTTCTAGGAATAGGAACTTCCTTGGAACCATATAAAATTCATATATTTGTTGCATAAGAAAGATTAGCTTTACATACCTATGCCAAATCGTTCCAAGAGAAATAATAAGCTTTACATACTTATGCCAAAAACATGCCAAAAGAAGAAAACGTTAGCTTTACATACCTCTTACGGATTAGTCTTAATACGTTCGCCTCATCGTCTCTTGAACCTATTTAACATGAAATAAATATGAGCATAAACAACCCTCGACTTTCCAACGTCTTAAATTACATACGAGTATTCCTAGAACTCACCTCCTCGCTCGCCTTTTCGACTAGTTCCTTAGTTAGTTAAGGAGTTAACGGAAATCGGGAAGAATCTCCCCAATAAATTTCCCTATACAAACCTCCAATTTTAATCTCTAACCTTAGAAGACATATTCAAAATAACAATCAGCAACCATATATAAGAAAACTAACTCTACATTATTCAAAACAAGCCCCAAACAGCCCGCTCAAAGCTACGACTCCAAAATACGGTTTTTAATCTCTATTTTGTAAAACCTTTAACTATACATAACGGAGGGTTATGTGGATACAACCAGAATAACCCACACATATTTTAGAATAATTTTCATCCCTGCAATACACAATCAAACCACCTGCAAGCGCAGCACAACAACCACAACATACTACTCGACTTCGGTTTAACTATAACGACCTTAGTTTAGTGTGTTTCCAACTTTAAGCATACTTGTACAATTTTTATACTTACACCCATATATAAGAAGTGTAATAAACTCCATAAACACACCATAAACTCAAAATTGAAACAAAAACTCTTACATTACCCGAAATTGGCCAAAGCTTGCCAAAACTTCCCTCGGAAGTTCTTCTAGCGCGGCTGAAACATCGTGGCTTTTTATTGTCCTCTTGGTGATTCTAAAAACCTTAAATTTACATTATTAACACCCTCATAACATTTCCAAACCCTTAAAAAATATGGGAGAATATAACCAAGCCATACCTTAACAAACGGCTTCCCAAACTTGCTGAAAATTAACTTTGGAAACTCCTTTACGACGCTGAGCTTTGGTTGCTGTTTGAAGCCCTATACTACTTCCCCAAATAGATAATTTACTTAATTAACACATCCACTTAATCAAGGAATACCGTAGATAATTAATTGACAGAACGAAATCAGGGCTTACCTTTCACTTTGGCCAAAGTCGTGGCCCCTCTCTATTAACCTCTTAGGGTTTCTCTTTTTGTTACTTTTGTTCTAAGTGCTGAAATAAGATATGTACAGAATGTATTACATATATACTTCCTTAATAGGTGACACATGGCATCCCCTAGGGGTGACATGTGGAATCCCCTAGGGCGCCACCTCAATCATGCATCTAATCCAAAGCTGCCACGTGGCAGCATGGGGCCCACCTTAAGTAGGTGTGTCACCTACTTGGTCCAAGTAGGTGCATCACCTGCTTGCTTCCGAGTAGGTACTACACCTCCTTCCATCTCTTCCGTGGGTTTGTAAATTTATCTCACTTTAAGAGCCTATGTATCCCTTGCTACTTAAGCTCGACATGCACTCAAGTAGCTTATTTATCTAAGACGTCAAGTCGGTGGCGTACGTGAGGATTTCGAGTCCTATTACCCATTACTTGGTCTCCAACTGCTTCCGGATTCTTATAACCCTATTTCCAATCTTCCCTATTATTGGGGTATCTCAATCTACCCTCCTTAGAGTTTTTTTTGATAGCGTTATGGATTATCCGACTCATATGACGACTTCTAAGAAACTTAAGATCCTTCCCAGAAACTTAAGAAGCTTAAGAAGCATTCCAAGGTTCCAAAGTATGGGGTGTAACATCCTTTCCCCTTGTTACACACCACGCTTTTAAAACTCAGAATGTCTCATAAGTTCCTTAGACATTATCATATGAGTCGGATATGCCACGACACTATCAAATGACTTTAAGGAAGGGAGAATGTGATACCCCATAGTTGAGAAGGTTAGAAATGGAGTCATAAGAATCCGGAAGGAATTGGAGACCAAATAATGAGTCGTAGGACTCGATTTACCTACGTAAGCTACTAATTTGGAAGTTTTACATACTTAAGCTATTGGAGTACGTACCAAGCTTGCATAGCATGGATTACATAGTCTCTTAAAATAAAATGAGATTACAAACCTACGAGAGGGAGCAAAACTAGTTTCCGAACTTGCGAAAGTGAAGCAAGCAGGTGACAAGCAAGCACCTCAAGCAAGAAGGTGACAAGCAAGAAGGTGACTTACCTACTTGGGGTGGACCCCACTGCCATATCGCAGCATGTGATTGGCCACATGGATTGAGGTGGCACCCTAGGAGGCTGCCATGTGTCACCCTAGGGGGCTTCCACGTGAAACCTTCTAAAGAGGGGTATATATATGTTTTAAGTGACACTTAGTCACATTTTTCATCAAAATCTCCAGCCAAAATAAAGAGAAAAAAACGTGAAGAACACAAGGAAGAAGGCAGCCATAATTTTGAGAAATTAAAGGTAAGTTCTTCAATTTTTCTCCATGAATTAATTATCTATGGTGTTCCTCAACAACATGGAGATGTATATATGTGTCCTACGATGTCTACAGAATTAATTCTTCAGCTGAGAACTTTCATGAAGGACGTAAATCCTATTTCCCTCCATTACCTCTTCGAAATGAAGCGACAAGGTAAAACAGTAAGCTATCCAGAATTCATGTTTTGATAGTTTTGAGTGAGTTGTTGATGCAGGGGTGTAATGTATTGTTGCAGGGCCTAAATAAATTCTAAAAGGGATGTGTATGCTGCTGGTTGCAGCCACATGACCCCTCGTTGCGTATAATGAAAGGCGTTACAAAATAAAGGCTAGACGCCCTATTGTGATATCGTATTTTTGAATAAGTCGTTTGGAGTTTATGTTGTATATTTTTGTGTTGATTACTTAAACATATGATGAAGGTTGTTGTTGTTGGTTGTCTGTAGGTCTTAGGGACCTAATTGGAAATTTGGATAGGGCACATTATAGGGGAGGTGCTGCCCAATTTTCATTAATGCCTTAACAAACTAAAGAACTAGTCAAGAAAACGATTAAGGAAATAGATTCCATTAATACTAAGGTGTAACCTAAGATGCTTGAAAGCTAAGAGTAGTTGATATTCATATTACTTTCATGTTGAATAGGTTCAAAGGATGGCGAGGCACACAGGATAAGGAATAATTTAGACAAGGTATGTGAAGCTTCTCTTGGTATGTTTTTGGTATAGGTATGTAATGCCTGTCTTTTCTCTTTCTGTATGTCTTAGATGTAAGGAGGATATGATATGAGCTTTGGGGGTAATTCCATTCCCAGGTTCTGAATATGACTTCAGGACCCTCACTCACTTTTGAATGTTAAACTTTAAAGTAGTAAGTTGCTATCTTTGAGTCTTCTATATGACTGTATAACAATTGATTCGACTAAACACTTGGTTGTAAAAAAGAAAGGCTTTGAGATAATCAATGCTCGGACTGCTATAAAATATTTCACATTGGCATACGTCTAAGATTTCTAAAAACTCTCTTTTACATAGTCCTTAGTGACAGTTAGAGAGTATACGTCAGATACCTTCTGCCCTGCTCCCCAGGTGATGGTTCACTTGATGAATTCATTGAGTCTCAGATAATAATTTAAATAGTGTTTTGTTTCTCACTACTCTACTCGTGTATACTGTAACACTTCTTTCACTGAGTCCCGAGCCGGGTCTGTTATCGTGCACAACTCACTGCATTGTTCACCGAGCCTTTCACTAGAGGGTCAGGTATGTATGTATATATATGATGATGATGTGTTGTAATAAGGCGACGATGGCACAGGTCCTGATACTGATACTACAGATATGATTTACTGGATCCCTGAAAGGGCCGGCTATATTGTTAATTTGAGCATGCATGCTTTTATGACTCACAGAGTACAAGTATAGGTTTCTAGTTTTGATAGTTTATCCCCTGTTTCACTACTTCAGATATGCTTCCAGTTGTATTATGTTATGTTTTACATACTCAGTACATCTGTCGTACTAACCCCCTTTCTTCGGGGGGCTGCATTTTATGCCCGCAGGTACAGGTACAGGTTTTGGGAGTCTGTCAGCTTAGGATTCCTCTTAGCTCAGCTAGAAGAGGCTCTATTGTATCGAATCCTAGTTTTAGCACTAGCCACTGATGTAAATCATCGTTTTATTTATTCAGGGGTACGGCGAGGGCCCTTTCCTGCCATATGTTGTCTTTATTATTTTTTAGAGGTCTGCAGATATGTATATGTGGTTGTATATGTCAGTTTGATTCAGCTGGGTCTACATGATATATGTTATTATGTTATGGTAGCCTTGTCAGCTTGCGTGCCCTATCATGTTGTGATATAAACAAAAAAGGCTACAGGTTTATAAAAATGTTATCGCCCAGTGGGGCTCTGTTATATGATATTATTTTATTTACAGTTCAATGTGACCACAAATGATAGATATGTATACGGGGGGTCCAAGTCGGACCCCAGTCGCGGACTACGGGGTTGGGTCATGACAGAATTGGTATCAGAGCAGTTCGTCCTTGGATTATCTGCAGACAATGTCTAGTAGAGTCTTGGTTATTGATGTGTTGTGCGCCACATCTATAAATAGGAAGCTATAGGAAATTTAGGATGTTACCTTTCTTTTATATCTGATATAATGCTTTAGATCCGAGTCATAGGAAAAATTCCTTATACTAACCTTGGATCTTAACAGAAGGACGACTTCAACCAAATGAAGTAATTGACGATATGGAAAGTTATGAAGCATGCAGGTAAGTAAAGTAAAGCTACGAAAGATATCCGTTTGGTAAGGTATTGAGCTAATATCTAAATGTAAAGTTGAAACTTGAAAGGAAGGCAAACAGGAAATGCCACAGATGCAGTTTGAAGTTGGACATACGGGGTAAGTCCAGTATTTTTATATTATTGTTAATATTGAAAGCCCCGTGTGGCTGCAGTATAAGATGATATTGAAAGCCTTATGCGACTATGATGGGATATGAATATATATATGTTTTGGCCCTATGAGGCTTTGTTGGTATTTTCTGCGTGCAGGTTATGGGATAGTAAGAAGTATAGAGGAGTATAGAGGAAACTCTGTCAAAAGTTTCCCAGAACGGGGAAAAGGACATGAAACATAGATTTTTGAGATATTTGAGAAGTTGATACCAAGTACCCCTATTGTGTTCAACTAAAGCTGTAAGAGGTATCCTTCAGGTTGCCGATAAGGGGCACCCTTTTCACTTGAAGAATTTTATTTCAGAGGAACAAAAGCTTATTTAAGTAGGAAGTTCGAACTACAGTATCTCCAGCCGTATTTGTACTGTAGGAATATAAATAGAGGGCTCAAGATGAAGGATAAGATGTCCCGCGAATGAGTTTCACTCTTTTTGACAAAAATACCAAGCCCTCAACTCCTATTTGTAAATTAGATGAGTTGTTCATAGCTCGAGGATAAACTCGGAAGGGGACCAGGTAGGTCAAGTATTAACAGAAGTACTGTGATGTTTAAGAGATTTTGGTTTCTTTCAACAATGGTTGAAAAATGATTTATGATAAAAGTTTATAGTTCTCCACCGACTAATTGGGAAAACAACTCCTAACGGAAGCATCTCAAGGAGATGTCAGTGATTGAATACGAATACGAATTAAAAGGGGGATATGTAAGTATGAATTGACCAGTGTGATACGAGTATGTAGGGATAAAGTGGAACCACTAGTAAGACGCACTTAGTACGCATTGACTAAGTTAAAAGCCTATGTTGATTATGCAGTAAGAGTATGGATCTTAAGATATAAAGAAATGACGCGTGTACACAACGTTGCCCCAAAAATAGTGGAACCCTTAAGGGACGAGGACGACAAACTTAAGGAATAATTGGTGTAACCTACTTTCACCCCAAGGAATAAAGGATATAGGTTGGGGTAAAGCTACTATTTCAAAAGAACCTTGAACAGTTATTGTCGGAATACTAGCACCGCCTAATTGAGATTGGAATGACTACAAGTACTAATTAAATTTTGATGAAGATAAGTAGAAAGTGGCCTGGGACGAGTTGTTCCATGAGCCCCACTATTCAAGTACATATTAATAAAGGAGATGTCGCACTATGTATGGAAAAGTTCTCGTCGCTACGTGATTTAGGCAAGGCTCCATACGTAGGTAGTCCAATTATAAAATATGAAGATAGACAGAGAGATGATGTAGTGCCAAGTAGATTGGAGGAAGAGATTGGGTGAAATTGAGACTGTACAAAGAGACATAGGGCAAGGTACAAGCAGATGAAAGCACGAGTACCCTCTAAAGAAGGGGAGTTAATGAGGAAATGGCAAAGGTAGGAGGAGGCAATTGATATAGCAATCTATGTGATATAGGCATCTAAATTGAATGAAAGCCAGAATGCTACATAAGGCAGCGATAAAAGGTTTGTGATGAGACCCTAAACAACATAACACTAGAAGGCGGCAACATATAAAAAAAACAAAAGAGTGTAACCATGAAAGGATATCAACCAACATAAGGGACATTATGAAGGATAATGACAACATGCTAGACCAAAAGCCAAAACATTGGTTATAGAGCTAGTCGCAAATGATGTTACGATAGATAAATAACCAAAGAAAAAGGAATAGAAAGCCTCCTGTGGTAGAAAATGAGGAGAAAACAAAGTGAATAGAGGATAGAGGAGCTAAAGGTCTACACCGATACTGGATACAAGATAACAGACAAAAGGACAGGATAAAACACAAAGGCTCGCGAGACAATACTGAGGTAAATCAGGAGCTAAATCGAGTGCACCACACATTATGGCAAGGATTACAATGAAACGCGACACGAAGACTTCCCAGAGAGGTCACCCATCCAAGTATTACTCTCGCCCCATCACGCTTAACTTCTAAATTTTGATGGAACTTAATGCGTTAGTGTTGGTATGATCATGGGAGAGAGGAGAATTGGAACTAGCGGCAGAGAAACGACATGAGGTTATGTTCCTAGAGTACTATACATTACGTTGAGGGTATTATAAAAAGGATTTAAGCAAGACGAAAAGGATTATCTAACTGCCAACTGACGATGCACTCGAATGCCACAACTCTTCAACATAGTACCAGTTAACAAGAGAAAATCCATAGAATGGCTATATGGGCCAGTGGGCGAGAGAATTTCGACACCATTTGGTAGCCAACTATGAGGGAGAAAAAGAAGAACCCAAAAGGTAAGGGTACCAACTGATGTAATTTACGAATGATAGGAAGTAATGCCCAAGGTCAAAAATTTCACAATATGACCAGGACTACAAGACTCATTTCGCACTCCAACGCCAGATGAATCTGGAGGGAATATTACTTGTGGATTAATGATGTTAGTCCCTGCTCCTTCAATCCAAGGTTACCTACTCTACCAAGAAGGTGTAAAATTGTAGAGTAAAAGAGTGGTAGGACCTTACAGAGTCCCCACAACTATTATTCTAAGTAAAGAAGTCCAAGTTATAATTAACTACTGAGAGATGCAAAGATAGGTTAAGCCAAACTATCGAGATGGAATTGGTACTACGAGTGATGTAATACATGGCCACGATTGGGCCAAAGATCTCCCTCGACATTGAATGTAGGATAAGTGAGAAAAAGGCAAGGTAAAACATGAGTACTAGCGAGATAACACTAGGATACTTCTTGTACCCTCTCGTCATTTTGTAAGGGAGAAATTAACACAAGGTAATATGTCTAGAGGGTTACAAGTGGGGGTAAGGAAAGTGGTGAAAGAGTTTAAATGAAACTGGCAGAACTAGCTGGTTAATATAGGATGACGAGCTTATATGCCAAAATTCCTTTGAAATTATTCCAGATCATGTTAGACAAAGCACAAAACGACTACGAGAGCCATTATATTAGGGGACTATAACATTATTCTGTAGCCAACCCTAAGGATTGGAAAAAGGAGGGGAAAAAGGACCCAAAAGATCGAATGCCAGTTAAAGTTTTGAAAAGAGTCGAGAAGGACTATATGAGGCTAACGGTTCCCAAATGATCAACATCATTATGAACCTATTTTATACTCTGTAAGAGTAGGGTGCTATATGGGTTATTGTGAGTAGGCTAAGGTATCATCCCATTTGCTTCCAACCAAGAGCACCTATGTAGCTGAAATTAGGTGGAGTTATAGAACATGGAGATAGTAAGGTTCCGTGAGGTTTCCCCAGCTAATATATTAGATACAAGGACTTCAAAAATGATTAACATTTGGCATCAATCCAAGAAGAGATCAGGAACACAGGTAGATCTTAGTACCCCAGTTTGTCCCTCGAGCTGTTGAACAGACGGAGCATACTATCAGACATTAGAAGATATATTGTGGGCTTATATGGTTGACTTTAAGAGTAACTGAGATGATCATACCCCATTTATTGAGTTTGCCAATGAGAAGGGCTACCATTCCAGCATTCAGATGACCCCCTATAAGATATTATAAGGCAAAGTGTATAAGTCCCCCTGTTGGGGAAAAAGACTAAGTTGGTAGGCCAAATAGGATTAAGCCAACTATTGACTAACAACACAGAGTCGGCAGAAATGAGATACAGATAATCGAAATCGACATACAGAGTTCAAATAGATGATTGGATGTTCATAACGGAGTCACCCAGAAAAGAGAACTTAACCCAAAATATATGATACTGTATCAAGTTGATCATGAGGTGGGAAACATGGCTGGTGAGTTGAGCTTACCACCATATTTGGAAACTATGCACCCAGTCCATTAGATAGGAATGCTTTGCAAGGGTACTGACGAGTCACCCAAGGTATATTCTATAGATGGTGTCCAAAAGATAGAATCCTGTGAGGAAAAACCTATCGCCATCTTAGATCGGCAAATTAGAAGATTATAGACTAAAGATGTGCCTTCTATCAAGATACGGTGGAAAAACCAAAACCATAAAGAGAGTGACCGGGGAAACTGAAGAGAGCATGAAACACAAGTATTCTCACCTACTCCCGACATAAGCATGTAACCCCAACTCCAGAAACTCATATATTAAGTGCCTGGGTAGAAGTATGTATTATGGAAACAATAAAGAATCTCGTTACGATTTGTATAAGGTGCTAAGAGAAGTTTTATCTAACATTCGGGGATGAATGTTCTAAAGGGGGGAAGGATATTACACCCCCTGCTTTTAAAACTCGAAATGTCTCATAAGTTCCTTAGACATTATCATGTGATCCGGATATGCTACGATACTACCAAACAACTCTAAGGAAGGGAGAATGTGATACCCCATAGTAGAAAAGGTTGGAAATGGATTCATAAGAATTCGGAAGGAATTAGAGGCCAAGTAATAAGTCGTAAGACTCGATTTACCTATGTAAGCTACTAATTTAGAAGTTTTACATACTTAAGCTATTGGTGTACCTACCAAGATTGCGTATCATGGATTACATAGGCTCTTAAAATAAGACGAGATTATAAACCTACGAGAGGGAGCAAAATCTAGTTTCCGAACTTGCGAAAGTGAAGCAAGCAGGTGACAAGAAAGCACCTCAAGAAAGAAGGTGACAAGCAAGAAGGTGACAAGCAAGAAGGTGACTCACCTACTTGGGGTGGACCCCTCTACCACATAGCATGTGATTGGCCACAGGGATTGAGGTGGCACCCTAGGAGGCTGCCACGTGTCACCCTAGGGGGCTTCCACGTGGAACCTTCTAAAGAGGAGTATATATGTGTGTTAAGTGACATTAGTCACATTTTTCATCAAAATCTCCAGCCAAAACAAAGATAAAAAAACGTGAAGAACACAAGGAACAAGGCAGCAAAAATTTTGAGAAATTAAAGGTAAGTTCTTCAATTTTTCTCCGTAAATTAATTATCTACGGTTTTCCTCAACCATATGGATATGTATATATGTGTCTTACGATGTCTATGGAATTAATTCTTCAGCTGGGAACTTGAGAGAAAGTTGAAAGAACAAACAGAGAAAATGTTAAAAAACTAGTTAACAAACCCGTTTTTGAAGGGGACAGTTGTTAGTAATATTGGTATAACATTTTGTGTATAGCTTCGTTTCGGGTGATTCAATATGTTTTGGAAATTTATTTCATATGTATATAACTTTCATTTAGACTTTCAAATACAGTTTTACTTTTAGCTTCTCAGAAAAGGGTGATGCAGTTTAGAGTAGGTACTGCCCAGATTTTGGTTTTGGAAATCTTACACGGATTGTTGTTGGTATTTTGGGCATATCGTTTTGTAAAAATTTGATATAGGGGTGATTCAAAATTTTATGCTACCCTAAGAGACATGTCTATAACTTTCATGCAGGACATAAATCCTATTTCCCTCCATTACCCCTTCGAAATGAAGCGACAAGGTAAAACAGTAAGATGTCCAGAATTCACGTTTTGATAGTTTTGAGTGAGTTGTTGCTGTAGGGGTGTAATGTATTGTTGCAGGGCCTAAATGCATTATAAAAGAGATGTGGATGCTTCTGGTTGCAGCCACACGACCCCTCTTTGCGTATAATGAAAGGCGTTACAAAATAAAGGCTAGACGCCCTATTGTTGGTGTAGATTACTTAAACATATGCTGCAGCTTGTTGTTGTTGGTTGGCTGTAGGTCTTAGGGACCTAATTGGAAATTTGGATAGGGTACATTATAGGGGAGGTGCTGCCCAATTTTCGTTAACGCCTTAACAAAATAAAGAACTAGTCAAGGAAACGACTAAGGAAATAGATTCCATTAATACTAAGGTGTAACCTAAGATGCTGGAAAGCTAAGAGTAGTTGATATTCATATTACTTTCATGTTGAATAGGTTCAAAGTATGGTGAGGCAAACAGGACAGGGAATAATTCAGACAAGGTATATGAAGCTTCTCTTGGTATGTTTTTGGTATAGGTATGTAAAGCCTATCTTTTCTCTTTTGGCATGTATTAGATGTAAGTAGGATATGATATGAGCTTTGGGGGTAATTCCATTCCCAGGTTCTGAATATGACTTTAGGACCCTCACTCACTTTTGAATGTTAAACTTTAAAGTAGTAAGTTGCTATCTTCGAGTCTTCTATTTGACTGTATAATAATTGATTCGACTAAACTCATGTTTGTAAAAAAGAAAGGCTCTGAAATAATCAATGCTCGGACTGCTATAAAATATTTCACATTGGCATACGACTAAGATTTCTAAAAACTCCCTTTTACATAGTCCTTAGTGACATTTAGAGAGTATACGTCAGATACCTTCTACCCTGCTCCCCAGGTGATGGTTCACTTGATAAATTCATTGAGTCTCTTATAATGATTTAAACTGTATTTTGATTCTCACTACTCTACCCTTGTATACTGTAACACTTCTTTCACCAAGTCCCGGGTCGGGTCTGTTATCGTGCACAACTCACTGCATTATTCACCGAGCCTTTCACTAAAGGGTCGGGTATGTATGTATATATATGATGATAATGTGTTGTAATAAGGTGATGATGACGCGGGGCCTGATACTGATACTATAGATATGATTTATCGGATCCCTGAAAGGGCCGGCTATATTGTATAATTTGAGCATGCATGCTTTTATGACTCACAGAGTACAGGTACAGGTTTCCAGTTTTGATAGTTTATCCCCTGTTTCTCTTCTTCAGATATGCTTCCAGTTGTATTATGTTATGTTTTACATACTCAGTACATATGTTGTACTGACTCCCTTTCTTCGGGGGGTTGCATTTCATGCCCGTAGGTACAGGTACGGGTTTTGGGAGTCCGTCAACTTAGGATTCCGCTTAGCTCAGCTGGAAAAGGCTCCATTGTATCGGAGCCTAGTTTTGGCACTAGCCACTGATGTATATCATCGTTTTATTTATTCAGGGGTATGGCAGGGGCCCTGTCCCGCCATATGTTGTCATAATTATTTTTTAGAGGTAAGCATATATGTATATGTGGGTTGTGTATGTCATTTTGATTAAGTTGGGTCTATATGATATATGATATATGTTATTATGTTATGGCAGCCTTGTCGGCTTGCGTGTCCTATCATGTTGTAATACAAACAAAAAGAGCTGCAGGTTTATGAAAATGTTATCGCCTAGTGGGGCTCTATTACATGATATTATTTTATTTACAGTTCAATATGACTACAACTGATAGATATGTATACGGTGGTCCAGGTCGGACCCTAGTCGCGACCTACGGGGTTGGGTCGTGACACCCCTTTAAAACATTCGTCCTCAAATGTGAACCAAAACCTTCCTCTGAATCTTATACCAACTATATGGAGAGTTCCTCTATCCCATTGCCATAATATACTTTCATCGAGCAATTAATATTAGAGTTCCAAAGGTTAGGATTATTGTAGACGTAGGGAATAGGTACGGATACTTGTGTTTTATTTCCTCTTTCGCTTTCCAGAGGATCACCCAACCTAATACTACTCTCGCCCAACCATGCTTAACTTCGGATTTATGATGGAATCATGTGCATTAGTGCTGGTATGATCGCATCCATCCCTTATGGGATCTCGTTTGAAGTTTAAGCGTTCCCATTTACATATGATAGCGTCAGTTGATTTTCTCTAATGCTTGTACTTCTCTTGTCTACTTCCTCCCTTTAGGGTGTATCCATGTCATTTTCTGTTTATTTCTAACTTTCCAAATGTATATGAGTCCTTTCCAACCTATTTAGTATACTGCATTATTTTCATATCTTTCTTTACATCACCTCTACTTTAGGTTACCCATGTACGAAACCTTAATACAATCATGAGGTACTTAGAATCCTTAATATATAGTACCAACTCCAGTCTGAACACTGGTACTCGAGTAATATCCTTAATGTAGCAGTGAATTTAAAGCCACATTCCATTCATCCCAATCAGTAATTAGCTCATCATCATTTATCCTAGTGTACCAACTCAGTCGGTGCCTTGATATGCCGTTCTATCCAGATCTAGGTGTCATATTTAAATCATCTTCTTAGGATCACAAGTCTTTTCCAATTTCATTTTACCATACTAGTATCGAACTTTCAAGATATATTACAATTCTATATCTTATTCTCCTTTTATTTCTAGGAAAATTTGGGCAGAGTTTCCTCTGTATTTATTACTATCTCAACACCTACATACAGGAGATGCCAACAATGCCTCACAGGGACAACATATATATTTATATCGTATTATACCGCAACCACACAGGGCGCCCAATATCAATAACAGTAAAAAAAAATGATGGACTTACCTTATCTGCCCAACTCAAACTACACATGTTACCCTGCATTGTCTACTTTTCCTTTCCATTTTTAACTTTACATGTCAATCGTACTTCAATATCTTATCTGAAATATAGCTTTCATGTCTTTGCTTACCTGCGTGCCTTGTAATTTCCAATATCGTCGGTCACCTTCTTTTATCGATGTTGTCCTTTTGCAGAAACCATAGTTTAGTATCAGGAATTTCATTCCCTATGACACAGCTCTATCACACGATCTTAGATATGAAAGAAAGATAGCATCCTAAATGTCCTGTAGCCTCTTGTTTATAGATGTGTTTCATAACACACCAATAAACAAGACTCTACTAGACACGGTCCGTACACACTCCAAGGACGAACTGCTCTAATACCAGTTCTGTCATGTCCCAACTCTGTAGGCCGTGACTGGTGCCCGAGTTGGACACCAATACGTACCCTTAGCCTAACTTAGCATGTTAGCATAATAAATAAAAGTAGAAACCGAAAAAGGGTTGCGAGAGGGCACATAAAAATAGATGTAGCACACAGAGGCCGTTAAGGCCTTTGCTGAACACATCCCCAAAACACATATACAGAACCCACAACACAAGTCTACAGACCTCTATAAAATGATAGCATAATCATATGACGGGATAGGGCCCCGTCGTACCCTTAAACATTATGTATAAATATACAACAGAAAAGTTAGTGTCAAAATAGGGCTCCAAACAAAAGAGCACTGCCAACCCACAAGGTGGATGTTCTAGGCGAGCGGATCAGTAAACCGAGCATCCATACCTGTGGGCATATAACGCAGCCCCCCGAAGAAAGGGGGGTCAATACAGAAAATGAACTGAATATGTAAAGCATGGACTGTAATAAGTAAAGCCATTACCAGAATAGAAGGTGAAAAAATGAGCAACCTACCCAGAATACAAAAATGCTTTTTATAACAACAGATAATGTATGCAGAAAATATATGCCATATCCGGCTCTATTATGGGACTCGGTGAACAAATCTTAGTCGTCGCCCCATCATTGGCGCCACAGTACATCATAACTCTAGAATATGGAATATCTCCATAACAGATCATATCATATCATATGTGTACATGGCATATCATAACTCTAAAAATCCCATGTATAGGTTGTACTTGCCACCTCACGTCGGGGCACAGCGAACAATGCAGAGAGGTACATATGATAAAAAATCCTGGCTTGGGTTCACTGAAAGAAGCATTGCGGCATCCACAAGTGGAGTAGTAAGAAAGTAAATGCAATATAAAATACAAAACATTTCCAGACACTCGATAGCATAACTCTGATGACACGTCATATAAGAGAAAGTGAGCAATAATCATAGTACATGTCTTTCAGATGTCACGATGGTCTATGTCAAAATAGTCTTTCTGAAATTGTTTCAATATTTTAAAATATATTATGGGGCTCAGTGGAATAATTAAAATAAGCTATCATTAAAATTAAGACAAGAGTCATATCAAGTACCTTTTTGAAGTCACTATGGATTACATCAAAATAGAACTTCTGGAATTATATACTCGTATCAAAGTGTAATAAAATATCTTTTGGGAAATCAAAAAATTGGCCATCCTAGTGGTTCTAGGAATAGGAACTTCCTTGGAACCATATAAAATTCATATATTTGTTGCATAAGAAAGATTAGCTTTACATACCTATGCCAAATCATGCCAGGAGAAACAATAAGATTTACATACTTATGCCAAAAACATGCCAAAAGAAGGAAACGTTAGATTTACATACCTCTTACGGATTACTCTTAACACGTTCTCCTCATCATCTCTTGAACCTATTTAACATAAAAGAAATATGAGCATCAAAAACCCTCGAATTTCCAACGTCTTAAGTTACATACGAGTATTCCTAGAACTTATCTCCTCGTTCGCCTTCTCGACTAGTTCCTTAGTTAGTTAAGGAGTTAA
Source organism: Solanum dulcamara (assembly GCF_947179165.1). Lineage (NCBI taxonomy): Eukaryota > Viridiplantae > Streptophyta > Magnoliopsida > Solanales > Solanaceae > Solanum > Solanum dulcamara. The sequence continues at coordinate 31,079,642 of NC_077244.1, forward strand.
CGGAAATCGGGCAGCATCTCCCCTATAACTTGCCCTATCCAAACCTCCAATTTTAATATATAACCTTAGAATCCATATTAACAATAACAGTAAGCAACCATATATAATAAAACTAACTGGACATTATTCAAAACAAGCCCCAAACAGCCCGCTCAAAACTACGACTCCATAATACGGTTTTTAATCTCTATTTTGTAAAACCTTTAACCATACATAATGGAGGGTTATGTGGATGAAACCAGAAGAACCCACACATATTTTAGAATACTTTTCATCCCTGAAACACACAATCAAACCACCTGCAAGTGCAGCACAACAACCACAACTCACTACTCAACTTCGGTTTAACTATAACGACCTTAGTTTAGTTTGTTTCCAATGTTAAGCATCCTTGAGCAATTTTTATACTTAAAGCCACATATAAGACGTGTAATTCACTCCATAACCACACCATAAACTCCAAATTGAAAGGAAAACCCGTACCTTACCCAAAATTGGCCAAATCGTATCAAAACTTGTCTTGGAAGTTCTTCTAGCACGGCTGAAACGTCGTGGTTGTTTGTTGTCCGCTTGGTTCTGCTAAAAACCTTAACTTTAAAATATTAACACTCTCATAACATTTCCAAACCCTTAACAAAACATGGGAGAAGAGAACCACGCCATACCTTAACAAACGGCTTCCCAAACTTGCTAAAAATTAACTTCGGAAACTCCTTTACACGGCTGAGATTTGGTGGCTGTTTGCAGCCCTATCCTTCTTCCTCAAATAGTTAATTTATGTCATTAATACCTCCACTTAATCAAGGAATACCTTAGATAATTAATTTATGGAATAAAATTGGGGCTTACCTTTCACTTTGGCCAAAGTCGTCGCCCCTCTCTCTTAACCTCTTAGGGTTTCTCTTTTTGTTACTTTTGTTCTAAGTGCTGAAATAAGATATGTACAGCATGTAGTACATATATACACCTCATTAAGAGGTGACACATGGCAGACCCCTAGGGCGCCACCTCAATCATGCATCCAATCCAAAGCTGCCATGTAGGTGCATCACCTATTTCGTCCAAGTAGGTGCATCACCTTCTTGCTTCCATAATTGTGTCTAGGTTCATTGAAAAAATCTTGGGAAATAACATAAATGCCCTTTATTATAACTGGATTTTGACCCTACGAATCCCTTTCTATGAGTGGTAGAATCAATGATGAGTCGTCCAAATGACTTGTCCTGAAGGTCTGAGAAAAGGGCTTGAATTCAAGTCTCTGAAGTTTGTATATGAGTCATTTGTATGACTGGTCTTCATGACAACGAGTCATTGTTTGGACTTATCCTATTAGCTTTGATCCCTACAGACTTGGAGTCTTTGAACCTTCACTTACGAGTCATGCTTACCACTAATGATCTTGACCATGAGTCATCAACTTGACTCATCTTCCAGGCTTGCAAAACCTGCAAGTTCACCAGCCTCTGAAATTTGATTATGAGTCCTTCTTATGACTTTTCAATTAGACCCAGACTCATCTTGTTGAGTCATAGGAACTCCTTTAGAGACTTTCCTGAACAAGTCTAAGGACAAAGTCTACAACTCGAACCTTAAATGAATCGTAGAGTGGGTCATAGATCTGAAATTGATTCCCTTTTCTTGAGATTTCTCTTTCGTTCTAACTTTTAGACTTTTGGGGTCTTACAATATCTCCCCCTTGAAAACATTCATCCTTGAGTGAGATTTAACTTATCATAAATAGGACACAAAAAGAGGACTAGCATCCCAACATTAACATGATGACACCTCATAATGCATGGATCATGAAAACTTCAAAGTTTAACATAAAACATGACTTAAAAATCATCTTTCATGAATATGCATGTATATGAATGACATAGGAGGAACTGTAAGAGTTCAATTACCTTGACTTACTATGTTAATCTTGAGTAGTGGGAAAGAGGTAGGGGTATATTTGATCATATCCCCTTCCAATTCCCAAGTCACATTCTACTTGTTGATTCCTCCTCAATACTTTAACGTATGCAACTTGTTTGTTTTCTTAGCTTCTTAACTTATCGGTCTAAGATTTCCACCGAAACCTCCTCATAAATCAAGTTCTCTTCAAAACTCACATATTCCAATGGGACAATGGAATTTGGATCACCCACGAACTTTCTCAACATAGATACATGAAATATCGGGTGAACCATAGCTAATTCGTAAGACAAATCTAACTCATAAGCCACCTTTCCAACACGTCTCAATATCTTATAAGGCCCAACATATCTAGGACTTAGTTTCCCTTTCTTGCCAAAATTATTACATGCTTCATGGCAAAATATTCAAATAGACTCAATCATCCACCTCAAATTCAAGGTCTCTTTTCCTAACATCGGAATAAGACTTTTGATGACTTTGATCCCTCTTCAACCTCTCCCTTATGAGTTTCACCTTCTCCATTGCATCTATTACCACACTCCCTCAATATATCTTCTAAAGTTTGGAGGCGTTCTTTTGGCTTGACTATCAATTTGAGGATGGAAAGAGGTACTTAGTTTAACTTTCGTACCAAGACCTTTTTAAATGACTTCCAAGAGTAAGAAGTGAATTGAGTACCCCGATCCGAAATAATGGACAAGGGAACACGATGAAATCTTACCAACTCGCGGACATACAACTTGACATAGTCTTTGTTACTATAGAAAATGTGTCGACTTAGTCATGTAATCTATAACAACCCAAATAGAATCATGTTGTTTCTTAGTACAAGGCAAACCCGTTACAAAGTCCATATTCACATCTTTCCACTTCCAAGTAGGTATTTCAATGTCTTGGGCTAAACATCCTGGCCTTTGATGCTCAACTTTAACCTGTTGGCAATTGGACACTTAGCCACATATTCTGCTATCTCGTTCTTCATACAATTCCACCAATACTCTTCCCTCAAATCATAATACATCTTGGTGGAACCCGGATAAATTGAATGTTGAGAGTTATGAGTTTCATTCAATATCAACTCTCTTAAACCATCAATATTAGGCACACACAACCAACCTTGATAATGGACTACACCATCTCCCCTTTGGGAGAAAGCCTCAATGGCTTTTTTGGCAACCGACTTATTTCACTCAACCAACACCGGATCGTGGTCTTGTTTGGGCTTAGCATTTACCACAAGTGACGATTTTGAACCATTATGAACAAGGATACCTCGATCATTAGAGTCAAACAACTACATACCTAAATATACCAATATATGAACATCTCTGATCAATTCTTTCTTACTATCCTCAACATGTGCCACACTATTCATGGGCAATCTACTTAGTGCATAGGCAACCACATTCTCTTTTCCCAAATAGTACAACACACTCATATCATAGTCCTTCAATAATTGAAGCCATTCTCTTTGCCGAAAGTTCAAATCTTTTTAGTCAAACACATATTATGAACTTTTATGGTTGGTGAACAAATCCATATGGACATCATAAAGATAGTATCTCTAAATCTTCATAGTAAACATAACCGCCACTAGCTCAAGATCATGGGTTGAATAGTTTTGTTCATGCATCTTAAATTACCTAGAAGCATAGGCTATCACCTTACCATTGTCACAACCCAACCCCGTAGGCCATGACGGGTGCCCAAACTGGGCACTCGCGTATATCCCTGCTATCTTAAGTAAATCTGTCCCCTGTTTAAATTTGTCACGATCCATCCCCATAGGCCGTGACTGAGGTCCAACTGGAACCCCCGTATATATAACTATGAACTGTAATAGCAAATATAAGAATTATACATGGGTACCCTAATGAGTCATACATTTTGACATACACGTAGCCGCTTTTATTTGTCTCCTGAGGAGTTACATTACTCAAATTATGAAAGCCGACAAGGCTGCCATAGCGTAATAATGTTACAAAACGCCGTATAGGCAAAACTGGAACAGTTTACAAATGAACCACATACATATGTCCAAAACCTTACCAAAATGTGGGAGAAAAGAACCAAGCCATACCGTGCTACAACTTACTAAAACTTGTCTTGGAAGTTCTCTTAATATGCTGAAACTTAGCGGACTATTTGTATCTCTTCCTTGCTGCCCCAAAATGAAATTTTACGTTATTAAACACCGCTATATCACCATAGGATACCTTAAATAATTAATTCACGGAATGAAATTGGGCCTTACCTTTTCCTTTGCTCAAAACCTATAGGTTCCTCTCTTTGCCCCTAGCATTTTCTCTCTTTCTCTCTCATTTTCTAAGTTGGAAAAAGGATTAATATGATGACTTAGTCATCAAATGAAATAGATATACTTTCCCTTAGGAGGTGACATATGTCAGCCCCTAAGGGTGACATGTGTCAAACCCTTATTGGGCAACCTCAATCATGCACCCAATGAGGGGCTGCCATATGGCGGAGTGGGGCCTACCCCTAGCAGGTGGGTCACCTACTTGACCCTAAGTAGGTGCATCACCAGCTGTGACATGTCGCTTTCTCTTGATGCCATGTGTCGCCTTCTCTTGCTGCAATATGTTGCCCCCTCTCGCTGCCATGTGTACCTCTCACGTGCTGCCATATGTCAAGTAGGTGCATCAACTACTTAGTCCAAGTAGGTGCATCGATTTCTTACTTCTTCTTCATGGGTTCATAATCTCATCTTACCTTAAGGACCTATGTAGTCCTTGCTACACAAGCTCGGCATCTACTCAAGTAGCTTAAGTATGTAAGACCTCCAAAGTGATAGCTTACACACGTAAGTCGAGTCCTACGACTCATTACTTGGCCTCCAACTCCTTGTGACTTCTCATGACCCTATTTCCAACCTTACCTACTATGGGGTATCACACTCTCCCTTCCTTTGAGTTGTTTGATAGTATCGTAGATTATTCGGCTTACATGATAACTTCTAAGAACCTTAAGAGACATTCTGAGCTCAAGAGTACGGGGTGTAACAAAATTATAGCACATCAACAGGCAAGATAACATATAAGCCGGTGAGGCTTATCATAGGCACCACTATACATACATGTATATATTACCCATACACAACCTACATACATGTCCACAGACCTCTAAGAGTAAGAACAATAACGTAAGGTAGGATAGGGTCCCCGCCGTACCTATGAACAAATAAATATATACATCGAGGGTTAATACCAAAACTAGGCTACAACACAATATAGCACTTCTGAATTGCTGAGTGGAACTCCTATGCTGACGGATCCCCAAAGTATGTATCTGTACCTGCGGGCATGAATGCAGCCCCTCGAGAAAGGGGGGGTCAGTATGACATATGTATTGAGTATGTAAAGCATAGACATCATAAGGAAATTACAGTTGGCATAGGGATAAAGAGGGAAAGTATAACATTTAACCATTTACCGTACTCGCATCATATAAAAGAAAGTCATACATATTATCATCACGTATTGTGCCTGGCCCATTTTGGGGACTCGGTGTACTATCTACATCATTGTGTCATCATACATATATATATATATTATTAGCATTGTGGAACATATAGCCCAATCCATATATATAGTTCGTACATGCCGAGAAACATATAGCCCAATCTGCACATCATATAATAATGCCGAGGAACGATGGCCTGATCCATATATCATATAGTAATGCTGAGGAATGTTCGGTCCGATCTAGTATCATATATTAACCATATACAATCTAAATCAATATCAGAGACTCGACAATGTAAGAAGATTAAGCTATTATTCGAGGATTGGAATAGTAGTGTAGCCATCTCAAGTGCCTTCTAAATGCCATTGAGTCCTAAATCACTTCGAATTTCGGGGACCCTAGACATGTACTAAAGTAATACTAACAGTTAATAGAATCATGAATACCCATCGTCACATAGTCCTTAAGACTAGGAGCTTATGCATCCAGTACTTCTCAACCTATGGAGTTCAAGGAAAGTAGCAACTTACTACAAGAGTTTGGCATTCAGAAGTGAATAAGAGATATGGAATATATTTAGGACTTAAAAGTGGAGTTACCCCAGAGCTCTTATCAAATTTTACTTACAATTAGGACATGCCAAAGTAAGAGAAAGAATAAGCTTTACCTAGTCTCTACTTTTCATCAAGGAGTCATCATTACATATATCGTACCCGGCCCATCATGGGCTCGGTATCATAACCTTATTATTGCATTACCTTACTATCATAGAACCACACTTATGTCAAAGTCATATCAAGAGGAAAGAAGGGTAGCTCTATGTACTTATGCCAAAATATGCCAAGATAAAGGAGATAACTTCACATACTTACTACTCTCCATTATATAGAAGCCTTGAGAGGCAATAACTCAATGAGTATAGGAATTCTACCATCGAGAAGTGAATAAGACTTATGAGTCATACTTGGGGTTATATGAATGGAATTATCCCCATATTTTGTATATGAATCACTTAAAGCTAAGACATGCCAAGATAAAGTTTCACATACTTATGCCAAAGACATGCCAAGAGAAAGCTTCACATACCTTTTTCGGGATTAATTGAAATATGGCTTGCCTTGATACCTCCTTAACCTATTTGACATGAAAGTAATACTAAGATTAATAGACTTTCACTTTCCAATAGCCCACTGTACAACCAAGTACTAATAGGAGTCATTTCCTTATCCATTACCCTCGACTAGTTTGTTACTAGTTCCGATGCTACCAAAAATGGGGCAGCATTTCCCATGTAACTTCAACATCCCCGAGGTTTCGATTTGGCCAAAGTGTCAACAACAATACCAAAAACTACAACCAGAAGCATATATACAAGTAAACAACCTTAACATTACACAATACAACTCCAAACAACTAGCTCAAAACTACAATACGAAAATAGAGTTTTTAATCTTTATTTCACAAAATCCATAACCATAACAAACGGAGGGTCGTGTGTCTACAACTAGAATCACTCACACCCTTTTTAAAACACTTTAAATCCCTGCAACAAGCAACCCAAGCAGCTGCACCTGCAGAACCACAACGACAACACCCTACTCAACTTCGATTTAGCTATAACCACTTCAATTTCGTTTATTTCTAAAGTCAAGCATCCTTATGCAATTTTTACACTTCCAACCTTATTTAAGACATGTAATATACCTCATAAAAACATCATAAACTCCAATTTGAAAGGGAAGCCCTTACCTTGCCCGAAACTCGTCAAACTTGTCGAAACTTGCCTTGGAAGTTCCTTTAGCGAGCCTAAAATTTCGTGGCTTTTTGCTAACATTTTGGGTTGCTCCAAACCATAATTTTTTATTACTAACACCTTCATAACATCATGGCTCTCTCCCTCTCTAGTTTCTTCTCTTCTCTTCTTTCTTGTTCTTGAATTTTCTAGATAAGTATAGAATTTTAATAAGTCATAAGACATATATATATATATATATATATATAGGCCACCTAAGAGGGAGACACATGTCAACCCCTAAGTGGCGACACATGTCAAGACCTAAGCAGTGACATATGTCAAGTCCTCATTGGGCCAACAAACCCCTTTCCTCCAATCGCAGGCTGCCACGTGGACCCCTACCCTTGCTCCAACTGTTGTGACATGGCACTCTCTCATGCTGCCATGTGGCACTCTCTCATGTTTCCATGTGGCACTCTCTCATTCTGCCACATGGCACTCTCTTTTCCCCCTCGTGGGTTCATAATCTCGTTTTACTTTAAGAACCTATGTAATCCTTGCTACGTAAGCTTGGTATATATTCCAGTAGCTTAAGTATGTAAGATTTCTAAGTTGGTACCTTAAGTAAGTAAGTCGTGTCCTACGACTCATCATTCGGTCTCCAACTTCTTCCAGATTCTTATAAACTCTATTTCCAATCTTCTCTACTATGGGGTATCATATTCTCCTTTCCTTAGAGTTGTTTGATAGCGTTATAGATTATTCGTCTCATATGGCAACTCTTAAGAAGCTTCTAGAAGCTTTAAGAAACTTTAGGAAACCTTAAGAAACTTAAGAGGCTTACGATCCTTCCATGAAACTTAAGAGCCTTTCAAGAAACTTAAGAACGCGTTCCAAGGTTCAAAAGTATGGGGTGTAACAACCATGTTGCATCAAAAAACAACCAAGACCAACCCTTGAAGCATCACAATATACAAAAAGACATCGGACCCTTTCGGCAAGGTTAAAATAGGAGCAGTAGTAAGATGATCTTTTGACTCTTGGAAACTCTTTTTACAAGCTTCTGACTATTGAAAATTCACTTTCTTTTGAGTCAACTTAGTTAAAGAGGAAGATATCGATGAAAATCCGTCCACAAATCTCCTATAGTATCAGTCTAGGCCTAATAAACTTCTAATATCCGAAGGGGACAATGGTCTAGGTCAATTCTTCATTGCCTTGTTTTCTTAGGATCAAGCATAATTCGTTCACCGGACACAATGTGACCCGGAAAAGCCACCTCCCTTAGCCAAAATTCAAACTTATTGAACTTGGAAAATAATTGCTTGTCTCTTAGAGTTTGCAACACAATCCTCACATGATTTGCATGTTCTTCCAAATTTCGAGAGTAAAACAAAATTTCATCACTAAACACAATTAAAAACATGTCCAAATATTGTTGGAACACCCTATTCATCAAGTCTAGTAATGCTTCGGGGGAATTGGATAAACAAAATGACGTAACTAAGAACTCATAATGTTCATACCTTGTTCCAAATGCCATCTTTCAAATATGACACTCCCTCACCCTTAGTTGGTGGTAACCTAAATGAAGATCAATCTTTGAGAAGTAACTTGTCCCTTGCAATTGGTCAAACAAATCATCTATCTTCAGAATTGGGTATTTATTCTTGATGGTTACTTTGTTTAATTATCGATAGTCAATGCACATATAAAGCAAACCATCTTTCTTACTAACAAACAAAATGGTAGCAACCCATGGGGATATACTTGGTCTAATGAAAGTTTTGTCTAGCAAGTCCTTTAATAAATCTTTTAATCCTTCAACTCCACAAGACCCACTCAGTAAGGAGGAATAAAAATGGGTTGAGTACCGAGAAGAAGTTCTATACCAAAATCAATTTCCTTTTCAGGAGGGACACCGAGTAGATCATCAAAAAATACATCTAAAAACTCATTAACAATGGGGATAGACTCTAGCGTAGGGTTGGAATTTTCATACCTAACCCTCACAAGATGATAGATTCAATCTTTGGAGATCATTTTCTGAGGTTTAAGGCATGAAATGAATTGACCTTTGAACAAGAAATTAATACCCTTCCATTCTAGGACTGACTTATTCGGAAATTGAAATTTAACCACTCGGGTTATATAATCAATAGAAGAATAACATGCATATAGGTAATACATACCAAGGATAACATCAAAATAGATCATCTCTAGCTCAACTAAATCACATAGAGTAACTTTATAGAAAATTAAAATTGGGAAGCTTCTATAGGTTGTTTTAGACACAACCTACTCACCTACAAGAGTATAAATAGAAAAAGTCTCTAGCAATAATTTAGGACTAACATCAAATCTCATGGTCACATAAGGACTAACAAAAGATAATTTTGCACTTGGATCAAGTAAGGCATAAACATCATCGTGGAAGACCTGTAACATACCGGTAACAACATAAGGAGTCTCCTCCACCTCTTGCCTACCATGAAGAGCATAGAATCGATTGTTGCGTCGACCACCATTTGGTTGCACTTGAACACCTTGAGCAACTTTTCCTTAAGGATGAACATCTTTGACCTTACATTCCATAGCATGGTGACTCAGCTTACCACATCGATAAAACTTATTCAAACCCGCTGAACACTCACCCTTGTAGTTCTTACCACACTTCTTACATGTGGGGGTCACTTGACCAATAGGAGCACCTTCTTGAGCCTTAGGGTTGGGAACTTTATCCTTTTCAAACCTTAGATAAGTGGTATTTAAAGATCCTTCGATGGAGTACCTTTGGCATAGGTGAGGACGTCCACCACCTCTGGACTTACCATGAGATAAACAACCACTATCGGTCCTTGGCATCTTGGACTCCTTATTTTTCTCCCTTAGGTTATCAATTTCTATTTGCTCCTCATAGGTCATATGTCTATAGATATCCATCTCCCAGATCAACATAGCCATCTTACACTCCTTTAAGACTATATCCGACATGCCTAACACAAACTTGCTCATACGAGCTATTGAGTCGGCAACCCTAAATGAAGCATATTTTGAATTAGGTAAAATTGAGGGCGTACTCCGTAACATTCATACCACCATGCTTGAAATTGATGGATTCTTGTACTTTGGCCTCCCACAACCCCAATGGGAAAAATTAAACAAGAAACACTTCTTTGAACTCCTCCCAAGTCATGTGATCCGCCTCTCTAGGCCTCTCACTTTTCCATTGACCAAACTAAATTTGACTAACACCTTTCAATTGATATGTAGACAACTCCACACTCTCAACTAGACTACCCCTATATCTCAACAATCTTATGAATACTATTAACAAAATCTTTTGGATCCTCTTCCACCTTAGAACCCCAAAACTCTTGAGGATTCATCCTCATGAGCTCATGAACTCTTATCTCCACCGTACCTATATTTGGGTTCAAGAGAGAAACCACTTCACGATTGTCTTGAGCCATAAAGGCTTGAGAAAGTACTTGAACGGCCCCTCGGAACTTATCATTAGAGACTTAGTCATTCAAGGGATAATTCAGAGCTTGTTACTCCTCTTCAACAACATTTCTTGTAGCGGGGTATCTTCATGGAATTTTTTTTGATAATCACAAAAAACAAGCGTTAGAGAGAAAGCTTGAACCACTCTACTGCACGACATAGATCTTGAAAGAAGTGAGACTTTCCTAAAACTTTTCATAGCCTACTATTCATAGATGTGGTGCACTTCACACCAATGAAAAATACTTTACTTAACACGGCATGTTAGGCTCCTTAGGACTTTTCTAAACCTTGTGCTCTAATACTAAGTTTGTCACGATCTGAACTAGGGCAAGGTTTTAACATGGCGATTGGGATGTGAGGTACTCCAACCAAGCCATCTTAGTATACATCGCATACATACGGTGAAGAAACATAGTAATATAAATGGAAGTAAAAGCTCAAGGGAATGGGTCTAAGGGATAGAAAACTCAATAGGTGTCCAACCGGACTACATCACACAATGTCTAAACCTGCCTCTAGTCGAGTCTTTGATGGGGGATTAGGACAAGCTCCTAGTTCACCCAAATCAAGTAAAGAAAGTCAAGTAAAAAATGTGAATAAAAGTCTTGTGCTCAATAGAATAAGGACTCACCAACTCCTAGATATCTAAAGTAACTCTAACCACAAAGTGGATGGTCATTAGTGTCTTCCGCCCCTATATTATGAGACAATGTAGGCAAAATATGTGTTAGTATATATAATGTACTAAGTATGTGAGGTATACATGAACAAGTAAAGGTACAAGAATAATATGACAAAGATGCATGACCATCATAATGAACATGAGCAAAACTTTAAAAGCCTTTGAGAACATATGAAACTCGTGGTCAATGCATATCATAAAACAACAGCATAAAACGCATAGCTTAACTATCAACTAGTGATGGAAAAGACCGTTAACCGACATCTTAAGACCATGAGAGCTATAAGATGAAATCTGATGATACCTACATCAAGAAAGGGGAGGCTACCTTGCCAGGGTATACTCCATCATGGTACTCTCTTTAACTTTGCAATATGTCGATCAAATAGCTTCATTATATTGACATATTTAAACCTACGTGGGAAATGCAGTTAGGGACTAAAGGTTGTTACTTGGATTCCCTTGGATAACAACAACGGCTATCAGACCGAACCTCATCTTAAAGTCCTCCCGGTGCTAAGTCTTTATCCGAATGGAAATTTCATGAAAACATAGTCATTAACATCATTACGAAAGATAATAATAGATATCAAACCATCTTTATAAAGATAATATGGAATAGATCATCTATCAACTTTATCATGAATGTGAGAGGAAATTCCATCACAACCTTTAAGTTCTTTAACAAGGTTGAGAAAGAATTATCCTTATTGCACTATAACTTTTTTTCTTATAGCATAATTGAAACATTATTCATAACTATATTTCTTAGTGCATCTTTGAACATCATTCATAGAGCTTTTATTAAAATAACTTAAAAATCATGATCACAACTCACAAATCATACTTAAAACTAGCATAGTGCATAGGTATTTGAAATTCATCTTGAAATCATGAAATATAAAGTGAATTATGCACAATTACGCTAAATTCATTGAAATATATCATTATATCATAATTAAGAATAACCAATGAAAATCATAAAATTAGGGCCTTTTAGAAGAAGAAATTATAAGAGATTTGAAAAGAAATCTTTTGATTCCATAGGTGAAAGGGCCCAATGATGAATTCACATATACCTTGACCATTAGAATCCCTAAATTATAGATAATTGAAGATTCACCTTGAATAAATCCTTAGAATTTGCTTGAGGAAGAAGGAGATTTGGAGAGGACACTTTTAGAGAGAATATTTTGATTTATAGTGTTAAGGTGAGAATGAGAGAGATATGATGGCTTAGGGTAGTTAATATGCTAAAATAAACTACCAAAAATCGTCCACATTTATCAATGTGAACATAGGGAAAGAACAAAATACCCTCAACTTAAATTGGATTCGGCATTTGGATGGGCCTCCACCATGGTCTGTGAACATCAACACGACCCTAGGGCATGGTAATGGACTTGCATTATTGAAATTAGGGGAGTTATGAGAGGGGAACTTCATGGAGTTCACCACGGCACGTGTTGACCACCACAAATCATGGTGCCTTCCTGATAAAACTCAAGATAAGGAAAGGAAATAATAGAAAAAGGATATGTTAATTAAGATTCAAGCTATTAAAATTATGGGCAACAAGTGACTAAAACCATCACCTCCCAACAGATTTCAATAACCCAAACAAAATCCTAGCAAGAAAAATCAAGGAAACGAAGAACCACAAATGGATAACACTTGATTAATCAAACCCAAGAAGTTAACTAGAGATTCCAAGAGTTTACCCTTATTACTCACTAATTACTCACTAAGAAAATACTAAAATTTGAGAGTTCAATATTCAACATATCCTCTTGGGCTTAGCTTCCCTTTGCATACTTGTGGAAACCTCTCCTTTCAAAAATGTACCCACACCCAATCCTCGGGATTGAAGATCACTTCCTTTCTCCCATGATTCTTTCCAATGGCCACCTTTGGATTGTTCTTTTCAATGGCCTCTTTAACCTTGGCATAAATGTTCATCATCTCCTTTGCCCTTTTCTTGGCATCTAGGCTCACAATAACATTTCTAGATAAAGGAGTCATGGTTAATGGGAGCACAGGTTTAAATCCATAGCATATTTCAAATGGGTACATTACAATAAAAGTGTGGAAAGACCGATTATATGCAAATTCAATCAAGGGTTAATGATTTTCCCAAGTAGTTGGGTTCCCCTAATCATGCATCGAAGCATGCTTCCAAGAGTCTGGTTGAGTACGTCAGTTTGTTCATCTGTTTGAGGATGGCATGAAGTAGAAAACATAAGTTTGATACCAAGTTTACCCCATAGACACTTCCAAAAATGACTAATAAATTTAGAATCGCTATCACTGATAATGGTTTGAGGGACTCAATGAAATTTAAGCACATTGATGACAAATAATTATGCAACATGGGATGCATTATCACAATTATGGCATGGAATAAAATGAGTCATTTTAGAAAATCTATTTATTAATACAAATATGCTATCATGTAATCTTTTATTCCTAGGAAGTCCCAACACAAAATCCATAGAAATGTCTATACATGGACTACTAGGAATAGGAAGAGGATTATACTTACCTTGGGGCCGAGTTGTAGATTTGGCTTGCTTGCAGTTGAGTCATTTTCATAAATCTACTCCATATCATTCTTAATCTTGGGCCAAAATTATTTTTCATTTAGAATGTCAAGTGTTTTGGGTACCCCAAAGTATCCCATCAAACCACCACTATGAGACTCATTGACAAATAATTCTCTCCATGAGCTCATGAGCAAACAAACTCGCCTATCCTTGAAAATGAAGCAATCAACCAATTGAAACCTATCAACCCCCTTCCCTTGACTAAGTTTATAAAAAGTTTCCTTGAAATTGGAATCCATAGAATAGAATCCCTTTAATCTCCCAAATCCCATCATCTTGGAAACCAATGTATTGATAAACACAAACCTTCTTGATAGAGCATCCACTACTATATTCTCATTGCCTTGCTTGTAGTTGAATCACATATGGAAATGTTTCAATGAAATCAATCCACTTATGATGTCTCTTGTTCAACTTGGATTGTCTCTTAAGATGCTTTAAAGACTTATGAGTTGTCCTGATTACAAACTCTTTATGCCACAATTAGTGTTGCCAATGAGCTAACACCTACAAAAGTGCATACAATTCCTTGTCATAAGTTGAGTACTTGAGAGTAGCTATCTTTAGCTTTTCACTAAAGTCAACCAATGGTTTTCCTTCTTTCATCAATGCACCACCTATACCAACACTCAAAGCATCACATTTAATTTCAAAGGCCTTATCAAAGTTGGGTAGTTGGAGTAAGGATGAAGAACTCAACATCGATTTTAAGGCTTGAAAGGACTTCTTTTGTTCTTCCCCCCATAGAAAAAGAACATCTTTCTTGATCAATTCGTCAAAGGAGAAACAACTGAACAAAAGCCCTTCACAAATCATTGGTAAAAGCTTGCTTATCCATGAAAACTTCTTTCCTCAGTTGCGTTGATTGGGATTGGCCAGGTCTTGATGGAATCTACCTTCTCTTCATCAACCTCTATTCTATTTGCACTAAACACAAAACCCAAAAACATAACCTTCTCAACAGAAAATAAACATTTCTTAAGATTAGCAAAGAGACGCTTCTGTAATAGGACATCAAACAGTTGTTTCAAATGAGACACATGTTCTTCAATTATCATGCTATACAAAAGTATGTCATCAAAATACACCACAAAAATTTGTTGATGAAAGGTTTGAGAACATGGTTCATCAATCTCATGAAAGTTTTTGGAGAATTTTTCAACACAAATGGCATCACATGCCATTCATACAACCCAAACTTTATTCTGAATGTTGTCTTCCACTCATCACCTAGTTTCATACAAATTTGATGATACCTACTTAGAAGATAAATCTTGGAGAACAAACTTGAGCCACATAGCTCATCAAGCATGTCATTAAGCCTAGTAATTAGATGTCGATACTTCACCATGATCTTATTTACAGCTCTACAATCAGTACAGATCCTCCAAGCACCATCCTTTTTGGGAACAAGAATCAGTATGGCACAAGGACTTAGGCTTTCTTTGATCAACCCCTTTTCAAGAAGCTCTTACACTTGCCTTTGTAGCTCCTTGGTTTTTTCTGGATTACTCTTATATGATGGATGGTTGGGAATTTGTGACCCCAGTACAAAATCTATTTTGTGCTTAATTCCCCTCAAAGGTGGTAATCCCACAGTTATCTCTTTTGGAAATAGCTCATCATAGCCCTACAAAAAAGAAGAAACAATACTAGGGAAAGTTTTAGTATCTTCGTTAGCATGTTATAAAAGATTGGTGTTGACAAGGCAAACTAGAAAGTGTTCCTCATCCACACACTTTAAAAACTTTCTTGGCTTTGCTATTAGGCACATGTTCTTATTTTTAGTCAAAGCACTTTCCTCCTTTGGAACAATAGTGGAAATTTAGCCTTCACCTTTTTCTTCCTCCACCCTTATCCTCTCCCAAAGCTCTTTCATAGCCTGATAGTCCTCACTTACTTGATATGGTGTGACAGGTGCAAGCACATACTTTTTACCTTCAATCACAAAAGTGTATTTGTTGGATCTCCCTTGATTTATAACATCTCTATCAAATTTCCACGGTCTTCACAACAATATCTGACAAGCCAATATGGGTACAACATCATAAACCAATTCATCATTGTACTTTCCCACACTAAACTAAATGCTTTCTTATTTGAGGACATTCATTATCCCACTCTCATTGAGACATTGTATCTTGTAAGGATTGGAATGCTTTATTGTTGGCATTTGCATACGCTCTACGAAAGAACTAATAACCATATTAGTACAACTTCCGCTATCAATAATCAAAGAACACACCTTATCTTGGATTTTCCTCCTAGCATGAAATAGACTCTCTCTTTGATCAAGTTCTTCCTTCACAAGAGCTTCCATTATTCTCCTCAAATAACATGAAAGATTGGTATTCACCTCTAGGTCATCATCATTATCAAGAAAAGGTTTCCCCTTCTCAATGAATCAAGAAAAATTTATCCTCTTATCCAACCTCTCTTCTTCATCCCCCAAAGCATCTCCCTCTCCTTCACTTTCTTCTCCCTCTCCTTAATTCTTTTCTTTGCCCTTGCTTTCATATTTGGTCTTATACCCATCCAAAGGAGCAATAATTGTCCTCATATTCACATACTCACTAGCAACATATCCCCTTCTTTGACATCTAAAGCATCGAATTGTAGAGGGACGAGGAAAGTAATGTTTAACATTGTTACCTTCTTGTGGTTTCTCACTTTACTTGTATTTTTAATCAAGATTAACTTGAGTGGCTTAGCCACCTCCCTTAGGTTTCTCCCTAGAAGATGTCATCTTCCAATTATCTCTACCTTTGTCCCATATGGAAGTTGAAGAACTTTCAGCCTTGTATGACCTTTCTTGTATCAAATCCTGTTCTACCTTTGAGGCATCATGGAAGGTTGCTTCAAGAGTCTCATAGTGTTTAAGCTTCAAAAGATTACAGATATCATACCTCAAGTTTGCAATGAATCGTATCATCGTACATTGCATGTTCTCTTCAATTTAGACTTCATCCACAAGTTTTCAAACTCATCATAATATTCTTCAACACTTTTGTCAGCTTGCTTCAATATAAACACCTTCTTGAGCACCTCTTGGTAGTAGTTCGGAGTCAAATATCTCAACTCCATAAGTGCAATCAACTCTTGCCTAGGTAACTCGTAGTTATGATGACTTTCCCTTTCCCTCCTTTTGGACTCCCACTAAATTGATGTGTACCCCTCAAATTACATGAGAGCATACTTTTCCTTCATATTTTTAGAGATATTATTCTTGACAAAGATTGGATCACTTTCAATTTTCCATTCCAAGAACTCATCGGGGTCACTAATTCCTTTGAACTTTGGGAGTGTGATAAGGTTTCAATTGGGAATAACTCTAATTGGAATCAATTGCAGAATTAAACAACAAAAAGTAAGATACATGAGAACTAGGAAATGAGAAGAAAATAAAGAAGGGCTAATTGAATCTACAATTAACAAATAAGGAAGAGAAACTTGATTCAATATAGAAGAGAAACTTACTTGCAATCTACAAATAAGTGACTCATCATGAAATCAAGGGCAAGAAGTCTTCAATCAATAATGAAAATTCACCGATCACTAATTTAGATTTAGTTACACTAAACTAAACTAACCTAAAGGAAATTCACCCATAAACTACACTCTTTAAGAGTTTCTTGATTCAACATCCAAAAGTCCCCTTCCAAATAAAAAAGACTACTATTTATACTAAGAAATAAAGAAGACACTTTCTTTTACAATTTTACCTTTAATGAGATAAGAGGCTTGTTTGGTTGTCTTCTTTGTGAATTCTTGAATTTATGAGATGGCCATTTGCACACATGGCCTCTTTATTCTTTTTCTTCACTTTGATGGACTTTCCACACATTGTATGTCTTTATTTGGTGTCCATCAAGATCCTCTAAACCTTTCATTTGATCTATGTTATCCCTGCCATTATCAGATTGTGACGTTGATACTATTCAGGCCCTTATTTTGATCATTCCTCTCCCCAAACCTATTTCTTCTATTTCCCATCCTATCACTTCTATATACCTCCCATCTCATCTATTTCCCACCCTATCTCCTCTATTCCCATATTGTTGATCTTTCATGCCTTGCTCCCACTCCAAATACATAGGACTCCTCTTCTTGGTTCTCCATACAATCCCTACCCCCATATTCCCAAAACTCATCATTATTGAGCTCCTTATGCATTTCATCATAGAGAGGAATTTGGTATTGGTAGTCTTGGTAGGGCACTTATGGTGCATATTTTGAAGGTGATATGTAGGTTTCATGAAAAGATGCATTGGAAGCATTTTGGAATGGAGTTTGGTATTGTACTTGGTTTGCAACAAAAGGAAGGTTTTCTAATGGGGGTGATAGGGTTGTGGGTATGGATCTGGTGAAGGTTGTTTTATGTGGTTTGGAGGGTTGCTCATTTGGAAAGTGGGGCCTTGGTAGTTTCGGGTTCAGTTTTGTGGAGGGAAACATAGATTATAATCTTGTCCCAACATAATAGTGGTGGAATGCACCTATGCCCTCCTTATCTGCTCATATTGGGTTGAATTTCTTTTCCTCTATTCTCATTCTCCACCGCTATCAACCTTTCCTCCATACCTCATATCATTCCATTCATTTCTTCTATTTTCTTGGAGATGTTGGTGATAGCCTCCATTATATTATCTGAGACCTCTCCAATTGGATTTGTAGTAGATATGATACCTATAAAACTCAACAAATGAGGTTAGTAGCAAAAGCTTCATGTCACTCGTATGTAACTCTCAAATCACCTTCTATGGCATCGTCCAAAATTGATAGTGAACTAGCTTGGTTCAATCAATTAAATGTCACCCATTCTTTATGGCAGAGTGGATTCCTATGACTCTATAAAGAAGAATGACCCAAATAAAACTAACGAAATTGAATCAAGAAGTTATCTACAAATTATGATAAGAAAAGTAGAAGAAAAGATGTACAAAAAAATCAGACTCAAAAAAAATTAAGTAACAAAAGTAGAAGAAATTATTTGTTGTTATTTAATTTGAGGGAGCATTGGAGTAACTGGTAAAGTTGCTGCCATGTGACCAGGAGGTCACGGGTTCAAGCCTTGGAAACAGCCTCTGGCAGAAATGCAAGGCAAGACTGCGTACAATAGACCCTTGTGGTCAGGCCCTTCCCCGGACCCCGCGCATAGCGGGAGCTTTAGTGCACCGGGCTGCCCTTTTTATTTAATTTGAGGAATCAAAGAGATAATTTGATATTTAGAAACTAGTTAACAAGTAATTAAAGATGTTAATTATTTGTTAAATAGTAGAGAAATAAAAGAAAAATGAGCATAGAAGAAGAAGAAGTGAGTTTGGACACTTAGATTCTTTTGGGGGGTCCCAAAATTTGAGACCCAAAAATTTGGCCAAGTATAAAGCCTGTAAACTTTTTTAAGCCTCTGAAACTAACACACACCCGCGTCAGACGGAATTGGGAAAGGCTGCTGAAGTGGAATTGTTTTTTTCAAATTCTTCTCTTTTTTTCCCCAAAATTCTACTGGCAAACCATTAAACATCTTGACCAACTATGACTTGATAATATTGGATCAAATATACTTTCTTCTTTCTTCTTCCTCAAGAACAACTTGAAGATGTTCAAGAATACCATAAACACGTACTAAATTACAATAACCTCAAATCAACTCCAAATTGGCTCAAAATTTAGGAGTAGTTTCCCCTTGACTTATTGAACAAACCCCAATAGCTACCAACCTCCAATTTCTTCTCAATTAAAAGACCCAGTTATAAAATTTAAAAAGTTTCAAATCCCAAAATGCTTCAATGGCAACTTCGCTTCTAATAGTCTAAATTGATTGAAATTTGAAATGTAGACTCAGAACACAGTAGGGAACAAGGATCTAGTGTCAAAAACAACAAATCAAACAAGAAATTTTTTCGAATTATTTTTGGACGAATTTTTTAATTTTTTTTTTTTGAAAAGATAAAGTTTCCAAGACTTAGATTTGTGAAAACAAACCTAAAAATTGGCTCTGGATACCAAATGATAAGACTCAAGATAATAAAAGGGAATAAAAGGAAAAGGATATGTGGAATAAGATTCAAGCTATTATAATTATGGGCAACAAAGGGCTAAAACCCTCACCTCCCAATTGATTTCAAAAGCCCAAAAAAAATCCTAGCAAGAAAAATAAGAACCACAAATGGGTGACACTTGATTAATCAAACCCAAGAAGTTAACTAACAATTCCAAGAGTTCACCTTAATTACTCACTAAACAAATACTACAATTTGAGATTTCAATATTCAGCATAATCTAAGTCTTCCAAAATGAAAAACTTCTATTTATACTATGAAAATAAAGAAGACATTTTGTTTTACAATTTTACCTTTAATGAGATAAGGGCCTTGTTTGGTTAGCTTCTTTTGTGAGTTCTTGAATTCATGAACTATTTTCTTCTTCCTCTTCGCTTTTATAGACCTTCCACACATTGTATGTATTTTTTTGGTGACCTTCAAGCTACTCTAACACTTCCTCTTTCATGAACATAGCTTGTAGGTCATAAAGATACTTTGCTTGACTCCTTGGGAATGGTCTTGAGGGGTACATGCAACTAATGTTGGAGTTATCTATGATGCCCATGTTATCACTTCCCGTAGTAGGCACCCTGAACAGGGGATGTGAAGAGTTAGACTTCTCGAACCACACCATGACTCGTGGTTCGCACCACTGGCAGTGAAGCCATCATTGGTCCCTCCTCCAACTTTTGGCTTTATCTGGAAATCCTCAAGGGCATTCTCCATGACTCGTGCAGATCACTACGGGCCGTGAAGGGTCTCGTGAGGGATCACCTGATTCCAAAAGCTAAGATTTTCTGAGAAACTTCCTTTGAACATTATTTTCTGACTTTCCAATATCCGAGAACTTACCATATCTCCCCATTGGGAATATTCATCCTCGAATGGGAATCAAACTAGCATGAACGGAATAGGAAAGGAATATAGCAACCAAACATGAATGCAAACCATCACAAAAGTTCATAAAACATGAAATTCTCAATCTCAAAGTAAAACATGATTTTTGAACTCATTTTATGAACATGGATGCATATAAAAACATGAGAATAACTGAAACACATAGTTTGAGCTGAATGAATCATGAATGAACTAATTACCTCAACTAAGAATGAAAGGAAAGAGATGAGGATATCGTGACATCATATTGGCTTCGTCTTCCCATATATCACCCTCAACCTCTTGGTTCCTCCACAAAACCTTCACTGAAGTTATTTTCTTGTTTCTTAACTTCCTAACTTGCCGGTGTAGGATCTCAACTTAAACTTCCTCATTTGAGAGACTCTCATTCACATTAATTTTGTCTAATGTCACAATGAGCTAGGCTGACCAACAAACTTCTTTAACAAGGAGACATGAAACACTAGATGCATCAATGCTAAATCTGAAGGTAAATCCAAATCATAAACCACCTTGCCAATCTACCTCAAAATATTTTATGGGCACATTTAGTAGGGACTAAGCTTCCCTTTCTTACAAAAATGCATTACACCCTTCATGGGTGAAATTTTTAGGTAAACCCTATTATTAACCTCAAACACAAGTTTCTTTCTTCTCACATTCGTATAGTACTTTTTTGACTTTGAGTTGTCTTCAATCTTTCTCTAATCAATCTCACTTTCTCCTTAGAATCATGCATCAACTCTGGTCCTATCAAGACAACTTCACCAACCTCAAACCAAACAATAGGGGACCTATATCTCCTACCATATAATGCCTCAAATGGAGCCATCTGGATGCTAGAATGATAATTGTTTATATAGGCAAACTCTATCAATGACAAATGATCATCCCAGTTTCCTTTGAAATCTATCACATAGGCTCTCAATATGTCATCTAGTGTCTAAATAGTACGCTTGGCATGTTCATCTATTTATGGGTGAAAAATTATGCTAAGTTATACTTGATTACCATGACGCTTTTAGAAAGATCTCCAAAACTTAGATGTAAGAGAGTACCTCGGTCCTAAATGATAGACGATGGAACACCATGAATCTTAACCAACTCTCAAATATACAACCTAGCATAATCCTTGACTGAGTATAAAGTCTTAATGAGAAGAAAATGAGCCGACTTAGTCACTCGTCAACAACCACCCAAATAGAATAATACTACATGCGAGTGCGAGGAAAACCTGTAATAAAGTCCATATTCAAGGCTTCCCACTTCCATGTAGTATTCTGAATATCTTGAGCTAAACTTCATAGTTATGCTCAACTTTCACTTGTTGACAATTTGTACATTTACCCACAAACTCTTCAATATCCCTTTTCTTTCTACTCCACCAATACACTTCCCTCAAATCATGGTACATCTTTGTGGAACCTTGATGAATAGAATACCGTGAATAATGACCCCTCAAACAATATAATTTCTCTCAAGCCATCTACATTGGGAACACATAATAGGCCTGGATATCTATAAACACCATGTCCACCTTAGAAGAAAGCCTTAATGGATTTTTTGAAAACTGCCTTCTTCAACTCAACCAAAGTAGGATCACTATCTTGCTTTTCCTTAACATCTACAACAAGAAACATTTCAGAACTATTTTGCACAATAACACTACTATCCTTAGAGTTGACCAATTGGACATCTAAATGGGCTAATCTATGAACCACTGGAACTAGGTCTTTCTTCTCATCTTCAATATGGGCAACACTATTCATGGACAATCTACTAAGAGCGTCAACAACTATATTTGCCTTTCTTGGATGGTATAGCAGACTCATGTCATAATCCTTCAACATTTTAAGTAATTTCATTTGTCAAAGATTCAATTCCTTTTGGGTGAAAACATATTGTAAGCTCTTGTGATAGGTTAATACATCCATATGGATGCCATACAAATGGTGTCTCTATAGCTTCAAAGAAAATATCACAATCGCTAATTCTAAGTTATGCGTCAGATAATTCTTTTCATGAACCTTGAGTTGCCTAGTAGCATAGGCTATAACTTTACCAATCTACATTAGCACACAACTAAGACAAACTCGTAAAGCATCATAATAGACAACAAGCCCATCAGAACCTTCCATAAAAGTCAACACCGGAGCAGAGCTAAGTCTATCATTCAACTCTTGAAAACTCTTCTCACAAGCCTCGAATCATTGGAACTTTTCCTTATTTTGAGACAAAGTAGTCAAGGGCGATGAAATGGAAGATAAACCTACCATTAACCATGTATAATAACTGGCTAAGCCCAAGAAGCTCTGTATATCAAAAGGGCACAACAGTCTAGGCCAATTCTTAACCGGCTCAGTCTTCTTGGGATGAACCATAATTCTTTTATCGAAGATGATATGTCCAAGGAAAGAAACTGATCTCAGCCAAAATTCACACTTACTAAATTTTCTAAAAAACTTACATTCCTTGAGAATTTATAATACAATCCTCAAATGATCGGCATGGTCTTCCTCACTCTGAAAATAAATCAATATATCATTAATGAACACAATAACAAATATATCCAAGTATTGATTTAACACCCTATTCATCAAATCCATAAAAGTTACAGGGAGATTAGTTAGTCTAAGAGACATAACAAAGAATTTGATGTGACCATAGAGAGTTAAAAAATTTGTCTTTAGAATATCACATTCCCTTACTTGGAATTGATTATAACCCAATCGAAGATCAATTTTTAAAAAGTAGCTTGCTTCTTGAAATTGATCGAATAAGTCATCAATCCTTGGAATATGATATTTATTCTTAATTGTGACCTTGTATAATTGCCGGTAATCTATACACATTTGTAGAGAACCATCCTTCTTCCTAGCAAAGAGAACTAGGATACCCCATAAAGAGATACTTGATCTAATAAAATCCTTATCTAACAAATCCTTCAGTTGATCCTTTACCTTTTTCAATTTTATCAGTGACATTCGATAAGGAGAAATAGAGATAGGCTGAGTATCGAGGAAAAGATCGATACCAAAGTTCATTTTTCTTTAAGGAGGAATGCTTTTTAGGTCATCAAGGAAAACTTTTGAAAACTCGTTACCAACTGAAACTAAATCAAGAGTAGGATCTTTGGAATTAGTATCTCTAACCCACACTAGATGATAAATGCAATCCTTGGAAATTATTTCTCAGGACTTAAGACATGAAATGAAGTGATCCTTAAACACGAAATTACTACCTTTCCATTGTAGGACTGGCTCATTTGGAAACTAAAACTTGACTACGCGGGTCCTACAATATATAGAATTATAACATGTATAAAGCTAATTCATATCAATAATAACATCTAAGTCAGTCATATCAATCTCTATAATATCAATTGAGGTGATTTTATAAAAGGCTGAAACTGGGCGCTTTTTATAGACTCTTTTAGCTACAACTGAATCACCAACAGGAGTATAGATCAAAAAAGGATCTAGCAAGATCTTCGGACTAACAACAATCCTTATAGAAAGGTAAGGAGTAACAAATGATAGAGTAGCACCCGGATCTAACTATAAATAAATATCAAAGTTGAAGACTTTGAACATACTAGTCACAACATTAAGGGAATCCTCTAACTCCTGATGTGTCTGAAGGGTATAAAATCTGTTTTGGAGCTAACCGCCACCCAAAGTAGTAGCACACTAATACGGACAATTTGTAGCCCGAGTTTAAGTCTGGGTTGTAGCACCACTCCTACACTCCCTCGAATGATGACCCATCTTTCCATACCTATAACACACATTTGATCCTACTAGACATTCTTCCTTATGATTTCTCCCACACTTCATGCATGGAGGAATGACTTGACCACTCGGAGATCCTCCTTATGCCTTAGCATTAGCTACCTTATCCCTATTAATTTTAGGAGTTGGAGTGTTAGATGAAGATTGGTTGGAATACCTTTGCTGAAATTGAGGATGGCTACCATTAACAGACTTTCCATTAGAGAAACTAGCACTATGAGTTTGAGCCCTCTTGGACTCCCGCCTAGACCTCTCCTTTAGCTTTTTCTCCTTTGATTTTTTTGGCATGAGTCATGAGCCTTATGATATCCATATCAAGAATGGAATTTCTTCATTCTTTGACCACCAAATTAAACATAGCCAAAAAAACTTTACACATACGAGTCCTAGGATATACAATCATGAATGGAGAATATTTGGATAATTTAGTGAACTTGAGGGCATACACCCTCACACTCATATTACCTTGGCACAAATTGATAAAATCTTGTACCTTAGCCTCCCTTAAGTCCAATGGAAATAATCAGTCAAGAAAAGCATCCTTGAACTCTTTCTACTCAATGGGACTGTCATGACCCAAACTAGGTCCAAGTTGTTACACGACAATCGGGATACGAAAAACTCCAAATAAGCCATCTTATTACTTCACATACATAAGGTAAAGAAACATATTAAAATTAAGGGGAAGTAATCAAATCAAGGGGATTGTACTAGGGAATAGAAAGCTCAGTAGATGTCCAACCACACTACATCATAACATCGTCTAAACATGCCTCTAGTCTAGTCTTTGATGGGGGGCTAAGGACAAGCTACTAGTGCTCCCTAACAATATAAGAAATACAAGTAAATAGCAAGAATAAAAGTCATATATTTGATAGAATGAGAACTCACCAACTACTTTGAGAATCTAGAGCAACTCTAGGCACGAATAGGATGGTCGTGATTGTCGTTCACCCCTATATTATGAGATAATGTAGGAAAAATATATTGTAGTATATTTGAATGTACTTATTATGTGAGGTATGCATGAACAAGTAAAAGAATGTAATCAGTATTTCATAAGATGTATAACACATCATAATGTACATGAGCAAAGCTTAAAAGCATATGAAAACTTAGGGTCAATGCATATCATACAACTTCATCATAGAACTCATAACTTAACTTCAACTTGTCTGGGATAAGACATTTGACCAATATCTAAGACCATGCGAGCTATTTGATGAAATCTAATGATTCCCACATTGAGAAGGAAGAGGCTACCTTGCCAGAGTATACTCCCTCATGGTACTCATCTGAACTCAACTCAACTGTGCTATATGTGGATCCACTAGATAGGCCATTAAGCCAATCCTATGAGGGCAACATAATTTGGGGACTTAAGGTGGCTACTAGGATTCCCTTGGGTAACTAACTACTTTATCGAACTGAACCGAACCTAGAAGCCCTCTCGATGCATATTCAATATCCCAACGAAAACTAATAAAAACATGATCATAACATAATAGGGAAAGATAGTAACTGCCTATCAATCCATCTTTAAAACACACTAGGAATAGCTCATTAACTTTAGTAATTCATAAGAATCCATAACTTCAGTAAGAATTGTAATTATCATCATGTTTATCATGATTGTGTGAGAATTGGACTTTTCACACCATAATAACATCGTTGATCATAACTTTAATCATCATCATAACTTTTATCATAAAATTATAATCTCTACTTTAAATCATGAAAATCTTTCTTTAAACATCATTGAACTCATGATCAATTCATGAAAACTATTATTTACTTCATAATCAAAGCTTGAAATTAGCTTTATGCTTGGAAACTCATAATTCAATTTAAAATTGTGCAATTCATATGAAATTATGCTTATAATGATCATTGATAACATCTAAAAATAGAATTTAATCAGTCCAATGCAATTCATCAAAACTAGAGTTCATAACCAATTCAAATTGAATGAAACTTTGAGAAAATCTTGGGAATTCATGGGTGAAAGGAACCCATGAATAAATCCCCACATTCCTTGATTTAATTCACTAAGAATTGAAGAAGAAATCTTGTAGAAATTTGGAAACCCTAGCTTGAGCTTGAAGAGAAAACCTTGAGAGACTTTGTTCTTGTCTTAAAGAATTTTAGGAGAATGACTTGTGAATAAGGCAATTTCAAAGAATTGGGTATTTATATGGATGAAGTTGACCCTAATTGTGTCTAGGTTCATTGAATTGGATTTGGGAAAATGACATAAATACCCCTCATTAAAACTGATAATGACCCTACAAGATCTTTTTTTATGGGTCATAGAAGAAATGACTCATCCTGCAGGCTTTGGAAAAGGTCTGAAAATTATGTCTCTAAAGTTTGCAAATGGTCGTTTCTATGACCCGTCAACTTGTCTATGAGTCATCATTTGGACTCATCCTGCAGGTCCCAAAACCTGCAATTCTAAGGGTGTCTAAAGTTTTGTTATGAGTCATTCCTACGACTCAGAACAACTTCTATGACTCATCCTAACAAGTCGTAGTCTTAATTTGAGGGACTTCAAAAACTTAGCCTCAAAGCCCTGTAATTTATGTCTATGTGTCTTTGAGAATATTATGGGTCATAAACAAGAGTGATTCCATCAGCCCCATCTTTGAAAAGAGAAGAAAGATATACAGCTTTCTTGTAGCTTTTAAAGGGATCTTTCCTTCCTTCTCTACATACTTCTCAATACCATCTACCTCTTAGAAAAGAGCCTGAGGCACCTATTTGCTGATAAAAAGGATAGATAGAAAAAGTAGGTCTTTATTTTTTCACTAGAAGCTCATCCTAGAGTTGATCGACAGGTTAACCCCGAAATAAGTTGATCACCATATATATACGACTTTCTTTCCCTTTAAGCTTCAGGAAATAGATCAGATACAAAGAGAAAGTCTTGTATGAGTCTCATTTTTAATAGGGGAAGATCTGTTGACTTAGCGACCAGAAAGCCTTTGCTATTATATAGTCATCAACTATCATAGGACTCGTGTAGTATACCCCCAAAAGGAGCTCCACCTTTAGCAGATTAATTGCTCGAATAAGTTGTACCCCAGAAAGGGAAGAAGCTATCTCTATTTTCTGGATAGAGAGGACTATTGCCTTTATGGGGTTTCCTCCTACCGCCAAAACCCAGACGCCAGGGCGATGTATCCTATCTTCTATTCTAAGCGTGATAGACGAGTACCCCGATCAAGCTCGAGTGAAAGTTCAACGAATCCAAGATAGGGAAAAGGGTTTTATAATATTTAACTAAAGGTAAAGCTTCATTAGTGATATTCCTTGTAAGAGGGAGAGGTCGCTCATGGCTTCCCATTAAAGAAGATGTAAGAGAGAAACTTCAACCGATAAAGCACTTATTTCCTGCTTGGCCTGGACTAGATTATCAAGCATCTTCCTCTCGGCTGCACCTGACATCGAGATTGTAAAACTTATCTTCCCTGCTTATGGGTATGAATCCCATCTCTCAAGAGCGCTACACATGTGTTAAGGGGAGATCCTCTTTTGTAGGGATGGGACTAACGAGGTATAACAAAAGAGGGGCAACAACTTATCCGAAAAGACCAGTTCTTTATCGCTTTGCCTAGACCAACCAAGGGTTTTAGAGAGAATTCATTATTCCTAGTCCAAACTAGTTAAGGTCATGATCAACCACTTAGGGTCATTCTAGGACTTTGTATGAGGCATAGATTGACTCATAAGGCTGAAGTCAGTCAAAAATTTGAGGGTTTATTTTGGGTTCCAACTCTTCAACTTCTGGGTCTTATAATATCTCCCCCTTGGAAAAATTTGTCCTCGAATGAGATTAATTTATCATTAGAAGGACATGGAAAGAGGACTAGCAACCCAACATAAACATGATGTTGCCTTAGAATGCATGGAACATGAAAACTTCAACTTAACATAAAATCATGACTTTTTAAATTAACTTTTCATGAACATGCATGTATATTAATGACATAGGAAGAATTGAATATATAAAGGTTCATTTAACTTGAATAATGATAACTTACTACTTAGTTTTGAATACAGGGAAAGAGGTACGGGTATCATTTCATTATATCTGCCTCCACCTCCCAAGTAGCACCTTCTACTTGTTGATTCCATTATAACACTTTGACAAACACAACTTCTTTATTTCTTAACTTACTGGTCTATAATTTCCACTGGAACTTCTTCATAAGTCAAATTCTCTTCAAGACTTACATCTTTCAATGGCACAATGGAGTTTGGATCCCCCACAATTTTTCTTAACATAGATACATGGAACACCAGGTAAACCATAGCTAACTAAAGTGGCGAATCTAACTAACAAGCCACCTTGTCAACATGTCTCAATATCTTCTAAGGTCCAACATACCTAGGACTAAATTTTCCTATCTTACCAAAGAACATTACACCATTCATGGGTGAAACTTTCTAATAAATCCAATCATTCACCTCAAATTCAAGGTCTTTTTTTCTAACATAAAAATAAGACTATTGACGACATTGATCTGTCTTCAATCTCTTCCTTATAAGTCTTACCTTCTCCAGAGAAATGATGAACAAACATGGACCAATTAAGTCCATCTCTCATACTTCAGACCATCCTACTTGTGACCTACATCTTCTCTCATACAATGCTTCGAAAGGAACCATTTGAATGCTAGAGTGGTAATTATTATTATAGACAAACTCAATTAATGCAAAATGTTCATCCCAAATTTCTTTAAAATCAATAACAAATGCCTTCAACATATCCTCTAAAGTTTGAATCATTATTTTTGCTTGACCGTCGGTTTGAGAATGGAAAGAGGAACTTAACATAACCTTCT
Organism: Solanum dulcamara; assembly: GCF_947179165.1. Classification (NCBI taxonomy): domain Eukaryota; kingdom Viridiplantae; phylum Streptophyta; class Magnoliopsida; order Solanales; family Solanaceae; genus Solanum; species Solanum dulcamara. Next base: position 31,109,151 of record NC_077244.1, read on the forward strand.
TACTGAGACCCTTTTGGAATGACTTCCAAAAGTGTGAAGTGAATTGAGTACCTGGATATGATATAATGGATAAGGGAACACCATGAAGTTTTACCAACTCACGAATATACAACTTAGCATAGTCTTCGACTCCATAAGAAGTCTTAACCAGTATAAAATGAGCCGAATTAGTCATCCAATCTACAACAACCCAAATTGAAGAATATTGCTTCTTAGTATGAGGAAAATCTGTTAAAATTCCATATTCACACCTTTCCACTTCCAAGTAGGAATTTCAATGTATTGGGCTAGACCTCCCGATCTTTGATGTTCAACTTTAACTTGTTAGCAATTTAGACACCTAGCTACATATTCCGCTATGTACTTCTTTATGTCATTCCACCAATACACTTCCCTCAAATCACAATACATCTTGGTGGAACCTGGATTAATAAAATATTGAGAACCTTGATCTTTATTCAATATCTACTCTCCTAACCCATCAACATTAGGTACACACAACCAACCTTGCTAACGAAGCACACCATCTCCCCCTTTGGAGAAAGCCTGAATGGCTTTGTCGGCAACTGACTTTTTTTAACTCAACTAACACCTAATCATGATCCTTAACTTCTTCTACAAGAGACATTCCAAATCATTATGAACAAGAATACCTTCATCTTTGGAGTCAACCAACCGCACACCTAAACGTGCCAATCTATAAACATCTTTTATCAATTCCTTCTTATCCCCTTCAACTTGTGCAATACTACTCATGGACAATATACTTAGTGCATTAGCAACCAAATTTGCTTTGCCCTGATGGTATAACACACTTATTTCATAATCCTTCAACAGTTCAAGTCATCTCTTTTGCCAAAGGTTAAACTCTCTTCGCTTAAACAGATATTGTAGACTCTTTTGGTTGGTAAATACATCTACATAGACACCATAAAGATAGTGTCTCCAAATTTTCAAAGCAAACACAATTGTCGCTAGTTCAAGATCATGGGTTGGATAATTCCATTCATGCAGCTTAAGTTGCCTAGAGGCATAAACTATTACCGTACCATGTTGCATCAAAACACAACCAAGACCAACCCTTAAAGAATCACTATACACCTCAAAACAATCGGACCCTTCTGGTAGAGTAAAGATAGGAGCAGTACTAAGACGATCCTTCAACTCTTGGAAACACTTCGCACAAGCTTCCGACAATTGAAACTTCACCTTCTTTTGATTCAACTTCGTCAAAGGTGACGAGAAAAATCTCCTATAGTATCCAGCTAGGCCCAAGAGACTTCTAGTATCCAAAGGGGACAACGGTCTAGGATAATTATTAACCACCTCAGTTTTCTTAGGATCAACCATAATTCCTTCATCGAACACAATGTTACCAAGAAGAGCCACATCCCTTATCCAAAACTCAAACTTATCGAACTCAGCAAATAATTGCTTGTCCCTTATAGTTTGCAACACAATCCTCAAGTGATTAACATGCTCCTCCTCATTCCGAGAATAAATCAAAATGTAATCAATGAATACAATCAAAAACATATCAAATATTTCTTGAACACCCTATTTGTCAAGTCTATGAAAGCCGCGGGGGCATTGGACAAACATAATGACATAACTAGGAACTTATAAAGGCCATACCTTGTTTGAAATGGCATCTTGGGAATATCACACTCCCTCACCCTCAATTAGTGATAATCGGAATGAAGATCAATCTTATAGAAGTAACTTTCCCCTTGCAACTCATCAAACAAATCATCTATCCTCAGAATTGGATACTTATTCTTGAAAGTTACTTTTTTCAATTGCATGTAGTCAATGCACATGCGTAATGAACCATCCTTCTTTCTAAAAAACAAAATGAGAGCACCCCATGGGAATATACTTGGTCTAATGAAACCCTTGTCTAACAAGTATTTCAATTGATCCTTTAACTCATTTAAATCTACCAGAACCACATGGTAAGGGGGAATAGAAATGGGTTGAGTACCCAGAAGAAGATCTATGCCAAAGTTAATTTTCCTTTCGGGAGAAATACCTGGTAAATCATCGAGAAACACATCCAGAAACTCTTTAATAATGGGGACCGACTCTAGAGTAGGGGTTTCAAAATTTTCATCCCTAACCCTCACAAGATAATAAATACAACACTTGGAAATCATTTTCAGAGCTTTAAGGCATGAAATGAATTGGCCTTTGAACACAAAATTACTACCCTTCCATTATAGGATCGACTTATTAGGGAATTAAAACTTAACCACTCAGGTTCTATAATCTATAGAAGCATAACATGCATATAGCTAATCCATACTAAGCATAACATCAAAATCAGTCATCTCAAGCTCCACTAGGTTACATAGTGTAAGTTTATCAATGACTGTGACCGGATAACTTCTATAGACTCTTTTAGCCATAATTGATTGACCTACGAGAGTATAAACAGAGAAAGGTTCTAATAATGTTTTGGGGATAACATCAAATCTCGTGGACACATAAGGGGAAACAAAAGTCAAATTTGCATCCAGATCAAGTAAGGCATAAACTTCATAGTGAAAGACCTATAACAACATCAAGAAACTTCTCCACCTCTTGCCTACCATGAAGAGCATAGAACCGATTGTTGCATTGACTACCCTTTTATTGCACTTGAGTACCTTGAGAAACTTGGCCTCCATGAGCAACTTGGCCTTGAGGACGACCATATTTTACCTTGCATTCCTTAGCATGATGACCCAGCTTACCACATTGGTAACACACATACGAACTAGCTAGACATTCACCCTTGTGGTTCTTACCATACTTCTTGTATACGGGAGTAACATAGCCAATTAGAGAACCACTATGATGCTTAGGGTTGGGGACCCTATCTTTGTCAAACCTTGGAGTAGTGGCATTAGAAGACACTTGGCCAGAGTACTTTTGGTGAAAATGAGGACATCCACCACCTTCGTACTTACCATAAGAGAAACTACTACCATCGGTCCTTTGCCTCTTGGACTCCCTATTCTTCTTCTTTAGCTTCTCACCTTCTATTTACCCCACATAAGTAATGAGTCTAGATATGTCCATCTCGCGAATCAACATAACCATCTTGCACTCCTTAGAGGCCATATCCAATGCACCCTACACAAATTTACTCATATAGGATCTTTCGTCGAGAATGATGAATAGAACATATTTTGAAAATTGTGTAAACTGGAAAGCGTACTCCCTCACACTCATACCACCTTGCTTAAGGTTGATAAACTTTTGTAATTTGGCCTCCCTCAACTTTAATGGAAAGAAGCGATCAAGAAATACTCCTTTGACATCATCTAGAGTCATAGGACCGACTCTAGAGTAGGGGTTTCAAAATTTTCATCCCTAACCCTCACAAGATAATAAATACAACACTTGGAAATCATTTTCAGAGCTTTAAGGCATGAAATGAATTGGCCTTTGAACACAAAATTACTACCCTTCCATTATAGGATCGACTTATTAGGGAATTAAAACTTAACCACTCAGGTTCTATAATCTATAGAAGCATAACATGCATATAGCTAATCCATACTAAGCATAACATCAAAATCAGTCATCTCAAGCTCCACTAGGTTACATAGTGTAAGTTTATCAATGACTGTGACCGGATAACTTCTATAGACTCTTTTAGCCATAATTGATTGACCTACGAGAGTATAAACAGAGAAAGGTTCTAATAATGTTTTGGGGATAACATCAAATCTCGTGGACACATAAGGGGAAACAAAAGTCAAATTTGCATCCAGATCAAGTAAGGCATAAACTTCATAGTGAAAGACCTAT